>NW_026991726.1:980237-1587714 GCF_029215605.1 Mirounga angustirostris | reverse complement strand
ATATGTATTTTGAGGGAAAGAATGCGTACATTTTAAAGTTTCCGATGTGTTTACTTTTGCTTCACCACCTGTTCAATTTTCTTGCAGATTTTTGAAAGGATATTGTTTATATGGGCGATACGTCACCCTGCCAGTGGATATGTTCAGGGGATTAATGACCTTGTCACTCCTTTCTTTGTAGTCTTCATGTGCGAACACATAGGTAAGACCATATCATGATGTTTTTTTCCCTGCAGACATTAAACGTGAACTTTGGTGGCCTTGCCAAGTTACTATGCATCATTGCACCAATGTTGAGATGTGCCATTAAGTTAAATGTTGTAATGACAACTGAAAATAGAGAGTATAGTTTCCTCATTGACGCCAGCTTTAAAAAGAGTCTGTAAATCCACGTGTTTAACTACTGAAGAAGACATTAAGATGCAGTTTTTACTCTTACTGTCTTCTTTTTAACCATACACGAGGAGCATGGTTTTGTTCTGATGGCTGGCTTTCACGGGGTGGATTTGAATGGGTCGGGTCAAGGTGACAGAACGTTAGTCGAATGTTCTGCTGACAAGCTAAAACCTGAGCTTTGATTGCATTCTGCAGCACGTTGTCTCCTTTCTACCTTTGACGTTAGTAGCGGTTCATTTTATGGGAATGTTAATTACATGCAAAGTAATTGGTTTAACGGAGATTTAGGTTGGGCAGTGCGGTCTCTCTTTGAGTGCTGTGTATTTTTTTCTCCATTTATGTTATAGCAGTCAACTGTAATATAACTGTACCTGTTATGAACATATGTTAAGCTTTAGAAAAATTCTGAAAATATAAATGTGGGATCTACTTTTTAATTTATCTGTGGATAAAAAATAAATAACCAAAGGAGGGATTTGCCGTTTGCGTGCATTTTTATTAAAAACCAATTTTAATTTGTCTTCACGTGAACCTTCCCGACTTGATATTTGTTTGTTTTTATGAGATTGTGTTTTTAGCCGCTTCAGCTTCTCATCATGGTTGTGATCCGAGGGAGGAGGTGTGGCTGGGACAGATTACTCTCTGAGGACGAGAACATGCTCGTTCAGTGCGTTTTATTGCAACCTCTCACACTTTGTTTGCGTTGCTGGTTTCATAGGAGGGCTTTCATTGCTAAGCAACTAATGAGGACCACCACGGCTCCGTCTCTAATCGGCTCTCATGTAGGGGAGAAGCCTGCTCCGAGAGCGCTTGCCTTTCTGCTTCTTCCTCCCGCCTTGACAGATAATGAAAATGTTCTTAATGATCCTAGCACAGTAGGGCCTGTCAGTAGACTTCGGGGTTGTTAATTGAAAGAAGAAGTTCAGCTGAGATGGGATTAGAGAATTGATATTCCATGTAAAATAGACCATTTAATTAATGTGGTAAGTAAGTTTGTCTCAACTACTTTACCACCAACTCATGCCGTAAGACCCAAGCCATCCTTAACTGGGTTTGCCTGAATCGTCAGCGAGACGGACTGTGGTGGTCATTGTCTAGAAGAGAGAAGAACCAGAGGAGCTAGGATTTGTGCTCTGTCCTGCCTTCCTGTGACACCCCTCTGCACACACGTGTGCACATGCACCAGGACGCGCACGTGCATCGAGTGGATGTACGGGGTGGTTTGGGGACATTTGTATGAAACGCACCATTTATTTCTGGCAGTTGGCTGTGTCTTTAAGTGGACATGTTTTACTTTTTGGTCCTGGCTTTCAGGTATGATTGGTGGGTGTGAGTTCTTTCACCTCTTGCCATCCGCACTTGGGAGTGTTCGTGTGTCGGTCCTGGTCCACCTCTCCTTACTTTAGAAAGCCTCAGGTCTGTTGAAGTGTCCTGGAGCCCAACCCGCCAGCCTCCTGTGCGGTAGTGTCATTCACGAAGACCTTCATGGGCGGGCGCTGGGGTGCTGGTCTTGGGCAGAGCACCAGCGTGTGGAGACCGCGTCAGTTCAAGTCAGCCTGTGTCGAGAGGGCATCTCCTGGTCCTCGGCAGGGTGGTAGGGACACAGGCGAGCAAAGCGAGTATGGTTCCTGCCCCGTTGAGCTTGTGGTTACAGTAGGAAGACAGGTTTTAAACCAGTAACAAAGAAGTTTAATGAAAACAGATATTCGTGTTATCTTGAGGTGCATGGGGTGCAGGAAAGCAAACCCAGGCCTAGGGCTCAGACGACTCTGTGGCACTCCAGCTGTGCCCTGTGGGATGAGCAGGGGCGTCGTGTGGAGGGAGTGTAGGAGTGCAGTGGACGGGCTGGAAGACCTGCTGTGATGCTGGGCCTGGTGACGAGGGAGGGCGGTCCCCATAGGATGAGTCCCTGCGGCAGCTCTGGGACAAGTCTGCTGGGCGCGGGGAAGCCCGGGCGCTGTGCAGAAGCTCCCGGGCATGGGGCACGCGTGCTGCCAGCCACTAGGCTGAAGGTGTTCTGGTTGGCTGGGTTTTTAAGCGGGTAAACCTTAGATGCTTTGCTTATTGAAGATCTTGCAGATACAGTTTTTTCTTTCAGAGGGTGAAACCTGGTCATAGGATTGTGTGGTTTGGATCCCTGAGTGTCCTGCAGGACTTTGGGGTCTGCATTCTGTTCCCACATGACCGTTCAGACGCTCATGTTGCCCAATGGCACAGGGGTCAGCCCGCGTGCGCCCTCCCTCCCAAAAGATGCCCATGACTCTGTCCTCAGGACACGCGTGTGTTGTTTTGGTTTTCCTTTCTTCTAAGCTGAACTCTGGGAAACAGTCCCCATTAATTGAGGGGAGAAGAATCCCCTCCTGGTGTGAGATCCCTCCAGGCGCCCTCAGGCTGCGGTGGGCAGAGCTGCCGGGCCTGATCAGGAGCCGGGCTTTGCCCGTGGAGGGTTTGTTGCACGTCCCCGGCTCCAGGCCTGCCGTGCTCCTGCTGGTTCACGAGGGAGGAGGGGAATCCGGCATCAGCTCCAACGACTGTGATGTCCCAGGCAGGGGCAGCCACTTCTGAGCAGCAGGGGTCCTGACTTTGCAGGTCCTGCCACATAGCGGCCTTTTAATGCCATGTTTTGTGACTTGAAAAAGACGGAGATGGGAAGTGAACAGTGGCTGATGTATCTGGGGTTGACAAACAGGGTCTGATTCGGAGGACTTTGGCTCATCAAGTAGATTGACTGCTTCCTTTGCAGAGGGTTGGTTCATCTTCATGGGGAGGCTGGCCAGGATGATGAGTGGTGGAAGCAACTTGCAGGGCATGAAGAAATGGTCAGAGAACACAGGGAAGCCGGGAACAAGGGGAGAACAGGAGTAGCCTGGAAGTGGAGCAGCATGGAGCTGGTCCAGTGGCCCTGACGGTCTCCCAGGGCTGTTAACACAGCGCTGGGATGGGTCAGAGTCGTGTGCCACTGGCTCAGGTCTCCTCGCGGAGCACCTCACACTGCTGGGGAAAGGCCGTTTGGTCCCACTTTCAAAGGTCACAGCGTCCCCCGATGCAGGTTTAGCACACGCACATCTATGCTCACAGGCACACGCGTGTGTGCACGCACAGCACATGCCAGCCACCACTTGCCTACGTAAACGTGGCACGGATCCTTGACTGCCCTCTGAATGGGCCCACAGTCTTGGGTGGGCTCTGGAGGCTGTCATCCTCAGGAGGGGTGGGGGAGGAGGTCAGGAGACTTCCTGTGATCTCAGAGGTGGGGTGGCAGTGTGCAGAGCCCGTCCAGGCGTGGAGGCTGGTAAGTACAGTCATTTAGGGCGCACTGAAGCCTGGGGAGTCCACATGAGTGGAGTTCTATAACGGGAGTAGATGACATGCTCAGAAAATTCCGCCGTGGAAGAGTGCCCGATGCCGGGAAGGTTTGGGAATTTAAGGGGCTGAAGCCTTAGGGATAAGAAGCTTTAGGTGCATAGACACTAGGTTTGCCGATGTGTGAATGTGCCCGTTCTCGATCCGAGGAACGCCTTGGTGCCTGATCATGCAGAGTGCATCCTTGACCCAGAGGCCAGGCAGAGTGTGCAGGACTGCCTAGCCAGCACACCTGGTAGATATGTCACCTTCCTCTCGAAACAGGTATGTGACAGGTGCTTGAATTTTACCTTTTGGAAGTTAGAGGAAGCAGCAACGTAGCTGCTACTTTGGACTTAGTTCAGGCCCCTGAGGAAGGCAGGTCTAGAACAAGGTTGAGAGAGGACCCGCGCTGTCCCAGCAAAAACAAGGACCGTGTGCATAGAGAGACATCGTGGGCTGATGGGAGCAGGCCCAGAGGCAGGTGAAGGCAGGGCCCAGCACTGGAGAGAAAGCCTGGCCGGCGAGGTGGTGAAGGGGTTGACGTAGAGGGGAAGGAGGCTGATGGGAGCGGAGGGTGAGGAGAAGGAGAAGTCTGGCATGTTCCTAGGGTCCAAGGTGGATGTGGTGCCATTGTCCTGGACAGGCAGCTGGTTTAGGAGGTGAGATGACCATTCTGGGTTCGGACTCGTTGATCTGGAGCTGGAGGAGAGGTTTGCACTGGGGGTTGCGATGAGAATTGTAGCCCTGGGGGTGGCAGCTGAGAGGCGTGGCTCTGAATGTGCTTATCCAGAGTCCTGCGGTCACCAATGTGTTAGGGGTCTACGGGGACCTGACGGTGGAGGTTTATGGCTCTCTCCTACGTTGGCGTCTGGATGTCAGCAGTCCAGGCCTGTGCTGCTGCTGGGGGTGAGTCATCGGGCCCCGTGGTAACGTTCAGCGCTGGAGCCTGGCCGCCGGGGTTCAGACCCAGGCTCTGCCCCTTACCAGCTGTGCATGGCCTTTGTGGACGTGGGAATCGGAGGGCATGGCACCATTGCCTTGGTTGCCGTGAGGCCCGCGGGAGTTACTGTGTGAAGAGCTTCGAGCCCGTGTGTGAGCGGCTGCTGGGTGCATCTTCTGCACGTTCAAGGTCCGTCCAGGTAGCAGGTGTTGGCACTTCAGTCCTTCTTGTGGTCAGATGACCTCTGGTTGCATGGATACAGCACGTTCTAGTCATCCACACATCTCCTGATGGACGTTTGGGTTCTGTCTACTTTTTGGTTATTATCAATGCTGCAGCAGTGACCCCGTGTGCGAGGCGTGGCACGCACGTGCTTTCATCTCTGAGCGTCTGTGGACCCAGCGGTCACATGGCAGCTGCCGTTGGACGTTCCCGCCGCAGCGTGGGAGGGTTCCCGTGGGCCCACATCTTGCCAACACTTGCTACCGCTTGGTATTTTTCAAATGAGGTGGAAGTTACAGGTGTCCCTTCTGACCTCTGGGTCCCGTGACTCGGTTTCGCCCCGTCCCTGCGTCGCCGTGTTGTTTCCCTTCTCTCCTCTCAGCCCCGTTGATTTCAGCTCCTTGAAGCAGGATGGCGTCTCACGTGTGAGTGTGCTTGGCACAGACTGGAAGCTCAGCGGGCCCGTACTGAGCCAGATCCCTGCGGGGTTTTTGTGTGTGTCGTGCAGTTAGAAAACATGCTTTTCAGTGTGTGAGTAGAAGTACCTGCTCAGTATAGCGAAGCTGGGAAGCTGAGGCAGTGTGGCGGGGAGCCAGAGTCCTTGACTTTGACAGCCCTACCATTGACAAGGGGAGCCTGGGTGTATGTCTCTTTGCAGCCATGCAGGGAGCGCTGGGGAAGGAGCTCCTCTCTCTCCATCCCTGCACTCACGCTTCCCACCCAAGGGGTGGCTGCTTGGCTGGGGGGAGTCTCGCATCTGCCCGGGCCCCATTTCTGTGCCTCGGGTGGAGTCACGGTGTCACCTGTTCCAGTGCCTTCCCGTGGTGAGCCATCCTCTGGCCTCCTGCTGCCCACGGCCAGGCCTCCAAGTGCCTGGGCCTCTTCTCTGGGCTGTTGGCTGGGAAGCCAACTTGGCCCTGGTTTCTTCCTTCCTAGGCTCAGGTCCGCAGGTGGGTCCCAGCATCTAGATCTGCACGGGGGTAGGGAGGGCTCATCTAGCCTTGAGCCTGAGCTGCGTTTTTCCACCTGTCCTCTGTGTCAGGCCGCTGTCAGTTGCTCATTACTAATCACTCTGGTTCCTGTCCTGTGTGTGTCCCGGCAGGCAGGTGCAGGATGGGGCCAGGCCCACGTCAGCCCTCCAGGGTACCAGCTGTTTGGGTATAGTTCCTCTGTCTTTTCTTTGTGCATTGTAATTACTTAGTCAAGGGCATATTGTGTATAAAATTCTGTTTTGTGCTCTTTTCCCATTTAACCTTATAACAAGCTTTCCCCTGTATCATTAAGAAATCTTTGTAAAGATGATTTCTACCTCCTGCACATAATATTCCATTGAGATAATATATCATATTTCATGAAACCCTTCTACTGTTGTTGGATTTTTTTTTGTAGGCTTTTTCCCTCCAGGCATGTTGTAATTTTAAAGTAAAGACTGTATTTTTCAAGTGGCAACTGTCATATTCCTTTTAACAGTGTTAAATTTGATTTAGAATTAAGAACCATTCCCTCACCTTGCATTGCACAATTTAAGCAGAGAATTATATTTTAGTTTTAAGCATTTTCAGCAGGGTGAAAAACAGAGCAGCATCCCCCAGCCCCTATCATCTGTGCTATTAAATTTAGAAACAGTTCTGGTGGGGCACTTTGGACGGACACCTCAGGCTGACTGTGTGTGGGTTGGGCCTGTGGGAAGAATGGTTGGGATGGCAAGGGCTGTTTGTCCATTGGTTCTCATTATCAGCCTGTGTTAAGCTCCAATCTACTTGATTCTGTGTGTCATTTTTTCTTAAAGGAAATTACTTTTGACAGCAAATATGGAAAGGAACTGGAATAAACAATGTACTCACTTAAGAAAATTACGAATATTTTTATGTTCCTGTATGTAAGTCAGAATCTCAAAAGTACAGGTTGTTTTTCAGTACGTTAGTTTTGCCCAGAGAAGATGGTCAGCACACATTTGCACTTGGCACAGACTGGGGTTTGTGGGGCTGTAATTAATGCCTGATTGACGCAGGAAGTCAGCCCCCACAACCAGTCAGGCCGCGTGGGGGAAATCATGCGGGGGAAATCATGCGGGGGATTTGCGATTCACCGACAGTGAGAGGGTGTGGTCATTCTTTCGCCTGTCTCCACTCTTGGAGTATAAATTGGGCTCTGGTCACAGTGGGGAAAGAAGAGCTGCTGCCAATGATGAATTCGTTTCAGAAATTGTCGCCCTCACTTCCTTTGTTTGCACTGAAGTCTTGTCTCATTGCGCTGTGTTTTCTCCACGGGTCACGTGAACCAGAGCGGCTGCTGGGTGCGTCTTCTGCATGGCTTCCGTGTGTGTTCGTCATGGCTTCGTTGTTCCCAGAGAGCGTGAGAACAGGGAGTTTCCTGTGGATGTTCTGGTTCCTGTGGGGACCGAGGGGGGCAGAGGGCCCTGGGAATCAGGGCGTCAGAGCCAGAGCCAGGAGGGCTGCTGGTTTTGCAGCCCCAGCAGTGACAGTGAGGTGCCACGTCCTTGCAGGGCCTGTGACTCATACGGAGTCATATTTTCTATTTACAAACATGTTGATAATCCAAGTAATGGCCTTCTTGTTAAAAGTTAGAAAACTCCGTGACAGTATGGGTCCACGGCCCAGAAGCTGTGTCACTTGCATGTTTTGTTAATTTCCTCTGGCCTTCGTGTCAATGTACTTTTTTTTACATGGTAGCAATTATGTTATGCAAGCACATTCTAATATTACTTTTTTTAAATATCTAAGCATTTTCTGAAGTCCTAAAACATTTTTTGAAATGTCTTTTTAATAAGTAGTGACATGCGACTTTCAATGATGGGTGAGAAACTGGACAGAAGGTCAGCAAGCAACTAGAAAGAAGACTAGCGACTGAACGGCAGCTGAGCTAACTCGTCTCCGGAGCACTGCACCCAGCAGCAGTGGGACACACACCCTTCCCAAGCGCATGTGGAACAGTCTCCAGACCACGTGCCAGGCCATAAAGTGAGCCTCGGTACATTTGAAAGAATGGGAGTCATACAAAGAGTGCTCTCTGACCTCAAGGACATTTAGTTAGGTATCAGTTATAGCAGGAAATGTGAAGAAATTGGCAAATGTGTAGAGATAAGCAGTGAGTCAGAGAAGAAATCATAAGGAAGATTAAGAAGTAACTTTGAGATGAATGGAAAAGAAAACACAACATACCAAAACTTAGGGGATACATCTATGTCGGACTCCAAGAGAATCTGTGGTCTTCAATGACAGTGTAGAAAGAACATCAAATCATTAACTTAACTCTTTGGTTTTTAGAAACCACAAAAGGAAGAGTATACTGAAGCCAAAACAAACAGCAGGAGGGAAATAAAGACTATAATAGAAATAAATGAAATAGAGAATAGAAAAACAATAGGGAAAACCAACAGAACCAAAGCCGGTTCTTCAGAAATATCAGCAAAGTAGACAAACCGTAGCCTAGATTAACCTGGAAGAAGAGAAGACTCACATCACTAAAATCATGAGTGGGTTTAGAAATAAACAGCATTAAGGGAACACTATGAACAGCTCTCTAAATCAGGTAATGTAGATGTAATGGGGATATTCCTAGAAAGACACAGATTACCCAAACTGACTATGACGGTAATTTTGTACCAACTTGACGAGGCAGTGGTGCCCCTTGTTTGGTTAAACACCAGCATGGACACTGCTGTGATGGTATACTTTAGGGGTGATTAACGTTTAAATCAGTAGTCTTTGACTAAAGCAAATTATCTTGCTTGATGTGGGTTGGCTAATCCAGTCAGTCGAAGGGCTAAGAGCAAAGACTGAAATTTCCTGAAGAAGAAGAAATTCTTCTTAAGGCACAGAATGTGTCTGAATTTCTAGCCCACTGGTCTGTCCTGCAAATGTCAGACTTGCCAGTCCCCGTAATTATGTGAGCCTATTCCTTAAAATAAGTCTGTTTCTCTCTCTGTCTCAATGTGTGTGTGACCATGTTTATTGGTATTAGTATATAAGAGCAATATATATGAAGCTGAATTACTAATTTAAAAAAACTACAAAGAGAAGTCTAAGACCAGATGACTTCAGTGGTGAATTCCACCAAATATTTAATAAAGAATTAATACCACCCTTTCACAAACTTCCAAAAATAGAAGAGAAGGAACACTTTTCAGTTCATCCCATAAGGCTCATATTTTCCTGTTATCAGAATGAGACAAAGACATCACAAGGAAAGAAAACCACAGACCAATATCCCTTATAGAGATAGATGTAACAATCCTCAATAAAACATTGACAAACAGAATGTACCAATATAGTAAAAGGGTTATGCATCATGACAAATGGGATTTATCCCAGGAATGCAAGGTTGGTCCAACATATAAAAATCAATCAGTGCAATACACCTGTTAACAGAGTAAGGGACAAAACCCACATAATGACCTCAACTGAGACAGAAAAAGCATTTGACAAAATTTTGCACCTTTTCATGATTAAAACACTCACCAAATTAGGAACAGAAGAATTTCCTGCTAAAGATCATCCATGAAAAACCCACAATTAACACCATAGTCATTGGGAAAGACTGAAAGCTCTCCCCTTAAGATCAGGGGCAGGACAAGGGTATCTACATTCTCTACTCTTCAACATTGTACTGGTTCTAGTCAGTGCAGTTAAGCAAGAAATTGAAGCAAGAGGCATCCAGAATGGAAATGAAGAGGTAAAAGTTGTCTCTCTTTGCAGATGAAAGATCTTGTATATAGGAAATCCAAAGGAACCCACTAAAAAACTATGAAAGCTGCTAAATGAGTTCAGGAAGAGTATAGGATACAAGATCGAGATATAAAAAGCAGTTATAGGGGCACCTGGGTGGCTCAGTTGGTTAAGTGTCTGACTCTTGGTTTCGGCTCAGGTCATGATCTCAGGGTCCCGAGTGTGAGCCCGCTTTGGGCTCTGCGCTCAGTGCAGAGTCTGCTTCTCCCTCTCCCTGTGCTCCTCTCCCCTGCTCATGCCCCCCCAATAAATAAAATCTTTAAAAAATCAGTTATATGCCTATACACTTGCAACGTGAAATCCAAAAATGAAAATATGAAAACAATTTCATTTACATTAACATCAAATTGAATAAAATTAGGTGTTAATTTAGTGAAAAGGTATAAGATTTATATTTTGAAAACTGTAAAACATTGTTGAAAGATACTAAAGATTTCAGTAAATGGATCCCACGTTCGTGGATTGGAACACTTTATAGTGTTAAGATGGTGGCCCTCCCCAAATTGATGTAAAGATTCACTGCAACCCTGTCAAAGCCATAGTGACTTTTTAGCATAGAATGACAAGTTTATCTTTAAATTCCTATGGAAATTTAAGGGACCCAGAATAGTCAAAACAATCTTGAACAAGGACCAAGTTGTAGGACTCAAACTTCCTGATATCAGAACTTACTACAAAACTACAACAATCAAGCAAATATCATCCTGGCATATGGACAGACATGTAGGTTAATGGAAAAGAATTGAGAGTCTAGAAATAAATCTTCATGTTTATGGTCAGTTGATTTTTGACAAGGATGTCAAGACAATTAAATTGGGAAAATGGTGTTTTTGAACAAATGGTGCTGGGACAACTAAGTCTCAACTTGCAAAAAAAAAAAAAAAAAGAAAGAAAGAAAAAAGAACGTCCCTGGGTCTCTCCATACACAAAAATAAAATGAATCATAGACCTCAGTGGAAGAGCTAACGCTATGAGAAGACATAGGAGTAGATCTTTACGACCTTGGGCTAGGCCATGTCTTCTTAGGTATGACACCAAAAGTGAAGGTGACAAAAGAGGAATGTAGGTAGTTTGGATGGATAACATCAAAATTAAAACTTTTGTTCTGTAAGCAATAGTCTCAAAGGAAGTGAAAAGACATCTTCAGAATGGGAGAAAATGTTAGCAAATCGTGTATCTGATAAGAGACTTAAATCCATAATAACATAAGGAGCTCTTCTAACTCAGTAAGAAGACAAGCTAATTAAAACATGAGCAAAGTGTTTGGACAGAAATTTCTCCAGAGAAGGTGTATAAATGGCCAGTAAGCACATGAAGAAACTACAGCGAGGTTCACCATTTCATACCCACCACGGTAGCTAGAATCAAAAAGGGGAACAGTAGCAAATGTTAGCAAGGGTGCGGGGGAATTCGAAGTCTCTTGTGTTTTTGAGGGGAACGTGAGACTGGTGTGGCCACTCCGGCAGACAATCTGGCATTTCTCGAGAGTTGGACACAGTTACTGTGTGAGCATTCGTGGGAGCATCGTTCATTAAAGCCAACCCAGGTGTTCATCAGCTGATGCACACCGTAGTGAAGGGTGGTACACCCAGACGGTGTGACGTCACAGAGCAAGAGAAGAGAGTGAGGCGCTGACGCGCTGTATCACACGGGTGGGCCTGAGGACCGCACACGACGTGAGCCATGCCAGACAGCGTCCACACGGTGCCAGATTCCACTGATACGAAATATCTGCAGCAGGCAAATGTGTAGAGACAGAACGTAGATTAGTGGTCTCTTGTGTCTTAGGGACAGAATGGGGGTCATGGGCATTGACTTTTAATGGGCACATGGTGGAAAACGTCCTAAACTTAGATGTGCTGGTGGTTGCACAATTTAGCGAATAGACTATAAACCACTTTAAGTGGTTGTGTTATGTGGCATGTGAGTTGATTCTCAGTAAAGCTCTTTAAAAAGAAAGTAGAGGCCATCTTAGTCCAGCAGTGTGTCAACGACAAAACAGCAGAGTGGGTAGCTTCTACCAACAGAAACTTACCTCTCAGAGTGGTGCAGGCTTCTCCCCTGCTTGTGAGCCGACATCCTCTCTCCTCGCCGTGTGCCCCCGTGGTGAAGGAGCAAGGGAGCTTTGTGGGGCCCTTGTAAAACACTGACCCCACTCATGGGGGCTCCTTCCTAAGGACCTCTCCAAGGCCCCAACCCCTAACGCCATCATCTCTGGGGGTCAGGATTCAGTGTGTGGATTTTAGGGGGATGGAGACATTCAGACCATCGAGGGCCCTCATTCCAGTGACAGGAGATGGCATAGCCTGGCGGTTTTCTGTTGATGAACATCTGTGTGGTTTCTGCTTTTTCACTGTTACAGTATCTGTAAATAAATTCTTGATCGCATTTTGGATTATTTCCTTGTCACGCATTCTTAGAAGAGGTGTTTCTGCATCATGCTTGTCAGTATTTCTAAGTCTTGATGACATTTGTGGGGTATTTACCGGGAAGATGCTTGAGGGCCTACACCTGCCAGCCACGTAAGAGATTGCCATCTCCCTCTGGCTTTAATTACGAATGGGTCCTTGGTATGCTGGCTGGAGACAGGACCAGCGTCTGTGTCTGTGTGCTTACCCATGCGCTGCATTCATTGGTAGATACTTTAGTATTTACGTGTGAGCCTGTTCGACACAGGCTAGAGCTCAAAGATGTTAAGTGACTTGGTGAATTAATTGGAGAGCCAGGAGTAATTAATACACTCTGCAGTATTGACATTTGAGTTTTCAGCCTGCAAGAATCTTATTCAGCTGGCCTAATTAGGAACTCAGGAAAGACCAGGGTGTGTGTGTGCGTGCATGTGCGCGTGCATGCGGGTGTGTATAGTAGAACAGCAATGGGGTGGGAAGCCGGGGACTGCAGTGCTCAAGCTTGTATGTGCCCATGTTGCAGAAGCACAATGTTTGACCAACAGCCTCTTCCAGGTGACTTCCTTCTCAAGAAGGTTTGCTCCTGGGTCCGTGAAGCATGCGCGTGCCCACAGGTCCTCCCTCCAGAGGGACAGCCGGCCCCGCACTCTGCACACGGACCCTGTTTCCTGGGCCTGGGTCAGGAATCTCCGTGAGCATTAAAGCCTTGCAGGGCAGCGTAGGCTCACAGAAGGCTCCGCCACTTACATTTGAAGAACCTCATCCTTCCTCCCATAGACGGTAGCTCTCCTTGCCTTTTTATATTCTGCTCTGTTGGAGTCGGAGACTCACAGAATAGTTCTTAGGTGACACGCATCAATGACTGTCCTCTTTGCCTTCCAGTGTCCCGACGTGTTTCCAAGGTGATCATGAAAGTCCCAAGGCCACTTTCAGACCAAGTTATTACCAGTTTTGTACCAGTTTCCCAAGTCATTCACACACAGGTTCTTGCACACAGGTCCTTCCAGTACTGTGTGTCACATGAGCCGTTGGCGAGGTGTGACAGCTTCTCGGGCTGGGGCACTGGCCTGGGTCCCATGCAGCTGCGGATGGCGGACAGTGCTGGTGAGACCGCCCTGCACGGTGTGCCCGCGGGGGGCCGGCCGTGGAGGGGACACTCTGTGCGTGCGACAGACCAGCTCATGGGCGGGTATGGTCACCAGTGCCCTGACGCAGCTCGATTTGGAGGTGCGCTTTTCCCTCTTTGTGGCTCTGGCATGTCCTACGTTTTTATTTTACCCATAGAAATTTCACTGGGAGTTTTTTTTAATTGATGGCATTCAGTTACGAGATCCTTACGATATCTTCAGTGATCTGTTGTTTTCTCTGTATTTCCAATTCTGTGCTGCAACTTGGGGAAAAAATCCCTGCTTACAGATTGATTAATTGTGAAGGAATACTTTATTCTGGTCTTCGGAGGTTTCTTTTCTGATCACATACACAACCGTGTGTGAGCTTGGAGGCACGTGTGCTCTGCCAGCCAGAGTGAGGCTTGATTCACGGAGAGAAGTGCACCATAGCGAGTTCACTGCATCGGACGACAGCGCGCTCAGAGCCATCACCCAGGCCGTCCCTGAGGACCCACGTCACCACGGGGCCTGGGAGGCTCTGCGCGGTGACGGGGCTGCCCGAGGCCAGCCATCGGGTGCCCCGCGTCACCACGGCCACCACCCCGCACTCGTGCTTTCCAGCAGCGTGCTCCTGTTGGAGCAGAGCGGGAGGTGGGCCGGTGCAGACTGCAGTGTGGCATCGTGTTCTGACCGCCCGTTTCTCCGCACCGATGATCCTGAGTTGTGCTGGCCCTCAGGCTCAGAGGTCCATGGCACGGATGCTTGTGCGAGGAGTGGCCGGCTCCGCTCGCTCTCCCTCAGTGTGTGGGTGGGTGGTGGGAGCGAGGGGGACGGCATGCTGAGATGGGGTGCATATCTGCTCACGACCATTCCTTTGAGGGCGGGCGGTCTCACTTTCCAAGCTATGTGGCCGTGGTTTTACTGTAATTTTATTTTCCCCTTTGTGTTCGGTGTTGTTTTGAGAGGGAACACTGGGAGATGGGTGGCTTGGCAGCTGCCGTTGTCCTTTGTTACTTGCATTTCCTCCCTCCTGACTGATGTTCTGTGGAAGGCCCGCCAACCACCTGTTCCTGCCTTGGAGCTGTTAGCATCCAGCGCCAGGCCTAGCATGTGCCGCTCTTTCCAGGACCAGTTTCTAAAGAAACTAGAGTCAGGCATGATTATAGTCATGGTGTCCCTCTGAGCGGCGAACAGAGGTGGAAGGGAGGAGAGTTATTTCCTGGATGTCAGGTGGGCATGCCCGCCAGGGGGCACAGGAGGCTCATGCTGGGGATGGCGTGCCCAGGACGGCACAGCAGGTGTGTCCTGTCCTGCTGGGTGGGGTCCACTGGGCACTGTGTGCCTTCCCCTCTGGGCGTCCTGCACGGCCTCCCTGGCTGGGAGCGCTCAGGAGTTAGGAGTCCTCCAGAAATAACTCCGATATGCAAGCAGTGCGAGCACTCCCTGCCTTGGCCCCCTATCCCCCAGCCGCCCACCCCCAGGCTCGGGGCGGCTTTTAGGTCCCCCTTTGATGACCTCCATCACCAAGCAAGGTCTGCGGACAGGCAGAGACAAGCAGAGCATGAGACAGGCTTGAGGTAATTATGGATCTTTCTGTCAGATTTGGACAAGGGCTCTCAGGTAGCCGCTCAGGCTCTGTGATGGATCCCTGAATAAAGAACAAAATGTGAGGAGGGGCCTTGCTCACAGAGCTCTCGCGTGTGTGGACACACCAGGCCTGTGGAGCAGAAAGTCAGTCCTGGCACTTACTGACCTGACCCGAGAATGTCTAACCTGCTCTGCTCCTCAGTAATTAGGCTCGACTGAGGGACTGTTCAGAGTTTTGTCAATGGGGCGCCTGGGTGGCTCAGTCCGTTAAGCGTCTGCCTTCAGCTCAGGTCATGATCCCAGGGTCCTGGGATCGAGCCCCGCATTGGGCTCCCTGCTCAGTGGGGAGCCTGCTTCTCCCTCTGCCTGCTGCTTCCCCTGCTGTGCTCTCTTTGCTCGTGCTCTCTGTCTCTCTCAAATGAATAAATAAAAAATCTTAAAAAAATAAAGTTTTGTCAAATTCTGTTAAGAGTGTTATTCTCAGGATTCATATTTACACCTCACAAACATAACCTTGGGTTTTTTGGGGGAGGGGGCAATGTAGGGTTCTCTGGCGGACCCATGATCGGGCCTGAGGCTACAGACATGTTCTTTAGTTTTGAAGAAGCCTGTTAACCTTCTGTAGACCCTCAGGGTCCAATTCAGTACTTTCGTTTTTGAGTTTACTGTTTGAACATTTCAAACTTTGTAAGATTTGATATTTGATGACTTTTATTCCGTTCTTCAAAGCTCAGGGAGAAAATCTACTTACTTTTGAAAAATAGAGTAAAATCCATTCTTGTCTTGCAGCTACTATATTGTCCATTGGACCTTTTTATAAATCGAAGATACAGTGTCAGATCTTTTTTTTTTTTTAAGATTTTATTTATTTATTTGAGACAGAGAGAATGAGAGAGACAGAGAGCACATGAGAGGGGAGAGGGTAAGAGGGAGAAGCAGACTCCCCGCCGAGCAGGGAGCCCAATGCGGAACTCGATCCCGGGACTCCAGGATCATGACCTGAGCCGAAGGCAGTCGCTTAACCAACTGAGCCACCCAGACACCCCAGTGTCAGATCTTAATGATCTATTTTTTTGTCTGTATCTTAAAATACTTTGCTGGTTTTTCATCCTAGGAATTGTGTTATCATTACTCATTGATTATCCTTAACTCTGGTAAAACTAAGACTCAAATAGGAAGAGGGTGGAAGAATAAGAGATGGAGTCATCCAGAAGAATCATGTCGTAGTGAAATAAACCATCCCTTTTATGTGATCCTTCACGTTTCTTATTGTGTTTCCCAGACAATTGCATTGTCTTTCAACAACGTGTGAAAGAAATCTGGAGGCATTTTTGTAGTCTTTTTTTTTTTTTTTTTTAAGATTATATTTATTTATTTGAGAGAGAGAGCACGCACAAGCAGGGGGCAGCAGGCAGAGGGAGAAGCAGACTCCCCGTGGAGCAGGGAGCCCGATGCGGGGCTCAGTCCCAGGACCCTGGGATCATGACCTGAGTGGAAGGCAGACAGATGCTTAACCGACTGCAGGTGTCCCTGCAGTCTTTTGTTTTTTAAGCTTTTATTTTTTTTTATTTTTATTTTTTAAAAATATTTTATTTATTTATTTGACAGAGAGAGACACAGTGAGAGAGGGAACACAAGCAAGGGGGGGTGGGAGAGGGAGAAGCAGGCTTCCCGCGGAGCAGGGAGCCCGATGCGGGGCTCGATCCCAGGACCCTGGGATCATGACCTGAGCCGAAGGTAGACGCTTAACGACTGAGCCACCCAGGCGCCCCCATTTGGCATTTTTTATATTCCACCCATAATGATGAAGAGGAGAATGGCAGAGGAAGACCCTTGCCCACTGTTGGGTGCATTGGAAGTTGGGTGCAGAGAGGTAGAGAGCAGCCGTCTAGACGTCCTGTCGATGTTCAGTGGACAGCATCTCAGGTGCAAATATCAGTGAGTGAACTGTGGAATTCTCAGGACATGAAGGAAAGCTGCTTTCTCGTCCAGTTCATCATTCAACAGGAAGGACCTCATCACATAATATTTTGTGGCAATTATGAGGACTGTCTTCTCTTGCCAAAAAGATCTGTATTCTTTGATTTTCCATGACTGACGTTTGTGGGTCAGACTTGGATAGAGGTGACAAATGCTGAAAGCAGGTGTGTGCTCAAGAGGTGACTGGAAGATGTGAAGAGGAAGTTGTATAAATGGAGAAAAGCACTGGCTCATCATTCTAACTGGTGTCCATAAATCAAAAAGTGAAAATTCTTTGTGTTTCCATAGCAGAGAAGATCACTATCTTCTCTTCAACAAAATTGTAGCCCACAACAGACTCAAAAGTATTGAATTTTGGGAGCGCCTGGGTGGCTCAGTCGGTTGGGTGACTGACTCTTGGTTTTGGCTCAAGTCGTGATCTTGGCATCACGGGATCAAGCCCAGTGTTGGGCTCCGAGCTTGGTGCAGAGTCTGCTTGGGACTTTCTCCCTCTCCTTCTATTCCTCCCCCTGCTCTCTCTCTCTCCAATAAATAAATACATTTTTTTTAAAAAGTATTGAATTTTGAAAACAATAAGGCGAACTACAAGTAATAATCACCCGAAACCTTTTGGAGATGAATTTGAAATCTGGGAATTTGATTGAATTTGAACAAAGCAAGTGCAAGAACCAGAAGTCATGACAAGTGAGGATGCATCAGAGAAGACTTTGAAACCTGGAACCATGACTGCATTTTGACAGTGTTGGTAGAGCGAGAACCACAGTCCTAACAAGCGACACACTACAGGAGTCCGTAAGTTGTCACCAGCATTTACAATACGGGTGTGATCCGGCCTCAGTCATGACACTGTGAGCAATGATTTGTTTGCAAGGGCTGTTGTCTATTTCGAGCCTTTTGTATCTTCAAAACTAGGAAAATATGGGGGAAAAGTCAACTATGTTTAAAATCATGTTAAAATTTCTAACAAAGTTGTCTTTTACCTTCCCTCTTTTCTTAATTCTGTAAATTATTTGTAAAATGGCTTAAAAATACATAAACATAAAGTGTGTATGGGATTCAGATGACAAATGATGGTCATTTTCCCTGATATGCTGTGGGTTCTTGCAGTACTAGTCTGTAGTCTGCAGGTGGTCCCCTGGGGTGTCTGAGAGCCTTCTGGAAATGTGGGTGTGGAGTCACTGCAGGTCAGTGTCAGATGGACTGGGGGGGCACGCCTGCACTGCCTCTCTCGTGGCCTGGCTCCGGAAGGCTGTGATGACCCCTGGTTCTTGTGTCTCAGTGAATGGCAGAGAGGGCTTCTGTCACCTTTCTGAACTCGGGGCAGCGCTGGGGACCCCAGCGGCTTTGGAGCGCCTGGGTGGGTGTTGTTGGCCGTGGGGGGGCAGAGCCGGGCTTTGCAGATGCGCCCCTTGCTCTGTGGGGTTGGGGCCTGTGTGTGCTCTGCAGGTGGCCAGCTGATAATTCAAATTTAAAAATTGGTGTTGTGGTAAGTTAACTTGCAAAACCTGGACCTGGATGGTCGGCCTTTATCCTTCTTCTCCCCACTCCCTGCAAGAAAAACGAGGCCTTGGGATTGTTTCGGCAGGAATGCCTACTCTTGGTGTGTCGGGCACTGTGCCCAATGTTCTATGTGTATTCGGTCTGAAAAGGATGCCATATTCCAGCCGGGAGAACCAGGCTCATTCACTGGAGAGACCTGGTCAAGGTCATGGGGCCTTGCAGCAGGTTGGACTCCAGGCCTGGGAGAGTGAGTAGTGCCAGGGTTCTTTTGTGCTTTCCTTTTTCACTGGGGAAGGCAGGCTGCTCTGTATGCTGTCCGCGTTAACTACCAGCAATAGAGCCGTCTCTGTTTTGTTTTAACTTTGTTCTGAGGTGTTTTTCTCCTCATTCTTTATAAAGACGTCTTATGGACTTCTGAGGGCCCTATGCATCCCCGTCACAATTGGTTTCCTCGGGGAGTTTCAGGGACTCTCTCGTGGGTAATTAGAAGTGGTCACTCGCTCACACTCTTGCAGCTGCTTAGCTGTGCTGCTAATGTGCGTCTGCGTTTTTGCTTCAATAATAAGAATTGAATAGTGTTCAAGAAGGATTCAAACCGCATTAATATTTAAGAGCCTTTTTGGATCCAGAAAGCGCCCAGGGAAACCCTTCTGGGTATAATGTATACAGCACATGTCAATTAGGAAGAAGGATGGGGCGCGCTCAGCTCCCCGTCCGCAGAGGCTTCCTGCGAGCTGGTCTCCGGGAGGCGCTGCTCCTCCCGCGCTCGGCCGCCAGACTCCCAAAGGCGTCCGCCCTGACAAGTCATGCTTCCTCTTCCTTTGTGGTTCTAAATAGATCTGTGTCCCGAGCAGAAAGGAAAATCAATTTAATTACTTATGAAACTTTTCCTTAAGGGCGATTGAATTATGAGGAAGAAATGAAGTATCTGTCATTGCTAAGTTTATTTCAGGGCTGAACACAGGAGAAATTCATTTTGCTACGAAGACTAGGTGTCCATTGGTTGGTGAAAATAGACACAGGGTGCACACAGAGGCATGCTCATCCAGAACCGTGGGCTGGAGAGGCTTTGTGCCTCTGGGAGCATGGGGTAGGCAAGCACGAGTTCTAACGCCTGCAGGAAGATGGGGTTGAACACAAGCCAGAGGACTTCGGGAAGCAGGTGTCAGAGCAGAGGAATTATGAAGGAGGACAGAGCTAATTGCAGTTAATGTAATTACGAGGAGAGAGATGTACTCTGGGGGGAGCTGCCTGCCACACTTCTGGCGAGGGCTGGCCTCCCGGCCTCCCCGCCTCCCCCATCCTTGTGTGACTGATGAGCCTCGTGGCCTGCTCATCGGAGCTGGTGGTGGTGGGTGTCCTGCCATCGGCCCCATAGCTGTGAGCCGGGGGCAGAAGCTGCTTTGTGATTTTTCTCTACATGACACAACTTTGCAGTGTATCTCCTTGAGCAGAAATCGGCTCAGAGAACAAAGTTGTCTTATAGCTGAGGCCTGAAGTGGTCGTGTGTCACGGATGGCAGAGTGAAACAGTGGAGTGGGCCACTGCATGGCAGGACCGGGGTAGGACTGTGATTGAAAAGGGGACAGGAAATCAGCTCTCCCTGTCCCTTGCTGGGATAGTCTGTCTGATCAAGCGATTGATTGATCAGTCTGCCCCCCTCCTTACCTACCTGAGCACCTGCCTCTCTTTTAAGGTAGATAATTCAATGGCTTTTAGTGAATTCACAGAGTTGTGTGACCATGACCACCAGTTCCAACACATTTCCACCTCTTAGAAAAAACCCTTGTGCCCATCTGTGCTCACTCCCCAGCCCTCCTCCCCACACCCCCTGGCAATTCCTAGTCTACTTTCTGTCTCTGTGGATTTGCCTCTTCTGGACCTTTCATACAATATCTGGATTCGTGTGGTATGTGGCCTTTTGTGACGGACTTCTTCCACTCAGCGTAATGTCCTTGTGATTCTTCCACGTTGTAGCGTGCGTGTCCGGATGCCATTGCTTTCAAGGCTGAGGATCTCATTCTATGGTTGGACCACATTTTGTCTGTCCATTCATCGGCTGATGGACATTTGGATTGTGTTCACGTTTTGGCTGTTGTGAGTGATGCCGCCGTGAGTGTGGGTGGACACGTGTGTTTGTTTCTCTTGGGCGTACACCTCAGAGCGCAGGTGCTGGGTCACGTGGAGGCCCAGTGTTTACCTGTTGGAGGAGCTGCGGGACTGGTTTCCACAGGGGCTGTAGCATCTCATGCTCCCCCCCAGCAGCGTGGGAGGGCTCTGGTCCCCCTCATCCTCACCCACACGTGGTAGCCGCTGTCTTTCTGTTACCGCCGTGCTCGTGGGCACGCAGCCATAGCCTGTGGCTTTGGTTTGTATTTCCCTGATGACTGGTGCTGCCAGGCACCTTTTCATGTGCTATTTGATGCTGATTGGATTCACTTAAAAATCTTTTAAAATTTGAATTCCTCCGCTAGTATTAAAGTCTACATGCTCCATGTTTTATTTGTGTTTAATAAACCTTTTCATTCAGTGCTTTTTAACCTTACAACTTGAAGGAATTGGTCCCAGGTTTTGTAAAGTTAAGGTACTTCCTTTTTCATCATTATTTTTTTTTTATAAAAGGAAAACATATCCTCGGATGGATGCAAAAATTTGATTTATTTTCTAGATCCTTCAAACTGAAAGTAGGGGTTGATTTTAGGACAGAGGTTTATGTCTGTGTGGAGGCGATTATCTCTGTCACCTCGTGCCTAAGAGAGGCCACAGGATGGCCTGGGGGTGGGGGGGAGAAGCCACTTGTCCAGCTTCACATTTCTGGCAGCCAAGCCTCCTCAGAGTCTGTGGGCTGGCCATAACTTCAGCTTTTAAAGTGCTGGTCTCCTGGCGGTTTCAGTCCATTCCATAGACTTCCGTAAAAGCCCTTGTGGCAGTCGGTGTTGGAACACCGAGACTTGTGGGCCGCGGGCTCTGCTCGTAGGTGGTTACATTCCAGGACGGAGGCGTGGTGTTTATGGTGTTCAGTTCAGCAGTTCTTGGGAGGAGCTGGAGAAACAGGTGGTGCAGATGATGATCACGGCGGTGGCCGTGGTGGCCGTGGTGGCTGTGGCAGTGGCCGTGGTGGCCGTGGTGGTGGCTCACCTTTACTTGGTGCTTACTTTGTATGCCGGGAACTGTTTTCTTTTTAACGATTTCTTTAGAGAGAGCGAGTGGGAGGAGAGAGAGAGAGAGAATCTCCAGCAGACTCCATGCTCAGCACAGAGCCTGATACTGGGCTCGATCCCAGGACCCTGAGACCTTGACCTGAGCCGAAATCGAGTTGGACGCTTAACTGACTGAGCCACCCAGGCGCCCCTTGCCAGGAACTCGTAAAGAGCATTCCTTGTTACTGTATCACTGCTCCTTGAAGTCGATGCTGTTATCCCCGTTTTTCACATCAGCAAAGGGAGGCACACGCAGATTCAGCTGATCAAGGTCTCCAGCCGCTGCTGGGCAGAGTGAGCATCTGCACCTGTCTCCGCGTACTGAAGGCATATCTCTCTGAGGTCAGGACTCCAGGCTGGGTCTGTAGCTGCTTCCGCAGACGCGTCGACTCTGCAGCGGTGACCGGCCCCAGGGCAGCGGCCAATTCTCCATCTCGAGATGGTGCCGAAGCAGCAGGAGGAGAGAAGATCACCACCCTGCCAGGGGGATCACCCTGTGCTGATCCCCACAGCCCGTCCCTGTGCCTTCTCAGAGGAAACCGGCCTCCCCCAGCAGCGCTGAGCTGCCTCGAGACCTGGCTCTCGTTCTCGGGCTGCCTCGCACTCTCCCAGTGCTGCCGGATCGGGTGGCAGAACTGGTGTGGAGGTGGCTCTGCTCTGGAATTCACCCCGGAGCTGCTTTTGCCTCTGGAGGGGGACCGCGGGTCGGAGCTGGAGGGGCTCTAGTGTTCGGGGCCCTGGCTCAGGCTCTCGAGCTGCTTCCACGGCTGCCTCGAGTCAGTGCCGGGGCACGTTCTGGTGCGTCAGATGGTTCGAGATCTTAGCTGCTCCACGGCTCATGCAAGGTCTCGTGCTCGAGGTGCTCTAGCTCTGTATCGCCCACTTGCTGACCGTGGGTGAGATGCTGAACCACCGGTTAGGCTGGGAGCTCCGAGGGCAGGGAGGGTGTCTGGGGGTCCCCTCTGCGTTCCAGCGAACAGACACAGGTGTGGGTGATGCACGCGTGGAAGAAAGCGTGAACACAAGAGTCTGTGGCCCAGACCTCTCATCTGTAACAACATCCGCCGCATCACGGTGCTGCTGGGGGAATCCCACCGACTCACTAAACTTTGAAGTGCTACCACCTCCCAGGCACTGTTCTGGGGGTTGGGGACCCAGCGGTGAGGAAGCACGGTCCCTGCTCGCGTGGGGCTGGCTGGAGCAGAGGTGCAACGGGGACTTCAGGTCCCCGGCAATTGTCTCTGCTCAGCTGGGGGCAGCTGCCGGGAGCAGCGGGTCAGGCCCTTGTCCCCGTCTGGCAGCTCAGGACCGAGCCGCGTGGGGCGCGTGGTGAAGGGGATGCAGGATCCTTGGTCTGAATCCCCCCCGGAGCCATTACCCCCATGGAGCCGGTCCCGTCACCGTCCCGAGTTTTGTCATCCATGAAGTGGGCAGGGGAGGAAAGCCGTTCGTGGGTTCGAGAGCCATATCCAAGTGTGGAACCGGGTCTGGATCATCTCTGGAGGGGGATTCAGCTCCAGCACCTGCCCAGAGCTCGAGCCAGGTCCTCCACTGATGCGTGCTGCAGCTCCCGAGACTGGGGCAGCTGCAGCTTCGGCTCTCGCGCCAGCTCTGGGATCAGAGCCCGGTTTGGAGCTTGAGCAGCTCCAGCACCAGCTAAGGAACTCGCCAGCCAAAGGCCAGCACCTTCACCGTCACACCCTCGGCATCGTGCACGAGGTCAGGAGAGGGGCTGGGGGCGGGAGGGTCCCTGCTGGGCAGGTCACCCCGGGTACCTTGGTCACTCCACTCAGAGCTCCCCCTCCCCACCCCTCCCACAGGTCACAGCCCCAGGGGTCCCCACCCCTGCTTCCCAAACAAGGCTCAAGGTGGACAAGCAGACCTGGGATGTTGGAAGTTGAGGCTTGTACCTTCCACACTGTATACGTGTTGACCCAGAAACTCCACTTTATGGATTCTGTTGCAAAGAGAGGTTGATGGACATGGTGTTCCCTTCGACACGGAGGGAGTGAGCTGCCCACGCTAGGTGATGGGTGCACCTGTGGCCTGGGATGGGTGCTGCTCACTGTTCTCCCAGACAGGGGTGCCCGTCACCCTTCTCTGCCAGGGACCTCCGTTTCCTCACATTCTCACCAGGGCTGCTGGTCCCCAGACCAGACACCTGCCAGTCTGAGGGTGACCAGGGCTGCCTCCGTAGGGTTTCCTTTGCCACAGTCCTTCCCCGGGAGCTCCTGCATCTCTGAATCCCCCCATGCCTGTCCCCCTCCACTTGGACTTGCATGCATTTCGTCTCTGTCCCTGTGGAACCCAGTGACTTGGAGCATGGTTTGGACCAGAGGCATGGGAAACCTTTCTGTGGCCTTGGGTTGTGAGCAATGCTTTGGCCCTTTGGGGTGTGTCTTCCAGCTTTCTGCATTTCCCTGGTTTCTCTGTGGGTCACAGGAGGAACCAGCCCTTTCCTGTCTGGGGTCAGGCTGAGGTGTCCCAGCAGGAACAGGGGTCTCCGCCCCGAGATTGTGTCCATATTTACCAAAGGGGGCTCTATGGTTACATCTCATCTGTAATCCATCGGGGATTTCAACATCCAATAAGGGAAATTCTATGTCAAGTCAACCCAGAAAAGAAGGAGTCCCCTTTGAAAATAGGGGGGCAGACACAAAGGCCCATCCTGTGTGATTCCACGTACAGGAAACCTCCAGAACAGGTAAAGGAACAGAGAGAGGAAGCAGCTTAGGGGTTTCCAGGGAGGCCTTCTGGTTCGGGGACTCCTTTGGGGAAGCAGATATTCCACAGTCATGTTCTGTGGTGTGGTGGCCCAGCTTTGGGAATGTACTTGATCCTCAGGACTTGTTCAACTGAAAACAATTCATTTTATTTAAAATAAATAATAAACAGCATATAGGACATGGAAAGAGAACAGAACAGTTAATACGAACCAGAGAGAAAGAACATAGGGGGAGGGGAGGAAACAATCTGGCGGGGCATCGGGGTCGGGTGATGGAGCTAAGGGGAATGGTACAAGGAGCTCTCCCCGTGAGGATGTGGGCTCTGGATGTGGTTCTGGGAGCCCTGCAGGAGCAGGAGGAGGGGCAGGGCCAGATGCAAGAGCAGGGCCAGACGCAAGAGCAGGGCCAGGGGCAGGATCCACGGTAAGAGCTGGGTCAGGGGCAAGTAGGGGAGCACAGGCAGGGCCAGGGGAAGGGGCAGCGTCCCTGGAAAGCAGGGGAAGGGGCATCGGCTCTGGCAGGGGCAGGGGCAGGAACAGGGACACCGGCACGGGAAGCGGCATTGGCTCTGGCAGGGGCAGAAACAGGGACACAGGCAGGGGAAGGGGCATCAGCTCTGGCAGGGGCAGGGGCAGGAACAGGGACACTGGCAAGGGAAGGGGCATCGGCTCTGGCAGGGGCAGGGGCAGGAACTGGGATGCAGGAAGGTGAAGGGGCATTGGCTCTGGCAGGGGCATGAACAGGGACACTGGCAGGGGAAGGGGCATTGGCTCTGGCAGGGGCAGGGGCAGGAACAAGGACGCAGGCAGGGGAAGGGGCATCGGCTCTGGCAGGGGCAGGAACAGGGACGCAGGCAGGGGAAGGTGCATTGGCTCTGGCAGGGGCAGGGGCCGGAACAGGGACGCAGGCAGGGGAACGGGCATCAGCTCTGGCAGGGGCAGGGGCAGGAACAGGGACGCAGGCAGGGGAAGGGGCATCGGCTCTGGCAGGGGCCGGAACAGGGACACAGGCAGAGGAATGGACAGGTGCAGGGGCAGGGGGTGGGTCAGGGGCAGGAAGGGGCGCACACGCAGGGGCAGGGAAACGGGTAGGGAAAGGGGAAGGAGCTGGGTCAGAGGGAAGGATAGGAGCACAGGGAGGGGCTGGGGAAGGGACAGTTGCAGGGGCAGAAGCCGAGTCAAGGGCAAGAAGAGGAATACAGGTAGGGGCAGGAGAAGGGGCAGGATCCACGGCAGGAGCTGGGTCCGGGGCAAGAACAGGAACAGAGGTAGGGGAAGGGGCAGGTGCAGGGGCAGGAGGTGGGTCAGGAACAGGAACAGGACCACAGGCAGGGGCAGGGGCAGAACCCGGGTCAGGGGCAAGAATAGGAGCACAGGCAGGGGCAAGGGAAGGGGCAGGATCCAGGGCAGGAGCTGGGTCATGGTCAGGATGCGGATCAGGGGCAAGAAGAGGTGCACAGCTAAGGGAAGGGGCTGGTGCAGGGTCAGGAGCCGGGTCAGGGACAAGAACAGGTGCACAGGCAGGTGCTGGGGAATGGGCAGGTGCAGGGGCAGGAGGTGGGTCAGGAGAAGGGACATTGGCTCTAGCAGGGGCAGGGGCAGGGGCAGGGGCAGGAGTTGGGGCAGGGGCCGGAACAGGAGCAGAAGCCCGGGGAGGGGAGGGGGCAGGTGCAAGGGGAGGGACAGGGTCTGCCGCACTGGCACGTATAGGACCCGGGGCGGTATCTGGGTCAGGGGCAAGAACCGGGGCACTGGCCGGGGTAGGGATGGGTCAGGATCCAGGGCAGGAGCTGGGTCGGGGGCAGGAGCAGGGCCACAGTTCGGGGCAGGCACAGGGGCGGCGGCTCTGGCAGGCACAGGGGCAGGCACAGGGGCAGGCTCTCCGGAGGCAGGTTGTCCAGCATGCCCTTCCTGGCCCCCGTCAGGCTCTCTGTGGGCTGGTGCTGGGTCACCTGCCGGCTTCTGGTCTCCTGCTGAAGTCGCAGCCACCACCCCTCCGTCCAGATCAGCCGATGGAGTTGGAACCGGCTCTAGCTCCTCAGGTGCTGGAGCAGCTGTGAGAGGAGAAAAGCTCAGCCCGAGCCTGCTCTCCGTGGAGACAGAACCCAGCCCAGGGCCTCCCAGAGAAGCCGCAGGCAGGAAGGAGCCCTCCCCGGGGCGTCTCCCCGACCGCAGTCCACCCGCTGGGCACTCTGAGCCCAGTCGTTGCTCCAGGCTCCACACCAGGCTCTGGGGGCTCCTCCCTGTGGGGCAAGCCCCCACCCTTCCGCACACCCCCACGGGCACCCAGCCCCGGGCTTCTCAGCCTCAGGCTCGGCCTCCGTGGGCTCCGGCTCCTGGAGCACAATGCAGTAAATGACCACCAGGGACAGTGGTCTGGGTGGTGTCAGAGGCCTCTCCCCGCAATCCCCAGCACCTGCTCCAGGGGAGTCCTGTGGGGTCACGCTCCGGATCCCGGACATGGAGTGGGTGTCCGCCAGCCTCGTGCCGATCTCATCGGAGGTCTGCAAAGACAGGGACGGGTAGCCGGCCCGGAGGCATCCCAGTCCTGCCCGGCCGACCTCGCTGTCCCCTGCCCAGTCGCCCTGCTGCTCCCAGATCAGACACACACCTGTGGGTGCACAGCCCTGCACGCAGGACAATGACCCATCCCTGCAGGGCGATCGAGAGAAACCCTGGGCAGAAGCTCACAGGCCCCCACACCCCGTCCCACCCAGCCAGCCTTGACCTTGAACATGACCTGCCCACGGGTTATCTGACCCCTCATCAGCCTGTTCTTGAATGGCGTTGGCCCACCCCACATGACCCCTATTCACACACACACACACACACACACACACACACACACGGAGGGGAGGGGACCTGGGGCTGCACAGGTGGATTAGACCCTGTGGGGCTGGGTGGCCGGCTCTGGGCCTCCTGGTGTCACCTTTCGGGCCTTCCGGCCAAGCGGCCAGAGGCGGTTGGGAGCCCTGATCGGACATCCCCAGCGGGGGCCAGCGTTTGCAGGGCGGGCTTTCTTCAGCCTGCAGCATCCAGACTTAGGGAGGCAACAAGCCCACATGTTCATGGTTGGATGATCTCCAACGAAATGAGCTTGGCAGGGGGCTGTCTCTGGAATGTGGGTGCCTTTGTTACCTGGGTTCCAAATTCTGTTGGACTCTGTTGTCAGGGAAGTGAGGTCACCACTGCCTGGGGTCCCCTTAACCAACTTCCTCCTCACACAAGACCCCCGCCCCCGAGGGCCCCCTCCCCCAGCTGCTCAATGCTCCCCCTCCCCCCATGCCCCATCCATACAGTGACTCCCTCACAGACCCCCACAGCCTTCCCAAGGCCTCGGTGCAGCCGGTGTCCCCGCTGTGAGGACACAGAGCTGGCTTCAGACTGGGATCCTGTGCGTGCCCAGGGCTGTGACCCTGGACAGACCCTGTGCCACTCAGGGCCTCCCCAGGCTCCCCATCTGCACAGTGGGGTGTTCTGGCTTCTACTCCTAGGGACGCCATCAGGGGTAGGACCTCTACATACATTCCAGACCTGCTATCACAGGAGGCTGGGGCACACTTGGCAATGCAAGGAGGAGCCGGGGCTGGGCGGGACATGGAGCACAGCTCAGAGGGGCCTGGGTCTGCTCTGGGGTCTGGTCAAAGCCACCCCCTTCTTGCCTGTTCCCAGCCCCTGTGAGAAGGTTGCAATGAACGGATTCCGACCTTGTCCCCTGGTGACGCACACTTCCAGGCGCTCCCATTAGGTTTAGGCTCAGGCCCCGGGGCCTCGTCTGCGCCCATGTGCTGGGCAGTCCCCACAGTGGTTCCCGGGCATTCCCGCGTCCTGTTCACACGTCCCTGTGGAATCCCCTCCCCTCCGGGGTGGATGGCCTGTGTGACCGCGCTCTCAGGAAGAGAATGGGGCCAAATGCTGGGATGTCATTTCCAAGCTGATGGAGGAAAGACTGTGACTTCTTCTGGTTCCCTCTGTTGTGTGTTCATTCTCTGTCTCCTTCTCTGTTTCTGTCTCTGTCTCTGTGTCTCTCACAGGAGCAGGATCTGTGGACTCCAGGGGTGATGTGAGAAACCTCAGAAGCCTCCCTTGTCCGTGGTTCCCTCTTCTGTCCCGGTGCTCCGTTCCTTCCTAAGGCCTTGTCACCCGGACCAGAGCACTGAATCTGGACCCTCTTCCAAATGGAGACCCGGAGGCTGCAACAAGGAGGGTCTTGGCCTTGGTCCCCAGACTAGTGGTCAGTGCTCTGCCACGTTCTGCGTTGCCAGGTCCTCAGCCCCCCAAGCCCCCAGTCTGTCCCCTGCGCCGAAGGACCTCGAGGGAGTACAAAGCATTTTCCAAGGACTGGGAGCACAGTGCGTCGGAGATGGAGATCGAAGGCCAACAGGCTCTCCCACAAGCCTGTGGGACCCTAGGGACACTGCATCTCTACAGCCCAAGTGACAGAAGAGTAAGCTGAGGCCTTTGTGCTGGAGCCCCTCTGGACTTGGGGGTGGGTATCTCTTCCTGCTTCCAAGTGCCCAGGCTGGTGATGGACACCGGAACCCAGACCCTGTTCTCTCCCAGTGCCCTGGCAACCGCCCTGGGCCCGTTGCGGACCCCTGACCCTCAGCCTGGCCTGTCTCACCTCCCCATGCTATGGATCTGGGTCCTTGCCAGGAGTCCTGATGCCCTGCCCCATGGCCCAGCTTTCTGCAACCTGTTTCTTCTTTCCCCCCTGTCACCTACCTCGCTCCCAGGGTGTCCTCCCCTTCTGACCCCCAGCTGGGCAGTCAGAGTGGTGTGTGTGTGGGTGTGGGTGTGTGGGGGGGGTGGGTGTGCAGGTGCACGTGCCTCTACGTGCCTGGGGATGCCAAGGTCATGTCCCCACATGGGACGGGGTGGGTAGCTCTTCCCGAGGATCTGAGGGTCTGTCACCCCCAAAGCAAACCTCATGGGAGGGTTGGGACTGGCCTAGGACTGGAGAGCAGCTCCTTGGACTCTGCACCCCTCAGTTGTCCTGGGCCAGTCCCTGCCTCTCTTGACCCAGGTTCCCAACTGTCCCTGAGGGTCGGACATGGAAAGGCTTGAACGTGGCTGCTACTCCAGGGGTAGGTGGGGGACAGGTGCACCAGGCACGCAGGCCTCCCCACCGAGAGGGCCAGCCAGGTGTGTCATGGCCAGGTGTGCACAGACGACCTGCCCACAGCTCCTGTACCATGACCCAGCCCTGCGGCAGGTGTGCACGAGACCCAAGGCTCCGCACCTGACCGGTCCCCCGCGTTCCCTCACCACCTCGAAGACAAGGGCTCTTCTTCGTCCTAGGGCCCGTCATCCTTTAGACAATGAGAGCAGAGGGATCCGTATGTAGAGGAGGCCGGCAGGGCGTCCCAAGGAACGTCGTGTGCCCATCTCTGCTTTGTCGTCTAGGCTTAGCGGCGGACCCCCACCTAGAAAGAGGCCCACAGGGCAGGAACATTTGTCCGCCCTGTTCCCTGAAGTATGGAAAATGTCTAGAAGGGGCTTCCTGTCCATTTGTGGAGTCGATGAAGCCCAGCCAGCACCTTTCAGATGTCTGAGTGGCTCTGGGGCCCCTCTGCCAGCCCCCAGGGATCCCTGCTCTGGCTCCACCCAGGATGGGAGCCCCAGAGGGAATCTGAAACCTCCTCACAGCCAGGAATGCGGCTTTGCCCGGGACCCAGGACACCGAGGCTTGGGGCAGAGAGTTCCTTCACGGTGGAGAGGACCAGCCTCAGCCCAAGGCCACCCTCCCCGTGGGCCGGCCATAGGGTCGGGGAGCGGTCCCAACAGGCCCGACGGCAACCCCGTGTGTGGGGCCTGGCCTCATGGCACGCAGGGTCCCCAGGAGACACCTGAGGTTCGGAGAGGTGACGTGCCAGGCCCGAGACACACAGCCCGCAGGTGAGGGGGAGACTCCGGGTGGGACGGGGGGCCCTGCTCACCTTGGTGAGCAGCAGGTGTGGGAAGGGCTGGGGAGTCGTTCCTCTGGGAGGTGCTCCGCGAGAGGGGCCACAGGAGAGGGCCTGGCCCGGCTCCACCAGCTTCCTCAGGCTGTCAGCACGGACCGCCCACAGCCTCTGGCTCGCCCCCAGCGGCAGGGCCCACTCAGGTTCACGGTGGGGCTGATCTGTGGATAAAGGAGGGACAATTCACAACACAGAAACTGCAAAACTATTCCTGTCCGTGTCCCGAAGTGCAACAGAATATCCAAATTGGTTCGGATCATCTTCCACGTATGTGAAGGGTGATTTTGTACCTGGCTAAGGCTGGGGCTGGACCGGGTGTGTGTGTCTGTGTGTGAAGGACCAGGTGTGTGTGTGTGTGTGTGTGTTCGAAGGACTGGGTGTGTGTGTGTGTTTGGCGTGTGTGTCTGTGTGTGTGTTTGTGACGAGAGCAGCCCAGACCCCTTGGTTTGAGATCATGGCCACGTAAGGGGCACAGCCGTCGTGGCACCTCGGGTCGTCAGTGTCCCGGATGGCGTCGGGGCAGGAGACCCTCCCGGCCATTCCCAAGCCCGGTCCTGGAGCTCCCTCGTCCCCACACTCCCCCTGAGCCCGCACCAGTCCTGAGCGATTGCCTGGTGCACGGGCCCCACGCTGGGGAGCCGTAGAGCGAGGCTCTTGTTGACCAGCTTGTCCCCAATTTCTTCCATGGGGCTCTGCGAAGACAGTGAGCGGTGCCCGGCCCGGAGGCATCACAGCCCTGCCCGGCCGTCCTCACCGTCCTCCTGCCCAGCCCCACTGCTGCCCCCAGATCAGACACAGCCCCGTGTGGGCACAGCCCTGCGCCCGGGGTGCAGTGACATGTATCGACAGGGCTCCGTTTCAACCCTGGGGAGAAGGAGGCCGCCCCAGCACAGCCCGTCCCACCCAGCCAGCCTTGACCCGGGGTGTCAACATGATCCACCCACCAGGCATCTGGCCCCTCATCACCCTGCTCCTGCTCAGGGTGGGCTACCCTGCCCGAATCCTCTGCACACACACACACACACACACACACACACACAGGGGCGCTGGGCTGCACGGTCGGATCACAGCTGTGTCTGGCTGGCCTGGCTGGCTCTGGGCCTCCCTGTGTTCCCTTTGGGCCCCTCCAGGCAAATGGCCAGAGGTGTCAGGGGTGGGACCTGACCCCAGGTCTGCAGTATAGGCAACGGCTCTCACTGTCGGCTTTGCTGAGACCACATCCTGGGGACATCGGGATACAGCAGGATTGCAGCATCTCCAGCCAAGTGAACTGAGTAGGAAGGGGGCTGTCTCTAGAATGTGGGTGCCTGTGACAGCCCATGGGCATCTTGGGGCCGCCCTGGCCATCAGCCTGGCATGTCTCCCCCAAGCCCCATGCTACGGCCCCGGGCATGTTCCCAGGAGACAATGCCCAGAGCCCACGGCCCAGCTGCCTCGAACCTCCTCCTTCTTTCCCCCTTGTCCCCTCCAGGGTCCACGACACCTTGGACGCCCCTGGGGATTTTGTGTGTGTGTGTGTTTGTGTGTGTGTGAGTGTGTGTGTGTGCGCGCCCACGCAGAGAGCCTTGTGCGTACGTGTGACCGCGCGAGGATGACCAGAGGAAAGGGCCCCACATGGGAGTGTGGGCAGGGGTCCCCCAGATCTTAGGAGCCCTCGTTCCCAAAGGAAACCCGCAGCGAGGTGAAGCTTGGCCTCGGAAGCTGGAACCCTCCCTGTTCCTCTAGCCTCTGCTCAGCTGGTGGGTCCCAGGCCAGTCCCTGCCTCTCCTGCCCTCAGTTTGCCGACTGTCCCATGAGGGCTTGGAGGAGGAACTTCATTAGCGTGGCTCGGTGTGGCAGGTCGGCTCCCACCTTTTGGGTGGACGTGGCGCAGGTGCACTCTGGATGGGCGGGGTGGGTCGGAGGCAGGTGGATCCTGCGCAGGCGCACACGGCCCAGCAGACGGCGCCTGCGCGGGACCCCACCTGCCAGGGGGCCTGCGCAACCCCGAGGGGCTGGCTGTGGCCTTGGTCCTCCGTGTCCCGATCTCCACTGCCTGCTCAGTGACCCTCACGTCCTCTTAGGCCGGGGGCCAACCCCAGTCCCGCCAGGCAGGGCCGCTGGACTGAGTGGACATGGAGACCTGGGGACTAGAGAGAAATGAAATATACCCCTGCTGCTGTCCTGGCCCCCACGTTCCACTTCAGTGTTCATCTCAGTGCATGGCGGGGGGGTCAGGGGAGGGTGATGGGGACACGTGTGGCAGGGAGGAGGTCAGGCCGCCTTTTCCTCCTCTACATCCCCTACCCCTGTCTTCCTGGCAGCAGCCCCTCTCCCCAAAATCCGGCACTCACGCACCTTCATCTCCCTGCTTTCAACCCCAACCCATCCTCCTGAGGTGGGAGTCACTGACCCCATCTCCAAAGTAGAAAACTGAGGTCCCAAGAGTTCCCACAGGAGCTTGCCAGTCACAGGGCTGTGACATGGCCCTGCTGTGGGTTTGAACCCAGCTCAATCTGACCCAAAGCCTGAGCTTACAGAGGAGCTGGAGGAAGGAGCCTTTGAGCCCAGGCTTGGAGGTGAGGCCATCCTGGATGGGGGTCATAGGGAGGCACGGCAGGGGTTCTGAGGGGCAAATTCTGCCGGGCTCCCTGGGGGACGAAGGCCCCACAGAGGCTGGAGTGGGCTGAGGGTTGCACACTGGAGAGCATGTCTAGAGCAGATCACGCAGGGCTCTCTGGATATTGGGCAAGGAGTCAGGGGACACTGCGGGTTGGGGGGTTCAGGGGACACAATCCGGGCAGTCTTACCAGAGCCACAGCATCGTAGATTTAGAAGGAGCTTGGTGGGCATGTTATTGTGCCCACCCAAGCATGGATCACCAAGCAAGCACCAGCCGGAGGTGAGGAGGCTGCTGCAGTTTCCTCCTGTGTAGAGTGGGGGCCGTGGTGGTCGTCTGCGTCCTTCCAGGCCTAGGCATGCTGCCTGGAAGGTCCAGAGGTGGCTTCTTGTCAGAGTAGCTAGCTGTTCCAGTGAGGTCAGTACTCAGAGACGTCTGAGTCAGGAGACCAAAGGGACGCCCCACGTGCCCAGTTCAGCAGGATGCTCTTGGACATGGTGCCGATCTTCATTTCCAGGCTGATGGGGTTGAGGCAGCAGCGCCCACCTGCTGCATGGAGAGCGGCAGCGAGGAGCGTGGTTCCAGACCCCAAGACACGGCGCTCGTGGGAGTCCGAGGCTGCCACAGATGTGATGGAGGCTGAGGAGGGGGAGGTGCTGACAGAGGCTGAGATGATGCCTGAGGTCTCCAGCGACGACTGGGAGGTCAACTCCGGAACTTGAGGAACGGCAAGGCCAGCAGAAACACCAGACTGTGTAAGGCAACCGCGGTCAGCATCTAGCCCAGAAGCTTCTAGAGACTGAGTCTTCTTGGCCCCTTGTGGCTGTGGAGTGGGGACCCAGGCTCCAGGAAGGGATGTCTGTCAGGGAGAAAGGGTGGGACAGTCACCTCCTTTTCCTGGCCATCAGGGATCCTGGGACAAAACCCACACTAATGTCGTCCACATCTCCATCGGGCTGGAGGAGCATGCAGAGCGGGTAGGCGATGTCCCTGCTGCGCAGGTAGGGGCTGCATCTGAGCTGGTCCCAGGACTTGGAGTGAGCACTCCTTTTGGTCTTGGGTGTTGTGTTGGGGGTGTGGTGGCAGAATTGAAGGGCTGACTTTGCATTGACCCGACACCCTGGGTGAATGGGTGCTCTAGGGTGTCCATGGGCACAGGTGGCTGTGACCCACACATGGGAAGGTGTGAAGGAAGCACACAGAAGACAGTGCCCTGAGCTATGCAGGTTTTCTGCTCATGGGCAGTGCTCCTTGGCAAAATTCAGCTAGTCTGCTTGTTCCTAGAGCACAGAAGGCCCCTAAGGTCGTGAGTGGTTCATGGGAAGTCAGGTCAGTCTGTTGCTGGGCATCATGCCTGGCAGGAGGAGAGCTTCAGCCTGAAATGACGGTCTGGGGGTGACCTGGAATGCCAGGTGAGGTAGAAATTGCCCAGGTAGCCTGATCCACTCCAGTCTGTATTGCTTCTCTACCCAACAACCCAGACCTAGACAATGGCCCTCTGGCTGGCTGGCATCTGGAACAGTTAGAATGTTCCTCTGGTTCAGTCGAAGGAGAAGATCAAAGTTAGTAGAGCAAAGGAAACTATGAAGATTAGGGCAGAGATACATGGAAGAGAAGAGCACGTGAGAAAAATCAGTGAAAACAACAGTTCTTTCTTTTGCAGATTTACCAAAATTGACAAAGAGACAAAAATGGAACCACTTTATACCAACCAATTGGCTCCCTGAGATGAAGCAGATCATTCTGAGAAGCACACAAACTACCAAAGTGACTCCAGAAGAAATGGAATCCCTGAGCAGACCTATAATAAGTAAATAGACTGAAGCAGTCATGAGAACTTCCCAAGAATGAAAAGTCCAGAACCTGATGCTTTCCCTGGTGATTTGTCCCACACGTTTAAAGAAGACAGAATACCAATCCTTCTGAAAGTCTGAAAAAAGTACAAGAGGAGGGAACACATCCCACGTCACCCTAGAATGCCAGCATTGTCCCGATTACAAAGACTGACAAAGACCTTACAAGAAAAGACAGTTGCAGGCCAAAATCCATTATGAAGAGCGAGGCAAAAATCCTCAACAGAATTCTAGCAGACAGAATCTAGCAGCACATTGACAGGACTCTACATCATGACCAAGTGTGATTTACACCGGGAATGCAAAGGCTGTTCAACGTAGCTAATCAGTGTCCTAGACCACATCCAGAAGAAACATGATCATGTCAATTGTTGTAGGATAAGCTTTGACAAAATCCAAACCTTTTCATAACAAGTGTTCTCAATAAAATAGAAATAGAAGGTTAAATTGGGATAAAGGAGAGGTGCCTGGGTGGCTCAGTGGGTTGAGTGTCTGACTCTTGGTTTGGGCTCAGGTCATGATCTCAAGAGTCTTCAGATTGAGCTCCAGGGAGGGCTCTGCACTCAGTCGGGAGTCTGCTTGGAGATTCTCTCCCTCTGCCCCTCCCCACTCTTGGGCTTGCATGCTCTTAAATAAATAAATAAATAAATAAATAAATAATTCTTTAAAAATTATGATAAAGGATATTTATGAAAAATAACTCATATGTATATCATTCTCTGTGGTGAAAGACTGAGAGTTTTCTCCTTAAAATCCCCAAAAAGTCAAGGATGCCCATGTCCACCACTTCATTTCCATATTGTCATGGAAGTTTGGTCAGAGAAATTATACAAGATTAGTTACTAAAAGCTCACAAATGGAAAGGAAGAAGAAAAAGTTTATTTATATAGGACATGATCTTCTATGCAAATAATCCTAACAATTTAAAAAACTCTGTACGCGATTATAATATTTCCCGAAAAGTATGAGCAGAGAAGACCAACACATATGGATCAATGGGATAGTGTTGAGAATCAAGGAATACATACATGTACAGTCAGTTGTTTTCGAACACGGAGACCAAGATCATTCAATGAGGCGAAAACATTGTCTCCAACAAACGGTGTTGAGAAACCGGATATCCACATACGAAGGAGTGAAGTCAGAGCATTCCCTTCCACCCTATAAAAAATGAACTCCACATGGATCCAAGAATGAACTTTAAGAGCGAAAATTCTTAACACTCAGAAGGAAACTAAGAGCACCTAGGGGCAGATCTTCCTTCCCTTGGATTTGGCAATATGGTGTCTCTTGTATGGCACCCGAAGCCCAAGCAACAACAGAGAAAACAGAGACGCTGGACTTCAACGTTGCTAAAAACTTTTGTGAATGAAAGGGTAATCTCAAGAGGATGTAAAGAAACCCAAAGAATGGTAGGAAATATTTGCAAATCTCATAGGAGTCTTGCATCTAGAATGTGTACAAAACTCCTCCAACTTAAGAACCTAAGCAACCCCACTGAAAATAATAGACATTTCTCCAAAGAAGATAGTCAGACGACCCAGTGAGCACATGGGGCGATTTTCCTCATGAGATCGTAGGAAATGGAAGCCAACACCACAGTGACATGCCTTCCCCCACCCAGGAGGAGGGGCTCCAAGATCGGGTCAACCTTCCTCTTGTAAATTTCCACAAAAGGAAGCAGGCAGAATCCTAGAGATATTCTTCCAGTGGTGACCCCTGTGACGCTCCTCGATCCGAGTGGTGACAAGGTGGACTGCAGTCAGCGCTACTGTGTGCTGCCCAGATGCGCTCCTTGGGACAAAGGCTCTCATTTCCTCCGTGGCCGGGAGTGCTAGCTGCTGATGGCTCAGAGAAGTCCCTCTGAGGAGCTGCCTGCAGCTGCAGGGCCCCCCTCCCAGGGGGCAGCCGTGCAATCACTGGTTTGTGCACAGTGCAAAGGCTCCACCCTCTGGTCTCAATTCAGGATCTCTCTCCAGGTGGCCCCTCACCGTTCAACCTCTCCTCCCCAAGAAGCTGCCTGCACGCAAGGATCAGCCATGCCCAAGACTCCCCTGTTACCCAGCGCTCCAATCTTTGTCTCCCTGCTGCAGCTGTGATGCTCCCTCTCCCTGGAGCCACTCCTTGCATTTTGTCCCATCTTGCCCGCTCGCCTTAAACTACAGTCACAGGTCTCATCAATTGTCCCGACCCCTCCACGCCTCTCAGTGAATGCTGCTCATTCATTGTCTCATCCTTTTCCAAGAGTGTGCTCACAGACACAGCAGTAAGAGCTCCGTAATCAAACATTTTATACATGGGAGAAGTCATAAATAATAGAACAACAGCAGCATACATTCCCTCGGCCATCAGAAATAAAGCATAATCAAAAAACTGAAGCCCCTTGACTTCCTTACTTACTGATCAAAGTCCCCACCAATACCCAGAGGCAACCACTCTCCTGAATTTAGTGTTTAGCATTCTTTTTTACTCTAAAAGAATGGAATTAGGGGCGCCTGGGTGGCTCAGCCGTTAAGCATCTGCCTTCGGCTCAGGTCATGATCCCAGGGTCCTGGGATCGAGCCCCACATCCGGCTCCCTCCTCCGGGGGAAGCCTGCTTCTCCCTCTTCCACTCCCCCTGCTGGTGTTTCCTCTCTCGTTGTGTCTCTCTCTCTCTCTGTCAAATGAATAAATAAAATCTTAAAAAAAAAAAAAAAGAATGGGATCAAATAGTGCATGCATCCATATTCAACTTTTTTTTCATTTAACCTTGTGAAAATCATTTGTGTTGATATATGTAACTAATTTATTCATTTTGTTACCATAAAGCATCCTATTGGATAGCTATGTATCATTTACCAATTCTCCTAGAGATGACTTGATGACCTTCCCCCCTGCCAGCAAAAGCAGCATGTTGCAGTGAATGTTCTTGTCTTTGCACACTTGGGCAAGCTGCTCTAGGGTACACACCAAGGGTGGAATTGCTGGGTTGTAGAGTATATGCATCCTTAACTACTAGAAATTGCTAGATGGCTGTTGAGAATCACTAAATCAATTTATACCCTCACCAGGAGTGAATCAGTTCATTCTGCACCGCTCACAAATCCACATCCTTGTCAATTTTGGCATTGACAGATTTTTAAGTTTTAGCCCATCTGTCATGTGTGAAATGGCATGTCCTTGGATTTAATTTCCATTAGCTTAAATCTTAGTGAAAGTGACCTTCTTGTTTGTTGGGGCACCTGGGCAGCTCATTAAGCATTTCCTTTGGCTCAGGTCATGATCCTGGGGTACTGGCATCGGGCCCTGCGTCAGGCTACCAGCTCAGCGGGGAGTTTGCTTCTCCCTCTCCCTTTCCCCCCTCCCCCTCTCGTGCTCTCTCTCTCTCTCTCAAATAAATTAAAAAAAAATATTTGTTGCACAGGGGTGCCTGGGTGGTTTAGTCTGTTGAACTTCTGACTCTTGATTTTGGTTCAGGTCATTATCTCGGGGTCATAGGTTTGAGCCCTGTGTGGGCTCTGCGCGCTCAGCGGGGAGTTGGCTTCTTCCTCTCCCTCCTCATCTGCCACCATCCCCCATGCCCTCTCTCAAATAAATAAACAAATCTTTTAAAAATTATTTGTTGCACAAATAAATACAAAGTGCTCCACTCATTCGTTCTGGTTCATGCATCTGTCCTGTTTGATGCCTGCAGAGATCCCATTCCTAGACTGTACATATGTTATACTCAGTTTATACACCTGGCCTTCTACCAAACGCTCCTTTTACATCCTATCCTTACCAAGCTCCCCAGCCAAAATCCATTTCTGGGGATTGTTTCTTCTTGGCTTTGTGTTTTGATTATGTTGCCATGATGCTGACCTATTCCTGTGACTTTGCCCTGGCAGATCCTCCCATCTCCTTGTCTGGAGACTAATCTGTCCTCTAACCTCGTGCTTGGCTGAGGTCTTACATCCGTGACCTTGACCCAAGTCATCCTAAACCAATCATAAACGTAGGCTGCAAACAGGCTGACCCCTTGCTCTCCTGTTTCTGATTGGCACTACTAACTCTTTGCTCCGTGGGTCCTGAAGCCTTCATCAATCTTGGTGTCAGTCTTGCTCCTTCCCCCAGGAGACCTGAGGCAGGAAAGCATCCTCAAGCTATAGAGACAACCGATCTAAGATGCTATAATTGCATCCAGCCAGTCACTAACTACTGTCCATTTTTTCTCTGTGAACTCTACTTCCATCATCTTCGGTCCTGCTGTCACCTCGCTGATTCTTTTTTTTTTTTTTATTCTTATGTTAATCCCCATACATTACATCATTAGTTTTAGATGAAGTGTTCCATGATTCATTGTTTGTGCACAACACCCAGTGCTCCATGCAGAATGTGCCCTCCTCAATACCCACCACCAGGCTAACCCATCCTCCCACCCACCTCCCCTCTAGAACCCTGTTTGTTTTTCAGAGTCCATCGTCTCTCATGGTTTGTCTACCCCTCCGATTTCCCCCGCTTCATTCTTCCCCTCCCGCTACCTTCTTCTTCTTCTTTTTTTTCTTTTATTAACATATATTGCATTATTTGTTTCAGAGGTACAGATCTGAGATTCAACAGTCTTGCACAATTCACAGCGCTTACCAGAGCACATACCCTCCCCAGTGTCTATCACCCAGTCACCCCATCCCTCCCACCCCACCCCCCACTCCAACAACCCTCAGTTTGATTCCTGCGATTAAGAATTCCTCGTATCAGTGAAATCATATGATACATGTCTTTCTCTTTTTGACTTATTTCACTCAACATAATACCCTCCAGTTCCATCCACGTCGTTGCAAATGGCAAGATCTCATTCCTTTTGATGGCTGCATAATATTCCATTGGGTATATACATATATATATATATATATAAAACATCTTCTTTATCCATTCATCTGTCGATGGACATCTTGGCTCTTTCCACAGTTTGGCTATTGTGGACATTGCTGCTATAAACATCGGGGTGCAGGTACCCCTTCGGATCCCTACTTTTGTATCTTTGAGGTAAATACCCAGGAGTGCAATTGCTGGATCATATGGTAGCTCTATTTTCAACTTTTTGAGGAACCTCCATACTGTTTTCCAGAGTGGCTGCACCAGCTTGCATTCCCACCAACAGTGTAGGAGGGTTCCCCTTTCTCTGCATCCCCGCCAACATGTGTCATTTCCTGACTTGTTAATTTTAGCCATTCTGACTGGTGTGAGGTGGTATCTCATTGAGGTTTTGATTTGGATTTCCCTGATGCCGAGCGATATTGAGCACTTTTTCATGTGTCTGTTGGCCATTTGGATGTCTTCTTTGGAAAAATGTCTGTTCATGTCTTCTGCCCATTTCTTGATTGGATTCTTTGTTCTTTGGGTGTTGAGTTTGATGAGTTCTTTATAGATTTTGTATACTAGCCCTTTATCTGATATGTCATTTGCAAATATCTTCTCCCATTCTGTCGGTTGTCTTTTGGTTTTGTTGACTGTTTCCTTTGCTTTGCAAAAGCTTTTTATCTTGATGAAGTCCCAATAGTTCATTTTTGCCCTTGCTTCCCTTGCCTTTGGCGATGTTTCTAGGAAGAAGTTGCTTCGGCTGAGGTCAAAGACGTTGATGCCTGTGTTCTCCTTTAGGATTTTGATGGACTCCTGTCTTACATTGAGGTCTTTCAACAATTTGGAGTCTATTTTTGTGTGTGGTGTAAGGAAATGGTCCAGTTTCATTCTTCTGCATGTGGCTATCCAATTTTCCCAACACCATTTGTTGAAGAGACTGTCTTTGTTCCACTGGATAGTCTTTCCTGCTTTGTCAAAGATTAGTTGACCATAGAGTTGAGGGTCCATTTCTGGGCTCTCTATTCTGTTCCATTGATCTATGTGTCTGTTTTTGTGCCAGTACCATGCCGTCTTGATGATGACAGCTTTGTAATACAGCTGGAAGTCCGGAATTGTGATGCCGCCGGCTTTGCTTTTCTTTTTCAATATTCCTCTGGCTATGCGGGGTCTTTTCTGGTTCCATACAAATTTTAGGATTATTTGTTCCATTTCTTTGAAAAAGGTGGATGGTATTTTGATGGGGATTGCATTGAATGTGTAGATTGCTCTAGGTAGCATTGACATCTTCACAATATTTGTTCTTCCAATCCATGAGCATGGAACGTTTTTCCATTTCTTTGTGTCTTCCTCAAATTCTTTCATGAGTATTTTATAGTTTTCTGAGTATAGATCCTTTGTGTCTTTGGTTAGATTTATTCCTAGATATCTTATGGTTTTGGGTGCAATTGTAAATGGGATGGATTCCTTAATTTCGCTTTCTTCTGTCTTGTTGTTGGTGTATAGGAAAGCCACTGACTTCTGTGTATTGATTTTATATCCTGCCACTTTACTGAATTCCTGTATGAGTTCTAGCAGTTTTGGGGTGGAGTCTTTTGGGTTTTCCACATAAAGTATCATATCATCTGCAAAGAGTGAGAGTTTGACTTCTTCTTTGCCAATTTGGATGCCTTTGATTTCTTTTTGTTGTCTGATTGCTGTGGCTAGGACTTTCAATACTATGTTGAATAGGAGTGGTGATAGTAGACATCCCTGCCGCGTTCCTGACCTTAGGGGGAAAGCTCTCAGTTTTTCCCCATTGAGAATAATATTTGCTGTAGGTTTTTCATAGATGGCTTTTATGATATTGAGGTATGTACCCTCTATCCCTATACTCTGAAGAGTTTTGATCAAGAAAGGATGCTGTACTTTGTCAGCTTTTTCTGCATCTATTGAGAGGATCCTATGATTCTTGTTCTTTCTTTTGTTAATGTATTGTATCACATTGATTGATTTGCGGATGTTGAACCAACCTTGCAGCCCAGGGATAAATCCCACTTGGTCATGGTGAATAATCCTTTTAATATACTGTTGGATCCTATTGGCTAGTATTTTGGTGAGAATTTTTGCATCCATGTTCATCAGGGATATTGGTCTGTAATTCTCCTTTTTGATGGGGTCTTTGTCTGGTTTGGGGATCAAGGTAATGCTGGCCTCATAAAATGAGTTTGGAAGTTTTCCTTCCGTTTCTACTTTTTGGAATAGTTTCAGAAGAATAGGTATTAATTCTTCTTGAAATGTTTGGTAGAATTCCCCTGGGAAGCCATCTGGCCCTGAGCTTTTGTTTTTTGGGAGATTTTTGATGACTGCTTCAATTTCCTTAGTGGTTATAGGTCTGTTCAGGTTTTCTATTTCATACTGGTTCAGTTTTGGTAGTTGATACATCTCTAGGAATGCATCCATCTCTTCCAGGTTATCTAATTTGCTGCCATAGAGTTGCTCATAATATGTTCTTATAATTGTTTGTATTTCTTTGGTGTTGGTTGTGATCTCTCCTCTTTCATTCATGATTTTGTTGATTTGGGTCATTTCTCTTCTCTTTTTGATAAGTCTGGCCAGGGGTTTATCAATCTTGTTAATTCTTTCAAAGAACCAGCTCCTAGTTTCGTTGATCTGTTCTACTGTTCTTTTGGTTTCTATTTCATTGATTTCTGCTCTGATCTTTATGATTTCTCTTCTCCTGCTGGGTTTAGGCTTTATTTGCTGTTCTTTCTCCAGCTCCTTTAGGTGTAGGGTTAGGTTGTGTACTTGAGACCTTTCTTGTTTCTTGAGAAAGGCTTCTTTGCTATATACTTTCCTCTTAGGACTGCCTTTGCTGCATCCCAAAGATTTTGAACAGTTGTGTTTTCATTTTCATTGGTTTCCATGTATTTTTTTTAATTCTTCTTTAATTTCCTGGTTGACCCATTCATTCTTCAGTAGGATGCTCCTTAGCCTCCATGTATTTGAGTTCTTTCCGACTTTCCTCTTGTGATTGAGTTCTAGTTTCAAAGCATTGTGGTCTGAAAATAGGCAGGGAATGATCCCAATCTTTTGGTACCGGTTGAGACCTGATTTATGACCTAGGATGTGATCTATTCTGGAGAATGTTCCATGGGCACTAGAGAGGAATGTGTATTCCGTTGCTTTGGGGTGGAATGTTCTGAATATGTCTGTGAAGTCCATTTGGTCCAGTGTGTCATTTAAAGTCTTTATTTCCTTGTTGATCTTTTGCTTACACGATCTGTCCATTTCAGTGAGGGGGGTGTTAAAGTCCCCCACTATTATTGTATTGTTGTCGATGTGTTTCTTTGCTTTTGTTATTAATTGCCTTATGTAATTGGCTGCTCCCATGTTAGGGGCATAGATATTTACAATTGTTAGATCTTCTTGTTGGATAGATCCTTTAAGTATGATATAGTGTCCTTCCTCATCTCTTATTACAGTCTTTGATTTATAATCTAATTTGTCTGATATAAGGATTGCCACCCCAGCTTTCTTTTGGTGTCCATTAGCATGGTAAATGGTTTTCCACCCCCTCACTTTCAATCTGGGGGTGTCTTTGGTTCTAAAATGAGTCTCTTGCAGACAGCATATCTATGGGTCTTGTTTTTTAATCCAGTCTGTTAGCCTGTGTCTTTTGATTGGGGCGTTTATCCCATTTACATTCAGGGTAACTATTGAAAGATAGGAATTTAGTGCCATTGTATTGCCTGTAAGGTGACTGTTACCATATATTGTCTGTGTTCCTTTCTGGTCTATGTTGCTTTTAGGGTCTCTCTTTGCTTAGAGGACCCCTTTCAAGATTTCCTGTAGGGCTGGTTTTGTGTTTGCAAATTCCTTTAGTTTTTGTTTGTCCTGGAAGCTTTTTATCTCTCCTTCAATTTTCAATGACAGCCTAGCTGGATAGAGTATTCTTGGCTGCGTATTTTTCTCATTTAGTGCTCTGAATATATCCTGCCAGTCCTTTCTGGCCTGCCAGGTCTCTGTGGATAGGTCTGTTGCCAATCTAATGTTTCTACCATTGTAGGTTACATATCTCTTCTCCCGAGCTGCTTTCAGGATTTTCTCTTTGTCTATGAGACTCGTAAGTTTTACTATTAGATGTCGGGGAGTTGACCTATTTTTATTGATTTTGAGAGGGGTTCTCTGTGCTTCCTGGATTTTCATGCCTGTTTCTTTCCCCAAATTAGGGAAGTTCTCTGCTATAATTTGCTCCATTATACCTTCTGCCCCTCTCTCTCTTTCTTCTTCTTCTGGGATCCCAATTATTCTAATGTTGTTTCGTCTTATGGTATCACTTATCTCTCGAATTCTGCCCTCGTGATCCAGTAGTTGTTTATCTCTCTTTTTCTCAGCTTCTTTATTTTCCATCATTTCATCTTCTATATTACTGATTCTCTCTTCTGCATCATTTATTCTAGCAGTTAGTGCCCCCATTTTTGATTGCACCTCATTAATAGCCTTTTTAATTTCTACTTGGTTGGATTTTAGCTCTTTTACTTCTCCAGAAAGCGTTTCTCTAATAACTTCCATATTTTTTCAAGCCCAGCTAGTATCTTTAAAGTGATGATTCTGAACTCTAGATCTGACATCGTACTAATGTCCGTATTGAGTAGGTCCCTGGCAGTCGGTACTACCTCTTGTTCTTTTTGTTGCGGTGATTTTTTCCGTCTTGTCATTTTGTGCAGAGGAGAATAGATTAATGAGAGAACAAAATGCTAGCAGAATAACCACGTCCCCAGAAAATATACTCTAAACAAATCAGAAAAGACCTAAAGCAGTGGGATAAGAAAGGGAAAGAGAGAAAAAAGAAAAAGAAAAAAAAAAAAAGATAAAGATAAAAACAAAAACAAACAAAACGAAACAACAACAACAAAAGGAAAATCAGAATATGATCAAATATGATCTATATGGTATATAGATCAGTGCCACACACTAGATTTGGGGTGTATTTTGGTCTTTTAGAAGAAAGTGCCTCCCAAAATTTTAAAGAAAGAAAAACTTATATATGTACAAAAATAAGGGTTGATATGATGAAGGGATGGAATATGATTGTAAAAATGGAAATTATAAAAATGTTATAAAAGGAATTGATAAGAAGTTGTTTGAAAAAAGAAAGAAGAGGATTTAAAAAAAGAAAAAACAAAAAGAGAAAAAAAAAGGGAGAGGATGTGATCAGGCAAGGGAATAGAAAGCACCATATACTAGAGATTTAGGGTATATTTTAATCTGTTAGAAGAAACTATCTCAAAATTTTAAAGAGAGAACAACTTATATATATAAGCCAAAAATATGGGTAACTACTATGAAGGGATAGAATATGACTCTAAAAATGAAAAATTAAGGTTTTTTTTGTTGTTTTTTAAAAAGGGATTGATAAGATGTTGGTTGAAAAAGGGAAAAAGAAAAATTCAAAAAGAAAAAAAGAAAAAAAGACAGTTAAAAAAAATTAACTCTGAAAGACTAAAGAATCATGGTAAAAGAGCCATGAATTCTATGTGCAGTATTCCCCTAGTGCTGGAGTTCTGCCGTTCTCATTGATCGGTAAACTTGGTCTTGGCTGGCTGTTCTCGCTGATCTTCTGGGGAGGGGCCTGTTGCCGTGGTTTCCAAATGTCTCTGCCGGAGGCGGAATTGCCCCGCCCTTGCCCCCTCCCGGCTAAGTAATCTGCTCGGGTTTGCTCTCCGGGGCTTTTGTTCCCTGCGAGCTTTCCGAAAGCTTTGGAGGCGGAGAGTGAAAATGGCAGCCTCCCAATCTCTGCCCCAGAGGAGCCGAGGAGTCAGGGCCCTGCTCCTCAGTGAGCCCCCAGAGAAAAGCCGTCAGTCACTCCCGTCTCCCCGGTCTCCGGCCGCACTCCGTGCTCACGGGCCTGCGACCGCGCGTTTCTCTCTCTGGCACCCGACCGTGTGTGGAGTCTCCAAACCCAGCAGATCACTGTGGTGCGCTCCTGCGCCGCTCCTCCCAGGGGAGGAAGGGGAGTCTCCCCGGATCTGCCGCTTGTTGGGTCCCTGCTGGAGGAGCAGGGGCCTGACTGTGCCGCGGATCACGGTTTATGGCAACCCCAAGCTGAGAGCCCGTGCCTGGGCTCCGCCTCTGCAGCCGGCTTCCCTGCTCCGATCCCTGGGAGCTCTGCCGCCCTCAGGCACCCCCGGTCCTTCTGTGACCCCGAGGGTCCTGAGACCACACTGTCCCGGAGGGTTCCACCCCCCGCTTAGCCACCAGAGTGACGTGCCTCAGCGGAGCGGACTTCTAAAAGTTCCGATTTTGTGCTCCGTGGTTCTATCACTCGCCAGAAGCGGCCGACGGAGGCCCCTCCCCCGCCGTCTATCCTCCCGAATATCGCCTCGGATTCACTTCTCCGCATGTCCTACCTTCCAGAAAGTGGTCGCTTTTCTGTTCAGAGAGTTGTTGCTCTTCCTTTCTTCGATCTCCTGTTGGGTTTGTAGGTGTTCAGAATGGTTTGGTCCCTATCCAGCTGAATTCCTGAGAGGAGACGAAATCCAGGTCTCCTACTCCTCCGCCATCTTGCTCCGTCACCTCGCTGATTCTCGCAATGAGCCAGAAGAGCTGCACAGAACCCCTGAGGTCCCCAGTAATGTCCACAGGGGACCCCGGAGGCTGTTAGGAGCCAGTCTCTGAGAGGATTTCTGAGGCCTCGGGGCTGTATATTGGGAAGAGGTCCCTGGGGCCTTCCTGAGCTCCACTAGGAGAGAATCCCGGGAGACTGCCTGATGTTGTGTCAGGAGGGAGTCCCTGCGGATCCACTGAAACTTTATTGGAAGATCTCTGGAGATTCCCTGAGGTCATGTAAGGACAGGATCCCGGAAGAGCTCATCAGGCTATGCAACTAAGGAGCCCTGAGTATCTAGTGTGGGTTTGTCAGCTGGGGATCACCAAGGATCCATTAAGATCACACCAAAGAGAAGATTCCTGGAGTTTCTATGGTGACAAAAGGGGGTCCCTGGAGAGTTCCCGTGGTTGTCATTCATCCAACACACACTTGCAGAGGCAGAAGACCTCGGCCCCACTGAGCAGGATCTCACAAGCTACCTGTGGACACAGAGATCATAAAAACAGTCAGGTAAATGTTGCAGGGTGGGCACAAGGACCTGTGGAAAGGGCATAAAATTCGGTGTCCGAGAGGTGAGCGAGCCATTCTGCTCTCCCGGGAGGGGCAGCCTTTGGGGGTGGTGGGCATACGGCTGCCGTACTGCATGTAAAGAACCCAGCGCAGACCTTGCGTGGGGCAAGAACTCCATCAGTGCTACCCATCAGTAAGCGAGGGGCACGGGCACACTTACACATGGAGCCCAATTCTTGTCTCACGAGAGAACTGGCGGAGGTGTGTCCGCGGACTGTCCTGCAGTCGGGAAAGGGCAGGACCTGGCTTCTCGGTCCGGGTCCGCGACCAAGAGAAATCCAGCGCCAGTCACGCACGTCACCCCACATCTTCGTTGGCTGCGTCGAGTTAAAAGAAGCAAACACCGAAACACCGAAAAATAACTTCAGCAGCTGTCATTTCACCACGTAACCAACGCAGACTCGCTCTTTTCAAAGATTTCATTCACTCGAGCGAGCTCTCGAGCGAGCGAGGGCACCAGCCGGGAAGGGGCAGGCGGAGGGGGAAGCAGAGTCTCCCCGCCGAGCGGGGCCCGACGCGGGGCTCGAGCCCAGGGCCCTGGGGTCACGACCCGAGTCCACGGCAGACGGCGGGCCGACGGAGCCGCCCGGCGCCCCACCAGTGTAGACGGACTCTCCCTCCGCTCCGCTTCGTGCCGACTCTTCGAAAACCCTGCCGGGGGCTTCCTGCGCCGGGTTCCGCGACCCCCAGGCGCCCCCCCCCCCCCCCCCCCGCTCCGCCGACCCCGCTGCCCCTCGCTGCCTCCGCGCGCCCCGGGCCCTCCCGCCGCCTCGCCCGGCAGCAGAGCACAGAGCCGGACGGGGGCCCCAGCCAGCCGCCGACACACGGACCCCCGCCGCCCGCACCGCAGCCGCCACACCCCTCCCCGGCGTCGCCCTTGAATGCCGTCACGCCCGCGCCTTGCGTCCGGTGCGCCGGGGCGGAGGCGGGACTTCCGGGCGCGCGGAGGCGGGACTTCCGGGAGCAGGCGGAAGAGCCTCTGGGCGCTGGGCTCGGGAGTCCGGGGGCCGCTGAGGGGCCGCTCGGGGTGCAGGAAAGGGCCGCCGGGCCTGGCCGGCCGCGCTCGAGGTGTCGGGCCGCGGGCCTGAGGGAGGAGGAGGGGCCGTGGCCGGCGACGGGGCTCGGAAGCGGTTCTGGAGGCGCAGCAAAGGCGAAGTCCCGGGCAGGTGGGTGTGACGGGAGGCCGGGTCGGGGTCAGGGCTCAGAGGTCGGGCGGGCGCGTGGGCCCGCGGGGCTGCGGGTGGAGTCGGGGGTCTGGGGAGGGCTGCTGGGGACGAGAGGGACGTTGGGGGGCCGGGGGGCTCGAGCGCAGGGTCTGGGCGGTGACGGGGGCTGCGCGCAGACCGAGGCTTGAAGGGAGGAGGAGCAGGTGCTCGCGAGTCTTCCCGAGGCCGCAGGCTCTCCTCGGTGACACTCCTCGGCAGGCTCTCCTCGGTGACATCCCGGGCGCCCTGGGAAGCCGAAGGGGACCGACTCGGGTCGCGCTGCGAAGGGTTCGGGGAGTGCGGACCTGGCCCGCTGGCCGCGCGGGCTGCGCTTGCCGGGCGATCGCCTCTCCGGGGGGCGCGGCGGTGGGACCCCCTTGAATGGCCTTCTTGTCCCTCCCGCGCTCGGCTGCGTTTGGCCTCGAGCTCGAGGACTCGCTCCGGTGGATTTGAGCCTCCCTGTGAATTTCCACGTACCCCACCTTCCGGCCGCAAAACCAACTCCTTTCTTGAGTCCGCAGCAGGAAGCGAATTAAGAAAAAGAAATTAAACAAAAAATGAAGTGCGTCCAATGACCCGGGTGCACCCTGGAAGCTGTTCGGCTCCAAAGTCCTGATCAGCGTGCGGCTGATCCCCGGCCCGCGCCCCGGGGAAGGTGAAGACAGTGCGTGGACAGTGCCTGGCGAACGTAGATTAGAGAGAAACGGATGTCAAGGTTTCTTTTTCTTTTTTAAAGATTTTATTTATTTATTTGAGAGAGAAAGAGAGAGCACATGAGAGGGGGGAGGGCCAGAGGGAGAAGCAGACCCCCCGCCGAGCAGGGAGCCCGATGCGGGACCCGATCCCGGGACTCCAGGATCGTGGCCCCAGCCGAAGGCAGCCGCTCAACCGACTGAGCCACCCAGGCGCCCGACATCATACTATTTTTTTTCTTTTTTTTAAGATTTTATTTATTTATTTGAGAGAGAGAATGAGAGAGAGCACATGAGAGCGGGGAGGGTCAGAGGGAGAAGCAGACTCCCCGCCGAGCAGGGAGCCCGATGCGGGACCCGATCCCGGGACTCCAGGATCGTGACCCAAGCCGAAGGCAGTCGCCCAACCGACTGAGCCACCCAGGCGCCCCAGATGTCAAGATTTCTTTTTCTTTTTTTTAAAGATTTTATTTATTTATTTGAGACAGAGAGAATGAGAGACAGAGAGCATGAGAGGGAGGAGGGTCGGAGGGAGAAGCAGACTCCCCGCAGAGCAGGGAGCCCGATGCGGGACTCGACCCCGGGACTCCAGGGAGCCCGATGTGGGACTCGATCCCGGGACTCCAGGATCATGACCCGAGCAGAAGGCAGTCGCTTAACCAACTGAGCCACCCAGGTGCCCCATGATTTTATTTATTTAAGAGAGAAAGAACATGAGAAGGGGGAGGGTCAGAGGGAGAAGCAGACTCCCCGCCGAGCAGGGAGCCCGATGCGGGACTCGATCCCAGGACTCCAGGATCATGACCTGAGCCGAAGGCAGTCGCTTAACCGACTGAGCCACCCAGGCGCCCTGCCATCATCTTTTAAATGATGGAGTCTTACCAGAAAAACTGTGTCACTGGTGTATCTCTAGTAGGTGATTTGGCCAGGGTCTCACACTGCATGAGAGGTGGTCTTGCCAGTAGCCCCCCCTCCTCTATTCACGCTGGTCCTTAGGTTGTCTATTTGGCTGGGGCTTTCTTAGAAATTTCTGGATGAAGCAGGATGTGTGATATGGTGGAAGCACCTCTGACTTGGTTCTTTGGTCTGGGTTTCAGCCTTTTTTTTTCTATTAATCTCTGTGTGACTTTCACCAGGTCATGTCACCCCTGGGGCCATCAGTTTCTGCCAGTGTAACCTGCTGAAGCTGGATGAGACCTAAGTGGCTGAGATCTCCAGGCACATATTTGTTCGGTCTGGTCCGATTCTCTTTGATGAGCACGAGAGAGGGCCTCTTGGAGGAGCTTTGAGAGTTTGAAAATTCATTCATTCAGTAGATATTTGTTTAACCAACTCTTGGTGCCAATAACAGCTCCAGGGGCTAGAGATACACCAGTGAACAAAACAGATCAGAACCAGTGCTGTCTCAGAGCTTACAGCGGAGCTGGAGGGGCAGAGAATAGAGACCATGACTAAGTTAAGAAGAGAGTTACCCCCGAGAAGGTGGGAACTGTTATCCTGTTATTGAAACCTCAAGCAGAGAATTGGGATTGGGAGGCATGTGGAGTGGGGAGGGTTTCCCGGTGATAAGGTGGCCAGAGAAGGTCTCACAGAGGAGGTAACATTTGAGCAGGACTCACAGGAGGGGAGCGAACAGGCCCCCTGGGTGGCTGGGAGGACAGTGGTCTGGGCAGAGGGCCAGTGGAAAGCCCCCGGTTGGGAGCGACAGCGGTGTGCTCAAGAAGAGCGGGGGGCCTGGTGACTGGAGCCAAGGGAGGAGGGGGAGCGTCCTGGGGCACGAGGTCTGGAAGCTGGTGGGGGCGGGCCTCGTGGTCACAGTGGAAAGACGTGGGCTTCCTGTCTCTTATTCTGACGGGGGAGCGCTTTGGAGGGTCTTGGCAGAGGTGTGGCAGGATCCCTTTGGCCTCTGGGTGGATGGCAGGTTAGGGGCTGGGAGGGAAGGACGGACGCAGGGAGACCAGTTCGGAGGCTGTGGTGATCGTCCGGGTGAGAGAGGATGGTGGTGCTGCAAGAATCAGAGGGTGGGTGGTGGGGATCAGGACGCGTTCAGTCTGTGACTCTCTGGGGCTGGTTCTCTCTTGGGCCAGCGACCCACTTGGCTCCGAGGGGCGGCTGCCCTCTGCAGTTGTGGGTGGCACTCTTGCCACACTTAGCTGTCAGTGGCAGGACAAAGTCACTGCCCACCGCGGTGCGAGTGCAGGCGGCCCTCCGGCGTGGGTCCGCCGGGGCCGCGAGCGCTGCGCACAGGCCGTGCGGGCGGTGGGGCCTGTGGAGGGCGACGTTTGTGAGCGGGATGGAGGCAGGAAGGGCCCAGATTGAATCGGCAAGGCTGTGGGTGCTTGGGGTGGAGCTGGAGGAGAAGACAGCTCACGGTGTTGTGGCTCCGACAGCTTTCAGCTTCCAGCGGTCACAGCCCGAGGAGTCTCCGAGCCGGTGAGACATGAGCTCCACCGTCACTGTAACAGGCCGCCATCACTCATCAGCTGAGGGGAGGACTTGTTGGGGGGACAGTTCATTCGTTCAGAACGCATTCTGTGTGCCAGGTCCCGTGCTGAATGCTGAGCCAAGAGATGTGGCTCTCAGAGGCTGCTGGGGTGAGGGAGACGGTAAGCACATTGGTATGTTCTTCGAAGGTCATCATCTGGGGGCGTTGGCAGAAGCACAGGACCCTGCGTCAATGGAAGGCCACGCCCTTCCAGAAGAGGTCATGCCTGACCTGAGGCCTGTAGGTGGAGAGGGAGCCAGCCCACAGAGATGCACAGATGCGGAGATGCGGGGTGGGCGTCAGAGCACTCCTGGCAGGGGAAGGGTGCTGCGGGGACCCTGGGGCTGGGGAGGAGGACGGCAGGAGGGGAGCCTTGTGAGAAGAGGGGTGGGAGGCGGGCAGGGCTCAGAAGGCCATAGAAAAGGGCCGCCACGAAGCACTGAAGGGTGGCGATCACCAGGGTTCTGGCCGGAGGGATGGGGCGTGGTTGCAGAATGATGAACCCGAAAGATGTCTGCATCCTTATCCCTGGAACCTGGAACCAGACCACATGGCCAAAGAGTGGAAGGTGCAGATGTGCTGACCCTGAGGTGGTACCTTTTCCTGGGTGGCCTGGTGGGTCCAGTAGAATGGAGTGAGCGCTTAAAAGTGGTCAGAATCAACAGCAGATGGACGCTTGTCTTGTCGCTGGCTCTGAAAGTGGAGGCGGGGGCCATGAGCCGGGGGGTGCGGTGGCCTCCAGCATTTGGAGTGGCCTTCTGCTTGCAGCCGGCGGGAACCTCGGTCCTACAACCGCAGGAAACTGGATTCTGCCAACAGCCTGCATGAGCAGGACGTGGACTCTCCCCAGAGCGTCCAGAAATGAGTGCAGTGGCCAACACCTACACTTTAGTCCCGTGAGAACTGCCTTGGACTCTGACCTCCAGACTTTAAGATAATAAGTGTGTTTCAGGCTGTGTGTGGAGGACCTTTAGAGCAGCCACAGAAAAACCCTGAAATGGGAGGAGGAAGGTTGGAGGAATGTGCGGGAGGGATGTTGGATGGGAAGGGTTGTGGATCCGGGTGAGAGAGGTCCGCACCTGACCCTGCAGAGTCTTGCCCTTGAATGTGGACAGGGCACCTGCTTCCGTCTTCCCGGGTGGGCTGGCCCCTCACCGCCCACCTCTGCGAAGTGCATTTAGTCCCGAAGGACTGGAATAGCACTGGGAGGGCTCTTCCTCATGTCTCCTTGGGTCCAGGAACCAGGTGGAGGCCCTGCCTCTTTTTCCGGAAGCTCAGATCTGCTGCCCTGACCAGCTTGCTCTTGTGTTTTCAGAAACCTGTTGTTTCCTTGCTTGTATTTTTGAAGTGGCTGTTTGGACGGAGTGCCTGTTTATTCCTCTCTTCCCGTGTTGCGAGGAGCCCGGGAGTCTCTCGGGTGGGTCTTTGTGTCCTGTGCGAGCGGGTCTCTCTGGGCTCCGTCTGTAAGTGGAGTTGGTCTTACTGTGCCAGCGCCTTGGAAGCACCGGGGGTGGGGGTGGGGGTGGTTTGCTATGCACACAGTTCCTCTTGCTTGTTTGTTTCTTGGTGGTCCTGTTTGATGTTACTAAATGCCTTTTTAGCTGGTCTGGAAACATTTTGAAAAATGAACTTGATGTGAATCATGTTTTTTCTCTTTTACACATTTGTCTAATGTAGCAAGTCTAGACTCTTATGGGTTAATCTTAAGTGAGGACAGAAATGATTAAAATAAATAAATCCCTGATGATTTTGATTAAACATTTTTTTTTTTTTTAAACTGAGAGCAGGGGCAAGTATTCCATTCCCCGAGGGCTGTGAAGACATGGTCGGAGGTCACGGGTGGGAACGAGTCAAAGTGCCCTGGGAGCCTACGTCTGTTTCTCTGTTCCCCGGACTGCCCTGGGCTAGCCCTGCCTGCGTGCAGCACGGAGGAGGACGGTGGCGCAGTGACCGGGGCCAGTATGGGACACCCGCCCCGCCCCGGCCTCTCCAGCAGCTCTGTCTCTAACCGCTCCTCAGCTTCCTGGTGCTCAGACGTGTGCAGTTTGGAGTCTGGCCCTGCAGGCACTTCGGGGTGCAGCACGGGTCCGCCGGGGGTCCTGCAGACAGCCGGGTGTCGGGATGGCCCTGTGCCGGGCCCTGGGAGCGCAGACAATGCCGAGCGAGGCTGTGGACAGACGTCCTGGGGCAGGGTTTTGTGCCACACCCCGGACGAGGCACTGTGGGCCTTGTTGTGACACTGCACGCTCGAGACTGCTTCTCTCCTGCCGGGGTCCTGACACGCGCCGCGCCGTCGGCCCTCCCTGCGGCCGGGGGTTTGCAGACCCGGAAGCCTGGGCTGTGGGTGGGTGGCAGAGCTGGCTCCCACTGCTGGCCCCTGGGCTCGGCCCTCGCCCGGCTCCTCTGGCCTGGGGTTCAGGAACGCGGTTCCTGTGCGCTCGGATTTGCACAGCGTGGGGGTTCTTCAGGAGGAGAGGAACAGCTTCTTCTAATTTCACCCTGATATTCCCTCCACAGGCCAGAGGCGGAGGGGTTGGGAGGCCCAGAGGGAATGGGGCAGCCTGGGTTCTTCCTGTCTGTGGGGCCCTGGGCTTGGGGGACTTTCATTTTGAGTATCCCTAGTCTTTGTGTTCCCCCATTCTGAAATGCTGTTTCCTCTTTTCTGGGGGTTAACATGGCAATTCCACCCTGAGTGCTGAGGGTCACAGAGGTAGGTGCCCGTGGTCGTCAGTGGTTAGAACAGTGTGGACCGCCTGCAGTCACGTGAATTAAGGGCTGCAGATGCTGTTGCCGGGGCTCACACAGCCGGCCGGGGAGCCCGCGCACCAGGCCCTGTGGCAGCCCTGCCCGAGTGTGCTCCCGTCTGCCCAGTCGGTGCTGCCGAGCTTGCGTCTGTCCCAGGCCCGCGGCTCCTAAGCGAGTGAGCCGCCTCTGAGCCCAGGCATGCTAGTTCAGGGCAGAGCTGGACACTTCTGGGTCCCCGACGGCATTAGCTCTGTTCCCTGGGGACCCTCCTGGGTGTTCTTGCCCGTCCTGGCATCCATCCTCTGGGGGTCTGGAGTTCGCCGGCGCTGGTGTGTGCCCACTGCCCCGGCTGGCATGTCTGTCGCCTGCTGTCTTCCTTCTCACACAGCCTCTGCACTTGAGCTTGGCCATGCTGCTCGTGGCCAGCCCCCTCGGTACGCTTCTCAAATGTGCCGTGGAGCAGCTCTGCACCTGTTCCCGCGTATACCTTGCTCCAGTTTTGAAAGGACCCTTCTTTCAGTGAAACTTTGTATTCAACTAAAAGAATAAGGCTTGCTGGCTCTAAGGCTTATGCCCAGGGGAGACAAACAGCGCTTAATTCCTGTCTTCTGGATGAGCTCCTGATCCTTCACGGAAAGCCCTCCGCAGGGTGACTGGGAATGTCACGGGGCCCTGGGCATGATGTGTGTGGAGAGCAGGGCAAAGGGCAGGGTCTTGGAAAGGGGACGGGTCCCTCGGCGCCACTGTGAACATTGGAGGCAGGGGGCAGTCCGTTTGAGGGTGTTGATACACGGGGTTCTCTAGTTTTTCCAGTGAACTTGTTTGCAGGGGGTGAGGCCAGCCAGTTGGTGGGATGATGTGTTGGGCTGTCGGCGTGGGGATCTAAAGGGGGCCTCTGGCCACACTGCTTTCAGAATTCAGGCCGGCTCTGGGAGGAGAAAAGCATTTTCCTCCTCCTGTCGGGGGCGCTGGGCAGTTTGATGGGGTGGGGAAGGAGCACATAGGCCTGCCTCCGCCGACGGTAGCCGTCTGCCGGGCCGTCTGCCGGGCGAGCTGGTAGTGCCTCGGGTCGGGCCGCCGTGGCGTGGCTCTGGGCCCCGTTTTGTTTTCTCTTTAGGATTGTGCTCTTTCTTGGATTAGTTTTCTGTTCCAGAACCACTCACTAGAGCTGTGTGGCATTTTATTTCCAGACCAAATGTGGATTCAGAGACCAGCCTGATTTTCAGTGGCTCAGTTGGGATGGGTCAGGCCAGGGAAATGCAGGAGCTGATCAGAGGGCGCTCTCCTGTTGGGTTCTGAGAGAGTGTGCTCTGTCCTGTGGAACTTAACTCCTTCACGTGTAAAAGGCTCAATCATTCAAATATTTGTATAACGAAGAAGCATTAAATGTCTCAAGCATTTATTGGATGCCTTCTGTGTGCACAACAGGCCCTAAAGTTTGCTGGCCTGGGCTCCTGCAGGGCAGTCTGGGGGGCGCTCCCAGTTCCTGGGGCAGGGTGGGCGAGGGAAGGGAGATGCTGGTGGAGGAGGGTGGGGGTGACCTCAAACTGGACCTTGAAGGACCGTCCGTTCCTATAGGTCCGTACTTGGTTGTGGGGGTGTTCTGTAGACAGGGCCCGGGGCTGGCCTGTGTGGCAGCCGAGTGGCTGCATGAAGCCCCGGCCGGGGAAAAGGTGAGCAGGAGAGAAGAGCGTTGCTAGCAGGGACCTGACCGAGGGGGCTGGGCGTTCAGACGGGGTGGGCTGGAGGCCAGCGCTGGCCCCAAGCGGGGGTGTTGGTGAGGGGAGGGGCGGGAGAGGGACAGGGAAGGTTCCAGTTGTTCCCCAAGGGCGACAGGAAGACCTTGCAGACTTTGAGCTGGGGAGTGAAGCTGTCCCCTGACTGGCAGAGCCGAGACCAGAACCAGAGTCAGCCGCGTGGGACAGTGACAGAGGGGAGGGTGGAGCTGTGGGAAGTGGTTCAGGGTTTAGGAGGACGTGGAGATTGGCTGAATGCGGGTGGCCTGCTTCAGGGAGGAGGGGAGGGGGGCCCTTGGGCTCCTGGATTGCCATTCATGGAGATTAGGTCATGGAGGGAGTTGGTGACCTGGGCAGGAGGAGAGACCGAGCCCCGATCCAGGTGGTGGGGATAACAGGTGGGTTTTGACGCCACAGACGTTGGCGGCCCAGGAGGGCCAGGAGCTGCTGGTGGCAGAGGGGCGTGGGGGGGTGCAGGAGGCAGGGTGCGCTCGTTAGTCTTCTGCCTGATCCGTGGGGGTTGTCCCGGGGCTGGACACTGTGAGAAGTGGGCATGAGGTGTGGCAACTGGGGCAGAGCTGACTTCCGTAGTGGACCCGTTAATGTGAGGTGGGGAGCGTGTGGCTGAGTTGCCAGTGGTGCCCCAGAGGCAGCGGTTTGAGAACCCTTTACCTAGAGACGGTCAGGAGCATCAGGAAAGCGCGTGGTTTCCCGTGAAGTGGGAAGAAGGCAGGGCTGGGGCCTCGGCTGTGGGGTGTGGAGGTCAGGAATGTGCAGAACAGTCTGAGGAGCCCCTGGACAGGCCGGCAGGAAAGGGGGTGCGGTGGCATGGGGGGATGGAGAGCAAAGTCGGGAGGGCTGGACGAGGTGCGTCTGGAGGCCAGACGAGGGCAGGAGGATTGAGGGAAGGTGGGACTTGGGGGTGGCTGGCCACCACGCTGTACACTTTCCCTGCTGATTCCAAAGCCTCCTTTCTTCCTACTCATCGTATCTTCTGTTTTCCATAATACACACCCATCACTTTTGTCTGGGTTGAGGTCTCGTGGACGTAGAACATTGTATGAGTTTTGGGCGACAGTGTAATGATTTGATACGTGTATATCTTGTGAGATGATCACCACAGCCTCTCCTTAACCTCCACCACCACACAAGGTTCAGATTGCTTTTCTTCTGGTGAGAACTTGTGAGGTCTTCTCTGTCAGCTGCGGTCAAGTCTGCGACACCGTGTTACTAACTGTAGTCACCGTGCTGCCCACATCACTTCCCCAGGACTTATATAAGTTTGTGCCTCCTGCCCACCTTCACCCTTTTGCCTGACTCCCCCCACATCAGGCAGCCACCAGCCTGTCCCCTGTATCTGTGAGTTCACACGTTCCTCTTCTCATTTGGAGGAGCACTTTTTTGTAAACATGCTCATTTCCAAGATCTATTCCAAGAGACTGTCCATGGAGCAACCTGCTGATCGACTCAACAACTGCCCGAGTCTCTGCTGGGTTCTGGGGGCCCCAAGGAGCATGACAGGAGACAAATCCTGTCCGTTTCACGGGGAGCTCTGGCCCCGTGGGGGCACTGGACGGCCAAGAGTGTGTGGGACAGGCTGAGCGGCAATGCCGGGTGGGGTGGCGCGGGTGTCATTGCTGGGACAGCTCGAGAGGTGCTCCGGTCTGGGTCCGTGGGGCCACGTGTGCCTGCAGCTGGCTCCGCGGGGGCCGAGAGCTCCAGACTCTGCTGTGGGTGGAGGGACGATGGAATTGTTTGCTGTGGTGATAGTGGTGTTTCACGCATTTTCCTCTGAAGCCCTCTAAAGTTAATTTCCTTGGAAAACTTACTTCTTCTGAATATTTTATAAACCTGGGGAACATCGCTGTGTGTTAGAGCGAGCCTAATGGTAAATCAGTCGCCAATTGAGTTCATATTTCAGAAAAGCATGTTGAGCGCAGAGGGGGCGCAGCATGGTTTGTGACCCCGGCCGGGGAGGCTGGTGGCTGGGGAGGTGGTGGCCGCGGCGGGGGCTCCCGACCTGCCCACTGATGCCCCGCGCCCGAGCTGCGGGCGAGCACTTCATCCTAAATGCCGGCATAGGTTCTTGGTTTCCTTTTAGGTGCTTAGGACACTTCTTTTCCGTACTTTCCCTTCCTCTCACGCTTCACTGTCTCAGGGCTGAAAGCAGCCCTGCTACTCCAGCCTTTCACTGAGGAACAGAGAGCCATCCTGGTCCCTTGCTCGTCAGTTTTGTTGCCGAGCCAGGGCCTTGGTGGTGGGGCGTCCTAGTTAGACCAGAGACATGTTTGCCAGGACACGCGGGAGAGAATCGCCCTCTTGCTTCTCCCGCTGCTCTGCTCACCTGTGTTCAGATGATCGCCTGCCATCGTGGGAGCCGGGGGCGGGCAGGGGTTGTCCCTGTGTCCCTGGCTCCCTGGCGTCTCTCCAGCTTCGGTGCCGCTGCCTGCAGCAGGTGCGCAGCCAGTGTCTGCCGAATGAAGGGGGCTCTCCAAGGGGGACCAGGCTTGAGCACTTGGCCATCCATAAGTGGGCACTCAGACAGCCTCAGATTCTGGTTTTTATTATACTTTCCCTGCCCGAGTTGTAAAGGTGGTGGAGCAGAGTCCTGAGGAGCCAGCGGTGATTGTTCAGGGGCCCCCGTCTCTCTTCTGTGGGCCTCCCCCATCTGACCCGTGTCTCCAGCCTGTCCTCACCTGTGACCCCCTCTGCCTGGGGCGCCCCTCGCTCCCACCTCCTGCTTGTGGTGAATCTCAGCTTTACTGTCTCTGTCGCCTGCCTTCCCCTTCCTGGTGGGGGCGTTGCAGGGGTGACTCCCTGTGCCTCATGCAGGAGGGGTGTGCTCTGTTGAGAACTCAGGGGCTATTGTCAGGGGGTCCTCTTCCGGGCGCCATCCTGGGGGGCATCTCTCCACCTGCCTGTCCCTGGGCTGCCCTGTGGGGTGCGGTCCTTGGTCTGGGCGCCTCCCTCTCAGCTGGATGGGAACCTCTGTGGGGCCACAGGGTTGGGTCCATGACTCATCGTGAGTTCTCGTGCATTTGTTCTTCCATCTGAGAGTCCTTCCCGGCCACCCAGTTGTGTGGTCGCTAACGCTATACACTACGTATACTATATACAGGATGGAGACCCGCCCGCCCAGAAAATGTAGCTGTGGTCCCCACTGTTGGCCTGCTGATAACCAATGAATCCTTCTGAAGTTTCGTGGTCTTAGTTCAGGGGTGATATCATGTCTGTCATCTTCACTTGAAGCTACTAAAATGTTTTGTTCTGGGCTGGTGGCATTAGGGACTTCTGTCATTCGGGGCTGCAGAGGTAGACTCGGACCTGTTTAAAGGTCAGCCGGGTGGCTGGTGCAGAAGGGCTGCCTTGCTCCAGCCTTCGCCCCCCGCGGCACAGCCACCTTCCCGGACACCCGGTCAGGGAGGAGACCCTCCTGCTTCTTCCCCCTCTCTCCCTCCCTCCCTCCCTCCCTCCCCCTTTCCACCCTTCCTTTCAGCATCTTTGTGGAGACGTCATTTACCTGTCCTCTATTTCACTCACTTAAAGTGTACAGTTCAGTGTTTTTAGTCTGTGGAGTTGGACGATCATCACCATAGTCAATTTTAGAGCATTTGCCTCACCAGCCGTGACTCCCCAATCCCTCCTCCCCAGCCTCTGGCTGCCACTCATCTGCTTTCTGTTTCTGTAGACTTGCTTATTCTGGACATGTGCTTATTCATGCGTGTGGGATCATATGAATGTGGTCTTCGTGACTGGTTCCTTTCGCTGCGCGTGATGTTTCCAGGCTTCATCCACGTGGGAGCGGCTGTCAGCCCTTCATTCCTTGTTGGAAGCTGACGGTATATTCCGACGTGTGCCTGGTCACCCACCGATGGGCCTCGGGACTGTTTGCGCACTTTGGCTCTTCGGAGTTGAAGCCTTGCATCCTCTTCCCGGCCGCAGAGTCCCCTCCACCCCCAGCCCTCCGCTCCCATCCTATTCTCCGTTTGTTTTCATCACCATCATGAGCTGGGAGTTTTGACCACCATGTATGTATCCAACATGGTAGATAGTTTCATTTTCTCGTTTTAAAAACTTTTTATAGATGACATCATACTGTGCATATTCAAGTTACTCTTCAGTGGTAGGCTTGTAAGTTCACCGATCTTGGTTCTTGTAGTTCCTTCGTTTTCATTGTGGTTAGTATTCCATTATAGGTGTATGTTCCTCATTTGTTCCTTTATTTGTTACTCATTTGATAATGGACAAAGGGATAATGTGAATTCATTCTTCAGTTGATGATGGATAAAAGTTTTTCTTAAATTTTTTTTTTCTTTTTAGCGTTAGCGACATCGCTGAACCTGCCTTCTGCGTCCTTACACAAGGGGTTTTCATGGCGTGTGCCTAGAAGTGGCATTATGTCGTGTGTATCTGCTTTTTGTGAGGAATCACTGGGGTCCTCTTTAAAGCAATGAGTTACTGTGGTGTTTTTAAGCAGTACAATTCATTAAAAAGTTTATTGGTGAACATATTTTTTAAAGAAAGATTTCATGATGTGCTACTTATTCTTTTAAAATGGCTTTAGCTGAAGCCTGTTTTTCTTTTTGGCTATGCAAGACCAGATAAAAATGCAATTTTAATAAGATAAAATGAGATGCCTTTTAGTCTGAGCTTGAACTTTGCTGGAACATTTTCTGCTCAATAAACACAAGTGGTGTGCCCATGAAGAATTAATGCACTGGCGCTTTCCTGGGAGGCAAGGGGCCTGCAGCGTGTGGTAACACTGCAAGACCCATGGAAATGCCTTGCACATAGAGGGCAGAGGCCCACTGCCTGCTGGTTTTGAGCCCTATTCGTGTACTGAGACATAAGGGAAGGGTGCAAGCCAGCAAGGTAGGTGCATAGTACCGGTGAATGCTGTCTGTAGGTCACTTGACGGTAGTCAAGCTGCTGCCATTTATGGCTGTCTCATTTCTTACACGTTCTTATTCCCATTTCCGAGACGAGGAAGCTAAAGCCTAGAGCAATTACCCAGGCCCTTTGGTTCTTAAAACAGGAAACCTACCAACGTCGGGGAAGCCTCCAAGAGATTTCTGGAAAGGGACCACGACAGAGGGGTTGTGCATGACCTCCGTGGGCTGATACTCTTTCTTTCCAACAATGACAACAAACCCCCAAACCCTCCTGGATTCTGTGGGTCAGACTGGTCTCTTTTCCATGGTGTCACTGGGAAGGTTCAGAGGCTGGGAGGGAAATCAGAAGAAGGCTGGTGACTCACGCCTGTCGAGGTTGATGCCGGCCGTCATCAGCTGGGACACCCCCTTGAAGCTGTTGGTTCTAGTGCTTACATGTGGGCTTCTTCAAAGCCTGGTGGCTGGGTTCCAAGAGAGAACCCAAGAGAACCAGGTGGAAACTGTGCTGCCTTTAAAAACTTACATCTTCATTGAGACTCACATATAATAATAGTTCACCCATTAAAATTCACGTACAACACCATTCCCTCATTTAAGGGGTGAAAGTCAGTGGTACTGCGGTGTATCTGTCGCCACAGTCAACATTAGAATATGTTTGTCCCCTCAGGAAGAAGCCCTGTAGTCTTCTGCTGTCACCCCAGTCTCCCATCCTCCACCCAGGCAACCACTATTCTCCCTTCTGTCTCCCTTCTAGACATTTCATGTCAGTGAGATCATAGAATAGGTGTTTTTTTTTTTAAGATTTTTATTTGTTTGACAGAGAGGGAGTGTTAGTGAGAGCAGGAACAAGCAGGGGGAGTGGGAGAGGGAGAAGCAGGCCTCCCTCGGAGCAGGGAGCCCGACGAGGGGCTCGATCCCAGGACCCCGGGATCAGGACCTGAGCCGAAGGCAGACACCCAACGGCTGAGCCACCCCGGCGCCCCAGAATAGGTGTTTTTTCATGACTGGCTTCCCACGCGTAGCGTGATGGTTTCAGGTTCTTCCGTGTTACAGCGTGAGCTAGCACTTTATTTTTTAGCTGATGACTATTTCACTGAATAATATTCCAGTTTACCATGTTTTTGTTGTCCAAGAACATTATAAATGCCAATTCATTTTTTTTATTTTTGTAGGTAAACTTAAAGGTTCGTGCGAGTTTGGAGTCCAGTGTGCTTGTCTTTGCCTGCCTCGTACTCCTCAGAACCCCGTCGCAATGTGGGGGCTATCGAATGTCCGTTAAATTTTGCTGAAACATTTTAGGATATAAAAGGGAACATTTTCTGTAATTAAAATGTTGTGTCACAGGCACAGACATGGAGGAATGAATGGAAAACTGAAAAAATGCCCCAGCATAGAGTAATCTCCGGCGTATTGAAGACAGTGTCCGCAAACCAGTAGGGAATAGGATAGGTTTTTAACCAATGTCATTGGAGCAGTGGATTATTTTTTAAAAAAGTTTTCTACAGGCGCCTGGGTGGCTCAATCCTTAAGCGTCTGCCTTCGGCTCAGGTCATGGTCCCAGGGTCCTGGGATCGAGCCCCACATCGGGCTCCCTGCTCGGCGGGGAGCCTCCTTCTCCCATTCCCACTCCCACTGCTTGTGTTCCTGCTATCGCTATCTCTCTCTCTGTCAAAAGAAAAAAAAAAGTTTTCTACAGTCTGTAGCAAAATAAAATAAATTCTAGGTGACTCAATACTCAAGGGTAAAAAATAAAACCACACAAGTGTGGAACTAGGACACAGTTGGAGATTTATGCCATCTCAGTAAGTCGGCTGGGCTGAATGTTCGTGCGCTCCCAAAACTCACAGGAAGCCCTACCCACCAGACTGAGGGTGTTAGGAGGTGGGGGTTTTGAGGGGGTGAGGAGGTCCTGAGGCTGGAGTCCCCCAGGGTGGGATTGGAGCCTTTATAAAAGAGACCCCAGAGAGCTTCCCTGCCTCTCCGCTGGGTGGGGACGCAGCAGAAGGCACCAGCTGAGGCCCTCACCAGATACCAAATCTGCCAGCACCTTGATCTTGGACGTCCAGCCTCCAGAACTGTGGGGAATAAATGTCTTTGTTTATAAGCTGCCACATGCGTGGTATTTTTGTTATAGCAGCCGGGATGGACTAAGACAGTTGGGGGTGGGCCTTTTTAAGTAGAGTCCTCAAAGGAGAGCCCCGTGTAACGCATAAAAGTGAGGTTGACTTAACCACAGAGACCTTTAAGCTTCCATAAGCCAAGAGGATGGCTTTGTCACCTGTCTGTCACCATTCTGTTCTCTTTTGGTTTTCTGCTGCTGCTGTAACAAATCAGCATAACCCTATTGGCTTATAATACACACTTGCTGTCTTATAGTTCTGGTGCTGGGCTAAGATGAAGGTGTTGGCAGGGCTGCAGTGCCCCCGAGACCCGTGCTCTTTCTCATCTTCCTGCCGTGCCCGCGTTCTCGGGTGGTTGATATCTCCTGCTCATTTCTCATGGTGGCATGAGGCTGGGGAACCTCTAGGCCTCACATGTGTGTTCCAGGCAGATGAGGAAGGGCCCACACTGCTGGTGACTCAGCTGCGCTGGGTCACAGGGCCTCCCCTGGCTGGACGCCCCCGCCGAGGAAGGGGTGCGGGTGCGGCCACTCAGTGGACCGCCCTGGTGTCTGCCACGGGGGCTGTTTTGTTTCCATCTGTTTTCCAAGTTTACTCTGATGAACAGAAGACTTTATTTTTAAATTTAATTTTTATCTTTTTTAAAAAGATTTTACTTAATTAGAGAGGGAGAGAGAGAGAGAGAGAGAGGGCACGAGTGGGGGAGCAGCAGTGGGAGAGGGAGAAGCAGGCTTCCCGCGGAGCAGGGAGCTCAATGTGGGGCTCGATCCCAGGACCCTGGGATCATGACCTGACCTGAAGGCAGACGCTTAACCGACTGAGCCCCCCGGGCGCCCCCAGAAAACTTTTATAATAAAATCATTAAGTCTTTAAAAAACACATTTATCTTCTTTTTGTGATTCTGCATTCTGTCTTTGACGAAATGGCAGCAGATGGGAATTTCCAGATGGGCATTTCAGCATTAGTTCGTAGTCCTGCCCCTGGCACACGGTCCGGGAGCAGAGGCTGCTGGAACTGGGCGATGCTGAGTGGCTCCCAGCTCCCAGCAGCCTCGTCGGCAGCGGCACCTGAGGCCCTGCCGATGCGGTCAGGGCTGCGGCTCCCTGGGCTGAGGCCCATTTGCCCGGCAGGCTGAATGCCCCGTTGTGTGTGTGGCGTGGACCTGTGTGGCGCCATTCATCCCTTCCAGACGGGCCCTCGGGACCCGTGGCAGCTGAGGGAGAGTTGCTGCTCAGGCGTGTAGGTTACTGGGAACTGGTCCTTTTCCCGAGTTAGTGTGGGCTCTTGAGGAAGCTGGAGAGAAGCTAATCGGTTTTCCTTTCTTTTTAAACAGCATCCAGCATGTGTACGGCGCCCAGCACCCCCCCTTCGACCCACTGTTACACGGCACGTAAGTGAGGCCTGTGGTCATGCTGCATCACGCACGCGCCTGGGCGTCCTGGTGACCCGCCGGCCTCCTCGGGGTCCTGAGGGGAGCAGCGTGGTCTTCCCTCGAGCAGACACGCGCCAGGGCCTCGCACGACTGGTCCTCCGGACAAGGGCAGAGGAGGAAGCCCAGCCCAAAGTGGAGGAGAGCACGAAGCTGGCACCCCCTTAGCTGACGGGGAGGGCCTGGCCCCGGGCCTGTTCTCGGTGGTCGGCTCACTTCCCTTGCCCTCCACTGCATGCTCTGCCCCTGTGTCTGGCTCCTCCACCAGAGCCACGCAGGGGGCTGGTGTGACCCCCCGCCCGTGCTGGCGGGTGTCAGTGGGCCCCCCGCGGGGGCTCTTGCCCTAGTGGTGCTGTGTCACGTCTGCACGCCGAAGGACAGCCGCTCCTGCCCCCGCCGCCCCCACTGCTGCCTTAGGAGGTTTGCGGGCACTGGCCCGGGTGAGGTTTGGGGACTCCCTGTGAATGCCGTGACTGCGGTGCTGGGGTTCCTCCTGAATGGCTTCTGTCACTGAGCAGAGACTGCTCAGCGGTACTGCCCCTCGAGAGCCTCTCCTTCCTGCCCCTGAATCCTAGGAGTCCTCTTCTGTTTTTTCTTTAGGATTATTTATTTGAGAAAGAGAGCGAGAGCACAAGAGTGGGGGGGTAGGGAGGGGGGCGAGGGAGAAGCAGACTCCCCACCGAGCAGGGAGTCCGATGTGGGGCTCGATCCCAGGACCCCGGGATCACAACTTGAGCCGAAGGCAGACGTTTAACCGACTGAGCCCCCTGGGTGCCCCAGGAGTCCTCTCTCGGATGCCTCTTTGGGTTGTGCTTGCTCTTCACCCTCAGCTCAGTTGACACTGGAAGCTTGAATGTGCACCTTTCATCCATGGGCTCCTTTCTGACCGGTCGTGGGGTGACTCCGCTCCAGCCTCCGAGGGGACAGCTGAAGTCTGCCTTTGCTTTGCAGCTTGCTCAAGGCCGCGCCCAAGGCGCCCGCCACACCCGTGAAGGCCAAGAGCATCAGCACCTTCCCGGAGTTTGAGAGCAACACCAGCGACGCCTGGGATGCCGGCGAGGACGATGACGGGCTCCTGGCCGTGGCAGCCGAGAGCCTGAACACCGACGTGGTCATGGAGACGGCCCACCGCGTCCTGCGCAACCACAGCCAGCGGCAGGAGCGCCGCAAGCCGCAGGAGGCGCCGGGCCCCGAGCAGGAGCCACAGCCTTCGGCAGAGCCTCCTTCGGTCCCGAGCGGTGACCTCCGGCTGGTGAAGTCCCTCAGCGAGAGCCACACATCCTGTCCTGCAGGTGGGCGGGGGCACGAGGAGATGACTTGCAGTGCTGCGAGGGAGAGGGGCTGGAGGCCTCTCTGTGCGGGAGGTTAGCGGGCGTTCCGTCCTCTTTGCCACAGGAGCTCGTGCCCTTGGAAGACCTAGAGGTTGTGATCCACGTGCCCACAGGCCTTCCCAGGCAGGAGAAGCCGTAGACTTTTCTTTGTGTCCCCAGCTGAGTGCTACTTTCTCTCCTCCGGGTGGAGGGTGTGGTGTGTGGCTTTCGTGGCCTGGCTGTGAGAGGCCCACAGTGAGCACCAGGCCCCAGGGGACTGTGTCTCCCTTCTAAGTGTGCCTCGGTTGTCCCAGGGGGACATTTCCAGCTCAGGGGCCAGGCCAACTGCACGTTCAGAGGCTGCACCTCCTCCGGCAGCTTCCAATGACAACCCCTCCGCCGCCGGGACACCTGCACGTGGCTCAGAGTCTGTAGGGGGCAGAGTCTGGGGTGTGGAATGACTGCCTCCAGGTCATACACTCAAGGATGCGATCAGCGCATGTCTTGTACCCCGTGCCTGGTGCTCAGTAGCCTTTCTGGAGACGGCTCTCAGTAGCTTTGCTTTTTGTTTTTGGGGGTGTCTATGATGTAAAACAACACAGTGTTTGATGAGCCTCTGTGATGGGCCAGACTCTTAGGGCTTGGGGTGCCCCCAGGAAGTCCCTGGCCTGGAGTGTGTGTTTTGGTGAGGGGGACAAGCACCGACCTACACGTTGGGTCAGTAAGGAGGCCTGGAGCGTGCGGGGAGGAGACAAGCGCCCTGGGTCGCGAAGGAGGTGGGAGGTGGCGACAGCAGCCTGGACCTGGGGCGTAATCTTCAGTCAGAGCGTCCAGATGCCCTACTGAGAAGGTGACACGTGAGCATCAGTGAGCTGAGGCAGTGAGGCGTGGGGAGCTGGTGGCAGAGGGGCCGGCCTGCACCGCGGCGGACTCACGGCCTCCCTCTCCCAGGGTCTCTGGGGGTCAGGGGGACTGCCCCTTGTTTACAGAGGAGAGAAGAGGGCATCGGGCAGCCTCAGCTTGCCCTGCTGGGACCACGGAGCTGGCGTTCATCCCCCTGTCTAGTTTTCAGAAACCCTTCCCGGGAGCTGACTAATGTTTGGAACATCACACGTCTTCGTGGGTGAGAACGCTGTGAATTAGTTCCTTTGACCATTTTTCATATTGGAATCTGAACTATTTTTCTCCAAAATAGGCTGAACTTCAAAGTATTTGAGTTTAAAAATGAAAATCTGGTTAGGGCTTCTGCGAGTGGGTCGGGGTTCCCCGAGACTGACGCATCCTATGCCGATTACCGCCTGCGCGCCCCGGCCGGGCAGTGCCCTCAGCCTGGGTGCCTGTTCAAGTTGGCAGGTGCCCCGGATTCCTCTGCCCTCTGCTGTGCCCCACGCCTCTGGGGCCTGGGTAGAACCTCTGTGACACCTGCCATCTGAGCAGTTGCTGGGGGGCGGGCCTCAGCACCCATAGAGGTGGGGGTCCATCTCGGCTGAGCGGGCAGGCTCCTGTTCTCTCAGGCCGTGGGGCTGCTGCGAAGAGCACCACAGGCCGATGGTGCATGAGCAGCAGAAAGTTAGGTCTCCCAGTTCTGGAGGCCGGAAGTCAGGTCAGGAGGCCAACACGGTTGGGTCCTGGCTCTCTTCGGGGCGCAGACAGCTGCCTTCTCACAGTATCCCAACATGGGGGAGACTAGAGAGGGAAAACGGGCTGTCTCGTGACTCCTCAGGAGCACCGATCCCATCAGGGGACCCCACCCTCCTGACTTCCTCTAAACCTGAGGCCCTTCTTCCTAACACCGTCCCGTCTGGAGAAGGACTTGCGCATACGGACTTTGGGGCCTCACAGCATTCAGCCCATGGCCAGGTATGCAGTTGGGCTGCATCCTGCCAGGGTGGGGAGCCTTGGGGTGGCCTCCTCCTGTAAAAGCCAGGTGAAGGATACCCCAAGCGGCTCATGCTGGGGAAGGGGCCGATTACTGTGTTTGCCTTCTGCCTCCACCCGCTTGCGCATCAACCATCTTTCCTTTGCTTTCTGAGCAGGCTTTTTGTGAGCAGTTCATTTCATGATAGCAGCTAGTGTTTGTCCATCGCTTACTGTGGGGCAGAGACTGTCTCGGGCCCTCGTCGTGAACAGATCCCTCTGACTTTGCAGCCAGTCTAGGAGAGAGCTTACGGGGGATGTATAGGGAGGTCACGTGGCTCGCCCAGCATGCTGAGCGGTGGGGTAGGGTTCAAGTCCAGGGCGTCTGAGGCCAGGGCCTGCTGCTAGCTGCTGACCTCCCCACAGAGAGCAGGGCCTCTTCGCTGGTGATGCCGCCCCCAGGGGACATGAGGTCCTGTGTTAGGACCTTTCTTGTTAACATCTGGGGCAGGGAGTGTGTGCTCCTGGCATGAAGTAGGCAGAGACCAGGGTGCCTGGCCCCCAGGGGACTCTCTGGCCCGACCGTGCACAGTGCCAAGGGGGAGAGGGCCGCTCTGGAGCCCGAGGTGGCCTCTCAGGGAGCCGACCCCACGGGTGGCTGGCAGTGGTGCGCAGAACTCGTGGGCTTGTGTTCAGTTCCCTTGGTGGGCTGTTAGTCGTGGGGATGGCTTACTCGGTGTTGGCGCTAAGACGACCACGTCAGCCCTCATTCTTACAGGGCTGGGCCCGGCGCAGATGTGTTGACTGGCAGGCAGTCTAGTGGGGAAACACAAGGATCTGAGTCTTTCACCTCCGTGGGTGGAATGGAGCCTTGGAGTGATGGACAGGACCCAGAAGCACCCACGGGTAGAAGTCCCAGTTCAGTCTTGTTGAGGAGGGCCAGGACGTGTCAGGGAAGGCTTCAGGGAGGAGGTGATGTCTCTAAGGTTACCCGTAGGGTGAGGCTCCAGGCTTAGGAGGTGGGGCCATCCCAGCCGAGGGGAGGTGCCGGGTGGGCTGGGCTGGCTGACTGCACACCTCATCTACGTGGTTTGCAAGTTCCCCCAAGGCAGGGACCATGTCCCATTACCTTTGTTTCCCTTTGGGGTCCTGTGTCATTACGTGAATGTTGCTGAGCTAAACTGAGGTGTCTTCAGGGCCTGGTGACCGCGGGCTCTCCCCTCCTCCATGTTCTGCCCCACTCTTGTCCCTGCACCGGCCCCACGGCCCAGGGCCAGGCCAGGCCTCTGTTGAGGTGAGGGACCTGTGAGTGCCATTTCATGTGACTGTGCTCCTCGGAGCGGAGTTGTGTTTCTGGGGCCTGGATGCTGTGTTTCACGGGGCCCAGTGTGATCAGAGTGCTGCCTGCCCTTCCCACTGCCGGCATTGTGTCGGTGCCTGTCCCTTTATGGTGCGCCACCGTGGGAGCTCACGTCACCCCACGCAGCGTCCACAGGGCCTGCTGGCTGCCCTCGCCTTTGGCCTTCAGCCCTGGGTAGATGGCAGCCTGAAAGTTCCGGGATGCTGCAGCAGGGGTCTCCGGCTGGCCTTCCCCGCGCCTCCTGCTTACCTTTCGACTGTCCTGACTTTCTTAATCAGCGTCTGAGGTATCTGTACCTTTGTATCTGAAGTCAGATGCCCTTTGCTTGGTCTAGGGTGCCGCTGGCATAATGGGGAGCCTGCGCCTTTGGCTGCGAAGGGCTCAGTGGGCGTGGCTGGGGAGGACTGTCCATCGCTGATGGGGACTGAGCTGCAAGTGGGTCCTGGGTGGACACTGGCTGCCCCGGAGGGGGACACTGAAGTGTTTTCCACTTACAGTAGCAGGGAGACGTGCTGTTGACCTTCCTGCTTCCTCGGGGGGCAGGGGGCATCACTGTGCCTTGCAAACCCTGCCCGTCCCATCTTAGAGGGGGACCGGATGTGTGCTCTGCTCAGGACGACGTGGTCCTTACATGTCGGAGTAAATCACAGGGATGCTCTCTAAGATGGCGGAGAAGTAAAACTCAGCACGTTTGGTTCCGCGTTAGAACGAGGAATCCCTCCTCCCGCCCATCGTCTTTCCTGAGGAATCATGACGCACAGCGGAGTGGCAGATTCCGAGGGCGGGGAGGAGGGGGTCTGAGCATCACTGCCCCGGGCCTCCCGGAGGGCAGGCCGGTGGGGACACCTCCTGCAAGCGAGGGGTCAGCCCTGCGGAGGGGCTGGGACTTTCTCTCCCCTCGACGCCCACCTCTACAGGCTTTTCTGGAAGCTTAACTGGGCCAGACACTGCTCCTCTGTAGCCTGAGGGTTTCTGTGTGAAGCCTTTCGGGGCCTCGATTTTAGGGTAATGAGTCAGCTCTGCGGGAAGGAGGGGGCCGGTGGGAGTCTGACAGCGGCGGCCAGGAGCCGGCATGTTTTCTTCACTTTGTTTGGTTCCCGCCCCATCTCCTGGAGTTGGTTTTTTCCTCTACTTTAAATTTCAGTTCTGGGAGATGTGACCATTCAAGGGTATTTAGACCTGGGGGTGTACAGCCTGGTGCTGCCTGTTCCTGTGGGCCCCTCGTTGGTCCCTGGTGGCTCTTTCTGAGTGGGTGTTGGGCCTTGGGCTCTTTTCTGTGGCTCTTCCTGGTCTGGGTTCCTGGATTTAACGCACGGTTTCACTTCGGCCCTGTGTGTCCCTGTCGGTGGGCCTTTGTGCGTGGTGGTAGGTGGTGCCCTGGGGCGGGGGGTGCTGGGCAGGCCTGCAGCCTGCTGCCCCTCCCCTGCTTGCATGCGCTCTAGCTTCCTGTGCTTTCTCTTGGTGATGGTCCCTGCCCGCCTCCCTCATGGGGCTTGGGGAGATCCAAGGGGTGCAGTGCCTTTGTGGGCCTCATGCTCCTCCACATGTGGCTCGGTGGCTTCCTTCTGTGCTCAGGCCCAGGTGAGCCCCACAGGCACCAGCAGATCCTTGGGTTGTGTCACCTGGGCAGGCCTGCTAGCAGTGGGGGAGCCGGGGGGGTCTGGAGTTTTCTGGTTGTCGTTTTGCTTTTGTGTGAGGCACGTCTGTTTTCCCAGGGAGTAACGCTCTACCAATAAGGCCAGTGGGCTTCTTGGGTGTTCACTGGTTTCACTTTATTGCCCCGGTCACGCGGGTCTGCACTGGCCGGTTACGGGAGGAGGGGATGGCTGTGGCACGGTGGCGTTCCCGAAGGGTAGGTGGCGCGGGTGGGAGCCTTCTTACTGGGGAACAGGACCGTGGGGGGGGGTCCAGGAGGCCATCCTCACCCCCTGCACCCTCTCTCCCCAGACAGCGCCGGCGACACTGCTCCTCTGCAGCGGTCCCAGTCTCTCCCACACTCGGTGGCAGCCGCCGTGGGTGGCACGTCTGACCCCAGCGCCCTCAGCAGCTCAGCGTTAAGTGAATGAGAGGCCTCCCGGCTCGACAAGTTCAAGCAGCTCCTTGCCGGCCCGAACACAGACCTCGGTGAGTCCCCCGCTGGTGGAGGGCACGTGCACCTGCGCCCCCACGTGTGGTTTACTTTGTCAGAGGGCGATGTGTTTGTGCCGTCCTGCGCGAGTCGCAGAGATGAGCCGTTTGTCCTTGAGGTTTACTTGAGCTGTGTGTTGGTCATGGGCTTCCGGGGCCATTGATCCGGTATTTTCTGTTCTGTTCTATTTTTTAATGCTCCGATTGAACTCCTTTGGCTTCTTGGGGCTGAACTGGTTTGCTCCACAGGACTGGCCAGCTTGGTGTCCCTGCTTTTCAGAGTCTTCGTGGGGACACAGAGCTGGTGACCGGGGTCCTGAGTGCTGCTGACTTTACACCTTCCTTGGTGTAAAGTGTGGGATAGGCCGTGAACACCCCGGGAGCCCAGGCGGGGCTGGGGTGGGCGGGCCAGCAGGGGGCCGTACAGTCAGCAGTGTGGTTCTCAGGGGTCACCATGGCCGCGGGGCCGCTCTGCCACCAGGCTCTGAGGCGGGTGCTCGCCTCCAAGTCCATTTGCTGGGCTTCCCCTCGAAGCCACGTCCTTTCCTCGGTACGTCTCATCTTTGCGGAGTGCCACGCTGCATCGGGCATCTTGCTGGCTGCGGGGGCTCTCCGGAAGGTGGGATGTGGCCGCGGTCACGAGATCACGCATGGTGGAGGGTGGGTGCCAGGGTGGCCTGGAGGGCTGGCGCGCCTCGGCCCCAGTGCCCCGCTCCGCCAGCAGGTGGCGCGTGAGGCACGCGGCTGGGCTGCCCAGCAGGGAGACGGGCGGAGGCGGAGCGAGCATGGAGCTGAAGGATAGGCCGCGTCCCTGAGGATGCTGCTCCCCTTGTGGGTGCAGAAGGGTTCCTTCCCGCGAGTTTCTGCGTTTTCATTTTCCTGATTGATTTGCTCACGCACACGTAAGACAGTCACGCGGCACCAGAGGATGTGCGGTAAAAACGTGTCGCTCTCCTCTTCCCCAGGCCTGCTTTCCCTCCTTCGCGTGATTCCAGGTGTCTTCTTCCAGGGACAGGAAGGGAGGCCTCTCGTTCTCTTAACGCTGAGCTGCTGAGGGCGCTGGGGTCAGATCATGCACATGACAATGCACGTGACGTCTTAAACCTTTTATTTTGATGTAATTTCAAATGTAGACGAAAGTTGCAAGAACGGTACAGGCGAGTCCTGCCTTCACCAATCGTTTGTACTTTGCCCCGTCTTCATCCTGTGCGTGTGCCTGTGTGTCTGCGTGCTTTCCCCGAACCGTTTGAGTCCGCTGGAGACCCTGGACCCCTGGACCCCTGAGAGCACCACTGTCTGTTTCCCAAGCACAGAGACACCGTCAGAACATTGCACAGCGAGATGGTGCGCTCAGCTCATCCGCGGTGCACATTTTCTTCCTGCCAGTCGCCCCAGTGATGTGCGCAGTGTGTGTCACCCCGCCCGTCCTCTCCGTCAGCCAAGGGGGTCCCGGCGTGCACCGTGTTCCCGGGTGTCAGGGCGTTTGAGGAGGGCAGGCCAGCCGTTGTGCGGCGCCCCTCAGCGGGGGTGTCTCGTATCCTCCTGATGAGATTCAGGCCGGTCGTTTGGCAGGGATATCGCCTATGAGGTTTGTGTTGTCTGTCACCGTGGCGGGAGGCCACGGGGCGGGTTGGCCCTCGGGTTCAGGAGGGAATGCGATGACTGGCGAGATGGCGGCTGTCAGGTCCTGCACGGGGACGGGGGGCGGACACGACTCTTCTGTGGTAGCTCAGAAGTCGCGTGTGGAGAGGCGCTTCAGGGTCCGTGCATCTGTGCATGTTTCCCCCCACGCGTGGTGGTGCTGCTCTGCCCCCCACGTTAAAACTCACAGCGTCTTTCCCGTGGTAGCGCTAGAGACGCGCGCGGCCCGCACGGGCTGTGCGCCCGGGACTCCTTTACCGCCCCTCCGACGGGCACTTCGGTTCTTCCCAACTTTGTGTCACGGCAGCGGGCTTGGACCTGTGATCCTCACCCCGCGCTGGTGACTAGCGATGGGCATCGAGCGTCCCAAAACGTGGGTCAGGGAGAGGAGGAGCTGGGGTGGAAATCTCACCAGGACGCTGGGAAGTCAGGTGGATCGGGCGCCAAGGAGTCTAGTCGTGGGGTTTGAGCCCGTCCCTTGGCCACTTGCTTTTCCAGCCCGCCAACACACCTGTGCCCCGAGGCAGTGTGGGGAGGTGCCAGAGTGCGGGGAGGGCGGAGGTTCTGGGACAACTGCTGGCTGGGAGTGCGGGGCGGTGTTCTCCAGCCCCGTGACTGGTGCAAGCCTGGAGCGCTTCTGGGGTCCTCGGTCGCCTGCCCAGTGGTGCTGGCTGTGCTGAGGGGGCACACCCGGGGAGGGGATGCATACGGAGTGTTTAGGAGCGGGCCCAGCACACAGTGAACGCTGAACAGTGCTACTCATCTGCCTGATTCGTTTGCGTTGGCCTCTTTACCCCTTACCTTGATTTTCAGAGCACCGATGCACGTGGTCGCTGTGGTCACTGCCGAGTCAAGGCGGCTTGCACGTGTCCTCTTGGTTGAGTTAAGCGGTTTCTGACAGTAGGGGGCACGGAGGTAGTTGGTGAAGACAAGATACACTGATAGGAATTGCAGTTCTGGGTCAGGAGCTGAGCCCCCGTTAGTCTTCTGGTGGCCTTTGTCAGTGGACTAACTTGTGGACATTAAAATCCTACTTCAGAACAAAGCTTTCAGGACTCATGGGGAAAGCGGCTATGCACGGGCAGGAGGAAAAGTTAACATGTAAATATAAGATTCTTTTGTTGGGTTGGTGCCGTTATGAGTGTTTTCTGTCTTTTGCATTCTGTTTAAGTATCAAATCTCACACCAAAAAGCTTTCAAAGTTAAACAATTACTGGATTTGTATTTAGTGGTAGGAGAAAACACAGCCAGTAAATTGCCTGTTTTTATAAGGCATTTAAGATAGCCGTTCAACCAGCTGCGCCGCCCAGGTACCCCTTCTTGGTTTTTATATATTAGAAAGATTAGCCCTTTAATTTGATATAAGTTGTATTTTTTTTCCCTTTGATCGTGAGACTGCCAGTTCCTTCCTGAAACCTCTTCTGCCCTTGGCCTTCAGTTTACTCTCTGGCTGCTCTCCTCAGAGGCCTTTGTCCCCTGCCTGTCAGTCATGTTTGTGTCTTGCAGTAGGTGCCCTCCTGTCTTCTTATACCCTCTCTCTGGATGGCCTTGGTCATAACTGAGGCCTCAGTGGGCATCTCTGTGCTGTCTCTGTGCACCTCCAGCTGGGACTCTCCTTGGAGATCCCAGCCGCCTGCCCCATCATTAATAGATCCTGCACTCAGATATCATCTCAGGCTGTGTGGTTCCCAGACTGGACTCAGTAACACACTTTCTCTTGTGACCCTTCTCCTGGGAGTGGCAGAAATCTCTCTCAACCACATCTCTGAGCTTCCCTACCTCATACCTAGTGGTTGCTTCTCAGATTCTCGGTGGGGAAATCCATCCTTTTTGTACAAACTGGTGCTCTGAGAAGTTCGTGTTGTTCTGGTCTAGGAAGATCTTGCATGGGGGGTTGAGCGCTCCACTGGACAGCACTACCCTTCAGTCTCTTTGACTTGCTTGGGGTCCACATGTCTTGACTAAATGTTATCCACCTCTGCTCCGAAAAGGGCCATGTTGGTTCACACAGATGGCAACATCCTCCTGGTACATTTGTCCTCCTTATGCCATGTGTCATGGTGCACTTCAGCCCTCCAGGATGGGCCGCAGCAAGCAAAGGCCCCTTTTGCACTTGGGAGATTGTGGTGTCCCCCCAGAAGGCTCCAGTCCTGGAAATGCAGGACAATATGAGCCAGCTGGGCTGTGTTCTTTCTACATAAGTATGGATGTGCTAAGGCTGGGCTTAAGCAGTCAGTGACTGCATCATGGCACAGTGGGGTTTGGAAGTCCCAAAGAGCTCTCACCATGAAGGAGTTAAACACCTCTCTTGGTGTTTCAGAAAAAACACTGTCCAATTGTCTGTTTCTATAGCAGAATTCCCAGTGCTCTGAGAGTCCTTAAAGGGCATCTAAAACTTAACATGTCCTAGATGGCACTCAAAGTCTTCACACTGGGAGATACTCTGTCAGTGTGCCTTGTCTCTGCCAGCAGGATCAGCACCTCCTGAGCTAATTAAGAGTGAAATGCAGATCTTATTCCCCATTTCCGCTTGCCTCACTCTCCACACCCATGTCATCTGTGATCCACCCAAGAGCGCTTTCAGATGCATTGCCAAGAATGGTCCAGCTCCCACCTGATCTTGCCCCAGCACCAGTGACAAGCAGCTGCTCCCTCTGCAGCCAGAATGCACCTGTTGATCCTGCCTTCTGACCTTGTTGTTTGGTCCTTGGCATCAAAACTCATGTCCTCAGGTAGGAGCTCCCCTTGTGGTGAGCACAGTATTACAGAGAGTTGTCGAATCTCTACGTGGGACACCTGAAACCAGTGTGACCTTGTGTGTCAAGTATGCGGCAATAAAACAAACAACCCCCCTCCCCTAAACTCACGTCCTCAAGCAGAAGCAACCTCAGGGGTCTGCAGGGCCAGACTTGTGGTGTGGAATGAGGGAGGCTGTGGGTGGCACAGCTAGACTGGAGAGCAGATGTGGCCCCATGCGACAGTGGACTGCGGCTGCATGGCACCCGGACCCAGTGTTGTTGGATCTTCTGATTCTGTCAGGAAAAGCTTGAACTGTGGATGTAAAAACTGTAAAATCTCTTTCCCTTTCACAATTCTTTGAACATGCCATCCTCCCGCCTGGTTTTTATTTTATTTTCCCCTCCATTTCCTACCCTTTCTAATGTCCCCCCAGGCCTCTTGGACGCCTGAGTTAATGCCTTTTTGGTTATGCATGTACCCTTGTATGTCATGCAGTGAGGTTTGTGTATCCGTGCTTTTCATTTATGTACATATTATCCAGCTATAGATCTGGTGCTTGCACCCCTTGCTTAGGAAAGCTTTAGTATTGATCCCTGTTCATTATATCATCACCCCCATGATGGGCCAGAAGGTGCTTCTAACTCCCACACACAAAGCTGCAATGAGCTCCCTCCCAGCTACCCTCCTACAGTCCTCAAACTGACCTGGGGCTGGAGTGTCATGCCATGGGATTTGTGTGCTTACTCATACCAAGTGCGGACAGATTGCTGTCCAGAAGAATGTGTCATCGATCTCCACACCCCAGTAGTGCCTTCCACCTGGCCGCACTCATGCCAACCTTTGTATATATACAAAGGGTACAGTGATATGAATTTCCACATTGCATTGTGTACTATTGCCATCTTATCAATAGTATGTCTTTTCATCACCATGGGGTCCTCAGATTTATTTAGGTTTCCCTTTCTTTCAGCAATGTTTTGTAATTTTCAGTGTACAAGCCTTGCACCTTGATTACATCTATTCCTGAGTATTTTGTCAATGTTAATGTTCCCTAAATTGGAATTGTTTTCTTAAATTATTTTTTGGATGATTCATGGCTAATGTATACAAATAAGAGAGATTTTTGTGTGTTGATATTAACTGGCTGTAATCATTTTTTGTTGATTGTTTAGGAAGCTCTCTATATAAGATGATGTCATCTCTGGTCTCTGAATAGACGTAGTTCTACTGTTTTCTTTCACATGTGGATTTCTTGCCTTATCATTCTGGGTAGAACTTCCAGTACGATACTGAGCAATGAGTGAAAGCCAGCATGATGGACTTGTTTGTGATTTCAGAGTAGAGCTGTCAGTCCTCTAAATTGAGCATGATGTTTGATTAGAGTTAGGGTGGGGTTAGGGGTTAGGGTTAGGGTAGGTGACCCTGTGACCCATGCAGCCCCACAGTCAGCATGTTGGAGCCAGGAACACTCCCCCTGTGCTGAGCTCCCGGGCAAACCCTGCGGGTCCCCTCCCCTGGCTGATCCCCTGAAGGTTCTGTCCCCACCTGCCATGAGTTGGAAGTCCCCACAACCTCCTCTTCAGGTTTGGATAATCTGCTCCAGTGGCTCATGGAACTCAGAGAAACATGTGTGATTCTTGGGCACAGCCATGAATCTCAGCTTCTTCATGATGGGGGCAGCCCAGCAGCTGAGTGACCATGCAGGGCTGCCTCTGCTTTTATTTCATTTTTTTATCAGAAAAGCAAGGGCAGTTGCCTCAAAGCGTGGGAAAGGAGGACAAAGGGATGGCAAGTATCCTGAAGCGGTAAAGCAGTCCTGCACCCTCCCCTAGGGGCAGGCACTCAGGGAGGCAGTCATGGGATAAGGGAAAAGTGGGATGTTTGTGCTAGCAAGCACCAGGTGCAGAAAGGGGACCTGAGGGTTACATTCTTTCCTAGCTCCTAACTACTGTGCCCTGCCCCTGGGGATCATGGGATCCTGCTCCTACTGGGCCCTTGCGTTCAATAGTCTGAGAACAGGAACGCTGTTGACCTTTCAGCTGCTTCCACAATCACTCCTGAGGGCTTGCAATATATTTTCTAAGAATAATTCCACACTTCCTCCGTGAGGTGGACTACCTGGTATGCACAGAGGTGGACATGAAGTTCTGCGACCACGTGAGTATGGAGATCCTGTCCCCCGTCTTTGCCACCCTGCACCCCGGTTTCTACCAGGCAGCCCGCAAGGACTTCAGCTACGAGCATTGGCCACAGTCTCAGGCACACATCCCCAGGGACAAGGGCGACTTTTACTACATGAGGACCTTTTTTGGGGGGTCGGTGGTAGAGGTTCACCGACTGACCTTGGCCTGTCACCAGGCAATGGGGGTCAACCTGGCCACTGGGATTGAGGCTGTGTGGCACAATGAGAGCCACGTGAACAGGCACTTGCTGGACCATAAGCCCATTAAGGTGCTGTCCCCAGAGGACCCGTGGGACCCTCAGCTGCTGGGCTGTCCCCGAGAGGACCTGTGGGACCCACAGCTGCTGGGCTGCCCCTGGAGGACCTGTGAGATCCACAGCTGCTGGGCTGCGCCCCATCATGAAGAAGCTGAGATTCATGGCTGTGCCCAAGAATCACCAGGACATCAGCAGTGGTTATTACTTGAGGAGTCATTTTGGTGCCCACCGGGTCTTTCACTTGAGTTAACAGATGAGCCCGAAGGAAGGACGTCATCAGTTAGGAAGTACAGACGAAGGTCAGAGTGGAGGTGGGCAAAGGCCTCTTTAACTCAGAGAGCGGGGGAGCCCCGAGCTTCTTCTACACACCTTGCCCTGCTCATCGATTCCAGCTGCCTGGCTCTGAGTTCTGTCCTTTTAATGAACTGGTCATCTAGTAATTAACATGTTTCTCTGAGTTCCATGAGCCACTGGAGCAGATTATTCAAACCTGAAGAGGAGGTTGTGGGGACTTCCAGTCTGTAGCCCATAGCTCGGAAACAGGGGTGACCTCTCTGCCCAGCCACTGGCTGACCACTGAGTTAACAGCACAGGGATTCAGTGGCCACACACAGCAAAGAATACAGACTTGACAAAGTGAGTTCAGAAAAGTCACTAAGCCAACAGTAGCAACTACAACGAGCAGCGATCATGAAGCCTGGAGTGGGGAAGGTCTGATGTTCAGGATGCTTCCATTATATATTCATAATCACACCCTGGACTTGTCACTGGGGCCAAGTCCCCCGGCTGGGGCTCAGGTAGCTCCTACATGTTCCACGTGCTTCCCTCTGGCTCCCCCAGCCGTGCACAGTCCTATGCTGCTTCCCAGCAGAGGTCGGTTTTAACCAACGCCAGGAAGATAGGATGGGTTTTCCTGACTCCCCACCCCCTGCCCCACAGAGCTGCAAGACAGGAAAAAGTTTTCCTCAACCCTGTTAAGGTCCCCGGCTGAGTCTGGAAATTGACAAAGACAGATGAAGAGGAGAAAAGCAAGCAAAATGTATGGATTGCTTTGGTGGGGGCCTCACAAGACCATGAAGACCAGCAGAGGTGACTGGAGCAGACAGCTCTTCTACCTTTTAGACAAAGAAGCAGTCAGTGTGTGAAGAATGGACAGACGCAGGGGTTTGGACTAGGGCTCGTAAACGGTAAAGAAGTAACTAGGAAGATAAGGGTTAGTTTAACCAGGTGTGTGTGTATAGACCCCGTGGTCCTAAATTCCTTGACTCTGGTGATAAGCACGTCATCTCTGTGGTCCGGGGAGAGAAAGTTCCACATGGCAGTCTTCTGACCTGCTTAAGGGAAAAAGGGCTGATGGCTGGGGGTCAGAGAGACCTTCTTGCTTTGCTCTATGCAAAAGTTCTTTTAGCTTCTGTATTTATTTTGCCAAGGTGCCGTATTTGGGGTAGTGTGTCCTAACCCTCACTGGCCTGGTGCTGTACTCTGTCTCCTAGTATCCAGGACATTGGATGTGCTGCTGTGGAGACCTTCCAGCCCTGGGGTAGCCCCTTGTCCAGGGAGGCACCTGCCTCAAGGGGAGGGTCGCTAAGGGTGGCCGCCCCTCCTCAGGGAGATTGGGTGGGAGAATGCAGATCTTACTTCGAGAAAGTCTTTATTTCCTGAAAAGGTCTACCTGATAGTGGGATCATACGGGAGTTCTTTTTTTAGTATTTTGGGGAAGCTTCATCCTTTTCCCAGCATGGGTGTGCCACCCAAAGTCAATTCCAGATGATTTTTACCTATAAACCAGAGATTTTGCAAGAACCTCTCCAGCAGAGAACATGAGGAGAAGAGTTTCAAGACCTTAGACAGGCAGAGATTTCCCAGGATGCAAAATATACTAACCGTAGGAACAAACCGGTGACTTAGAAACTATGAAATGAAGAACTGGTTCTCCTTCTTCCATTTCTGGCTAGTGTGCTGGTCTGTGGCTCGATCTCACCTCAGGCAGCTGAAAGGTTGACCTCCCAGGTCAGCTACCACTGAGATGGCTACTGTTTCTAGAAATTCTTCGGGGTGTGGCCGGTTTTCCCCACCTGTGCACTGATCAAGTCGGCGACCTTGGACAGTGGAGCCACGGGTCCTCCAGGCATGGTTCCCCCCACCCCCCAATGCCCCAGTAAAGCCATTCCACTGAGGGTTTAGGGGGACCGGAGCTGCCCCTAGGCAAAAACACCAGAGATTCTCACTGTCCCTACCTGGCCTTCAGATGCTCCTCAGTTACTCCTGTGCCTCTGGTGTCTTCCTGGAACCCTGACCTGGCTGTTTTTGGACAGTTTGTCCAGGGGTACCCTCACTTTCTGGGAGGGGGATTTGCTGGAATCCGCAGTGTGTCCTGCAGCCCCACCGGGATCACTTTTTGAAGGCACGTCGCCTGGGCCATCTGAGGACTCAAGACTGTGGGTCTGTGGCTTCGAGGGATTCTGAGCAGCTGGTGGGATTCTGAGCGCTGGTGGGATGGGAGGGCTGCAAGGCCCAGAGGCAGGTTTCCAGAAAGCTGTCTGGGGTCCCCGGCATCCTGCCGTTTTTGAATCAAAGCCCTGAGATCTTTAAAATGCCAGCAACGTTACAGCATGGGCCAGAAAAACAAATGTCCCTGTGCACCCAACACCACCTAAACTATTGTCCATTTCTTGTCACTTGAGTTGAGTAGAAAGGATTGGGAGTCAGGGCTTGAGGGGGGTCCTGGGTCAGACTTTGTGTTTGGGGGACAAAGGTCATCTGGACAAGCTTGTGCTGAGGCTGAGGAGGGGGTCTGTGTGGAGACCCCAGCTGCAGGCACTGCTGTCCAATGATGCCCCCTCAGCCCGACTCAGTGCACCTGCTGCTGGGGGAGAGCCTGCCCCATCCTCTCTGCCTGAGGGCTCTGTCCTGCACGAGGTGTGCCTCCTCCCCTGCCAGTCACTGCCAGCCTGCAGCCTGGGAGGGTGGGAGGGTGGCTACCCCGAGTTCCTGCAGCTGCTGGGGGAGCGCCTGCCCCCTCCTCTCTGCCTGAGGGCTCTCTCTCACACCAGGTGCCTCCTCTCCTGCCAGCCACTGCCAGGCTGCAGCCTGGGAAAGTGGCTATCCTGAGTTCCTCCAGCTGCTGGGGGAGCGCCTGCCCCCTCCTCTCTGCCTGAGGGCTGTATCCTGCACCAGGTGCCTCCTCCCCTGCCAGTCACTGCCAGCCTGCAGCATGGGAGGGTGGATACCCAGAAAACCTCCAGCCCTGTGGACAGAGTCAGTGCAATGTGGTCTCCCAGCAGGTCTGTGCACCAGGCCCGCACATTGCTCACTCTCGTCCTATGGGCTCAATGTGCCACATCCTCCCTCAGGCTCCCTGGGTCCGAGTCCTCCTCTGCTCGTGGACCATCCTTGGCCCAGGCTCCACACGCTGGGACAGGGAGTGGGTCGTCTGGACGTTCTGGACTCTCGCTTCTGTTCCCGTGACACGGGCACAGGACGGCCTCACAGACTGCTCAGAGGAGACTCAGCACAGGACGATGCAGGTCGCTGTAAGGGGAGATGCCAAGTGACCCCATAGGGAGCGCACAGGCCTTGCAGAAGGCGCTGGGCTCATGGGGCTCAGTGTGGGATGCGGGCGCCCAGCCAAGGGGCATGGGGAATCCTGGTGAGGGCGGCCCTGGCAAGTGGGGGAGGGGGAAGCCACAGAAGGGTCTCAGAAGAGGCAGGAGACAAGGAAGAGGACAGGACAGAGCTTCCCAAGGAGGTCGATGGAAGGATCAAAGGATCACAGAGACCCTTGGGGAAACTCGGAGGCCCTGGAGATGTTGGCTGAAATGCTGTCATTTGGTCAGAAAAATTGTGTCACAACTCCCCAGTTGACACTGGATGATTTACTCTTTGTTGGTTCTAGGAATCAGTGCGTACCTGCCATTAGAACTCACATGGCATGAAGTCTAGGACATACTTACTTTTCATCACTTTTCAGGACGAGATTTTTCTAGAGGAGGTGCTAAACACGGGTCTCTCCATTCTTTTCTTTGTGCGACTGGCCTGTTTCCAGGAGCAGATTCCTAGTGCTCATCACCAGAGCTAGCCGTGAGGACTGCCCCCCATCACCTCCCACAGTGGACGTGACCATGTGGGTTGGGGGGTGCTCACTAATGAAGCCCCAGTGCTCAGTACCCAGCAGGGACCCCAGATCCTGTGCTGAATGAGGGAGGATGGGAGTGAGGGAAAGAGAGAGGGAGGGACGATGGGAGAGAAGGAGGGGAGAGAGGGAGAAGGGAAGGGAGGATGGGAGGGAGGCAGAATGGGGAGGAGGAGGGGAGAAAGGCAGGAGGAAAGGGAGGATGGGAGGGGTAGAGGGGAGGGAGGGAGGCAGGGAGGATGGGAGGGAGGCAGAGAGGCAGGGAGGGAGGGAGTGGGGGAGGGAAGGGAGGAGTGGAGGGGAAGGAGAGAGGGGTGAATGAATGAGTGAATAAATGACGTAGGGAGGGAGGGAGTGAAACCACAGAAGGTGGATCTGTACCTCAGGAGCCATTATTTGGGGTGAGGTCCGAGGGCATCACAGCCTGGGTACTGGATGGTGGCTCAGGGCACGTCCATCTGTCCTCCCAGTGCTGACCTTCCTTCTCCTTGGACCCGGTGTCATCCTGGATCCTCTCCACCTCCTCCTCAAACAATTCTCAATGTTCCCAGGAACAGGGTGGCAGGAGGCGTCTCAGGAGGGGCTTCCCGGATCCTGTGCTCCGAATGACAATGTGACAGTGGCTACAGGGCATTCTGTCATGAGGACTGGGACCATGGATCCCATCCATCTCCTTGGGCATTAGCGTTGTTCCATTCCCTGCTCTCTCCACCACCGCTGTGATGAACACTCCTGAAAGCAGATCTGTGAAAAACCGAGCCAGAGTTTCCGGGGGTGAGTCCGAGGCCGAGCATGCCAGGTGATGGGTGCACCTGCAGCCTGGGATGGGTGATGCTCACTGTTCTCCCAGACAGGGGTGCCCGTCACCCTTTCCTCCAGGGGACCTGCATTGGACCTCCACTTCCTCACGTTCTCCCCAGACCAGACACCTGCCAGTCTGAGGGTGATGAGCCCTGCCTCCATAGGGTTTCCTTTGCTGGAATCCTTCCCCGGGAGCTCCACATCTCTGACACATATTCCCTGCATTCCTAACCTCCCCCTTGGACTGGCATGTGTTTGGTCTCCATCCCTGTGGAACCCAGTGACTTGGAGCGTGGTTTGTACCAGAGTCATGTGAAACCTTTCTCTGGCCTTGCTTTGTGGTTTGTCTTCCAGCTTTCTGCGTTTCCCTGGTTTCTGTGTGGGCCACAGGATTAACCAGCCGTTTCCTGTCTGGGGTCAGGCTGTGGTGTCCAAGCAGGTACAGGGCTCTCTGCCCCGAGATTGTGCCCATAATTCCTTTTTTTAAAAAAGATTTTATTTATTTGCGAGAGAGAGTGAGAGGGAGAGAGATCATGAGCAGGGGGAGTGGGAGAGGGAGAAGCACGGTTCCCATGGAGCAGGGAGCCCAATGCGGGGCTCGATCCCAGGACCCTGAGATCATGACCTGAGCCGAAGGCAGATGCTTAACGACTGAGCCACCCAGGCGCCCCTGTGCCCATAATTCCTAAAGTGGCCTCTATGATTACATCTGATCTGTAATCAATCGGGGATTTCAATATCGAATAAGGGAAATTTTATGACAAATAAACAGAAGAAAACGAGTCCCCTTTGAAAATAGGTGGGCAGACACAAAGGCTCCTATTGCATGATTCCACGTACAGAAACATCCAGAACAAGTAAAAGAATAGGGAGAGAAAGCAGCTTAGGGGTTTCCAGGGTCTGGGCTGGGGGCGAAATGGGCAGGGGGGCTTCTGGTTCGGGGACTCCTTTGAGACATGAGATATTCCGCAGCAATCTTCTGTGGTGTGGTGGCACAGCGTTGGGAATGTACTTATGCTCATCACATGTTCAGTTGAAAACAAGTAATTTTATTTAAAACAAATAATAAACAGTATACAGAACATGAAAATGAACAATATGAACCAGAACAATATGAACCAGAGAGAAAGAACATAGGGGGAGGGGATGAAACAATCTGGCGGGGCGTCGGGGTCCGGCGATGGACCTAAGGGTAATTGTACAAGGAGCTCTCCCCGCAGGGCTGTGGGCTCTGGATGTGGCTCTGGGAGCCCTGCGGGAGCAGGAGTAGGGGCAGGGGTTGGGATAGGGGCAGGGCCAGGGGCAGGGCCAGGTGTAAGAGCAGGGCCAGGGGCAGGGGCAAGGGGAGGGATAGGATCAGCAGTCGTGGCAGGTGCAGGATCTAGGGCAGGACCTGGGTAAGGAGCAGGAACAGGAGCTCCGGCAGGCGCAGGGGCAGGGGCAGCGGCAGAAGGAGCAGGAACAGGAGCTCAGGCAGGGGCAGGGGCAGCAGGTCTGGCAGGGGAAGGGGCAGGAGCAGGAGCAGGAAAAGGAGCAGGAACAGGAGCTCAGGCAGGGGCAGGGGAAGGGGCAGCAGGTCTGGCAGGGGTAGGGTTATGAGCAGGAGCAGGGTCAGGGACAAGAACAGGAGCTCAGGAAGGGTCAGGGGAAGGGGCAGCGGAGTCTGGCAGGGGCAGGGAGAGGAGCAGGAGAAGGAGCAGGACCCGGAGCTCAGGCAGTGGAAGGGGCAGTGGCTCTGGCAGGGGCAGGGGAAGGGGTAGGAGGAGGATCAGGAGCTGGGTTGGAGCAGTGGCAGGTGCAGGATCCAGGGCAGGAGCTGGGTCAGGGGCAGGATCCAGGGCAGGAGCTGGGTCAGGGGCAGGAACAGTAGCAGGAGCTGGGTCCGGGGCAGGTGCCAGTTCTTCCTGGTCCACGTCAGGCTGTCCGTGGGTGGGTGCCGGGTCACCTGCCGGCTCCTGGTCTCCTCCTGCAGTCGCTGCAGGCACCACCCCTCCGTCCAGAGCTGCCGATGGAGTTGGAACCGGCTCTAGCTCCTCAGGTGGTGGAGCAGCTGTGAGAGGAGAAAAGCTCAGCCCGAGCCTGCTCTCCGTGGGCCTTTGCGGAGACAGAACCCAGCCCAGGGCCTCCCAGAGAAGCCGCAGCCAGGAAGGAGCCCTCCCTGGGGTGTCTCCCCGACTGCAGTCCACCCGCTGGATGCTCTGCGCCCAGTCTTTGCTCCAGGCCCCACACCAGCCTCTGGGGGCTCGTCCCTGTGGGGCCAACACCGACCCATCCCCACACACCACAAACACCCAGCCCCAGCCTTCTCACCCTCGGGCTCGGTCTCCGTGGGCTCCGGCTCCTGGACCACTGTCCGGTGACCAACCACCTGGGACAGTGGTCTGGGGGGTGTTGGAGGTCTTGCCCGGCAATCCCCAGCACTTGTTTTGGGGGATGCCTGTGGGGTCAACCCCTCCGTCAGGGAGGAGGGCCTGTCCGCCAGCTGCCTCGGGAGGTCATCCGTGGCCTTCTGCAAAGACAGGGACGGGTAGCCGGCTGGAGGCATCACAGCCCTGCCCGGCCATCCTCACTGTCCTCCTGCCCAGTCCCCCTGCTGCTCCCAGATCAGGCACAGACCTGTGAGTGCACAGCCCTGCACCCGGGATGCAGTGACCCATCCCTGCAGGGCTATCGGGATAAACCCTGGGTAGAAGGGGCAGCGCCCCCACACCCCATCCCACCCAGCCAGCCTTGACCTTGAACATGACCTGCCCACTGGGAATCTGACCCCTCATCAGTCTGCTCCTGCTCAGGGTGGCCCCACCCCGCATGACCCCTCTTTATACACACACACACACACACACACACAGACACACACGCACGCACACGCACACTCACACACAGACACGCACAGACACACACACACGGCGGGGGGCCTGGGGCTGCACAGGCAGATCAGAGCGTGTGGGGCTGGGTGGCAGGCTCTGGGCCTCCTGGTGTCACCTTTCTGTCCTTCCGGCCAAATGGCCAGAGGCTGTGGGGAGCCCTGATTCGACATCCCCAGCGGGGGACAGTGTTTGCAGGGCGCTCTTTCTTCAGCCTGCAGCGTCCAGATTTGGGGAAGCAGCACCCAAACATGCTTTTTTTGGAGGGTCTTCAAAGAAATGAGCTGGGCAGGGGGCTGTCTCTGGAATGTGGGTGCCTGGTTACCGGGGTTCCAAATTCTGTTGGGCTCTGTTGTCAGGGAAGTGAGATCACCACTGCCTGGGGTCCCCTTACCCAACTTCCTCCTCACACAAGACCCCCGCCCGAGGGCCCCCTCCCCCGGCTGCTCAATGCTCCCCCTCCCCCCATGCCCCATCCATACAGTGACTCCCTCACATCCCCCCCACAGCCTTCCCAAGGCCTCGGTGCAGCCGGTGTACCTGCTGTGAGGACACAGAGCTGGCTTCAGACTGGGCTCCTGTGCGTGCCAAGGGCTGTGACCCTGGACAGACCCTGTGCCGCTCAGGGCCTCCCCAGGCTCCCCATCTGCACAGTGCGGTGTTCTGGCTTCTACTCCTAGGGACGCCATCAGGGGTAGGACCTCTACATTCATTCCGGAACTGCTATCGCAGGAGGCTGGGGCACACTGGGCAATGCAAGGAGGAGCCAGGGGCTGGGCGGGACATGGAGCACAGCTCAGAGGGGCCGGGGTCTGCTCTGGGGTCTGGGCAAAGCCACCCCCTTCTTGCCTGTTCCCAGCCCCTGTGGGAAGGTCGCAATGAACGGATTCCGACCTTGTCCCCCGGTGACGCACACTTCCAGGGGCTCCCATTAGGTTTAGGCTCAGGCCCCGGGGCCTTGTCTGCGCCCATGTGCTGGGCAGTCCCCACAGTGTTTCCGGGGCATTCCCGCATCCTGCTCACACATCCCTGTGGTATCCCCTCCCCTCTGGGGTGGATGGCCTGTGTGACCGCACTCTCAGGAAGAGAATGGGGCCAAATGCTTGGATGTCATATCCAAGCTGATGGAGGAAAGTCTGTGACTTCTTCTGGTTCCCTCTGTCGTGTGTTCATTCTCCGTCTCCTTATCTGTTTCTGTCTCTGTCTCTGTGTCCCTCACAGGAGCAGGATCTGTGGACTCCAGGGGTGATGTGAGAAACCTCAGAAGCCTCCCTTGTCCGTGTTTCCCTCTTCTGTCCCGGTGCTCCGTTCCTTCCTAAGGCCTTGTCACCCGGACCAGAGCAGTGAATCTGGAACCTCTTCCAAATGGAGACCCGGAGGCTGCAACAAGGAGGGTCTTGGCCTTGGTCCCCAGACTAGTGGTCAGTGCTCTGCCACGTTCTGCGTACCCAGGTCCTCAGCCCCCCAAGCCCCCAGTCTGTCCTCTGCTCAGAAGGACCTCGAGGGAGTACAAAGCATTTTCCCAGGACTGGGGGCACAGTGGGTCGGGGATGGAGATCGAAGGCCAACAGGCTCTCCCACAAGCCTGTGGGACCCTAGGGACACTGCATCTCTACAGCCCAAGTGACAGAAGAGTAAGCTGAGGCCTTTGTGCTGGAGCCCCTCTGGACTTGGGGGTGGGTATCTCTTCCTGCTTCCAAGTGCCCAGGCTGGTGATGGACACCCGAACCCAGACCCTGTCCTCACCCAGTGCCCTGGCAACCCCCCTGCGCACCTTGGGGACCCCTGACCCTCAGCCTGGCCTGTCTCCCCTCCCCATGCTATGGATCTGGGTCCTTGCCAGGAGTCCTGATGCCCTGCCCCATGGCCCAGCTGTCTGCAACCTGTTTCTTCTTTCCCCCTGTCACCCACCTCGCTCCCAGGGTGTCCTCCCCTTCTGACCCCCAGCTGGGCAGTCAGAGTGGTGTGTGTGTGGGTGTGGGGGTGGGTGTGCAGGTGCATGTGCCTCTACGTGCCTGGGGATGCCAAGGTCATGTCCCCACATGGGACGGGGTGGGTAGCTATTCCTGAGGATCTGAGGGGCTCTCACCCCCAAAGCAAACCTCATGGGAGGGTTGGGACTGGAGAGCAGCTCCTTGGACTCTGCACCCCTCATTTGTCCTGGGCCAGTCCCTGCCTCTCTTGACCCAGGTTCCCAACTGTCCCTGAGGGTCGGACATGGAAAGGCTTGAACGTGGCTGCTCCTCCAGGGGTAGGTGGGGGACAGGTGCACCAGGCAGGCGGGCCTCCCCACCGAGAGGGCGAGCCAGGTGTGTCATGGCCAGGTGTGCACAGACGACCTGCTCACAGCTCCTGGACCATGACCCAGCCCTGCAGCGGGTGTGCACGAGACCCACGGCTCCGCACCTGACCGGTCCCCCGCGTTCCCTCACCACCTCGGAGACAAGGGCTCTTCTTCGTCCTAGGGCCCGTCATCCTTCGGACAATGAGAGCAGAGGGATCCGTATGTAGAGGAGGCCGGCAGGGCATCCCACGGAACGTCGTGTGCCCATCTCTGCTTTCTCATCTTGGCTTAGCGGCGGACCCCCACCTAGAAAGAGGCCCACGGGGCAGGCACATTTGTCCGCCCTGTTCCCTGAAGTATGGAAAATGTCTAGAAGGGGCTTCCTGTCCATTTGTGGAGTCGATGAAGCCCAGCCAGCACCTTTCAGATGTCTGAGTGGCTCTGGGGCCCCTCTGCCAGCCCCCAGGAATCCCTGCTCTGGCTCCACCCAGGATGGGAGCCCCAGAGGGAATCTGAAACCTCCTCACAGCCAGGAATGCGGCTTTGCCCGGGACACAGGACACCGAGGCTTGGGGCAGAGAGCACCTTCACGGTGGAGAGGAACCGCCTCAGCCCCAGGCCACCCTCCCCGTGGGCCGGCCACAGGGTCGGGGAGCGGTCCCAACAGGCCCGCGACAACCCCCTGTGTGGGGCCTGGCCTCGTGGCACGCAGGGTCCCCAGGGGACACCTGAGGTTCGGAGAGGGGACGTGCCAGGCCTGAGACACACAGCCCGCAAGTGATGGGGAGCCTCCGGGCGGGACGGGGGGCCCTGCTCACCTTGGTGAGCAGCAGGTGTGGGAAGGGCTGGGGAGGCGTTCCTCTGGGAGGTGCTCTGGGAGAGGGGCCACAGGAGAGAGCCTGGCCCGGCTCCACCAGCTTCCTCAGGCTGTCAGCACGGACCGCCCACAGCCTCTGGCTCGCCCCCAGCGGCAGGGCCCACTCAGGTTCATGGTGGGGCTGATCTGTGGTAAAGGAGGGACAATTCACAACACAGAAACTGGAAAACTATTTCTGTCCATGTCCTGAAGTGCAACAGAATATCCAAATTGGTTCGGATCATCTTCCACGTATGTGAAGGGTGATTTTGTACCTGGCCAAGGCTGGGGCTGGACCGGGTGTGTGTGTCTGTGTGTGAAGGACCAGGTGTGTGTGTGTGTGTGTGTTTGAAGGACTGGGTGTGTGTGTGTGTGTGGTGTGTGTGAAGGGAGCAGCCCAGACCCCTTGGGTTGAGATCATGGCCACGTAAGGGGCACAGCTGTCGTGGCACCCCGGGTCGTTCGTGTCCAGGATGGCGTCGGGGCAGGAGACCCTCCCGGCCCTCCCCGAGCCCGGTCCTGGAGCGCCCTCATCCCCACACTCCCCCTGAGCCCGCACCAGCCGTTACCGACTGCCTGGTGCACGTGCCCCACGCCGGGGAGCCGTCGAGTGAGGCTCCTGTTGACCAGCTTGTCCCCAATTTCTTCCATGGGGCTCTGCGAAGACAGTGAGTGGCGCCCGGCCCGGAGGCATCACAGCCCTGCCCGGCCGTCCTCTCCGTCCTCCTGCCCAGGCCCACTGCTGCCCCCAGATCAGACACAGCCCCGTGCGGGCACAGCCCTGCACCTGGGGTGCAGTGACATGTATCGACAGGGCTCCGGATCAACCCGGGGAGAAGGAGGCCGCCCCAGCACAGCCCGTCCCTGTGCCTTGTCAGAGGAAACCGGCCTCCCCCAGCAGCGCTGAGCTGCCTCGAGACCTGGCTCTCGTTCTCGGGCTTCCTCTCACTCTGCCAGTGGTGCCGGATTGGATGGGAGGACTGGTGTGGAGGTGGCTCTGCTCTGGAATTCACCCCGGAGCTGCTTTTGCCTCCGAAGGGGGACCGCGGGTCGGAGCTGGAGGGGCTCTAGTCGGCGGGGCCCTGACCGCTGTGGCCTCAAGATCGGGTCAACCTTCCTCTTGTAAATTTCCACAAAAGGAAGCAGGCAGAATCCTAGAGATGTTCTTCCAGTGGTGACACCTGTGACGCTCCTGGATCCGAGTGGTGCCAAGGTGGACTGCCTTAGGAGGTTTGCGGGCACTGGCCCGTGTGAGGTTTGGGGACTCCCTGTGAATGCCGTGACCAGTTTTTACCATCTTGATTATGGTCTTCCATAATTTTTTTTTCCAAAAGGATGATACCAAATTACTATTTTTTTATGCATGCTTTTTAAACTTTTTCTCTACTGTATCTTCTGAAAGTACCTTCCCATATATTTCTGTTTTTTTTTTTTTAATTAACATAATACATTATTTGTTTCAGGGGTACAGGTCTGTGATTCACGTATTTCTGTTTTTAAGGAATTAATATTTCTAAATTTTCAGTGACTGAAAACATTTCCATGATATAGATGTACCATTTGACCAGTTCTTTACCTTTGTACATTCAGGTGTTTTTTTTCCCTTCCTCTTTCTTGCTGTCTTCCTGTTACTTCATTCCTTCTTCTTTCTGTCTTCCTGTTATTTACTGGTGATAGAACTTTTGTTTTTGGGTGTCCAGAGTTATTTGTTCGCTGGGCATAGAGTTATTTTATTAAACCCTAGTGTGGACTTTGGGTAGGCTGTTGCTTGTGAGAGTGCCACTTTTTGTGTTCAGGTATGGACCCATATCTTATGTGTATCTGTCTTCCCAGCATGTAGCATTTGCCTGGTACAGTGGGTGCTCACTAAAGAATTATTGTTGAGTTCCAGAAATATAAGGGCCATGGGACAAATATTTAAGTATTTACCACGTATTTAAGGCCCTATATATAGGAATGAACAAGACAAAGATTGTCCTTGCTCTCATAAGCTGAAATACTACTCTCTACAACAAGGTTTATGTTATAAAGATGACAAGCCTCTTAATGTGAGGATCAATTAAAAAACCTTAAAGTTGGGGCACATGGGTGGCTCAGTCGGTTAAGGGTCTGCCTTCAGCTTAGGTTGTGATCCCAGTGTCCTGGGATGAAGCCCCACATCAGGCTCCCTGTCCCTCCCCCTCCACTCCTGCTCTGTCTCTAGCTTTCTCTCTGTCAAATAAATAAAATCTTTAAAAAAAAAAAAAAAACCTTAAAGTCACACAATGTAGGAGAAGCAGTCTACGTGACCTATAGCGTGGTTACTTTTCATGCATGTGGCTAATTGAGGGTTGACTAATTGATTTTCCTGTAGATGATATTTCTTATTTAGGATTGTCCACTAGGGTTACTACAATGGAATGATTTTTTTCAGGTTCATACTTTTTGACCCTTTCAAGTAACTAGAATCAGTTAACTAAAATTTAAAATTTCATACCTGAACATAATATGTTATACTTAGCTATTATAGAGAACTCAACAGATCTTTTAGGATTGGGTTTGGGGGCAATAGGAAATATATCCCAAAATATTTTTGGTTTTTCTCTTGCACATTTTAAAATATGATTAAACAAAGATTGCAACCACGGAGATTTTTTGTTGTAAATTGGTGTTTCAACACTGCCAGCCGTCCACGCTTTTTGTGGTCCCACTTATAAAAGTGGAAAGTGAAGGGTGAGTGGCTGCCCTCTTGGGCAGGCACACAATTAAAAAAAAAAAATGTGTGTGCCCCAGCAGAGCTATATTAGAGTTTCATATAGCTGCCTTTTTCTTTTTTATTGTAGGGCCAGCTCTCAATGTTGCAAGAAAAAATAGACCATTTGGAGCGTTTGCTAGCTGAGAATAATGAGATCATCTCAAACATTAGAGACTCGGTCATCAATTTGAGTGAGTCTGTGGAGGATGGTCCAAAAAGTTCACAAGGCAATTTCAGCCAAGGTGCTGGCGCACCTCTTCTGCCATCAAAACAGTTGTCCCTTGTAGTGGACCCTGAAGACTGTTCGTTCACTTTGCAAAGTGGAAGTCGGAATTCAGATGTGCAGGTAATGTATGCATTCGTTAATGATCATTGGGATTTTCTTGCTTTTCTTTCTTTTTTGATCTGGTGTCTGTTTTAACTTAGTAAGTTGCTTAAACTCTGGATTCTAGTTTCTGTTTTTGTAAAGTGACTGGATTAGTCACATGACCATTAAAGTTGTTTTTAGTGATAAAATTCTGTAATTCTTTATTTCCCTAATTATTTTTTTTTATTATTTTATACTTTGTGATTATGGCCTTTTTGTATGCTTTTTAGGTCTTATTTTGTCTAGTAGATGAAGACTTTTAGAGGTTTAAATTTGACCAAAGAGATTTTCTTATCTTCCTATTAAGAGTATAAGAAAAGCCTTATTCTTACTATATATCTTTTATACATTATAGGTTTCACACAGTGTAGGGTTCGATACCTTCTGCTGAATATCTCTTTGTGAGAGAGGGAAGGGAAATATTCTAGAGCTGTGCTGTTCAGTATGAAAGTCACTGTCCACGTGTGGCTCCTGAGCACTTGAAATGTGGCTAGTTTGAATTGAGATGTGTTCTAAGTGTTGAAGACTTACTATGAAAACGAATACAAAATACTTTGTTTCATTTTACATATATGTGGAGATAATATTATGAGTATATTGGATTAATTAAATTAATTAATTAAAAAAAATTACGGATTTGCCTTGCATTCTGTTTCTCTTGGATAGCGCTTTTCTAGAGGGTGGTGGAGTTGTAAACTAGGATAAGAAAGGACTTCTGCTTTTCTTAAATTTAAGGTGTGTCAAATATGCTCTGTTCTGCCAGTTAGCAGAGAGCTGTGTTTAACCTGAACTCAAACTTGGTGACGAGTCTGTACTCGTCAATTAATTTAATTTAATTTAATTTACTTTTGTTGGACAAAATGGGTTGGCTCTGGCCTTGCTTTGGAGTAGATGTTTCTACTAACTTCTGGGGACAGAGAATGTGATAGGATCTTGAAGCCCGTGGCTCACAGACCAAGCCAGCAGCTGGAGACAGAGTTGGCCAAGCCTTGTGCCCATAATCTTATCAACTAGTGTGTGGTCAGGTCCCCACACTATCAGGATTCTGTGCTGTGAAGGTATATCTATTTTTGTGAGTCTTGGCTTTGTATAGGTTTTAAATAAGTACCTTTTAAAGGAGAACAACAAAACTCTTTTTGGAGGGGGTTGTTAAATCTGGGCTGGACAGAAACAGCCGTATTGCTGAAGAACCCCAGAAGGCAGGCAGAACGAGGCAGTGGGGTACAGGGCGAGCTGCAGGGCCGGAGAAAGAACCAGAAGGAATAACAGAGACTGTTAACACATCCTCCTTTCCAGCTGGTTCCCTTTATTGACTCATCCTTGGAAGCATTTTATTTTATTTATTAAAGTCATACATTCTGAAGTGAGAGATATGTTGTTGCCTTAAAATACTTTGCATTCACTTTTTACATAATTTGCTCGGTATCTTTAAGTTTCTTTGTAACCCGCTTATATATTTTATAATATATAGTGATTTTTATGTAATTAAAATTTTATATATAATTTTTACATAATTTAAATTTTACCAAAGTCAAATTTTGGTAAAATCAGTTTTGTGTTCTTTGTCACATGTAGTATTATAGAGGATATGAAAAATACCAGCTTTTAGGTTTTTTTTTTTTCTGCAATATTTTTTCCTTTGTGTCCAAAAAGATTATTACCTCAGACTACTACATTGGAAACATAGAGAGCATTTGAACATTTAAAAATTTCCATTTTTACATGATTATGCCTCATTCACTCAGTTGTAGTTTTAGTTTTAGAATGAAAAAGGTGAACATAACATTTGCTAAATGAAGGAACAGCTGTAGATGCATTTCCATTCAGATACAGATTTTAAAATATATGTGACTAATTGTAAAATAAAGACAACTCAAAGTAAAAAAAATCATCAGTATTGCTTGTGAAAATGCTGAAATATTTGGTCATAATCACATTTCATCAAGAAATTTTTTCTTTGCTGTTTAGTTCCTATCAGTTTCCACTAAAATGTATTAGAAGAAAAGCAGGGCAAGAAGGAATTGAATGAAATTATTTTTCATTAGAAGCAGATGGAGGAGGGGCTTATTTATCAGGATAGTTAAGTAACACAGTAGCATTTTAAGAATTTGAATGGTAATTAAATGTTTTCTGCCTTAAACTGTTCAGTTAATGTCTACAGAAATAGTTTTATCTAGTAAAATACATACACAGTGACTAGCTTTGAGCAAATATTTTCCAACATTAAGTTCAAATTAAAAATGGTAATACATGGTTAAATTTACTCTTTTTTCCCCTATATTTTGTCTTTTGTATTTTTAGATGTTGGATGTTTACAGTCTAATTCCTTTTGACAATCCAGATGGTGGAGTTTGGAAACAAGGATTTGACATTAGCTATTTATTTAATGAATGGGACTCTAAGCCCCTTCAAGTCTTTGTGGTGCCTCATTCCCATAATGACCCAGGTAAAATTTACACTTCAAAAAAACTACAGGTTATTAAGCCCCTGTACACACAGAGTATTTTAACGAGAATCTGGTAGAGCTGATTTCTCAAGTTTTTGAGACACTATTTGCTGACTTGTTCCAGCAACGTATTCCTTTTATTTTGAGTTTTTATCAATTTATGTGCCATTCATGGATAGTACTTGTGCGATGTGAAATAGTAATAAACACAAGAAGGTCTTTGTTTTGGGGATGAAAAGTTGAATTCACTTAAGGTGCTGACTGTTCATCGTAGTTACTTCTTGTAAAATAGTGCGTGGGAGAATTATTTTGTGTTCATAAACTGTGCACTAAAAAATGCAGAATTCTCATGGGAACGTTTGAATCTTTAAAATGGAAAAGCAATGTAAAGTGGTTAAGAGCCTTGGTCAGGTGGACATGAGTGTGGAGTCCCAACCCCATGGTGTGAGACAACTTTAGGCAAGTTACAGAATGTGAAAGTAAGTATTTTCGCGGGTAGAATCAGAATAAAGTATCTACTTTATAAGATGAGTTGTAAAAGCGTGATGCATGGCCCCGGTAACTCCTGTCATTATCATTATTGTTATTATTTCATATGACAGCTTTTGTTATTTATTGGGGCTGGAGACCTTTTCCTCCAAGGTAAGGGAGAATTGCTAAAATTACAGTGGGAAATATGATTCAATGTATAGATTTGTTAGTGTGAGTACACTGGCACAGAGTAAATACTTCATGAATTCTGTTGCAGAATTTTTTGGGGAATGTACTTCAAAAGACTTCCTTTGAGGACTGACTTACACTTCTATTTGTTACTTTTCTCAATTTTTCCATTTCATCATTACTAATCAGAGGCACCATTATTCACCTAGTACTTTGAAGGTTTTTTTCTTTACTCCCAGCATTCATTTATCTCTGACTTATATCCTTTCCCATTGATTTATTGGCATATGTTCCCTTCTGTTTCTAAGACAGTAGAACTTGTTGCTTTAGGTCTGGATGGACACATGATTTGGTGAAGTTGTGTGTGTCTGTGTGTGCGTACACACGTGTGCTGCTTTGGATGTGAAAGGTACTCGGACAGTTTGGATGCTGAAATGTTTGAATTTCCATAAAACTTCAAAATTCAGTATGCACAGAGGTCTGAAATATGTGAAATCAATATTATTTTGGAAATTTGTGATGAGCATATGTCACACCAGCTTCTGACTTGGTTTCTCTGTCTTTGGTCTTAATGTCTTTATCTTTTCTTACAAATACCCATCCATCTTATTAACGTTTCCTCTTAAATGTTTTGCATCTTCTTCCTCCTTAATCTTAGCCTGTCCCTTCAAATCCAAACTCCGATGGCCAGGCATCATGGAAAGACTGCAGGGATCTGGAGCCAGGCAGAATGAGGCAGGCATCCTGGCTTGGCTGTATACTGGCCCCAAGTCCTTTGGGCACATTTGTGTGTCTGTCAAATGCAGATCATATGGTAGATCATCTTAAAGCAGGAGTTAGTTATCAAGTAAATACAAAAGGTGATGAAAATCACAAGTAATTAAAATTCCTTTAGCTATTTACTTACTTGTATGCCAGATTAAATAGTACATTTGCATGTAGGGTATGTGTACTGAAAAACAGGTCTTTGTTTATATCTAGACTTAACAGTGAGGTGAGGTGCTCACACTTGATACGTGGGATCTGAGTTTGCCTGTAGGACTACAGATGATTGATTTTCTCTGTAAATCTCATTCACTCTGAAATATTCCCTTATTGAGTGAAATGGTGGCAGAGCCCCTGTAGTATTTAAATTGTTCTCTCCTTTCTTCTCTGCCAGTTCATTTCTTGTCTCTTAATTGGGTGTGTGATGTGATTCCATTGTATCCAGTTTCTTATAGGGTCGTCAATACACTTTGCAGTATGTCTTGCAAGTCCTCATGTGAACCCATTTCTCCAACCTTTTAGATTTTTTAAAGACTTTTATTGTCTCTTCCCCTTTTCTGCCATCCTCAGTTTCCACCAATCTCATTTCTTGTAATTCTAGAACACGCACGCTTAACTGTAATAATAAAATTTGTGGTTTACCAGGCAGTGTGCCAAATGTTTTATAAACATTGAGTGCTGAAAACAACCCTAGAAGGTGAGTGCCACTATTCCTGATGAAGGCGTTACCAACTTGTCAGACTTCCAGGGGCAGTAAGTGGCACCACAAGAATTCCTTGTTACTTTACCTGGACCTCCCACCTGAGTACACTCAAGGGACAGAGAACATGTGCCTCCTGTTCAGTCTGTCTCATTGCCTAGCCCAACACGTGGCATATAGTAATCGCTAAATAGAGACGAGGCCTTCCCGACCTTTCTCCAGTCCTCAATTCTGAAGCTTCTTGAACCTTCCATACTTGCACACAGGCAGAGATGTCAACGTTTACAGCACTTCTGCTTTGTCTCCTCACTAGAATGCAAGCTCAGTGAGGGCTCACACTTTGTCTTATAACCAGCAGGTCACTAATGCCCAGAAGAGTCAGCAGCACCTGGTACTGACTCATTCGGTTCAATAAAATAGTGAACCAGGGAATGTGATTCTGCAGACTCAGATGAAACATTGGACCTTGACATTCACATTTCTTTAGCTTCCCTCCATCTCTTCTTCCTGTTGTCTTATTTCTGTTCCTTAAAAAAAAAAATATTTAAAATGTGCTTTGTAATTTTAAATACAAACAGCAGATGATGTGAAGCTCTTCAAGGGCAGGGATTACCTATGCCTTTGAGATTTTGTTTGTTTGCCTTAGGGGTTCCCGCTGTAGTTAATGTGTTGTTCCGTGGGGAGATTTCTCTAATCATTGGTCCTGACTGCTCTAAGTGAATCTGTCTGTTGGCATTTTAGCAACCAGAGTTGAGTCTTTTTGTCTTAGTAAAAGATGTTAATGACCCTTACCCTCAGGCCCTCCTCCACTTGAGGAAGAAATAATAGTCTGACACTGACCTTTTATTTTTTTTATTTTTTAAAGATTTTATTTATTTATTTGACAGAGAGAGACAGTGAGAGAGGGAACACAAGCAGGGGAAGTGGGAGAGGGAGAATCAGGCTTCCTGCCGAGCAGGGAGCCCGATGCGGGGCTCGATCCCAGGACCCGGCGGATTATGACCCGAGCCAAAGGCAGATGCTTAATGACTGAGCCACCCAGGCTCCCCCATGGACTTTTTGAAAGCAAAAGCGATAGCGATTTTTGCTACCAGCAAAATAGAGAACAGAACCGCTGGCTTTTCTTGATAATTTTCACCGCTCCTTCACAAAAGTGGAATTTAGGTAAGCTAAATCATTCTGTGAAGAAGTAAATCGTTCAGATCATGAAGAAACCTCTTTTTCAGTGGAAGAAAAGAGATAAGTGTGTGCGCAGACATTCTGAGTCAAAATGTGACTCTGTAATGGGAAATCTTTGTATAATACTCCTAAATGAATGTGCAGTTAGGCGGTTTACTTTCTAAATGAGATTTATAGAGATTTGTTTGCATTTTCTGCAGCAACAGTTTAAAACAAACTTTAGCTTAGTGGTTTGTTTCATCGGAGTTTTGTCTGTTGGGGATAGGAATGTTTGAAATAGACTTATGAAAGATTCCTATATTGAGTTCCCTAACTTTAGGAATTCTGTTGCTGTGTTTTTATATATGTAGGTGTTTTTCTTTTTGGATCGAGTTCTGATATCTCACAAGACAGATAAATTTCAAATTATGTTTCGTATTTTAATTCCTAATCATGCCTTCTTCCAGTCTATGAGGACATGTAACAATTGTCATACAGCATTTTGTATGGTTTACATGAGTTAAAACAAAATTGGAAAGGAATTGTTAAGTAAATGCTGATAACTTTGTACTGTTACGCTTTTGAAAAGTTCTGAATCATAGACCATGAAATTAAATGTTAGTTGATTGATACATATTCATGTTATATTTAATAAGCTGATTAAAACAGCACCTTTGTATCTACAATCTTAATTCTTTCCTTCCCACTACTTAAACTGCCGAAATATTTAGTTAATTTTCCTTCAAAAAAGTCACAGTGTGTAGAGAGTAGATAAGGTATACTAAATGGAAAGTTGGACCGCATATTGTTAGTTAAGCAATATGTAAGATGAACATTAGAAAATAATCCCCCATGTGGTATGACTCTGAATCAGAGAGACCTAGGCACAAGAGCCACAGTGGAAAATCATTTTATTTTGTGCATTTGCAGTTGTTTTACAGAGTTTTTATTGATTCAAATGAGTGAGTAGGATTTTTCACTTTTTTTTTAAATTAAGGAAACAGAATTTTGCATTTAGCATTATATGATAATTTGAAATGAGTGTATGTACCCTTATTCTTTTTTTTTTTTGAAGATTTATTTATTTATTTTAGAGAGAGTGGTATAAGTGGGATGAGGGGAGAGGGAGAGAGAATCCCAGCAGACTCCCTACTGAGCGCAGAGCCAGACTTGGGGCTCAGTCTCACGACCCCGAGATCACAACCTGAGCCAAAATTAAGAGTCACCCTTAATCGTCTGAACCATGTAGGTGCCCCTGTGTGCCCTTTTTCTTAAAAAAAAAAAAAAAAAAGCGAGAGAGAACAAAAACGTGAGGAAATCGCAGTGTGGCATTATTTTAAAGGTTTTCTGCTCATGTATTGTTCAGCACAATCAGAAGAAAAGAGTTCTGGTCAGCCATAGTTGGGTAACACCCAGTGGGTGAAAGCAGGGGAGACTTGCAAGTCCATCTGCCAAAGGAACCTGCTGAGTGGAAGGAGATGGTCAGGAGAGGGCCATGTGTTTGTGGGCACAGTTTGCGGAGCACTTTGTTCTGTTTAATAATTGAGGGATAAAATGAGTTCTTCGGTTTTGGCCACTGTGATGGGAAATTTGAGTTTCTGGAGCTAAAATGCACGAGGAAGAACTGAGTGAGAACTGGTATTCATTGCCTGTCTTGTATCAGGGGAGTGTTAAGTGTGTGTTGCTTCATGTAATCCATTCTGCAACCCTTAAAACTGGTAAATTAAACCCCATTTACCAGGTGAAGACAGTGAGGCTAGGGTCGGTATACTAATGTCTTCGAGATCCATCAGTTATAAATTGGCACAGGATGGCGAATTAAAGCTCAGATTTGCCTAATTCTGAGATCTCTGTTCTTTCTACTTACCATGCTGCTTCTCAAGATATTTTATTTAGTTCAAGTGATTTGCTTGCTTTATGGGCATTAACTAATTTGACACATTTATCTGAACCTTGGGTTGTTAATAGAATTGCCAGATTTTTTTTTTTAAAGATTTTATTTGTGGGCGCCTGGGTGGCTCAGTTGGTTAAGCGACTGCCTTCGGCTCAGGTCATGATCCTGGAGTCCCGGGATCGAGTCCCGCATCGGGCTTCCTGCTCGGCAGGGGGTCTGCTTCTCCCTCCGACCCTCCCCCCTCTCATTTGCTCTCTCTCATTCTCTCTCTCAAATAAATAAATAAAAGATTTTATTTATTTATTTGAGAGAGTGCTCGAGCAGGGGGAGGGGCAGAGGGAGAGAGAGAAAACCCCAAGCCGAATCCCCGCTGAGCACAGATCCTGACTCAGGGCTTGATCTCTCAGGACCCTGAGATCATGACCTGAGCCAAAACCAAGAGTCCGATGCTTCACCGACTTTTCCATCCAGGAGCCCCTTGAGTTGTCAGATTTAACTTTATAAAGAAAAATGTAAGTTAAGTTTACATTTCCAATAAACGATAATTTTTTTAGTGTGTGTTCCAAATAGCATATGGAACACACAGTAAACATTTATTCATTATTTATCTGAAATTCAAATTTAACTTGGCATCCTGTATTTTATCTGGCAATCTTAATTAAGAAAACACTGGCATTAAGAGTTAAATGTTTACACAGCACTTTAGAATTATCGTTTTAAGCGATCTCTCAAATTGGTGTATTGAGGTTCTTTTTCAGGGGGAGAGTGCTGATCGTTGCGGCTCTCACTGGACTGCATTCCTTAGGAGCATATACATCAAGTAGCACCTAGAGATGTGGGTGATCATCAGACATGTCCCCACCCTCCTGTTTTGGTTACTTTTGTCTGTCTGTCCAGTCTGGGTGCTTCAGAGCTCACCGATGTGCCAGTTATACAAATAATTGCTACTGCTTATGAGACTTTACTGTTTCAGGCACTGTTCTCTTCACGTATTAAATCCATTACTGCTCTCAGCCACTTTATGACAAAAGTCCTATTATTACCCTTATGTCACAGATGAGAAAACTGAGGCAGGAGAGAGTCCAAGTAATGTGTTGGTGGCAGGGCTGGGCTTGAACCCAAGCTCTGGACTCGGACTTGTAACCACTATTTACTATTGTTTCTGGAAGGTAATACTTCTGAAACCACAGGCAGAGCTTCTAGGAAGAAGGTCTTCTAAGTGTTTCCGTGTTAGATGCCATCCACTTTAGTATGATTAATCATATAAAACATTTTATGAACTATCTTGCAAAAGTAGACACCTCACCACACTGTTTCCCATCCTTTTTTCCTTCTGGTCTATCCTTATTGAAATGGATGTTCCTGTCCTTAAATACTACTTGAGTATATGAGATGGTGAGTGGTTTTCCTCATTGCTGCATATTTTACAATTAGCAAGTCATTTAGAAGCAGTATTTTCCAGCTTTTAAATGGTTTCTTTTAGAAACTCATAATTTGCCCCACATTTGCCCTGACCGTAAGGCTAAATAGCCTCATATCCTAAGAGTAACTCCTCGAAGGAAGTCACTTTTACTTTTACTTCTAATGGTTTCTTTCATATTATAGACACTTTTCATTTTTTCAGACCACTAAGCCCTGTTTGGGGAAGACGTAGTAGGCCTAAAGTGTCCTACTCGGTGTGAATTGATGCTCATGGATGGAGTCCTTAACAAGGGAGGGAAGTAACTTTAGCCCAGATTTAGAAATTATTGTGGAGGTTGATCTCACAATGGCAGGTGTCAAATATCGAGGTATGCACGTCTTTTAAAGGGCATTTAGAAAAGCAATATAGTAAGGGGTCACAATTGGACATTATACATACAGCTGCAGGGTGAACAAAACCCCAGCTGTCCTAACGGTAATGCAGATGGCTTCCGTGGTGTGGGATAGAATTTCCAGTGAGGGCATCTTACACGGGTTCAAAAAGTGCTGTATCTCAAACAGCTTCGTGGACGTGAAGCTGATATGCTTTGAAAACTATTAGATGACACTGAATCACCTGGGAAAAAGGTGAGGTGATTCTGGAAACCTGAGTTCAGAAGCATTTATAGGATTCAGCAGGCTTCTAGGTTTCCAAAGACTCACAGGTCTTTGGAAAACCTCAGCTTCATCTTTGAGTCTCTCTCTCGTCTCTCGGGAGCTTCAGTAAGTTAGCATCTTCTCTTCATTTTGCCTCCTTGGTGTCATAAACGTTTTCCAGCAGAATTTTTGCAGTGGCCTCATTTCCTGTTTTCTACTTTACCATCTTCGTCTATCCTTTACACTCACAGAACACTCATTTTTGAAAGCACAGATCAAAAGACCTTAACTTCCTTCCTCCTAGATTTTCAGCAAGAATCAAAAACAGTTTAGAAGATTTTCGGTGATCTGACCCCCACTTCTGTTTTTATTGCTCTCTGTACTCCCAGCGTGTAAGCTGCCACGCAGCCATACCCACCTGCCTTCTCCCTGAAACTGACACAGACCTTTGTGGTTTTGTGTGTTTTCCACATGCTCTTCCTTCTGTTTGGGAACTACCACCTTTTTCCTCTATCCAGATGATGGCTATTCTAAGAATCTCTCTTCTGTCCTCCTGGTAGGAATCCACCACTTCTATATTCCCACGGCATTTCGCTCATATTTCCACTGTGGAATCTGTTTTCATTGATTAGCTTTATTGCTTTGCCTTATTAGAGGCTTGGTTTGTGTTTGAATGAATAAACTGGAACAAGACGTTGGTGAAAACTCTTTCACAGTTTATCAGGGCAGGGGGAAACAAGCTTGACTTATAATGGAAATGTTGGAATTAAAATTAATCAGCAGCGGATTTGAGTTATGATAATACCAGTTAAGATGGTGCGTGATACCTTAAGTGTAAGAGTGGCTATTGTAGTCAACTATGGAAGGATTTGACAAGTGATGGAAGAAACCTGTTGATCATATGTTGATAGACAATAACTTCATTACTAAAATAAAGAAGCTTTCTTATTTTATAAACCTTTATATTTGTTTCTTAATTTGAGACTATTATGTTAAAACAGAAGTAACCTGAAGCTTAAGTTATAGTTTTTACATGTTTATTATCTGGATATAATTATTTTTGATTCAAAATTTACTATGCTCTCTTAACATTCAGTACCTATTTAACTTTGAGTAGAATAAATGTAGCCATTAAAAAAATCATTATTGTAGCAGTTAAAATCACAACAGTGTAGCAATGATTTGAGGGGATGTGTGTTTTATTTATTTATTTTTTATTTATTTTTATTTATTTTTTAAAGATTTTATTTATTTATTTGAGAGAGAGAGAATGAGAGAGAGAAAGAGCACAACAGGGGGGAGCGGGAGAGGGAGAAGCAGACTCCCGCTGAGCAGGGAGTCCGATGCGGGACTCGATCCCGGGACTCCAGGATCATGACCTGAGCCGAAGGCAGTCGCTTAACAAACTGAGCCACCCAGGCGCCCCCGAGAGGATGTGTGTTTTAAATTATCTTAGGGCTGACAGAGCTTTTTTAAATATAAAATAGAACCTTAAGAGATAATGACCAAAGATTATTAGGTTAGCATCAGAACAGACAATGAATGCATTAGAGCTAATTGTGTATGTGTGCAATGTCTTTTCCTTTTGGTTTCATTTCCAGTTGGAGTAATAAATTTGTATTTATATTTCATATACCTTTTTTCCCCTATCCTTTTGGCCGTGCATTTCATTCATCTATCACATACTTACTGAATTCTTGATGGTGTAGGCTTCATACTAGGTGCTGGCTTCATGAGAATTCAATGCTTTGAAGTTCGGGTTATAGGTTCTCAAATTTGTAGGAATTGGGGCAGAAATACCTGGAGGTCCTCAGGCCCTTTGTATAAACATTTAAAAATTATAAATCAAACTGATACATTGCTAAATAAGGATAGGTCTTTTCATCCTGCCTTGAGAAATAGCACCATTATCAGGAAGGCCATGTGTGGGTTGAGATCGATCAGGCTCCAGTTCTCTACTGGAATGTGTTGGTGCATGTGGGAAGAGCCAGCCTATAGTAGCCCAGCCCTGTCTCCCAGAAATGGCCCTGTCCTAAACAAGGCCCTCCTTTGCAGACACTCCAGCACTCTTCCCACACCCCTGCAAACTGCATTCCCCCTGCCCATTGCTCAGGCTAGGGAGGTTACCACCTGCAGGTCGACTTCCCTATAGAAAAACCTATAGAAGGCCCTTGGTGGGCTCTAGAAACTGGCTTGAGGCTGTTTGAACACAGATTTCTGGGCCCTGGTACTCAGAAGGGCAGGTCAGGGCAAGTCAGGGCAGGCTCTGGTTGGGCAGGTTCTTTGCTTTGGGAATTTATTGTGTGAAAAGAATATGGTCAGAGGACAAATAGGAAGATCCCTCAAGTGACCAGGGCTCAGGAAGGGATCCCCTTGCCCAAGTGCTAAATTGGTGCTGTGTATGCTCTTGAACCAAATAAAACTGAGTGTTCCTTGAGAGGATCAGAGTGCCACAAAGTCTTTAGATTTTGAAGCAAGATCAAGAGTCAAATTTTAAAAAATAGTGTTTTGTCAGTGAACAATTACGAGGTGCTTAATTGTTCACAAGCATTAAAAATAAGCATTGGGTTGTCAACTTTATTAGGCTTTATATTTTAAAACTTAAAATTTTTTATGATAAAATAGTGATAGCAAACTTGGAGTTATGCCTGCTTTAAAGAACTTCTAATTATGTATTCTTTGTTTTAGATATTTCCCCACTTACTTAAAAATGGTGACTAGCTGTTTTATGGGTTGAAGTGTTGTTAGAGGGGAAAAAGAGTAAATGGAAAGGTATTCTTCGTGCTATTCTAGCCCTGGTTCAATTTCCAAGTGTATTCAAGGGAAAGAAAAAGGCTGTGAATTGACCACTTAAGTAAATCAGTTTGCAACTCAATGTCCTAGGATTATTAAATCCAGAGGTAGGAATATAATTTTATGTCACAAAAAATCATCCCATACAACTTTTCATAAAATACTGTCTTTCTGATTGGTCTTATGTTAATATACAATTGTAGTTTTACAGTAATTGAGGAAAAGAAAGAGCCAATTCAGTGTAAAAGGGAATACTTGATTATTGTATAAGAGCAATAAAAGCTAATTTACTGTTATATTACTCAATATTGAAAGCTGCAAGAGGCTATCTTTTAGTTCATTCTTCATTAATTGTGTTATATTTTAGTGATATTAGTATCTATTATAGATGAGTTTTATGGAAGGCTTTTAAGTTGACATCTCAGCATGTATTTTGGCTCACGTAAATATCTTTGACATATTTTCTGCATGATTGTTGAAGGGCAAATGAAGTGTTGAAGGCAACATGGATTAATCAGTCACTGTGATTTCTTTATGAAAACTCCTATGATAAACTATTCTTTGAAAGGGTCTTAGCTAATAACAAATTATAACTGATGAAAACAAGTAATTGTACTTAAAAAAGAAAAAAAAAAAAACTGTTACTTATTCAGCTTCATAAAGACAGTTTCTTCTAAATTTGCTTTCTATGCTAGATTACTAGAGTTTTATTATTAAATTAATTTTGGAGTCATTCCATTGTTAATAGCTCTTTTCTTTTATTGAGTTAATAGCCAAATAATTAGGGCTTAGTTTTGACCTTTGTTAAAATTTAGGTAAAACACCTATGTGTGATGTCTTAAAGACAATAATTTGCACAGAGCCATTTCAGGAATTTACATGGTCCTCACTGCACATGTATAATAAGAGCATGATGCAGAAGGAGAGGTCACTTCCAAACATTTGATTTTAGCTCAGTCTTGCAATATGGAGGTAGATACATGTTAAATTAAATATTATAATGGTCCTTGGTAAAATAAATTCTCCCCACAGTGCAATCTTTGTTTTTCGGATGGTAATAACCCTGATTTTTTCTAGGGCTAAATTAGTTTGCTAGGGTTGCCATCCCAAAGTACTACAGACTGGGTGGCTTAAGCAACAGAAATTTATTTCCTTACAGTTATGGAAGCTGCAAGTCCAAAATCAAGGTGTCAGCAGTGTTGGTTTCTTCTGAAGGCCTCTCATCTTGGCTTGCAGATAGCCCCCTGTCTTCGCATGGTCTTCCCTCTGTGTATGTCTGTGTCCTAATTGCTTTTTCTTGTAAGGACATATTGGATTAGGGCCCACCTTCATGACCTTATTATACCTTAATCACCTCTTGAAAGACCCTGTCTCCAGATACAGTTGCATTCTGAGGTATTGAGGTTTAGGATTTCAACATAGGAATTTTGAGGGGACACAATTCAGCCCTTAATAGGGGCATAGAATGAATTCTTTGCAAACCAAAGTTTTGGGTTACCAATATGTTTAAGATGTGGAACAGTTTATTTAAATGTTTTAAATAAATGTGCCCTTTTCAAAATTTAGTTGTTAGAAATATCTTTTATTTCCTCTTTTACCTGTTTTGATTGTAGAGATGGGGAAGGGTCCATTAAAGACTGATGAAGGTGATAATAATAATAGCAACTAACATTTATCAAGTCCTGTGTTATATCCTGGACTCTGGTCTGAGCACTTGATGTTTTTTTGTCTTGGATGTTGGCATGGTCAGCATTAGCAGCGAGTTGGAGCATGCTAGGGGTAGGTTGGCTTTTCTTTGCTTGTCCTTGGGAATCCAGATGTGGATCTTGGCTTTGCGGTCTGGGGCAGGAGTCCCAAGTTTGTACCTTTGCCAAGCAAGATGGGATTCTTTGCAAACCACTATTTCATGAGCTATCTTTGAATTTTCTATATAGATAGGCTTTTTATTTAAACATGGAAAAGTTAAACTATCCATGTAGTATTCTTTGGTGACTTTAAAAATAACTTAAAGGTGTCCCAGATCAAGAAAGTCCTCGTAAAGAATATTTTACACTGAATTCCTCTTTGGCTTCTGGCTTCATACCTGTCGCTTTGTACATGCTCACTAAATAACTATGGAATGAATGAATAGATTTTAGTTAAAGCAAAAGGGAGAAATACAGAGTGTCAGTGCCCTTTTCAGAAGCTCATATTTACATTGTCAAAATAGTTGCATTGTCTTCTCTGCCCTAGCACATTTTATTATCTTCCAGCTATTACAGTATATTTCAGATATTAATTATAAACAAAAGAACTAACCAGTTGACCCCTTAATAGTTTAGTCTCCCCACATGTTTGAGGTTTGGAAAAAATAGAGCAGTAGTTTAGCCTGGTTGTATAGAAACTCCTATCTCTCTATAAGATTTCATGGATAAGAGGTTGTTCTTTGGAAGGTCCACGTGGCCAATAGATAGCTGGGTATGATTTTGCCTCAGCAGCTCATCATGTTGCTTTAATGCTCTGCCAGATAGGGCTATGCTTGGACCTATGGGTCTTGTTAAAAATGTTTCTTTATAGGGATGGGGCACCTGGGTGGCTCAGTCAGTTAAGCGTCTGCCTTCAGCTCAGGTCATGATCCCAGGGTCCTGGATTCGAGTCCCGTGTCAGGCTCCCTGTTCAGCGGGGCATCTGCTTTTCTCCCTCTGCCTGCCACTCCCCCTGCTTGTGCTCTCTTTCTCTCTCTCTGTCAAATAAATAGAATCTTATAAAAAGATGTTTCTTTATAGTGAAATTGCAAATATCTTTAGATAAAACTTCCAGGATATTTGAGAAAAGTCTGAGAACTAAGTCCTCAGTATCTACAATTTTCTTTTGAAAAAGACTTGACATACATGTATACACTTGTGTTGTTTGATTAGTGTCAATTTGTGCTTCCAAAAAATGGAATAATTTACAGCCTTTGGAAACTAATGCCCGTTCTTGGCAGAATTCTACTTCTCTGTATTCATAATAGTGCTATTAATTACCTTACTGCTTTGCTGCTGACTTTTAGATATAGTTTATACTTTTCTTTTTCTTAATTTAACTTACTAAAATGGGTAGGGAGTTTCAGATGTGGTATGAAGGGATACAGTTTTCATTACATTATGAGTAGTACTGCCAGCTTGTTAACGCTGTTCAGATTTTTAGAATTAAAGCAAATTCCTTAAATTAGAGATAAATTATAAATAATTGAATTCAATACTATAATTACTAAGCATAAATAAATGCTTTTGGGCCTCAGGTCATTTTTCTCATTTTTTCCCTCATTTCTATCTGAATTTGTGCAGTTTTCAGAGTGTTTTGTCATCAGTGACTTTTTGAGTTTCGTATCCATTGAAATGGAATTTCACCACTTGAAACATTTCTGAAATTTTTAAATGTGTCTTAATATGAATGAAACATCTAAGGGTATCCAAAGGTGATGCAATGGAATGTGACTGAGTTGAAATCAGACATATGAATCAGACCTTTGTTGTATATTTGTGTCTTGATTTAGGTTGGTTGAAGACTTTTGATGACTACTTTAGAGAGATGACTCAGTATATTTTTAATAACATGGTCATCAAGCTGAAAGAAGACTCACGGAGAAAATTTATGTGGTCTGAGATTTCTTACCTTTCAAAGTGGTGGGATACTATAGATAAGCCGAAGAAGGATGCTGTTAAAAGGTTTGTTTTAAAACTGTTTTTTTGTTTGTTTTTTTGTTTTTGCAATTTGGTAATATTAAACATTAATTATACAGTGAAACAAGACTTGAATTTTTAGAAGGTAAAAATTCTTAGCCTTATATCTGAAACTAAAATATTTCTTCACATCCTTTTTTCCCTGATTCTAGTTCATCTCTGAAAAAGTGACTTGAAACTTTTCTGTTGAAGTCCTTATGTTCCAACTTTGTCCCGGAGATTGAATTATTAGGTCAAAGGGGCTTAATATTTTAAATGGTTTTTGAAGCATATAATCAAAGTGACCCTTGGAAAGATTGTTTCAGAGTATTCTTCTATCTTCCATATAGAATTGTACCAATGTCTCTGCCTAGTTGGCCACCAGTATAATTTTTTTCTAAAACTTTGACCAATTCGATGGTTGAAATATTTTAATTTGGATTTTTGATTACTGATAATGTTGCATATTTTCTCAGTGTGGTATGATGAGAGAATCTGTTCCCTATGTGTCCCTCCCTTCTGCTCCCAAGAGTTTAAGGATTATCATAGCATGAATTGCTTTCTTTTATTTATTTAATATCACATATATAGCACTTACTGTTTTAATGCCTGTTCTGAGCACTTCACAAATGATAACTGATAATCCTCGCAGCAGTCCTGTGAAGTAGGTACAATGACTGTCCTCGTTTTACAGATAAAGACACTGGTTGTCCGGGGTCACCCAGCTGGGACGCGCCTCGCTGGCGTGCCATCCGGGGCCGCCTGTCCAGCCCCACAGGCTCTTCCCTCCCATGCTGTGCTCTGCTGCTGCCCTAAGATGTAAATTGTCTGGTTTTTTTCCTACTTATTTGAAGTGCCATCTTTGTTGTATTTAAATATGCATTGATTTCTGGGTTTTCTGACCTCTTTCATGGACTTTTCTGCTTGACTCTGATTGTCGTGGCTTTAAGATCTGTTTCATTAATGGGCAATTTAAATCTCCCTTTGTCTTTCTTTGCTGAAAAATTCTTTTAATGAGTGACCACTTAATTTTCCCAAGGAGCTTTAGAATTAATTTGTTAAATTCTTCCTACCGTATCAAAAAAGAAAAGGATTTTGATGGAAATTGACACAAACTAATTTAAAGATAATTTGGAGGGATTTGGTTTTCCATCATTATCCATCAGACTTTTTTTTTTCCTTGATAGGGCACAGCATTCAAAAACTTTGCTAGTGATACACACACACACGCACGCACACACACAGAAGAGATGGGAACCTAATAAAGATGCTGGTAGAGATTTATGTATGTTAGGTGGTTAGAAATAACATAAATGCTACAATAAAAGACCTGAAGTTTATACTTGTAGACGTGGATGTCAGAAAGAGTACAGATTTTGAGTTAGTGCAAAATGGTAGAAAGTGGGTTATCTGAAATCTGACAGGAAGTTTTTTGGCATATGTGGATGATTGTGAACACAGACAGTGAATTGAAGTAACTGGTAGACCTTGGAGGGTGTGTGTGTGTGTGTGTGTGTGTGTGTGTGTGTGTGTGTCTTGTGTATCCCTATGTGGCTGGGTTCAACTGGGTGCAGTTTTCTGCCTTCTTCACTTCTGTTTCTCAGGGACAAAATTTCACTTAAGCAATACAAAATTTGCTCCCTGATATAATCATTCACTTTGGAATAAATTTTTTTGAAACAAGCATTTATAGCAGAAATGACTATACCTATTTTTTTTTGCCACTGTTCCCCTGTCAGCTCCCTTTTATTTTTAGGGATTTTATTACTTTTTAAATTTAGTACATAAGGGTCTGTGCCCGATCTTTGCTTACTAGCTCATTCGGTCATGCATTCTGCAACTGCCCCAATGGATATCTCCAATGGGGCAAGAGCGACGAGGTTTGGACACTCATGAGCTGAGTATTTCTTTTTCTTGATCATAAATTCTAACTCTCACCACTGACAAATAATTATCTTTTCTCCTTTTAATAACTAAAATTACTATAACTACCACTCACTTGTAGTTTGTTTGGATTTGCCTGATCTCTGTGCCCTTTTTACATTAGAGGGAATTCATTTAGAACAGTAGTTCAAATGGTTAGGCCCTGGAATGAGGCTACCTGGGTTCAAATTCTGGCAACTCCCATCTATTGTGTGAACTTTGGGCAAATTATCTAACCTCTCTGTGTCTCATTTTCTTTGTCTAGTGAGGATAATATTGGGACCTTTTTATTTGGTTTTTATGAAGATTGAATGAATACAAATAAATGCTTAGCCCAATGCCTGGCATATTTTAAGTCCTTAATAAATATTAAAAGCTCTTGTTATTTTAGTTTTTGTCACTTTGAGTCTTTCTCTTGGACACTCAGTGTAGAACTTTAGTTCCGAAGTCATCCTTTTTTTTTTCTTTTAATAAAAGAATTTAACTGTAAAATATATGCTTTCTTTCTTTTTTTTTTTTTTTTTTTTTTTTTTTTTTTTTTTTTTAATTTTTTTATTCTTATGTTAATCCCCTTACATTACAACATTAGTTTTAGATGAAGTGTTCCATGATTCATTGTTTGTGCATAACACCCAGTGCTCCATGCAGAATGTGCCCTCCTAAATACCCACCACCAGGCTAACCCATCCTCCCACCCCCCTCCCCTCTAGAACCCTGTTTGTTTTTCAGAGTCCATCGTCTCTCATGGTTCGTCTACCCCTCCGATTTCCCCCGCTTCATTCTTCCCCTCCCGCTACCTTCTTCTTCTTCTTCTTTTTTTTTTTTTCTTAACATATATTGCATTATTTGTTTCAGAGGTACAGATCTGAGATTCAACAGTCTTGCACAATTCACAGCGCTTACCAGAGCACATACACTCCCCAGTGTCTATCACCCAGTCCCCCCATCCCTCCCACCCCACCCCCCACTCCAACAACACTCAGTTTGTTTCCTGCGATTAAGAATTCCTCATATCAGTGAGATCATATGATACATGTCTTTCTCTGTTTGACTTATTTCACTCAACATAATACCCTCCAGTTCCATCCACGTCGTTGCAAATGGCAAGATCTCATTCCTTTTGATGGCTGCATAATATTCCATTGAATATATATACCACATCTTCTTTATCCATTCATCTGTCGATGGACATCTTGGCTCTTTCCACAGTTTGGCTATTGTGGACATTGCTGCTATAAACATCGGGGTGCACGTAGCCCTTCGGATCCCTACTTTTGTATCTTTGGGGTAAATACCCAGTAGTGCAATTGCTGGATCATATGGTAGCTCTATTTTCAACTTTTTGAGGAACCTCCATACAGTTTTCCAGAGTGGCTGCACCAGCTTGCATTCCCACCAACAGTGGAGGAGGGTTCCCCTTTCTCCGCATCCCCGCCAACATCTGTCGTTTCCTGACTTGTTAATTTTAGCCATTCTGACTGGTGTGAGGTGATATCTCATTGAGGTTTTGATTTGGATTTCCCTGATGCCGAGCGATATTGAGCACTTTTTCATGTGTCTGTTGGCCATTTGGATGTCTTCTTTGGAAAAATGTCTGTTCATGTCTTCTGCCCATTTCTTAATTGGATTCTTTGTTCTTTGGGTGTTGAGTTTGATGAGTTCTTTATAGATTTTGGATACTAGCCCTTTATCTGATATGTCATTTGCAAATATCTTCTCCCATTCTGTCGGTTGTCTTTTGGTTTTGTTAACTGTTTCCTTTGCTTTGCAAAAGCTTCTTATCTTGATGAAGTCCCAATAGTTCATTTTTGCCCTTGCTTCCCTTGCCTTTGGCGATGTTTCTAGGAAGAAGTTGCTTCGGCTGAGGTCAAAGAGGTTGTTGCCTGTGTTCTCCTTTAGGATTTTGATGGACTCCTGTCTCACATTGAGGTCTTTCAACCATTTGGAGTCTATTTTTGTGTGTGGTGTAAGGAAGTGGTCCAGTTTCATTCTTCTGCATGTGTCTATCCAATTTTCCCAACACCATTTGTTGAAGAGACTGTCTTTGTTCCATTGGACATTCTTTCCTGCTTTGTCGAAGATTAGTTGACCATAGAGTTGAGGGTCCATTTCTGGGCTCTCTATTCTGTTCCATTGATCGATGTGTCTGTTTTTGTGCCAGTACCATGCTGTCTTGATGATGACAGCTTTGTAATAGAGCTTGAAGTCCGGAATTGTGATGCCACCGGCTTTGCTTTTCTTTTTCAATATTCCTCTGGCTATGCGGGGTCTTTTCTGGTTCCATACAAATTTTAGGATTATTTGTTCCATTTCTTTGAAAAAAGTGGGTGGTATTTTGATGGGGATTGCATTGAATGTGTAGATTGCTCTAGGTAGCATTGACATCTTCACAATATTTGTTCTTCCAATCCATGAGCATGGAACGTTTTTCCATTTCTTTGTGTCTTCCTCAATTTCTTTCATGAGTATTTTATAGTTTTCTGAGTACAGATCCTTTGTCTCTTTGGTTAGATTTATTCCTAGGTATCTTATGGTTTTGGGTGCAATTGTAAATGGGATCGACTCCTTAATTTCTCTTTCTTCTGTCTTGTTGTTGGTGTATAGGAATGCCACTGACTTCTGTGCATTGATTTTATATCCTGCCACTTTACTGAATTCCTGTATGAGTTCTAGCAGTTTTGGGGTGGAGTCTTTTGGGTTTTCCACATAAAGTATCATATCATCTGCAAAGAGTGAGAGTTTGACTTCTTCTTTGCCAATTTGGATGCCTTTGATTTCTTTTTGTTGTCTGATTGCTGTGGCTAGGACTTCCAATACTATGTTGAATAGCAGTGGTGATAGTGGACATCCCTGCCGCGTTCCTGACCTTAGGGGGAAAGCTCTCAGTTTTTCCCCATTGAGAATAATATTTGCTGTAGGTTTTTCATAGATGGCTTTTATGATATTGAGGTATGTACCCTCTATCCCTATACTCTGAAGAGTTTTGATCAAGAAAGGATGCTGTACTTTGTCAAAAGCTTTTTCGGCATCTATCGAGAGGATCATATGATTCTTGTTCTTTCCTTTGTTAATGTACTGTATCACATTGATTGATTTGCGGATGTTGAACCAACCTTGCAGCCCAGGGATAAATCCCACTTGGTCATGGTGAATAATCCTTTTAATGTACTGTTGGATCCTATTGGCTAGTATTTTGGTGAGAATTTTTGCATCCATGTTCATCAGGGATATTGGTCTGTAATTCTCCTTTTTGATGGGGTCTTTGTCTGGTTTGGGGATCAAGGTAATGCTGGCCTCATAAAATGAGTTTGGAAGTTTTCCTTCCGTTTCAATTTTTTGGAACAGTTTCAGAAGAATAGGTATTAATTCTTCTTGAAATGTTTGGTAGAATTCCCCTGGGAAGCCATCTGGCCCTGGGCTTTTGTTTTTTGGGAGATTTTTGATGACTGCTTCAATTTCCTTAGTGGTTATAGGTCTGTTCAGGTTTTCTATTTCATCCTGGTTCAGTTTTGGTAGTTGATACATCTCTAGGAATGCATCCATCTCTTCCAGGTTATCTAATTTGCTGGCATAGAGTTGCTCATAATATGTTCTTATAATTGTTTGTATTTCTTTGGTGTTGGTTGTGATCTCTCCTCTTTCATTCATGATTTTGTTGATTTGGGTCATTTCTCTTCTCTTTTTGATAAGTCTGGCCAGGGGTTTATCAATCTTGTTAATTCTTTCAAAGAACCAGCTCCTAGTTTCGTTGATCTGTTCTACTGTTCTTTTAGTTTCTATTTCATTGATTTCTGCTCTGATCTTTATGATTTCTCTTCTCCTGCTGGGTTTAGGCTTTATTTGCTGTTCTTTCTCCAGCTCCTTTAGGTGTAGGGTTAGGTTGTGTACTTGAGACCTTTCTTGTTTCTTGAGAAAGGCTTGTATTGCTATATACTTTCCTCTTAGGACTGCCTTTGCTGCATCCCAAAGATTTTGAACAGTTGTGTTTTCATTTTCATTAGTTTCCATGTATTTTTTTAATTCTTCTTTAATTTCCTGGTTGACCCATTCATTCTTCAGTAGGATGCTCTTTAGCCTCCATGTATTTGAGTTCTTTCCGACTTTCCTCTTGGGATTGAGTTCTAGTTTCAAAGCATTGTGGTCTGAAAATAGGCAGGGAATGATCCCAATCTTTTGGTACCGGTTGAGACCTGATTTATGACCTAGGATGTGGTCGATTCTGGAGAATGTTCCATGGGCAGTAGAGAAGAATGTGTATTCCGTTGCTTTGGGGTGGAATGTTCTGAATATGTCTGTGAAGTCCATTTGGTCCAGTGTGTCATTTAAAGTCTTTATTTCCTTGTTGATCTTTTGCTTAGATGATCTGTCCATTTCAGTGAGGGGGATGTTAAAGTCCCCCACTATTATTGTATTGTTGTTGATGTGTTTCTTTGCTTTTGTTATTAATTGCCTTATATAATTGGCTGCTCCCATGTTAGGGGCATAGATATTTACAATTGTTAGATCTTCTTGTTGGATAGATCCTTTAAGTATGATATAGTGTCCTTCCTCATCTCTTATTACAGTCTTTGGTTTAAAATCTAATTTGTCTGATATAAGGATTGCCACCCCAGCTTTCTTTTGGTGTCCATTAGCATGGTAAATGGTTTTCCACCCCCTCACTTTCAATCTGGGGGTGTCTTTGGGTCTAAAATGAGTCTCTTGCAGACAGCATATCGATGGATCTTGTTTTTTAATCCAGTCTGTTAGCCTGTGTCTTTTGATTGGGGCATTTAGCCCATTTACATTCAAGGTAACTATTGAAAGATAGGAATTTAGTGCCATTATATTGCCTGTAAGGTGACTGTTACCATATATTGTCTGTGTTCCTTTCTGGTCTATGTTGCTTTTAGGGTCTCTCTTTGCTTAGAGGACCCCTTTCAAGATTTCCTGTAGGGCTGGTTTTGTGTTTGCAAATTCCTTTAGTTTTTTTTTGTCCTGGAAACTTTTTATCTCTCCTTCAATTTTCAATGACAGCCTAGCTGGATAGAGTATTCTTGGCTGCATATTTTTCTCATTTAGTGCTCTGAATATATCCTGCCAGTCCTTTCTGGCCTGCCAGGTCTCTGTGGATAGGTCTGTTGCCAATCTAATGTTTCTACCATTGTAGGTTACATATCTCTTCTCCCGAGCTGCTTTCAGGATTTTCTCTTTGTCTGTGAGACTTGTAAGTTTTACTATTAGATGTCGGGGAGTTGACCTATTTTTATTGATTTTGAGAGGGGTTCTCTGTGCTTCCTGGATTTTCATGCCTGTTTCTTTCCCCAAATTAGGGAAGTTCTCTGCTATAATTTGCTCCATTATACCTTCTGCCCCCCTCTCTCTTTCTTCTTCTTCTGGGATCCCAATTATTCTAATGTTGTTTCGTCTTATGGTATCACTTATCTCTCGAATTCTGCCCTCATGATCCAGTAGTTGTTTATCTCTCTTTTTCTCAGCTTCTTTATTTTCCAGCATTTCATCTTCTATATTACTGATTCTCTCTTCTGCCTCATTTATTCTAGCAGTTAGTGCCCCCATTTTTGATTGCACCTCATTAATAGCCTTTTTGATTTCTACTTGGTTGGATTTTAGCTCTTTTACTTCTCCAGAAAGAGTTTCTCTAATAACTTCCATATTTTTTTCAAGCCCAGCTAGTATCTTTAAAGTGATGATTCTGAACTCTAGATCTGACATCGTACTAATGTCCGTATTGAGTAGGTCCCTGGCAGTCGGTACTGCCTCTTGTTCTTTTTGTTGAGGTGATTTTTTCCGTCTCGTCATTTTGTGCAGAGGAGAATAGATTAATGAGAGAACAAAATGCTAGCAGAGTAACCACGTCCCCAGAAAATATACTCTAAACAAATCAGAAAAGACCTGAAGCAGTGGGATAAGAAGGGGAAAGAGAGAAAAAAAAAAAAGAAAAAAAAAGAAAAAGATAAAGATAAAAACAACAACAAACAAAACAAAAGAACAACAACAAAAGAAAAACCAGAATGTGATCAAATATGATCTATATGGTATATAGATCAGTGCCACACACTAGATTTGGGGTGTGTTTTGGTCTTTTAGAAGAAAGTGTCTCCCAAAATTTTAAAGAAAGAAAAACTTATATATGTACAAAAATAAGGGTTGATATGATGAAGGGATGGAAAATGACTGTAAAAATGGAAATTATAAAAAATTTTATAAAAGGAATTGATAAGAAGTTGTTTGAAAAAAGAAAGAGGATTTAAAAAAAGAAAAAAGAAAAAAAAAAAGGGAGAGGATGTGATCAGGCAGGGGAATAGAGAACACCATATACTAGAGATTTAGGGTATATTTTAATCTGTTAGAAGAAACTATCTCAAAATTTTAAAGAGAGAACAACTTATATATATAAGCCAAAAATATGGGTAACTACTATGAAGGGATAGAATATGACTCTAAAAATGAAAAATAAAAATGTTTTTTTTTAAAAAAGGGATTGATAAGATGTTGTTTGAAAAAGGGAAAAAGAAAAATTCAAAAAGAAATAAAAAGACAAAAAGACAGTTAAAAAAAAAAATTAACTTTAAAAGACTAAGGAATCATGGTAAAAAAGCCGTGAATTCTATGTGCAGCATTCCCCTAGCGCTGGAGTTCTGCCGTTCTCATTGATCGGTAAACTTGGTCTTGGCTGCCTGTTCTTGCTGATCTTCTGGGGAGGGGCCTGTTGCCGTGGTTTCCAAATGTCTCTGCCGGAGGCGGAATTGCCCCGCCCTTGCCCCCTCCCGGCTAAGTCATCTGCTCAGGTTTGCTCTCCGGGGCTTTTGTTCCCTGCGAGCTTTCCGTACAGCTTTGGAGGCGGAGAGTGAAAATGGCGGCCTCCCAATCTCCGCCCCGGAGGAGCCGAGAACTCGGGCCCGCTCCTCAGTGAGCCCCCAGAGAAAAGCCGTCAGTCACTCCCGTCTCCCCGGTCTGCAGCTGCACTCCGTGCTCAACCGGCCTGCGACCACGCGTTTCTATCTCTGGCACCGGACCCGGTCTGGAGTCTCCAAACCCAGCAGATCCCTGCGGTGCACTCCCGCGCGGCTCCTCCCGGGGGAGGAAGGTGAGTCTCCCCGGATCGGCCGCTTGTTGGGTCCCTGCTGGAGGAGCAGGGGCCCGACTGTGCCGCGGATCACGGTCAATGGCAACCCCGAGCTGAGAGCCCGCGCCTGGGCTCCGCCTCTGCAGCCGGCTTCCCTGCTCCGATACCTGGGAGCTCTGCCACACTCGGGCACCCCCGGTCTTTCTGTGACCCCGAGGGTCCTGAGACCACACTGTCCCGGAGGGTTCCACCCCCCGCTGAGCCACCAGAGTGACGTCCCTCGGCGGAGCTGACTTTTAAAAGTTCCGATTTTGTGCTCCGCGGCTCTATCACTTGCCAGAAGCGGCCGACGGAGGCCCCTCCCCCGCCGTCTATCCTCCCGAATATCGCCTCGGATTCACTTCTCCGCACGTCCTACCTTCCAGAAAGTGGTCGCTTTTCTGCTGAGACAGTTGTTGCTCTTCTTTTCTTCGATCTCCTGTTGAGTTTGTAGGTGTTCAGAATGGTTTGATCCCTATCCAGCTGAATTCCTGAGAGGAGACGAAATCCAGGTCTCCTACTCCTCCGCCATCTTGCTCCGCCCCCCTATATGCTTTCTTTCTTAAAAAAGCTTTTTAATGTATGCTTCAGTGAAGATAACCTTCCCCTCCACTTCCCCGCTCAGACATTTTTAGGATTTTAAAAATTTTATCCATGAAATTCTAAATTTTGACCGTGTATCTAGGTATAACTTATTATTAAACTTTCCATCTGTCAATTCAAACATATCTTCGGCTTATGTGTTCTGCCTTTACTATATACTGTTTTTATTTTCTCTGGGGATTAAATTTTCTAGTTATTGAGTCTCACTTTTCCACATGCATTTTTGATTTCTTTGTTATATTTACTGTGTTTGGGAGATTTTTCTTAAGGGTTTTAAAGATTTTCTTAAAGATTTTTCTTAAGGGTTCTTTTTTTCCCCCACTTCAGATTCAGTTCTTTGAGGGTATGAAACATGTTCTTTTCTGGCTTTGGTTTTAACTGTTTTTGTTTGCTTGTTTGTTTTTTACCCCTCAGTTCTGCATTCTTTATATGGTACCCTGTAAGTCCAAGTATTTTTGTCCTTTTTATTCATCCTTGAACAATAACAGATGTATATACACCTAGAATTTGTCCCAAAACAGAGAGTGTAACTGGCCTCAATTCCTTCCTGTTCTAACTAAATACTTTGTTTCCTTGTTGTGGGTGTTAGTTCATATTGACTGGCCAGCGTCCATTCCCCCTGGTTTCCTTTTGGGAAATGGCCTCTCACACATGTCAGATCCTCCATCTTCCTGCCTCAGGTCAGACTGGCCAGCTATAACCTGAGCTCGGCTAATCAGTGTATTACTGCCCAGCATTCTGAGTCATTAGAAAGTGAAACGAGGGTGGACAAAAGGAAGCAAGGGAGGCAGACGTAGAGGGAAGGTTGCAGGTCATCCCTCACAGCCCTGGTGCATTCATAAGACTCTTCCTGTCCTGGGACATGGTCCCTGTGTCCCTGTAGCATGTCCTCTCATTTTCTTCCAGCCCTTCGTTAAGCTTGGACTTGTAGTCCTCAGTTTTGTGTGTCCAGGAGAGTCTCCCACTGCATTTCCTCTCTGGAGTCCGCAGGTGTTGTTGGCAAACAAGAAAGCTAGCTGATCTATTCCCCCTCAGATCCTTTGTTGGAGAGCTGGATTCTGAAAGATTGCATGAGCATCAGGGACCCAGCAGCTGGAGAATATGTCCCTGTCATGAAAAGGACGAGGGGAAGAGAGTAGCTGTGGCTGTGGGAAGATGGGGAGATTTATGAAGTGTTTGTTCTCTGCTGGGTGAAGCTGCGGAGGCCAGGATTAGCTTTCTCCATTCAGCTTTCTCTTTTGTGACGTGTAAGCCAAGTAAGAGCTTTGGCCTGTCTGAAGGTCCTGCTTCACAAGAGTATAGGAGACTAGAGTCCAGCTACCTCCGAAGGAAAGTGGGCTTGCTGCCTGCTGCTTTTCGTAAGGTGAGGCCATGCTTGTTTCCTCCCAGGATGGCTGCATTAGGGAGCTACCCTCTGCAGCAGTAGGGACCTTGGGGTTGAGAGGCTTCTCTGTAGGATGAGCTCTCAAAGAGCCCTCAGGTTGAAGTATGGAGATAGTGATTAGTGTCTGTCCCAAGATACAGCTTTGCTTCAGTCCTTGGCCCTCCAAATTAGGGGCTGTTGCCCAAATCTCTCAGAGTCCTTTCTCTTTATGATTTGAGACTCCATGTTGATTCTTCTTGTAGGATGATGGCAAGTTAGTACTTGAATTATTTTAGTTTCATCTATGTAGTATCTGTCAGAACCACCGCCAATTTTATAGCATGAGGATAGTCCCCTTCTCCTTATTCTAGCTGGGTGCATATCTCTCTCTCTTTTTCTGCTCTGTTGGCCATTTTACTTACGTTGAGCTGTATGAAATTGCCGGTATTTCACCATTTTTGATGTACAAAAATAGCAATTTCATGGGATTCAACCTAAGATTAAGGATAGAAAATGGTAAGATGTGGTAAGGAGTGGGAATACAAATGAGAATCTAATGCTCAATTCATTGTCTTAAACTTCTTTTGACAGATGCTCTTTTGGCAGTGGGAAATATTCTGGAATATAGGCCTGATCTTGATGATACCATTTTGCTTGAAGAAAATATTGTTTTTGTTTGTTTGTTCTTTTTGTTTTGTTTTGTTTTAAGATTTTATATTTATTTGAGGGAGAGATAGAGCACAAATGGAGGGGCAGAGGGAGAGGGACAAGCAGACCCCTCTGCTGAGTGGGGAGCCTGACAAGCTCAATCCCAGAACCCTGAGATCATGACCTGAACCAAAGTCAGACGCTTAACTGATTGAGCCACCTAGGAGTCCCAAAGAAAACATTGTTTTTTATAGCAAAGTTAAGGCAAATGAGTTTTGTTTCTGGTCAAGCTTTGTCAGAGTTTTCTCCCTTCTTGGCATCATCATACACTTTTATTCACTTATTACATTTATCTGTGGAATTAGGGTCATAGCATTTTTTCCCCTACTTACTTAAACATAACATTCTTAGTATTTCTTGCCTAAATGTATGTTTTGGGGAAAAATTAATAGATGTACAGGTGTGCTTTCAGTATTTAAAATTCTGAGCTTGTACTAAATGGTGTTAACTGATAGAATTTTTTTGACTGCTAGTATAATGCTTATGCAGTGGCTTATTTTTTCCTTTTTGAAGATGAGTCTATGGATTCTATGTCTGTACCTAAATTTGCAAGCTATCTATTGCAGAACAGAACCTGTTAATTCCAGCAGAGTTCCATGTAAGCTTTTATTGTCCCTGAAGAATACCAATTGATTGTGGGAACTTAACAGAAACATAACTCAAATGATCCCCATAATCTATTCTAGCAGTGACTTGTTTGATTCTCACCCCCTGTGGCAGCAGTCTTCAGCTCTATAAGCTTTTAAAAATGAGAATCTAGTTAACTAAAGGGAGATCCATGCAAACAACATCTAGCCTTTTGTGTGTGTGTGTGTGTGTGTGTGTGTGTGTGTGATTCAAAGTAATTTAATCAATTATAGTCATGGTGCCTACTTGTAACACATATCCAGTGGATTTAAAAGAAACTTCCTCCCATTAAATAATCAACACATTTTCTGTCTAGGCTTGTTTTATTTTTGAAAATGACTAGGATGTTAACATTCTTTTTACTTTTTAGGCTTCATATTTGAATATTCTTCAGCTAAATGCAGTTAAATACTGCATGATGTTTATAATACATCAAAATGTGAATCCTTATTCAGAATCAAGCAGCTGAAACATTAACCTTAGCATTTCTTTTGACTAGCACCCAGCATATTACATACTTATTTTTTTCCCTCTGGGCACTGAGACACTGAAACACTTTTTACGGTGCATGTGCTCTTGCTGTTGAGACTGGTGTTCAGTGAAGAAGCTTAATGAGTTGTTGGAACCTAGAACAGTTTGTGTTCACCGAAGTCTTGACCAGCTTCTGTGTGGACATTTTGGTATGAAATAAGGCTTCATATGTGTGTGGGGAGGAAAGGTATCATCAGTGAATGGTTATTGAAGTGATGGTTAATGAAAATATTTTATCTTCAACACATTGCTGGGTTTCATTGCTTTGCCAAGAATGCACAATCTTTTTTTTTTTTTTTTAAGATTATTTGTTTGAGAGAGAGCGCATGCATGAGAGAGAGAGCACTAGCTGGAAGGGGGAAGGGGCAGAAGGAGAGGGAGAAGCAGGCTCCCCGTTGAGCAGGGAGCCCAATGTGGGACTTGATCCCAGGACCCCAGGATCATGACTGAGCTGAAGGCAGATGTTTAACAGACTGAGCCACTCAGGTGCCCCAAGAATGGAAAATTTCTAATCTGTCATTCTCTTACATCTTTTTTCCTAGGTTTATATTTAAGTGAACCTTGTACCCTATTTTCTTAACTATCTGTTTGCTTATTGAAATCAGAGAAATGGGGGCACCTGGGTGGCTCAGTTCGTTAAGCGGCTGCCTTCGGCTCAGGTCATGATCCTGGAGTCCCGGGATCGAGCCCCGCATCCGGCTCCCTGCTCAGTGGAGAGCCTGCTTCTCCCTCTCCCTCTGCCTGCCACTCTGCCTACTTGTGCTCTCTCTCTATCCCTCTGTCAAATAAATAAATAAAATCTTTAAAAAAAAAAAGAAATCAGAGAAATGGTTGAGATCACTTTCTTAAATAATACAAATCCAAACTTATTGATGTGCATTTCAGGTTTCACTATAAAAATGTACTTTTAAAGTTCTCATACAGGTTAATTTATTATACATTTTATACGGTCAAATTTTATGGTACTTGACCGAAGGCTGCTGTGAAATTTGCAGAGCAATAAGAAGTTACAGTGTGTCTTGTGATGTTCAGAGCAAATTGCAGATTTGGACTGAGTTTAGAGGCTAAAGATACATAGCATTTAATCAAAGGAATCAAAGCAATTCGCCGGTGTCTAAAATAATCTTAGTTCTCATAGTTGAAGCAGCAGCATATGTGTATTTGAAGAAGTACGTATTTCATCCCACTTCCTCCACTCCCAGTTTATTTCCAATGAGGCAGCTTTGTGCAGCTTCCACCCCTCAGCCACTCCGGCTGCTGGCTTCTGTCTACCTCACGGATACTGGCACAAGCCACGAGGGACTTCTCAGCTGCTCCATCCACTGGATGTTGGCGCCGTCCCCCTGAAGGCTTTCTTTGCAGCGTCAACACTGACCACTTCACTGTCCTTGAAATTCTTTCTTTCTTGTCTTCTCTGACCCAGAGCTGTTTGTCTCCTGTTTCTCTTCCTGCCTTGCTGAGCATGCCTTTTTCATCCCCTCAGTTTCCTCCTCTGCTCACTTCCTCCATGTCCCTTTCTCGCCTGTGGGGTCGTACCCCTTGCTTCTCCTCTTCATCCTGCAGGCTCATCCACACTGTTATTTTAATTACTAGGTGTTTGGGCTGCTTCCAGATCTAGAGTGCCAACCTCAACTTCTTTTTCCCCTATTTAATGACAATAGTAACAGCTAACACTTCCTGAGTGCTTAACGTATACCAGGCATGTTGTAAGCACTTACATGTATTTATCCAGTCAGTCCTATAGCTTTCTTAGGAGTTAAGATGAGTTGAGTTTCCTTATGAGGAAACTGAGGCAGGGGTGTAAAGGAACACACCTAAGATTCTCCAGCTAGTGAATAGGTCATGAAGACCAGAGCCAGGCAGCCTGGCCCCAGAATCAGTGCTGTTAAGTATTGTGTGCTCTGCCTTTTCCATCTGCCATTCAGGCCAAATCCAGTCAGTCCCCTAAGCCTTGTCACTTACTCCTCTTTAGTATTTCTGTGCTCTGGACCCCAGTTCCAGGCCCATTACTCTGTGTTTCCTGCTATTATGAAAACCTCCAGCTGGTCTTCCTGTGTCTAGCTCTGTCTCTTCCAGGTGTCCTCCATTCCTCCCACAGAGTTAGGTTTCTAATGTATCATTCAGTCCATGTCACTTCTTGACTTTAAAACACTTCAGTGACGCTTCAGTGTCAAAAGGTACAGACCCATCTCTTGTCTGGCACACACTGGCTCTTGCTCTGATTCCTCCCTACTTGTCCATCCCTCCCTCTGATCACTTCCTGCCTCACAGTCTATTCTTAGCCCTGCTGAGCTGCGTGGGTGTCCTCAGACACATGTTATTTCTTGTTTAGGAATTTGCCCATGAGTTGAGCTTAGAATTTTTTTTTTCCTTTTGCGCAATGGATAATCTCAGTCTTATTTATTTTTCAAGACTCAGCTGAAATATTACCTTATTTCTGAAGCCTTCCCTTATTTACTCCATCATTCATTCAACAAATACTGTGCTAGACTCCGGGGATACAGGAGATGAGGAAGACAGACCTGATAGTAGCAAAAGAAACAGTCAACAAAACCAAAAGACAACCGACAGAATGGGAAAAGATATTTGCAAATGACATATCAGATAAAGGGCTAGTATCCAAAATGTATAAAGAACTTATCAAACTCAACACCCAACGAACAAATGATCCAGTCAAGAAATGGGCAGAAGACATGAACAGACATTTTTCCAAAGAAGATATCCAGATGGCCAACAGACACATGAAAAAATGCTCAACATTGCTTGGCAGCAGGGAAATCCAAATCAAAACCTCAATGAGATACCACCTCACACCAGTCAGAATGGCTAAAATTAACAAGTCAGGAAATGACAGATGTTGGCAGGGATGCGGAGAAAGTGGAACCCTCCTACACTGTTGGTGGGAATGCAAGCTGGTGCAGCCACTCTGGAAAACAGTATGGAGGTTCCTCAAAAAGTTGAAAATAGAGCTGCCTTATGACCCAGCAATTGCACTGTTGGGTATTTACCCCAAAGATACGAATGTAGGGATCCAAAGGGGTACGTGCACCCCAGTGTTTATAGCAGCAGTGTCCACAATAGCCAAACTGTGGCAAGAGCCAAGATGTCCATCGACAGATGAATGGATAAAGAAGTGGTGTATATATATACAATGGAATATTATGCAGCCATCAAAAGGAATGAGATCTTGCCATTCGCAATGACGTGGATGGAACTGGAGGGTATTATGCTAAGCGAAATAAGTCAATCAGAGAAAGATAATTATATGATCTCACTGATATGAGGAATTCTTAATCTCAGGAAACAAACTGAGGGTTGCTGGAGTAGTGGGGGGTGGGAGGGATGGAGTGGCTGGGTGATAGACATTGGGGATGTATGTGCTATGGTGAGTGCTGTGAATTGTGTAAGACTGTTGAATCACAGAGCTGTACCTCTAACAAATAATACATTGTATGTTTAAAAAAAAAAAAAAAGCAGGAAGGGAAAAATGAAGGGGGGAAACCGTAGGGGGAGATGAACCATGAGAGACTATGGACTCTGAGAAACAAACTGAGGGTTCTAGAGGGGAGGGGGGTGGGGGGATGTGTTAGCCTGGTGATGGGTATTAAAGAGGGCACGTACTAAATGGAGCACCGGGTGTTACATGCAAACAATGAATCATGGAACACTACATCAAAAACTAATGATGTAATTTTGGTGATTAACATAACATAATAAAATAAAAAATAAAAATAAAATAATAAAATAAGGGAAAAAAACTTAGTATCACAATAAAGTGTTTGCTTCTATGGAAGCAAGAAGGGTGTCTTGGGAGGCTTCCTGAAGCAGGTGGTATTCAGGCTGAAACCTGAAAGGGGTTATAATTAGCCAGTTACGTAGGGGGTGGGGAAGGAATTCCAGGTTATGAGAGCAGAATTGTGATTATGGGCCAGGGATTATTAGCAAGAGCTTGGCATGTTCAAACACCCAGAAGAAGTTTATGAGGCTTCAGCAGTGAGGAGGAAGGTGTGTGTGCTCGGGCTGGTTAATGTCTGGTCATCAAGGAGATGCAGATTATAACTACTACAAGATTCTATCCCAAACCCTTTAGAATAGCTACAATCAAAAAGCCTGACAACACCAAGAGTTGACAAGAATGTGCAGCAACTGGAACTCTCATATTGCTAGTGGGGATATAAAATGGGACAATTGCTTTCTGAAAAGCCACCAAAGTTTTCCAAAGTAACACATACATAATGAGACCTAGGAGCCCCCTGCTAGGAATTTACCTAAGAGAAATAAAAACATGCTCACAAAAAGACTTGTTTAGACATTTTCATGGTGATTTCACACTGGAAACAGTTCAAATGTCCATCAGCAAGATAATAGATGAAAAAAGGCATATTCGTGCAGTGGAATTACTGCTCAGCAGTGAAAAAGAATGAATTACTGAAATACATGGTAAGATGGATGAATCTAATAAACGTGTTAAGCAAAAAAAGCCTGACAGAATAATAAATATTGTGTAATTTTACTTGATGAAGTCTAAGAGTAGCTAAACCTATCTATTATGATAGAAATGAAGTAAGAATGTCTTTCTCTTTTGGAGCAATTGAGGCGGGAGATAATTGGAAAGGGGCATGAAGGAACTCTCTGAGTTAATGGAAATAGTCCATATCTTGTTTTTGGTGGTGATTACAGGGGTATAAACACTTGTCAAGACTGATCAAACCAAACACACGTGTATTGTGTGTTGATATCTCAAAAGTCCTTTAAATACAGTACAGCCATAAACATGATGATAGGTCTGTTTATTAACATGGAAAGGTGTGCACTGGTATAGTATTAAGTAAAAGAAGTTGGTCAAAAACTGTGCCTACCATAACCCCTTATGCATTTATAGCAAGATAGTGAATAAATTTTTGAATTTTATTCTTTATTCTCATATATATTTTGATTCATTATGAATGAGCATTTTATTAATTTGTTTTGGAAAATGATAGAATGAAGTAATATTCACTATACAGTGAAATATTTAAAGACGATCCTCTCTTTTTTTGTCTTCTTTTTTCTTTTTTTTTTAAAGATTTTATTTATTTATTTGAGACAGATTTCATTCTTTTTTATGGCTAATATTCCATTATGTATATATATATATATATACATATATATATATATATATATATATGACGGCTTTATCCATTAGTCAATGGACATTTAGGGTCTTTCCATAATTTGGCTGTTGTTGATAATAGTGCTGTAAACTTTGGGGTACATGTATCCCTTTGAATTAGTATTTTTGTATCCTTTGGGTAAATGCCTAGTGCAGTGCTGGGTTGTAGGGTAGTCCTATTTTTAACTTTTTGAGGATACTCCATACTGTTATGCAAACTGCACCAGTTTGCATGAAGAATATCCTCTTATTAAAACTTAACAGAAATGGGGGTCCTTGGGTGGCTCAGTCAGTTAAGCATCTGCCTTCGCCTCGGGTCATGATCCCAGGGTCCTGGGCCCGTGTCAGGCTTCCTGCTCAGTGGGGAGTCTGCTTCTCCCTCTCCCTCTCCCTCTTCCCCCGCTCATGCTCTCTACCCCCCTTCTCTCTCTCTCGCTCACATCAATAAAATCTTTTAAAAAAAAGATTAATTGAGCCATCTAATATTGGAAATATTCTTAAATAACATTTCATGATTATTTTATGCTATAGCTATGTTAGTTTTCAATGTTTAGGAGAAATCAGTATAATATTTATAGTTTAGAAAAAATTTTTCATTTAATTAATGTGTTAATGTAAGTCCCAAGTGTATAAAGGGTACACAGTGAAAGGTAAGAGATGAACCACTCTTGTCTCTTCGCCATCTAGTTCTTCCCACAGAATGCAGCTGCTGTGAACTCTATTACAGATATACAGGAAAACATATGTACATATACCTGTGTGCAAATACATGTTTATTATGCAAATGATAGCATGGCACGCACATTGTGCTGATCTTTTTCTGAATGAGTCTTTTTTTATTGTAAAATATTCATAACGTAAAACTTAGCATCTTACTGATTTTATTTGTACCATTTGATTGCATTAAGTACATTCACATTGCTGTGCAGTCATAACTATCATCTGTCTCTAGAACTTTTTCATGATCTCAAACTGTAACCGTACCTGTTACACAATAACTTGCCATTCACCTTCCCCGTCCTGCCTCTGGCATCACCATTCTACTTTCTGTTTCTGTAAGTTTGACTACTTTAGGTACCTCATATGAATGGAATAATACGTGTCTCGCTTTGATTTCACTTAGCACAAAGTCTTCAGGGTTCATCCATGCTGAAGCATGTATCAGAATTCCCTTCCTTTTTTAAGGCTGAATAATGATATTTTATTGCATGAATATACCACATTTTACTTATCCATTCATCCATCATTGGACATTTGGGTTGTTTCTATCTTTTGGCTATTGTGAATAATACTGCTGTGAACCTAGGTGTTCAAATATCTGTTCAAGTCCCAGCTTTTAATTCTTTTGTGTGTATATCCAGAAGTGGAATTGCTGGATATGTAGTAATTCTATGTTTGAATTTTTGCAGGACCCCTCATGTTTTCCACAGCAACTGTACCCCTTTACATTGCCACCCACAATGTTCAATAGCTCTGCATCCTTGACACCTATTTGCTGTTTTTTTTTTTTAATCTAATTTCCATCCTAATGGATATTGTACCATGCTTTTCAATCTTAATATATCTTGGAGAACCTTTCAGGAAAGAAGAGCCCTTCTTTTTAAAGACAGTATAAAAATCTATTTTTTTGACTCTTCCCAGTGGGTGACCATGTAGTTTTATTTCTGGTCTTTTGTGAATGCATGGAATGTATCTTTATATTTAGTGTGTATAATGCTTCTGTTTATTTTTATACTTTATTTTTTGACTTAATTTGAATGAACATGTATAAAAGTGTATATGCATTTTACAATTTGATAGTTACTGCCAGAAATGTGTAACAATACCGATTTCCATACATCTTTGACCTCATAGTATGTTACACAACTTTTTGATCTTTCCAATATGATAAATAAAAGTGACATCTTGAAGTTTTAATTTGCCTTTCCTTATGAGTGAGGCTAAATTTCTTTTCATTTTGGGGAGGCCATCATTTCTGAAATATATGCTGCATATTCTTTGTTCACTTGTCTTTTGAGTTATTGGTATCCTTTTTAATAGGAACCCTGAGTGTTAAATGGTGAGGAAACTAGGTGTGACTCCTGCCCTCACGGAGCTTACAGTCTATGGAGGGAGAAAGACAGTAAACATATAGTGTGTAATTAAGTTTTGTGATAAATGTTATAAAAGGAAAGTTTTGGGCTTTATGACAGATAACTGTATAGGTGGCTGAGCTTTAGACGAGATGTGGTGGCTAGGAAAGGCTCCAGGTGGATCCACAAGAGCCGGTGAGGCAGGTGTTGGGAGGGACAAGATGCCAGGCAGAGAGCGCGTGGACAGTGAAATGAAAGGAGTGTGGCTGGAATGAAGTGAGGAAGGAATGATGAGAGAACACATTTGCCATCTGTCCCTCACGTTCTAAATCTTTATATAATTTATTTTAGAAAGAGAGAATGTGTGAGCAGGGGGAGGGGCAGAAGAAGGGGGAGAGAGAGAGAATCTGTAGTAGACTCTGCACTGAGATCAGAGCCTGACCTGGGTCTCGATCTCGCCACCCTGAGATCATGACCTGAGCTGAAACCCAAGTCAGATGCTCAGCCAGCTGTGCCACCCAGGCGCCCCCTCGTGTACTATAGTTTTAAAGACAGGCGTCAACAATATTCAGAAGTATACGATGAATATCCCCAATTAGTATTCTGTGAGGGGTCTTAAAACAGGTTTTATTTTTGTTCTCATATATTAGGTACTTCCCATGAAAGGCGTATGAATCAGGCACATGATAAGCAAATGTTTTTAGGCTATTAATTGATTTGTTGGGAGCCTCCATCTTTTGAATTTTCCACGTAACTAAATTTTTATTTAAGAATGAATCCCTGTACATCATCTTATATTATTTCATATTTCCCCAGATGTGTGATTACAAATTCAATTCATTTTCTCATGTGAAATTAATTTGTGGTTCTTTGAAGCTGGCTAAATGATGCATTTTTTACTACTAAGTTATCTGTAACCATTTCCGCATTAGGGAAAAAAGCTCTTTGAGTCTATCTTTCTATGTGTGACCAAGTTCCAAATGTGTGATGAGTCTACAGAGGGGAAAAAGTGACACTCAGAGAAAATGATTTGCAGCTTCGTGTGGTCAGCAAGGACATTCTTAAGTGTAAATTCTGCATCTTAGGCAAATTGAGCTGTGACAGATATGCTAAGCCTAATTTTGATCGGTTATTTTGTTAAGCTTATTATACCAAATTCCTAGGCAATGAAATAGTAGAAACAGAAATGTGTAATGCTGTTACCAGTGGTTACAAGTCAGCCATTTGAAAAAGTGAAACAGGAGTGTTGTTAATGTTGAAGTTAATGCCTGGTTTCCTATTTTCTGTATGTCTATATTCTTCTCTTTCCCTCCCTTTCCCTGTCTTTTCACTTTTGTTTCTAGATCTCATGTTTATTAGGAAATACGAGGAAAAGTGTACATGCAAAAATTTTGCCAGAAGCCAGTCTCTTGGCAGAAACGATGAATAGATCCAATGGAGTGGGCATGTCTTTTTCGATTTTGTATTCCTCTGGGCCAGAGAAATAGCTCAGTTTTGCTTGTTGAGCACTAAGTGCATGGACATTGGAAGCACCTGTATTCTAAGTGACTTTTTCTGTAGCTGTAGGTACTTCCCATTGCTTGATTTAAAAAAAAAAAAAATCAAAGTCTCAAATATACAGTTGCGGTCTGTCTTAATTTTATTTTCATCATGTTGCTAACAGTGGCAATTTATAAATATATAAATAATATATACTTAATATATAATATATATTTAATATATATTTATTTTATATATTATATATAAATAATATATATACAAATAAAAAAGCCACCTTTTTGTAGGCTACCATAGCCTTTCTATTATTGCTTATAAATATTTTTCTAAGTCTTTCCTGAGGTGGTGTTTCTGTAGACTGGCAGTTCTACTTTTTGTACTTGTTACTAAATGATGAAGATCATTGCTGTGTTTCTCAATCATCAGGTTAATGTTTTCCTCGTGTTTCTTTGGACCTTTTTTGTTTTTCTGTCATTCATGAGATACTTAACTGCATATATTCTAGAATACAGGCATATACATGGGAATTTTGTGCCCTTCTCTCTTCTGCAACTGCTGTGTGTGGGTTTCTGGTTTGGTTTGGTTTTGGTTTTGGGGAGTGTTTTTGCCTAACACAGTGAATATTTAATATAAGACCACACCTTCCTGCCTCTAGGAGTCTTCCAGTTTATCATCTGGTTTTCACCATTCTTATGTATAGACTAGGAAAACCAGGCAGTTCAGTGGAATAGGAGTACTCACCAACCTGATTGTTTGGCCAGGTGTCTAGTCATTGTTATATTGCTTCGTACTTCATATCATGTTTTTTTGTTGTTTTTTTTTTTCCGTTTGGTTTTTCTTCTGCTTGGTTAGAGACACTATCCTACGAAAAGCTAAAACCTGTGTCCTTTCTGGCCTGCGACTGTGACATTCATGCCTGTTGTGACCTATTCATATAGTTTTTCTTAAAAACCTATATGAGCATGCTCTTTCAAAGTATCAGTCTTTTGGCTTATATGACATAATAACTTGGCTCTCTTACAAGTTTGTTTTAAATCCCTCTGAGTGAAGCTTTTATAAATAAAACTATATCCCATTTTTTTCCAGTAATGTAATTTGCTATTTTAATCATATAAATATTTAAAAAATTTATTTCTCAGCTTTATATTCTGGCCCACCAATGTGTCCTTTTCTGAGTAAGTCGCAATTACATGGTAACTTTTTAACTGTAAAAATGCCTTTTACCAAGTGGGAGCGTAGGTTGCACCTCATTACTGCTTTCTAGAATGTTTCAGGCTGTTTGCACAGATTTATTCTTTTTATCTTTCACATTTCTTATTGCCTCTATTTCCTTTTATATTTTCCTTCTGCTTGGTCCTTGACTCTCCTTTTGATTGTTTTCTCCTCACCTCCTAGCTTCTCTGTTTCCTCTTTGTTTTAGTCCCTCCAAGCTTAATTTTTCTATCAGCCTTTTTTCTTGAACTTTTCATCTTCGGTTAGCTCCTTTGGGGTGTCTCACCATCCTATCGGACAGCCTTATCCAAATTTATATTTATGATCCCAAAGTGACCTCCCTTCTCACCTCCACTGTGTGTGTCACACTACGGTGCCGTTAGACACCAGGAATTAACACCCAAGACATACGTGCTTTCGTCCTTTGTTCTATTGCCAGTCATTGCCCAATTCCCATGGATGAGTTTTCATGAGACACCTCCTTTCTCTCCTTCCTCTTCCATATTTCCTACCACTTTCATATTTTTTAAAAAGATTTTATTTATTTCTCTGAGAGAGAGAGAGAGCAAGCAAGCAAGCAGGAGTAATGGGAGAGGGGCAGAGGGAGAAGCAGACTCCCCTATGAGCAGGGAGCCCGACACGGTGCTTGATCCCAGGACCCTGAGGTCATGACCTGAGCCGAAGACGGACACTCATCTGACTGAGCCACCCGGGGGCCCCACCACTTTCATATTCTGGGTCGTACCACCTCACACCCAGATTGTTCAGACCCCTTTCCACCTGGCCCCTTTCTGTCCAGTTTATTTTGCATATGTCTGTGAGCTTCATCTAATCTAAAACTTTCTGTCAATACTGACTTTGAGCCGAGAGTCTCGTTCAGTCATTCATCATTTATCTCACAACTGTCAGAGTGCCCCTTACATGCCACACACACTTCTCAGTGCTGGGTGTGGATAAGTGAGCAAAACAGCAGGTGCTAGGGCGCCTGGGTGGCTCAGTCGGTTAAGCGACTGCCTTCGGCTCCGGTCATGATCCTGGAGTCCTGGGATCGAGTCCTGCATCAGGCTCCCTGCTCGGCAGGGAGTCTGCTTCTCCCTCTGACCCTCCCCCCTCTCATGCTCTCTCTATCTCATTCTCTCTCTCAAATAAATAAATAAAAAATTAAAAACAAAAAAAACAAAAAAAACCCAGCAGGTGCTAGTCCCTGCTCTCTGGGAGCTTACATTCTGCTCTCATGGTGGGTGGGGTTGAGGAGGGAGAGGGAGGAGACATACATGGAAACGGAACAAGGTAATTCTGGTTGGTGATAAATGCTATCGTGTGAGAGTGTGGTAGTATGGTGGGAGAACTGATTTAGGTTGGGTGCTCAGGGAGATTTCTCTGGGCAGGTTTTATTTGGGCTGAGACATGAGGACACCTGGGACCAATCAGTTTGGGAAAAATAGGAGAGAAGAAAATAAGTAGGTAAAAAAGATCGTGGAAAACATTTTAATGCATGGGAGGCTTTTCATGCCTTCCCAAAATTGACAAGTCAGTCTTTAAGATAACCATTGCATTCGAATAAGAACTCAATACTGATCACAGACATCTGGGGCATCATGGGGAGGAGGAAGGGATAGATTGTTTACAAATGGACCTGGGGAAATTAGTTAATGTATATAGTAGGTATGATTCTTTGCTCACTTAGCTGTTTCTTGGAGTCCATTCATGCCTGGGGATAGGGATCATGTAGCAAAATAAAACTGAGATGAGAAATTCCATCATTGGAGTGTTTTTTTTTTTTTTAATTTTAATTTTTAGACTTCTTAATCTGTAATTTCTATTAACTGTTCAGAAGCAGCAAAGACTTTGTTTTGACCAATTTATTTCTGAAATTTTCCAAAAGATCTCTTTACTGGAGTGCTGAGATAAGGAGCCACGTTTCTATATTGATGGCCAGAGTTTAAATCCCAGATCTGTCCTGACATCTCAGGCTTCCACGTACTGGTCATAAGACTTAAGAGCTGGGTCTGGGCCAAGGCCTCCAGAGTGTGGCTAAATCTGGCAATCACCAGAAAGATAAGAAAGAGAACTGACTGGAAGCAGTTTGACAGTAAGAATAGGATAAAATAGCCTTGGATTTAGTTGTGTTCTTAAAGAAATGTGGGGGTTTTTTTGTTTTGTTTTGTTTTGTTTTTGGAGATTCCCAGTTTGTATATTGTTAAGTTCTTGATTTGGGCCTCTGAGAATCTAAGGTTTGACTGGACATTTGGGTTTTTTTAGGCACTATAATGAGCCATCATAGTGTCCATGTGAAATTATGTTAGTTGGTGATTCCCATGGCAATACAGGATTAAATTAACATTTAAAAATTTTATACAAGGAATTATTCATTCATTTTTAAAATTTGTGTCCATTATCCACTCTCTCACTGGTTGTATGGTTATGCACATGTTTGAATAAATCAGATGTTGTGTTAATGTAGTGGATTCTGTTATAGGCTTTGTAGGAAAACGTTTATCTTCTATGCCTCTGGGCTGCTTTAACAAAATTTGGCTTGGTACTCGGCTGTTCAGGGTAGGTATCCGGTGATGTGTATCCTTATTAAAGCTGCTTTTCTTTCTGGAATTCTACACAATTTCTCAAGCCATCTTACTGCAGACTGACAAGTCTATGGCATTTAAGGTGTTTGCTTAAATTCTTGACCTCTATACTTCCTCAGGTACTTCTTCAAATTTTTAATAGTCTGCGATTTTGTTTTTTTTTGGAGGAAGGGATCTTCTTGTAACAATTCAGTTGTTCCAGGGGTGGGGAATCTAGTTACCTTGTATGGCATTATGGCAAAGGAGTACCCAATGGACAGATAATGATAATGTTAGAGCTTTTCACTCAGTAATGTAAAATAAACTATATAGACACATTTTAACTGAATCTGGAGCAAAGTGCTTTATGATGTTTTCTGTATTCCCAGAGGCATATGTTATTTACTGGCTTTACCTTTATTATTATTACTTTTGTGTAGTTTGCATGATTAACTTACCATTGTCAGAAGGACTAAAATGAATATTGATATTCAATATAGGTATATTGAAACAAATATCATGCTTAAAATGACAGCCCTCCAGTAAACATTCAGGACATACTGCAAGTAAAGCACCTTGCTAGGTGCTTTGTAAGATTCAGAAATAAATCAGATGTGTCTCCTGACATCAGGATCTTTGAAGTTGTCTGGGAGATTATAACCTTATGAAAAGGAACTTCCAAAGTGACCTGCAGAGGCTTTGCCTAGGAAGGAAGGGTCACATACACACGCTTCACTAAGGATGTTTTATCACCAGGGCCCCAAAGTTGAAATTTATTCCCTGGTTTAAAAAACTTTTTTAGTAACTCATGTAAGTAATGGTTATACTTGCTTAAGGGCTGTCCCTGATGTTTACGCTATTTTAAATCTTTTATTTGAACTTTTCTTGTATATGTTATTGTAAACTCCTATATTTATTTTCTCTCTAGTTTGCTACAGAATGGTCAGTTTGAAATTGTGACAGGTGGCTGGGTTATGCCTGATGAAGCTGCTCCACATTATTTTGCCTTAATTGACCAACTAATTGAAGGACATCAGTGGCTGGAAAAAAATCTAGGTATGTATTGACGTCTTTTTCCTTCATTTGGACTACTTTGGGCAATTAATTTTGGGGAACATGAGATGAGGCTCTATTTTATTTTTTTTAAATAACTGATTTTCCCAGTATTTTTTTTATCCTTCATTAATTTATGATGTTTCCTCCATCATAAGCTAAGTTGCATAAATATAATGTGGTCACTTTTAGTGTCATCTACTTTGTAATCTATTATTTTGTGTACTGTTTTTATTAATTTTTAGAATAATTTTCTTCTAACAGTATCCCATTCGGTTTTTAATTTTATATTAGTTAAGACTGTTGGTTAGAAGAGGCAAAAACCTAATTTACTTGCCAAAGAAAAAGAAGAACAAAAGGAAGGTATTAGTTTTGTCATTGAGAATTCAAGAGGTACGGTAGGTTCAGGTAAAGTTGGATTATATTGTTTGGACAATATCTCTTTTGGCTCTGCTTGCTTGCTTGCTTATTTATTTATTTATGAGAGAGATAGAGGGTGGGGGAGGGGCAGAGGGAAAGGGAAAGAGAGAATCTGAAGCAGTCTCCATGCCCAGCATGGAGCCCTACTCGGGGCTTGATCTCACAACCCTGAGATCATAACCTCAGCTGAAATCAAGAATCGGATGTTCAGTCGACTGAGCCACCCAGGCTCCACTTGGCTCTGCTTATTTTTGCATGGCCTTAGTCTTCTCCTGGTTCTCTTCACATGGTGAGTAAGAGGGCCATAGGCAACTAGGATTCTCATCTTCCCAGTCTAATCAGTAGAAGTTTTTCTTAATGTCTTACCTAATTGTCTCACTTTGGATTAAGTGCATAACTCTGAGCCAGTTTCTGTGGCCAGAGGTGTAGGGGCTGAAATCATCAAGCCCTAGTCAGTTTATTGGAAATGGTCATGCGGGAGAGGGGTTTGTGGAAGGCATGGTCCGCTCTACTGGAACCATGTGAATAGGTCCTCCATGGGAAAGAGGGATCTTGTTACCACAAGACATGGGGAAGAGGACACTGCCCTGATAAAACCAGGTGTTCACTACAACTGGTAAGAACATGGGACTCATTTAAATCTTTGCAGTACCTAGTATTTGCATCCTGCAATGTGGTATGTAATTCTTTTCAAATATTTCATATCTGAGTACAATTTTGTAGCATTTAGGAAATCCAGGTCCCCAGACACCAGCCAAGGGCAAACCTTCCAAGCAAGACCTTTCTAAAGATAGCACTTTCAGACCTCCTGTGTTATCTCTTTTTTGTGTACAGGCGTGATATCTGCAGCTTATTCTAGTAACAACAACAATCACACCAATGATATGGCAAAAGAAAAAGTAAAGCAAATATGTTAATAATTGGTAAATCTGGTGGAGGAGTTTATGGGAGTTCTTCATATTTTTCTTAAACCTTTTCTTTTAAGTTTGAATTATTCCAAAATATAAAGAAAGAATGAATGGGGATGGCAGGGATTTTATCTCTAACACAGAAAAAAATTTTAAATAGGAAAAAAATAGAAATGCCAAGAAGTAAGTCCAATAAAAAACATCTATCCTTACCACACAGATACTGTGGAATTGTTTCACTGTGTTTAAACTGTGTAAAAACAATGTAGTTTATGCTAATCACAGATGCTACTGTGATCATGTATTGAGTTCTTTTCCTTCTGGAAGTCCAGAATCTTAATATGTACTGCTAGGCTGAGGATGCCTCCATGACCAGCCCCCAACAAATACCCTGAACGCTGAGTCTCTTCAGGAGCTTTCTTGTTTGATAGCATTTCACTTTTGTCACAGTTGTTTCAGTTATCACAACATGGAGGGATTGAACCCATCCTTTGTGACTCCATAGGGAAAGGACTGTTAGAAGCTTGTGCTTGGTTTCCCGTGGACACTGTGCCCCCTGTGCCTTTTCCCTTTGTGGATTTTGCATTGTGTCCTTTCACTGTAATAAGTCATAGCTGTGAGTATGACCATATGCCGAGTCCTGTACATTTTCTTAACAGCTCACTAAATGGGGGTGGCAGACTTAGGGACCCCCTACACAGTGCCACTTTTCTTAAATAATTATGTTCTAAACCAGGAATATTTCTTTTATAAACTTCAGTTTGGGGATTTTTTTCTTTATGTTTAGCTTTTATTGACATATAAGTTCTATGCAGTGCAACATGCAAATCTTAACTATAGAGTTCAAGTTTTGGCAAATATATATACCCAGTTAAGCCACTTTTTCATCACCCCCGAAAGTTCCCTCATCCTCCTCAACTCTCCTGCAGCCAACTGCTCTCTGATTTCTATCACTGTAGATTATTTTTGCCTGTTTCAGAACTTCATATATATGGACTGACTCCTTTGGATCCATCAGTTTTTGCTCAGCATAAATTTTCTTCTTAAAATTGTGTTGTCTCCAATATCATAAAATTTATCCACCTAAAGTATACAACTCAGTAGTTTTTAGTCTGTTCACAGAGTTGTGCAACCGTTGCCACCCTCTATTAGAACATTTTCAACATCCCCAAAAGAAATCTCTTACCCATTAATAGTCACACTCCTTTCTTGACTCCACCCTTCCCTGCCCCAGGCCCATGCCACCACAAATCTACTTTTTTTTTTTTTTAAGATGTATTCATGTATTTTAGAGACAGGAGAGAGTGTGGGGGGGGGGCAGAGGAAGGGCGGAGGGAGAGAGAGAATCCAAGTAAGACTCCCCTCTGAGTACAGAGCCTGACATGGGGCTCAATCTCATGACCCTAAGATCATGACCTGAGCCTAAATAAGAGTTGGACGCTTAACCGACTAATCACCCAGGAGCCCTCTCACCTGCTTTTTGTGTGGATGGATTTGACTCTTCTGGACATTTTACATACACCGAATCATACAATATGGCCTTTGTAACTGGCTTCTTTTACTTGGCACGATGTTTTCAAGTTCATTCATGTTGTAGCATGTATCAGTGCTTCATTCCTTTTTATAGCTGAATAATACTATTTTGTTTGGAAAGACCACAGTTGTTTCTCCTTTTTTCAGTTGCTAGACATTTAGAGTGTTCCCCTTTTTGGCTACTGTGAATAATGCTGCTATACACACTTGTGTAAGGTTTTGTTTGTTTGTTTGTTTTTTTGTTTTTTTTTTCCCCAGCAAATATATTTTTTTAATTTAAATTCAATTAGTTAACATATAGTGTATTATTAGTTTCAGGGGTAGAATTTAGTGATTCATCACTTGCATATAACACCCAGTGCTCATCACATGAAGTGCCCTCCTTAATGACCACTGTCCAATTACCCCATCCCCCTACCCCACACTAGCGTAAGTTTTCGTGAGGACATATGTTTTCATTTCTTCTGAGTTTATACCTAGGAATGGAATTGCTGGGTCATATGGTAGCTCTGTGTTTAGCATTTTGAGGAGCTGCCTAATTGTTTTCCATAATGGCTGCACCATTTTACATTCCCCCCCAGCAATGTATGAGATTTCTAATTCCTCTACATGTGCAACATTTGTTATTGTCTTTTTTATTTTAGCCATGCTAGTGTGTATGAAATGGTCCCTCATTGTGGCTTTGACTTGCGTTTCCCTAAAGACTAATGATGTTAAACGTTTTTTCATGTGTGTATTGGCTATTTATATATCTTCTTTGGAGAAATGTCTGTTCAAATTATTTGGCTATTTTTACATTTGGGTTCTTTGTCTTTTTATTGTTGACTTGTAAGAGTTCTTTGTATATTCTTGACGCTAGTTTCTTGTCAGACAATGATTTGCCAATACTTTTTTCCATTCTGTGGGTTGTTTTTCAGTTTCATGAAGGTGTCCTCTGATGCACAAAAGCTTTGATTTTGATGAAGTCCATTTTAGTTTTTCTTTTGTCACTTGTGTTTTGATGTCACAGCTAAGAAACCATTGTCTCACCTAAGGTCATAGGATTTACTTTGTGGTTTTTACCTAGGAACTTTATGGTTTTTAGCTCTTACATTTAGATAATGGACACATTTGAGAAATGGAATATCTTTTTGTAGCTTTGGCTGCATTTTGTAAATTCGTGTTCTGTTTTGTTTTTTAAGCAATTTAGAACAACAGCATGTTGTTTTGGATACTTTATATTTGGTCATGGAATGCTTTTTAAATTGTTCTGTTTTTTGTTAATTTCTGCTTTTGTGACCTCTGTTATGCAAATATGATCATTATAAACCTTTTGAAGTTTGAGTTATTAAGATTATCTTTTGCCCAAAATATCATAAACTTTTTGAAGTTTGAGTTACCAACATTGTCTTTTGCCCAAAATACCTGTTTTTCTAACTGTTCCCTGACTTTTCTTAAGCTTTAATATTAAATGTACTTGGAATAATCCAGTGACTAATTATATTATTCATATTACTTCTGTTCTAATTTTTAAGTCTGTTAGGTTTGTCAAAAATTGAGGGGTGTATTTTATTCTTTTTAATGACCATTTCTTGTCATTTTTCCTAACAATTTTTACTCTATTATGTATTTTGATAATCTTGCTTGATGGCACAAAATCTTTTTCATGATCTTTCCTGGTATTATTGGCAAACATACCCTTTATAAAACTTTGGCGCTTTTTTATGCTGCGCTTTTACCTAAATTTGCCCCTTACCCCTTTTAAAACTGTACTTACCATACCAAGGAAAACCCTAGTGGGATACTGGGGTCCTTTCTAGGTCTCTGCCTAGCTCTCACCTCCTTTCATGTCAGAGTTTTAAAAAATATGGTTTACATTTTTCCTTTTCTGTATCATCACCTCCCAGGGACTCTTAAGTCCACTGCAGCTAGGTTGCTGCTCCTGTGGATCATGTGAGTTTGATAGGGAAAACATCCCTAACGTTGCTAAAATCTGACATCACTGTAGAATTTGATGGTGATTTTTACTCTCACTTGTAAGCTAATTCCGCCCTTGTTATTTGGGACATTGCAATCCTTTATTATTTTATAACTTAATTTTGATATAATTTCAAACTTATAAAAAGCTGCATGACAGCTGGGAAGGGCTCTTTCATATGTCCTGTACTTAGATTCATAATGCATGTTTTTCTGAACTATTTGACAGTAAGTTGGAGGCATCTTCTTTCTTTATCTTCCAATACTTCATTGTGTGTTTTCTAAGAAAATAAGGACATTTTCTTCTTAATCTCAGGAAACAAACTGAGGGTTGCTGGAGTGGTAGGGGGTGGGAGGGATGGGGTGGCTGGGTGATAGACTTTGGGGAGGGTATGTGCTATGGTGAGTGCTGTGAATTGTGTAAGACTGTTGAATCACAGACCTGTACCTCTGAAACAAATAATACATTATATGTCAAAATAAAAGAAGATAGCAGGAAGGGAAAAATGAAGGGGGGGGAATGGAGGGGGAGACGAACCAGGAGAGACTATGGACTCTGAGAAACAAACTGAGGGTTCTAGAGGGGAGGGGGCGGGGGGATGGGTTAGCCTGGTGATGGGTATTAAAGAGGGCACGTATTGAATGGAGCACTGGGTGTTATATGCAAACAATGAATGATGGAACACTACATCAAAAACTGATGATATAATGTATGGTGATTAACATAACAAAATTTAAAAAAGTTAAATTAAAAAAAAGGACATTTTCTTATATAACCAGAAGAAAGTTATCAAATCCAGAATGTTAGCAGTGATATAATACTGTAATCAAATTCATAGGCTATATTCAAATTCTCAATAGCATTTTTTTTTTTTAATAAAAGGTGCTTTTTTTTTTTTCCCTTTAAGTCCAGGATCCAACCATGCTCATGTGTTGCATTTAGTTATCACATCTCTTCAGTCTCCTTTAATCTGGAACAGCTAGCTCCTCAGCCTTTTTTAAAAATTTCTTGACCTTGATATTTTTGAGGAGTGAAGGACTTTGTTGTAGGAAGTCCTTTTATTTGAGTATGTCCATTTCCTCACGATTAGCTTCAGGTTGTTTTTCCTTCCTCTCCTCCCTCCTTCTTTCCCTCCTTCCCGCTTTCCTTCTTTCCCTCCCTTCTTCCCTCCTTCCTAACCTAAACCAATCTACTTTTTTTTCTTTTTAAAGATTTTATTTATTTGTCAGAGAGATAGAGAGCACATAAGCTAAGTTGCATAAATATAATTTGCCCCACATTTGCCCTGACCGTAAGGCTAAATAGCCTCATATCCTAAGAGTAACTCCTCGAAGGAAGTCACTTTTACTTTTACTTCCTAGTGCTCATCGCCAGAGCTAGCCGTGAGGACTGCCCCCCATCACCTCCCACAGTGGACGTGACCATGTGGGTTGGGGGGTGCTCACTGATGAAGCCCCAGTGCTCAGTACACAGCAGGGACCCCCGGTCCTCTGCTGAATGAGGGAGGAAGGGGGGAAGGAGGGAGGGAGGATGGGAGAAAGGGAGGGAGAGAGAGGGAGGGAGGGAGGGAAACCACAGAAGTTGGGTCCATCCATCAGGAGCCCTTATTTGGGGTGAGGTCCGAGGGCATCACAGCCTGGGCCCTGGATGGTGGCTCAGGTCCTCCCAGTGCTGACCTTCCTTCTCCTTGGCCCTCTGTCATCCTGGATCCTCTCCACCTCCTCCTCCTCCAATTCTGAATGTTCCCAGGAACAGGGTAGCAGGAGGGGTCTCAGGAGGGGCTTCCCGGATCCTGTGCCCTGAATAACAATGTGACAGTGGCTACAGGACATTCTATCATGAGGACTGGGACTGTGGATCCCATCCATCTCCTTGGGCATTAGCGTTGTTCCATTCCCTGCTCTCTCCACCACTGCTGTGATAAACACTCCTGAAAACACATCTGTGAAAAACCGAGCCAGAGTTTCCAGGGGTTGGTCAGAGGCCAAGCATGCCAGGTGCTCCTGTGGCCTGGGATGGGTGCTGCTCACTGTTCTCCCAGACAGGGGTGCCTGTCACCCTTCTCTCCAGGGTACCTGCAGGGGATCTCCGCTTCCTCACGTTCTCCCCAGACCAGACACCTTGCAGTCTGAGGGTGACCAGTGCTGCCTCCATAGGGTTTCCTTTGCCAGAGTCCTTCCCCGGGAGCTCCCTCATCTCTGACTCTGCACGTGCCTGTCCTCCCCCCTTGGACTTGCGTGCGTTTGGTGTCTGTCCTTGTGGAACCCAGTGACTTGGTGTGTTGTTTGGACAAGAGGCATCGGAAACCTTTCTCTGGCCTTGGGTTGTGAGCAATGCTTTTGCCCTTTGTGGTGTGTCTTCCAGCTTCTGCATTTCCTGGTTTCTGTGTGGGCCACAGGAGTAACCAGCCGTTTCCTGTCAGGGGTCAGGCTGTGGTGTCCCAGCAGGAACGGGTGTCTCGGCCCCAAGATTGTGCCCATAATTCCTAAAGCGGCCTCTCTGATTACATCTGCTCTGTAATCAATCGGGGATTTCAATATCGAATAAGGGAAATTTTATGACAAACAGAAGAAAACGAGTCCCCTTTGAAAATAGGTGGGCAGACACAAAGGCTCCTATTGCATGATTCCACGTACAGAAACATCCAGAACAAGTAAAAGAATAGGGAGAGAAAGCAGCTTAGGGGTTTCCAGGGTCTGGGCTGGGGGCGAAATGGGCAGGGGGGCTTCTGGTTCGGGGACTCCTTTGAGACATGAGATATTCCGCAGCAATCTTCTGGGGTGTGGTGGCCCAGCGTTGGGAATGTACTTATGCTCATCACATGTTCAGTTGAAAACAAGTAATTTTATTTAAAACAAATAATAAACAGTATACAGAACATGAAAATGAGCAATATGAACCAGAACAATATGAACCAGAGAGAAAGAACATAGGGGGAGGGGATGAAACAATCTGGCGGGGCGTCGGGGTCCGGCGATGGACCTAAGGGTAATTGTACAAGGAGCTCTCCCCGCAGGGCTGTGGGCTCTGGATGTGGCTCTGGGAGCCCTGCGGGAGCAGGAGTAGGGGCAGGGGTTGGGATAGGGGCAGGGCCAGGGGCAGGGCCAGGTGTAAGAGCAGGGCCAGGGGCAGGGGCAAGGGGAGGGATAGGATCAGCAGTCGTGGCAGGTGCAGGATCTAGGGCAGGACCTGGGTAAGGAGCAGGAACAGGAGCTCCGGCAGGCGCAGGGGCAGGGGCAGCGGCAGAAGGAGCAGGAACAGGAGCTCAGGCAGGGGCAGGGGAAGGGGCAGCAGGTCTGGCAGGGGTAGGGTTATGAGCAGGAGCAGGGTCAGGGACAAGAACAGGAGCTCAGGAAGGGTCAGGGGAAGGGGCAGCGGAGTCTGGCAGGGGGAGGGAGAGGAGCAGGAGAAGGAGCAGGAACCGGAGCTCAGGCAGGGGAAGGGGCAGTGGCTCTGGCAGGGGCAGGGGAAGGGGTAGTAGGAGGATCAGGAGCTGGGTTGGAGCAGTGGCAGGTGCAGGATCCAGGGCAGGAGCTGGGTCAGGGGCAGGAACAGTAGCAGGAGCTGGGTCTGGGGCAGGTGCAAGTTCTTCCTGGTCCACGTCAGGCTGTCCGTGGGTGGGTGCCGGGTCACCTGCCGGCTCCTGGTCTCCTGCTGAAGTCGCAGCCACCACCCCTCCGTCCAGAGTTGCCGATGGAGTTGGAACCGGCTCTAGCTCCTCAGGTGGTGGAGCAGCTGTGAGAGGAGAAAAGCTCACCCCGAGCCTGCTCTCCGTGGGCCTTTGCAGAGACAGAACCCAGCCCAGGGCCTCCCAGAGAAGCCGCAGCCAGGAAGGAGCCCTCCCTGGGGTGTCTCCCCGACTGCAGTCCACCCGCTGGATGCTCTGCGCCCAGTCTTTGCTCCAGGCCCCACACCAGCCTCTGGCGGCTCGTCCCTGTGGGGCCAGCACCGACCCATCCCCACACACCACAAACACCCAGCCCCAGCCTTCTCACCCTCGGGCTCGGTCTCCGTGGGCTCCGGCTCCTGGACCACTGTCCGGTGACCAAGCACCTGGGACAGTGGTCGGGGTGGTGTTGGAGGTCTTGCCCGGCAATCCCCAGCACTTGTTTTGGGGGATGCCTGTGGGGTCAACCCCTCCGTCAGGGAGGAGGGCATGTCCGCCAGCTGCCTCGGGAGGTCATCCGTGGCCTTCTGCAAAGACAGGGACCGGTAGCCGGCTGGAGGCATCACAGCCCTGCCCGGCCATCCTCACTGTCCTCCTGCCCAGTCCCCCTGCTGCTCCCAGATCAGACACAGACCTGTGAGTGCACAGCCCTGCACCCGGGATGCAGTGACCCATCCCTGCAGGGCTATCGGGATAAACTCTGGGTAGAAGGGGCAGCGCCCCCACACCCCATCCCACCCAGCCAGCCTTGACCTTGAACATGACCTGCCCACTGGGAATCTGACCCCTCATCAGTCTGCTCCTGCTCAAGGTGGCCCCACCCCGCATGACCCCTTTTACACACACACACACACACACACACAGACACACACGCACGCACATGCACACTCACGCACACTCACACACAGACACACACAGACACACACACACGGAGGGGGGCCTGGGGCTGCACAGGCAGATCAGAGCGTGTGGGGCTGGGTGGCAGGCTCTGGGCCTCCTGGTGTCACCTTTCTGTCCTTCCGGCCAAATGGCCAGAGGCTGTGGGGTGCCCTGATTTGACATCCCCAGCGGGGGACAGTGTTTGCAGGGCGCTCTTTCTTCAGCCTGCAGCGTCCAGATTTGGGGAAGCAGCACCCGAACATGCTTTTTGTTGGAGGGTCTCCAAAGAAATGAGCTGGGCAGGGGGCTGTCTCTGGAATGTGGGTGCCTGGTTACCGGGGTTCCAAATTCTGTTGGGCTCCGTTGTCAGGGAAGTGAGGTCACCACTGCCTGGGGTCCCCTTACCCAACTTCCTCCTCACACAAGACCCCCGCCCGAGGGCCCCCTCCCCCGGCTGCTCAATGCTCCCCCTCCCCCCATGCCCCATCCATACAGTGACTCCCTCAAATGGTTCTAGTTAAGTTGACATTTCTAACCTGGTAGGAGTGAAGAGCAGATTGCTGCTGCACATCTTCAAGTGTGATATCGGTCATTTCATTTGGCATTAGTGTACAATGTATTTAGTGAATATCCACTCTCTACCAGGTAGTATAGATTGGTCTCTTGAATTCCGTGTTGACACCTTTTGAGCAGGGGCTTGGGAGTTAGGACAGATGCTGAATGGAAGACTCACACTTAATGTTTGTGATTCTTTCCTCTTATGTGTCATATGCATATACACACAAGATATGGTATATCTAGTAGTAAACCTTGGCATTCATTTAAATGATCACTTATCCTTTTCTATGCTGGTTGCCTAGGGGAATCTGATTGGATGCTCAGTCATAGTGTATCTTTCTCATATCTGATTTATATGTTTGGTTTTTTTCTCTTATTTTTCTTTCTATTTGATTAGTCTCATTAGACATGTATTTTTTTAATTATAACTAATAATCCAAGGTTATTTTTGGTTAAGTGTGGAATATTAGTAAATTATTAGTAAAAATTAAGTACTCTACTGAACGCTAATCTCAGAAAACTATGTTATGTAAGAACATTATGGTTATATTTTACTCACCAAGTTATTGAATTTTGCTAATAATTTAATATTTGCAAAGCAGTTTCAGAGACTATCAGTATAAAAAGATCATGTGAATTTCTAAATTTAGTTAAATGTTTTTAATTCTATAAAATACTTCGTTCCATTATTGATGGTCTTTGAGTTTCTTTCGTAAGTTTTTATATTGTGAATTGGAACTTCTCGATAACCCTAGAAATGAAAATTGGAATACTGGGTAAAAAGCACATTAGTCATTTATCACTGATTTCTTAAGCTTGGCATTACAAACATAGAGAACTACTCTGAGTTCTTCATCCGCTTATTTAATTTCATTTTTATAAGCCATTCCTCTTAAATACTTTGTATTCCTAGACTTCCTCAAATGGTACCCCGGTTCAGCATTCAGCAGTTCAACCCCAAAGGTTTTCTGCAGAATACTAGAATAATATGAAATATAAAAACACATCAGCACATTTAGTATTTAGCTGACCTTTGGACTCATGGGTTAGATCTGAGGAAGGTAGAAATCAAAAAAAGCTATTTGATCTCCAAAACTTTATCTGTTGATCAGCCCTGAGAAGGACACTGACAGATAGATATCCAGTTTATTGATGGCAGGTGTTAAGTGAGTTGTTTTTCTTCCGTTTGAAGAGGAACTCAGGTTCTATAATTGGTTTCATTCAAACTATTAATTTTTTTTATGTGTAATCAGGCAAGTTTAGATCAAATTAGAGAAAGGCATCTTGAGTCAAAGCCAACTTCAAAGTTTATATAGATAAGAAATCCTTATTGTCTTCTTGGACTAAATTATTTTAAAATACAGGCAATCTGGGATCCAGTGTCTATGGCCGGGCTTCAGGAGGCCATTGATGTTCCCAGTAATTTTATGTCAAAGTTGGTATGTGACTTTATTTCTCTAAGGATAATCCATTGGAAACCTGTGGGTTTTTCTCTCTGGTAAGAATTTATGAATATACTTTTTAGAAGATTTATTTATCCATTTTAGAGAGAAAGAGCAGAGGGGAGGGGCAGAAGGAGAGCGAGAAAGAATCCCAAGCAGACTCTGCGCTGAGCACAGGACCTAATGCGGGGCTTGATTTCATAACTTAGAGACCATGACTGAGCCAAAACCAAAAGCCTGGATGCTCAACCAACTGCGCCACCCAGGCACCCCAAAATTTATGAATATTTTAAGTGGATAATGAAAATTAGTATAGTAGTTTTAAAAAATCTGCCTTATAAATCATACTAACCTAGAATACAGGTAAAATATACAACAATTTCTTTTAACATAATACACTTTTTAATGAGTTGCCCCATTGTCCTTTTCTTAGTACTGTTCTTATTTTCCTTTTTCTTTTGTAGGGCTGAGATGCTTCTAGATCAGTACCGAAAGAAGTCAAAGCTCTTCCGTACTACAGTTGTCCTGGCCCCACTAGGAGATGATTTTCGCTACTGTGAACGCATAGAATGGGATCATCAGTATAAGAATTATCAGCTGCTTTTTGATTATATGAATTCTCATCCTGAGTATAATGTTAAGGTAATTTGAAAATATTTAATTATGATACTGTATTTGAAGTTGAGCCTTCATTATTAAATGAGGCTAAAACACAACAGCCTTAGTTTCTTTGTCCCACATCCCAATATTTCCTAGAATATGTAGTTTGTATGTAAGAGTGTAGTTCTTAAAGAGGAAAATTATCTAGTACTATAGTTGCATTTCTGAAGTTGTCCCTTTCCCCCCATTCCTACAGCATTAAAGAGACTTTACTTTTATGTAGTTGTAAATATGCACCTACTAAGTTGTGATCTTCAGTTTTCAGTGATGTCCTGTTTTTCTACCAGCATCAAAATTTGTTTCTCTGACGGCTGCATCCTTGTGATTTTAGTAATGTGATGGGCAATGCAGATGAACGTGTCATGAATTTTGCAAATTAATGTCTTGTGTCCAGAGAATACACTAGCATCTTTCTTAGTTGAGAAGACTTCCAAAATTAATCATTTACCTGTAGTTCTTTCTCTTTTTTTTTCCCCCTTTTGGAAAATTTTGAATGTACCCTAAAGTTTTGAGAACAACTTAAGTACCCTTCCCCTGACCCCTGCCTCCCCATATCCATAGCTCAGCTACCACATTGATCAACCCGAGGTCACTCTCACTTCAGCTGTGCCTCACTGTCCTCTCTCACCCTCTCCCAGGGATTATTTTGGAGGAAATAGTAGTCATGTAGTTTCATCTGTAACCATTTCATTATGTATCTAAATGATAAGGACTCTGTTTAAAAATACAATCATAATGCCACTATTATATCTAAAAAATTAACAATAATTCAATATTATCATATATCCAGATAGATTCAGATTTTCCTGATCACATACAGGCATTTTTTTTTAAGCATATGTTTCATGAGTCAGGATTCAAACAAGAGTCCTATATTAGACCCTATATGAGAAAATTACCCAATGTGTTTATTATATTCACATACTAACCTATGAGACAGTAGAATATTTGTGGAAATACTACAGAAAGGAAGAGATGTTACTGTTTAGGAAATTAGAAAGCTGATGATAGGTCACATTTTATGTAGGGAGAATTCAAGTTTATTAAGTAAATGTAAATAATATTAAATAGTTAAATAAACTTAAATAAAATGCCAGGTGTATTCAAGATACTTACAACTGAATTTCTACCAAATTATGAACTTTAGGTCTATGTTTAAATCATCTCTATAATCTCCTCAAAGATGAAGCTGATACACAAACATTTACTTAGGGGATGGCATATGCAGACGGGTATTTTATCCCTAAGTACATCTTCCTAGTGAATGGTTTTGAGATCCATAAAAGGATCTACCACTCATTCTAAAGAATTAAAGTACTGATTTTTGTATTTTACCTATTTCCTTCTTTGCCCAGTAGGGCAATTTGTAAAGTCACTTTAAAAAGCATCCAACTCTTGATTTTGGTTCAGGTCATGGTCTCAGGGTCACATACTTAAGATTTCCTTCTTGTATCATTTCAAAAGAAAAAACACTAACCATGATGATAGAAGGGAAAATAAGGTTACTTTTGTAAGATTTGGCAATGATTTGAATGAGCGGGGGGGGGGGGGCAGGGGGAGGGGAGAGAGAGACTCTCAAGCAGACTCTGTACTGAGTGCGGAGCCCAATGTGAAGCTCATTCTCATGACCCTGAGATCATGACCTGAACCAAAATCAAGAGTTGGATTTCTTAACCAACTGAGCCATCCAGGCGCCCCACAGTATATTCAATTTTAATACTGTATATTATCTTTAATATCCATTTGATAAATACATCACGATTTGTCCATTGTATTATTGATGGACATTTGGGTTGTTTCCAGTTTTTGTGTATTACAAATAAAGCCATTTTGAATATTTTGTGCATGTTTTTATATACATGTATGTGAATTTATGTGGGTATAAAATGGGATAGAAATTTTTGGTCACTGGGTATGCACATGTTCAACTTCAGTAGATATTGCCAAATGGTATCCCAAAATAGATGCACTAGTCGTTGCATTGTATGACAATTTCAGTTGCTGTACTTCCTTACTCAGATTTTTTGTTAGGATTTTTTTTTCATTTTTATTTTTTTATGATCGATATGATGGTTTTATTTTATATTTCCCTGGTAGTTAATGAATAGAACCTCTTTTCATAAGTTTATTGCCATTTAGGTATCCTCTTTTGTGAAGTGACTATTTAAATCTTTTGATGACTTTTCCTTAAATTGGGTTGTCTGTTTATTTTGTACCATTTATAACTCTTTTATATATTTTGGTTTGAGTCTTCCTTCAGATAAAAGTTATGCAAATATTGTCTCCCACTATGTGAGCCTGTTTTTTAATTTCTTTCTTAATGCTGTCTTTTGATAAACAGAAATTCTTTGTTTTAATTAAATCTAATATAACAGTATTTTCCTTTCCATGTCATGTTCTGCTTAAGAAACTTTTGTTTATACCCCATAATTATGAAAATACGCTTCCTATGAAGCTGTCCTCCAGAAGCTTTATTGTTTTACCTTCAATATTTAGGTCTGTAATCTGTTTGGAATTGATTTTTTTGTGAATTGTATGAAGACAGGGATCAAGGTGCATTTTTGCCCATATGGGTATCTACCACCATTTATTGAAAAGACCAGTGTGCCCACTTTACTGCAGCATCATCTTTTTCATTAATGTTGAGTGAAACTATTTGTGTGGCTCTTGTATAGACTCTATTCAATTTTGTCTATTTAGTCTCGGACTGTCTTAATTACTATAGTTTTAGAATGGATCTTAATTTCTGATAGCATAAGTCTTCTAATTTTGTTTTCTTTCTCAAGATTGCATTGGTTTTCTTTATAGTTCTGTATAGGTTTAAGATCAATTTTTAAATTTCTACCAAAAAAAGTTGGAATTTTGATTGGCATTGCATTGAACCTATAGATCAATGTGAGTACCGTTAACTTCTTTACAAATATTAGGCCATCCATGAATGTGGTATATTCCATGTATAAAAATACAGTTGACTTTTGCATTCTAACCTTGTACCCAGTAACCTTCATGCATTTCCTTTCTTTCTGGAATTTTTGTCACTCAAGTGTTGGCTGCTTTGATTGTCCTTAGATACCTTCAAACAAAAGCTTTTTTTCTCTCTGTGGTTTATCTAGTATCTGTTCTCTGTAGGATGTTTGAAGTTATTTTGTCCAAGCCAGAAGCTTCAGTTTATTATTTTCTTTTAATGAAAGGAAAAACCCAAGTAAGCAATTGAATTTAGATGGCTAAAAAATTGACATTGTACCAACCAAGCCAGTCAGTTTCCCATTGGTCATCACTTATTTAACAATTTATGTATTTTTCTCATATGTTGCTCTGATAGAGGAGTTTGATTATGTTTAAGATTAAGGTTATGTTAAAGATATAATTTGTTGCCTTTTGAAGTAAAAAACATCTACTTTTTTTTTTGGTTATTTGGAATACGTACTTTGAGCTACCAAGAGACTATAGAAAAATTCACTCTTAAATAATTTCTTTTGAAACTACTCTAGGATAGATACAGGATTATATATCAGTCCTTTGAGATTGAATTAAATTTGTGAGAATGCTCACCAGGCTACTTAAATGAATTTTGCCTGGGGCAATTGCCAAGAAGGAAATACTTTCATCTTGGCTAATACCAAAAATTAGTTACAATATTCTAAAAGGGTATACTTTGTTGTGAATATTAACTCTGTAGCATGCCACAGTTCCCTAAAATCTGAAACTGAAGGGAATTTTTGTTATCTCATAGAAATCCCTTTTTATATAGATGAGAAAGTGAGTCAGAAATTTAGATTGTTGAATATTTTTTACTTTTATCAGTATACTTCCCTGAGCTTGTCTGTACTATTGGGCCTGAAGTTAATGCTGTATTTCTTTGCATTTGTGACCCTCATGGTTATACACACACACACTTATATTCTGCTTCTTAGAATGTGTTAAGTGAGTAATAAATAACACTTAATTTTTGAGTACTTACTATTTGCTATTAACGTTTTCTTTGAGAGAGAGAGCATGCACTTTGGGGGTGCGGGGGCGTGGGGATGGGGAAAGGGAGAGAGAGAATCTTAAGCAGGCTCCATGCCCAGCACAGAGCCCAATGTGGGGCTCGATCTTATGACCCCGAGATCATGACCTGAGCTGGAACCAAGAGTCAGGTGCTTAACCAACTGGGCCATCCAGGCACCCCTGCTATTAACTTTTTAAAGTGCTTCACTTTAGTTAACTTATTTAATTCTCTGAACATTTTCTGGTAGGTACTATAATTATCCCCATTAGAGATGAGGAAACTGAGGCACAAATATATTAACTTGCCCAAGATACATTGTATTTGGTGAAGCCAAGATAAGACTAGGTAATATTATTGAAAATTGCTTTTCTGTGATGTAAACATAAGGATTTAGAAATAATTATCTATTTTGCTGTTATAAAATTTATTGTGTCACAGGTACATGATAACTTCTATTTGTCTTACTAATATCATCATGTTTCCAGCTGAAATTTTGCCTTTGCAATAGAAAAATGATAGCTAAAACTTAGACCATTATTTCCCAGTTGTGTTTCTAAGCATTTTACTTAGATCCCTCTTAGCTGTAACACAGACACAGAGACAATATATAAATATGCTCAAAACCACATTGTTAGGTAAATGGTAGAGATGGAATTCAAACCAATGCTATCTGGATCCAGGTTCTGTGCTGTTCTTAACCACTCTTCTAGAGTGCTACTCACTGTTTTTAACTACTCTTTTTTTTTTTCTTAAGATTTTATTTATTTGACAGAGACACAGCTAGAGAGAGAACACAAGAAGGGGGAGTGGGAGAGGGAGAAGCAGGCTTCCTGCAGAGCAGGGAGCCCGATGTGGGGCTTGATCCCAGGACCCTGGGACCATGACCTGAGCCAAAGGCAGATGCTTAATGACTGAGCCACCCAGGCACCCCTGTTTTTAACTGCTCTTAATTATTTTTCTGCCACATTGAATCAAAGTAGCTTTTAGTATCTGTGTGTGTGTGTGTGTGTGTATCTGTGTGTGGTAGGAAACAACAAAAATAGCATCTTAATATTCAAAGAAATACATTCCCTGTTAAATTCTCTGTTTATCTCTAAAAACACTGCCTTTTAATATCTGTTTACATGGTGTGGTATAATACTTCTTTTTTCCTTTGATTTATGGAATAGCTTGGGCTCATAAAAATGGATTTATGTTCTGGTAATTTAAATCATTAGTCAAAATACCTTTTCATTTGAGCAGTCAACCTTGCAGTTCTTGTCACTCTTTGTGTTTTACTTCTATTCAATGTTACCTGCTGGTAGAGAAATTCCATTATTTTAATGACCTGCTGTTCTTAAAGTCTCCCTTATGAGAGCTCAAGCAAGGGGGATGGGGAGGCCAGGGGAGTGTATGTGCATATGACATATGAAAATACTTAATGGTTAACCAAACTGTATGTAAATGTTTTATTTTTGCTGCTTCCTCCCATCTTTTATTCATCTCTGAATTATTCTATTCCCTGACCCTTGCACACTTTGAAATTCTGGAGATTGGTAAGGTGTTTTCAGATCCACAGATTTGTATATGTCAGTAGTTCTTCTAACCCCTTAGGGGTGTAAGTTTTATTTTAGTTTAATTTGGGACCTGATGCAAGTGAAAGAGCTACTGTATATTTTTCCCCCTGCTTTTGAGTTTTGTAAAATCTGAGCTAGAATTTCATCTTAACTGGAAAGCGCATCTTAAATATTTACTGTTAACTTTTCCTTTTAGTGCTAGAAGTAATTTTAAGGTAGAGATGAATAAGTGTCACTTTTTTTTTTATTAGATACAGTTTGGGACTTTATCAGATTATTTTGATGCACAGGATAAAGAAGATGTAACCATTAGAAAGAATAGCCAATCCATGTTCCCTGTTCTAAGTGGAGATTTTTTCACTTATGCTGACCGAGACGATCATTACTGGAGCGGCTACTTTACATCCAGACCCTTCTACAAACGAATGGATAGGATATTGGAATCCCATCTAAGGTACAAAATTTACGTTTAGAAAGCTACATTAATTATTCACCTTTTTTATGTGATCATAGCACATAGCATAGCATAGAGTTTTGCATAATATACAACATGTATGCAGTATTGGGATGTGTTTAATGTAATTGTGAAATTTTAATGCAATCAGAGCTATGTCTCCAGTGCATAATCAGATTATTATATGGGCTTTTGTTCTGAAAAAAGCAGTTTATCTGATTAGACTTTCTCCTGTATCTTATGTTTTATATGTTTCTAATTAATTACTGGTATTGTTTGCACACCGTGATAATATCCAGTGGCATTGTTATGTGTGTCTGCAGGTCAGTAGCCAGACAGACTAAATTGCTGGAAACAAGCAAGGGTCACAAGGAACAAACAGGGCCTCTCTGTGGCTAAAATGTGGGCCTCAAAGTACACAATCTAAAACTAATGTATTTTATATGTGGGAGAACTTCAGAGGCTCCACCTCAGTTCTTATTTATTGAAACATATTTCTGTAGGTGTGATTCTCTGCTTAGAAGAGCAAAACTTGAAAGAGATGAGAACTGATGGCGGCAGAGTGATTGGCTGAAAAAGCATAGTGACAGGGAGAAAGCAGAAAAGTCAGGAGAAAACAAAAACGCTCTAACCAGCGTTGTCCAGTAGAACTTTCAGTCACTGTCCAACAGAACTTTCTGCAGTGGTAGAAATCTTCTGTTTCTGTTTTCTGCACTGTTTAGTATGGCCACTTGCCACATGTAACTGTTGAGCACTTGAAATGTGACCAGTGTGGCTGAGGAAGTGAACTCTTAATTTCCTTTAATTTGAGTTGATTTAAATGTAAATAAATAATCACACGTGGCTAGTAGCTATCTTTGTGGGTCCTGTTGCTTTTTGGTAAGGATGAACCACCCTGGGGGCTCCTGGGGCTCTCTCTATGTGTGTGTAGCGTGGGAGCTTAATTCATTTTCAGGATGAGTTCACTTTCAGCTTAGTTCAGATCATGAATTCATGATGATTAATTTTCATGATGAATCTCAGTATTAAAAATAAAAAGTCATGTTATATCTACCTTCTTCTCCGTACTGGTAGAAATAGTACATTTTGGAAAGCCCTTTTATAAAGATCATGAATTTCTCCCAGAGTTGTACTTTGGTATAGTAGTGTGTTTTTTTTTATTTTTACTGTTTCATGCTGTCAGCATTATTTCAAAAGCCTGACCTTTGCCTTTTTTTTGGGATATTCACAAATGTGCCAGATGGATACATATTCCTGTATTTGTAATAAAATAGTATTTCTATATTAGAGAGATTGATGCATTCTTGCCCAATAGAATATTAATTCTCTATTATGTTACTCTAAACTACCTATGATAAAAACAGAGAAAGTACTAAGTAATGTAGAGATTCTTTTGGACTACTGCACTTTTTTAAAAGTGTCAACTATTTTTTAGTGACAAAGAGTTACAAATATTGATTCAATTTTAATTTATTGAACATATTTAAGGTGAAGTACTTAGTGTGAGTAATAATATATTTTGAAAATTCTGCTTTAAAATAAAATGACAAAAAACCATATAATAATGACAAATTTCAAAATATAATCAACTTACTTGAAAATAAGTTTATTGTCTGATTATAGATATTTCATCTTGATGCTCATTTGTAAAACATTTGGATAGGATAGAAGAGTATAAAGAAGAAAATATTTTTTAAACCCCCTTTTTACATTTTGGGATATCTATATGTATAGGTACTCTTTGCAAAGCCAGGAATATGTGCTATGGGTATAGATGAACATATATACACAATTTCTTTAATTCAAACTTAGTGTTTCTCCTGCCATGAATTTTAGAAAGATTAGAATTTAAAGGCAGAGATTATTTAGTATCTTCTAATTATTTCAAAATTTAAAACAATTCTTTTTTTTTTTTTGAGTACTTTAAATTTGTCCTTTTCCTTATATTGTGATACATTTTCAAGCTGCCTTGGTTTTCTCTCCATCCTTCTTAATATGTTTGGCATAAAGAACCTTCTTAAACTTTTTACTTCATCAAGCCATCTCTCTTTTTTTTTTTAAGATTTTATTTATTTATTTTTAAAGATTTTATTTATTTATTTGACAGAGAGAGACACAGAGAGAGAGGGAACGCAGCAGGGGGAGTGGGAGAGGGAGAAGCAGACTCCCCGCGGAGCAGGGAGCCCCATGTGGGGCTCGATCCCAGGATCCTGGGACCATGACCTCAGCTGAGGGCAGACGCTTAACGACTGAGCCACCCAGGCACCCCAAGCCATATCTCTTTTTTAAAGAACTTTTTCGAAACCTGTCTTGAACCATATCCTCTGATGAAAAAAATAAAGCATGAAAATGATAAGTCCCCATATTCTTGCTCAAAAACTACTCGTAAGCCCAAGTGTTTTTTCTTTAAAATAAACGAGAAGCGACAGCATATGTTTTATCACCTTTCAGTTTATATTGTTACTTTCCCTCTAGTTGTTGAATGTTCTCATTCAGCACAGAGACTAGCTGTTGTCACTGAGCTGTCAGGCCATCGCTTTCTGCCTCTCCTTCACTGTTAGTCTCCCACTCATGTGACCATTTCTGCACCATCTCTCCTTTAATGTATGTATGTGAGAGTGAATGGCTTTCTGGTGATGAAGTTCCTGGTATGTGTCTGGGCTGATCTTGGAGAGAAGAAAGGGCAGCAACCATTATCCACTTTTTACTGCTGTTTCAAGCTTTTTTTTTTTTTTCCACTATGTTATACATAAGTACACCTATCTCGCTGCCAGTGGGTACTGGCTTCTTTCCAGGACCATCTAGAACAAGCGTCCTTTATATCAATTTAGACATGATGTTCTCTGATGATTGATAATCTAGATATATTAGATGGATACCTAGATGGTTTTATAGGAATGTTTATTATCAATATCTTTTTTATCAATTGTGCTGAAATGTGGATTTTTTAAAAAATGCATGTAAAAATTGTATCAGTACCACATATTTTAAATAGTAAATGTTTGTTTTGAAATAAGAATTAATGACTGTTTTATACAATTAGGGCTGCTGAAATTCTTTACTATTTCGCCCTGAAACAAGCTCAGAAATACAAGATAAGTAAATTTCTTTCATCATCCCATTACATGGCACTGACAGAAGCCAGAAGAAATTTGGGACTGTTTCAACATCATGATGCTATCACAGGAACTGCAAAAGATTGGGTGGTTGTGGATTATGGTACCAGGTAATATAATTATTAAAAAGTGATTATAAAACAATTTTTTTTTAATTTTGGGTCACAGGCTTATATCTTTGATGAAATTGTTAATGTACATCAGACCATATCAATAATGACATCCCTTATAAGTATTGCTATAGAAAAACAACATCAATATTCAAAGCATTTTTCAAGAATTGTATTGAGAATGTACTAGCTGTCCTAACTTTTTATTGCAGTGCATTTCTGCAAATGGAGTAGTAAAACATTATTATAAAGCTGATTCTGTTTTCTCCCAAGTATAATGTGGTAATTGGGGTTACCTTGTTGACCAGGGATTTGGTATCAAATAAATCATAGCTATAATCCAAGGAGATAAAGAGCCATACTTGATTGTATAGCAGTTTAATTTCATCCTATTTCATATCCAGTTGTTCTCAGCCTAGAGTTTAGCCAGGAAGTAGAAGAACCTAGAAAATTTGACATATATAGATGATATAAGGAATTGGGATGAGAAGGGTTGGCTTGGGTATTGATATCAAAACCATCTTCAACTCTTAGAAGGTCTGTGAGATGAGTGAGGGAGGGGAAGCTCAGTTATTTTCACATTGCAGGATTGGAAACAGTGAGTACAGGCTTTAGCTCAGAACAGCAGGAGACTTTGTAAATAGTGCTTCCCAATAATCAAAAGGCTTACCTTTTGTGATAGTGAGATTTCCATCATCATGCCCTAGTTTGGGTAACCATTCATTAGGATCATTGTAGAGGAGATTCCTATGTTGGGGAAGGAGTTTTGACTATTATTTCATTATGGCTTAGTTATTATTTCTTCCAGATTTTTTTCCTATCAAAAATGGTGTACTTCAATAATATTTTAAAATTGTTAAAGTGTGCTCTGATTTTCTTATAATACAGATTTAAGAAGTGAACCTCTTTTTTTAATAAATGTTCTGTCCCGTATGTTAAAAGTGTATACAACATATAAAGTCATCATTACAGATTGATCCACAACTGATATCACTAATCATTATAAGTGTTAATTAAAATTTTAGTTATAGTATTTTGACTGCCTTTCTAGATATTTGAAAAACAAATTCTTGAGGTTTCATTAGTTGACTTGAATCCTTGAAAATATATTCATGGTAGCATCTTGAATATCTTCTCAGTTTTCTTGTGGCAAATGTATTTGGCATCTGTTGAGGTTGAGCTGGGCTTAAAATGGAAAACATTCATTGGCTGATAATGATAATTGGTTTTTCTCCCACAGAAGGCATTTTTTAAAATAAGGTCAGATCCTCCATTTTTTTCCTTTTCACCTGCTCCTGTCTTCTTGGTTTATTGAATTTAAAAGTGAGGCTTATATTCAGAAAAGAGTTCCTAAGAGGAAATGAAGAAGTCATTCTCCTATACTGTCTACCTGCTCTCTCTCTGGCTGCCATATTGAAAGAGACTTGGGTACAGGTCATTGAGTTTTTGCAACTGAACATTTTCTATCTCATAACCTTTCCAGAAGGGCTGTCATTAGTTCCTCCATATGTTTGGTTATGCTTTTAGCTTATAAAAACATCACCATACAAAATTGCATCTTAGAGAAAAAAGACAATAATTCTCAAATTATACTTGACATTTGTAAATTTGCTTTGCGAGCACTTCACACTTCATTGAGAAGTCATACACAATTATCAAGTCATTAGCATAGACATTTTAAGTAGGAAATTTCAAAACACAAGTTAGAGAGTTATAAACAAAGAGGCAGCTAGCATTGGGTGCTCTCTTGTTCTTAGACTGTTGACTGTTTATTCAAATGTTGGCAGAAGTGTCCCTGTGAACAAGTGTATGAGTTAAGGATTGCATTTGGCTGCTAGTAATAACAACTTAAAACTGAATAAATCCTATCCTACTTATTTTTATGCCACGTGGAAGAAGTCTGCAGGTCCCCAGTTCAGGTATAGCAGCTCTACAGTGCCGACAGGGGTCCAGACCCTTCTAGCTTTCTCTTCTGCCATCTAAAGGTGATTCTTACTTAGAGTACTGCTCTCAACAGTAGATTGAATGTTTATATAATTATCACCTGGAGAGCAAGAATACATCATGGCTATTTGAAGGTTAATTCTAATCATGGCATGAAAAAATGAATTAGAGGGGGACAGTGTTTGTGATGGATGTTCAGCCTAAAAGTGGATAATGGGGCTATGTGCAAGAGAAGAAATGGTAATGAGATCAGTTACAGAAATATTTAGAATTCTGCCTATTTCTATGTTGTAGTTAAGGTAGGTAGGAGAAAAAAATGAACAAAGGGTAAGTATGAGGGCCCATATGTATAGATCAAACTTCACTGACAAACATGATAGTATCTGCCTGAAACAGTAGTAATGATACCAGAGTAGAAAACTGTGATTTCTAAGTGATGGTCCGGTTCAGTGATAATAAAATACGGGCATGTTAGAAAATTAGAGGCTCTGGGAAATCCCACAATGATGAATTGTTGAAACATTAAAATTTTGCTTTACCCAATGTTTCCCAAACTTATTTACTGTGTTTAGTCTTGTTTTGCTTTAAACAGAATGGCTTTATGCATCCTGAGAAAGCATTTGGGGAATACACTACCAGTTCTTAGTGCTTACCTCGTTAGAAGACTGTGCATGTGCCTTTAGGATACAAATATTGATGTGTGGCATTCCCTCAGTTTAAGCTCCAGTGCACTGTAATACATATAAGGTTTTAGCTGATGGAGAACATGACTTTTTTTTTTTTTAAAGATTTTATTTATTTATTTCACAGAGAAAGAGACAGAGAGGGAACACAAGCAGGGGGAGTGGGAGAGGGAGAAGCAGGCTTCCCGCTGAGCAGGGAGCCTGATGCGGGGCTCGATCCCAGGACCCTGGGATCATGACCTGAGCCGAAGGCAGACGCTTAACGACTGAGCCACCCAGGCGCCCCTTCTTTTTTTTTTTTTTTTAAAGATTTATTTCACAGAGAGAGAGACAGTGAGAGAGAGAACACAAGCAGGGGGAGTAGAACATGACTTTTATTCTTCAGGTTCTGACAGCCTAATAAAGATTGCCATATAGATAAAAATAAACTTAAATCGAGGGGCTTGTTCCTATAACTGAATTGTAGTCACTCATATTGTCTTTTAGTCTGGTGAAAACACTTGTTATCACCTAGGAAAACATTTGAATAGACTAAGAAACTTAGCTGGATGATGGCCTGAACTCACATGCAGAAGACTTTAACACTATGTATGTATAACACATTTGCATAGTTAATTAACTTACTGATTGTGATCACTTACATCTTTGAAAGTAATCTCAGTGCTCTGCAAAAAGAAGTTATTTTTAATTCTCTTAAACATTTTTTTGTCGTTGCATGCCAACAAAAATGTTCTTAACATGTAGGTCCAAAATTGCGTCCTGTATTGGGGAAAATAATATAATCACTCTATAAACATAATAGATTCAATGGCTGATTGAAAGCATGTTTAGCCAAGTTTTTCGACAGATTTCTTCAGTGGCTTTACTTAGGGTTACCTGTTCTATAAAGCTTTAAAGAAACAAGATGGAACTTGAAAAAAAAAAACCTTCAAATTCTTTTCCCACGTGTAGTGCTTCAGCAATAGTTGATACTGTACCAAGATTATATTCCAGAATTGATCTTGAGTAGGTTGATTCATACGCATCTCTTTGGTTCCTCAGACATAAAAGTACAATTGGAATACAATTAACAATTTTAATGACCAAGAAAAGTAACAAGGAGAAAGACAATTTCATTATCCAGACCTGTGAAAACTTTCTCTTTTTTTGAACAAGAACATGAAACTAAAATCAGCAAAATATTTATTTGAAGTTTTCAGGAATTTGAGTTTTTTGAAGTATGTATACTGAACGAATATTCTTGTGAGTGACAGTTAATCTCATGCTTTCTTTTGCTGTTTCAACATTTGTTAAAGAATTTTCTAAAGTAAAGGACCAAATCACTTTTTTGGTAACAAAGCCTTAAAGCTATTGGAGTGATCATGTTGAATATTCTTAGTATTTGGCATGATACTTGTAGAAAGTATCGGTAGTTTGATTAAGCTTACACGTTTCAGGTGTATACAGAAAGTTTTCTATTTTAAATGAATCCTTATTAGTGAAATCTTTTGACTAACTTTTTTTTTCCTAAGTACTTAGTTCTGGGCAAAGAAGAGTCCGTTCATTACAGCTTCATTATAGGTTTCACTTTGTGAATACAGGATGATGGTGGTTTGGCCATTATTAAAGAAACTGAAAATATTGTATACTGATGTTTGAATTGCTTCTCAGACCAGTAAAAAATTTTGGTTCACAGACTCTTTCATTCATTAACAAATTTGAAGAAGATAATTGGATATTCTGCACTACTTCTTATTTTGAAGGACAAAAACTCGTACAACTCTTACTCTTTTGATAACCTCCTAGACATGGTTAGTTGCTACCTTTTATATTATCATAAAAATGTGTGATTCTTTTGTTCTTGGTTCAGAAAAGGGGGTGAGAAGCTGAGTGAAAAGAAACCTTGAAAAATAGTGATTTCCTTATACATGATTTGAAAGAATTTGTATCATTTTATATGAAATACCTATGTGTCCTTCTTTCCTGTAAGTGTGTCTGTATTTGATTTATGGTGTATATTTTGTTCTGACTAAATCTAAGCATGAAAACTAATGAACTTCATTATGTGGAACATACAGCTTTGAGAACACTATTAATATGATACTGTAAGGTAACTAGACGCTGTAATTAGTTATTTTGCTTGGCTTTGATTAGAAGCCCCTGAATTGTCTTCTGGTTTCAGGATGAGCCCATGGAGCGCTGTGAGCAGTGCTCAGATGTGTGTAACAGCAGAGGAGCAGTTGAGGAATTAAAGACTAGCTATTAGCCCCACCTCTGTACCTGATTGCATGGGCCTGAAAAAGTTGCTTAACATCTGTGAGCCCTCATTCATTTTTCTGTTAGATGGGATGATTCCTGCCTTGGCTTGTATCGTGGTTAGGATCAGGGGAGCCAATGAAACAGAACATACTCTGAGAGGAAGAATATACTCTTCAGCAGCAAGGAAGAACAGTGGGAAAAAATGGGGGATTGCAAACCTCTTTAGACTTCGATTTGGCAACTCAGATGTTTTAAAACTGTAATATTTTATCATTAGAGTCTATTGTGAGCCATAGGCTTTGAAATTTTACATGTAATTGGAACTTACACATCTGGAATCAGAGATAGTAAGTTCAGTATTTTCATATACTGATGTTTGCAATCAAATTATGGTTACATATTTTCATGTTGAAGTAAAAAATCCAATAAATGGACATACATTGCTTAAGGATATGAAACCTGTGATACAAAGGTAAAATAGTGAAACTTTTTGCAAAATGATCTTTAGAACTTTGATTTACTTGGTTCCTAATTGGACTCTAGTAGTCCGTGTAACACATGCCGTACTGAAGTCTAAAGACACACCCATAAAAATGCACACACACAAGAATTACTTATTTTGAACTTTGATGGACCTTTATGTAGCTAGAAGGAGGACACCATTGTGTCCTTTTTAGGATTTTTGTAAGTACTATTACATAGCTAGTTTTGAAACTTAAGTTTTAAAAGTAAAATAAAAAAATTTTGTTTATTTTTACAGGATTTGAAACAAAACTCACAAGGTTCTCTACCACAAAAAACTGTAATAACACTGAGTGCAGAGCCAAGGTAAATACATAATTTCTCATACACTTTGCTACTGTTCTGACTTGACTTTTTTGCTTTTCATGTTTCTTTTCCCTAGCCAGGATATACTTTGAGGCAGTATTTTGTTTAATAAATTTATTAATTTAAAAAAATTTTTTGAAGAAATGGATTTTTCTCCCATGACTGTCATGTTCAATGTTAATAGTTAACACAGTGTTTGATACATTAATTGCTGAATGAACAATTACAACTATTTTTTTACAGATATTTGGTATGGGATCATAAATATGATTTATGATTATGTTTTTTCTTAACCCTTTGTTAACTTATCTTTTCATTGATCCCTGATCCCATTTTTAAAATGAAGGAAGAAACTTAATTATGAAAAGTTCCTACTATAAATTGCTTACTAGATAACTGTCATTGTGCTGGCCAGACTGTCTCATTTTGGCATTGTGGATTTATGTTAAGGCAAATGGGAAGGGTGTTCAGTTGACCTGAAAATGGGGCGATTAATTGGTGGCTGCCTCTGATTTATAAAGAAATGTTTTGTGTTTTTATTGGTAATCATTTAACCAAGTCTTCTGTTTTAAATGACCAAATATCACTAGGTCAGTACCCACTATCCCCAGATACACACTATATTCTTATATAATATAACTTTTTGCTATCTAAATTGAGAAATTTAGTATGTACAAATTGTAGGATAAAAAAATAATTGTAAAGGATAATTCATGATTTTAGGTATTCTTTATTAGAATTATTTTAAAATAAATGGAATCAAAGTATTACAGAAAATTTACAATTGCTAATAAAATTGACATTTTGGTTACTCAGAAAATAAAGCCTTAGTTTGCTAAATCTCTTCAGGAAGTAGAGACTTAAAAATGTATACAGCTCATACCTTAGAACAAGAAGACAGGTATTTTTTAGTAACACTAAAGTATCACTAAAGTAATGGTAAAGAAATCCTACATTTCTTTCTTTTGGCCAGAAAAAGAAGGGATTCACTGGAAAAGACAGTTTAAGTCTCAACTTTGAAGTCCTGTTGCAGGCTTAACAGCTTTCAGGTTGCCAAGTCATAAGAGAGTAATGATACTCCCATTACAAAATGTTTTCTTTGTCTTAAAATATGTAATATTTTGATGTAGTTGAGGTTGTGTGGCTGTTCCTTAACTATTTTGCCCCTAATAAACTCTGGTATTAGGCATAATCCCCCTTTTTCTATTTTGGTAGGGGAAGATCTTTGTTTCTGCTGACTGTAAGAATGCCTTATGCTTGCTATAAATAATTTATGCCCCTTCCCCACCCCATTAGTCTTCCTCTGGGTGAATGGTAGGGTGGGTGGGATGGAGCCCTAATGGGTTACAAACCCTATGGCTTTTCTTCTTCCTCTATTGTCCTTGCTTTAGCCAGGAGTAAGTGGTATTTTAGCTCTACTTATGCTGGAGGAAGAAAGGAGATCCAGGTGTATTAACTAAGAAGAAATATATTTTGAGCTTTAATATTGAGGAGTTTTAATTATACATCAACGTAAATAGCATTTTGGGGACTATTAGTAAAATGATTGCTTTCTGATATTTCCTTTTAAACAGTTTGTATTTAAATAGTGTTCTTCATCTTAATATTACTCCTTCACAGTTCTTTTCTACCAAATGTCAGTGCTACTACTGTTTCTGTAGTTAGGTGAATTGGGAGTACTTAGGATTGTCAAGTTCTTATTTGTATCTTTATTATCTGTTTTGTACTTGAGGACCTCATGAATAGAACTACTTATACTTCTGGTTTTAAAATCTATATTTTACTTGTTAGCCACAAATAATCTGAGCTGATCTCTCAACAAAATCAGAGAAGAATGGAGGAATGACAGTGGCCTTTAAAATGGAAGAATTTCATAGTTTTATTTAGCAGATACTGAAAGTGATATCATTGCACTTCTCAGTCTTGAAGTTGAAAGTTTCAGGAGTATGGTCATGAGTCTTTCTCATGTTCTTCATGAGTCCCTATATAATGATCTAAGGCTTAGCATTATTTTGGCGATAAGAATAATTCTTGTTTGAGCAACAATTTATTAATCTAAATAAAACATGCATTCTCAGTGAGAGAGACATCCTCCTTAGGAGGGTAAAAATTGGTTCTTGGGGAGTTTGAAAAAAAGTATTTTTTTAAATATATAAAGCATAAAAATAGTACTCAATAGTACAATAACAGATATACTTTTAAGTGTATTAAAATTGTATGGGGGGATGATTAACAAAAAATGTCTAAAGAGTCTTTAAGGAGTTATGTGAAAAGTCTGAGAAATACTGATCTAACTCACACAATTTCATAGCTATTTTTTTTTAAGTTTTTATTTATTTGACAGAGAGAGACACAGCAAGACAGGGAACACAAGCAGAGAGAGTGGGAGAGGGAGAAGCAGGCCTCCCGCTGAGCAGGGAGCCCGATGTGGGGCTCGATCCCAGGACCCTGGGATCACGACCCAAGCCAAAGGCGGACACTTAATGACTGAGCCAGCCAGGCGCCCCTAACTCACACAATTTCAATAATACATGTAAATGACTTTGATCATGCTGTTTGGCAACATTAGTTATAGCTATAACCTAACATAAGTTAGTTTGGGAGTCTTTAAAAAGGAGTGGCTAATCTGCTCATGGGGATGTGGTACATATCTGTGAGCCTGATTGAGTTCACAAGGTTGGGTAAGCTCTATAGTATATGCATTCATAGTCTTTATGTGGAAAGAAGGTATAATTGAGAGTTAAAAGTTAGGGCACCCTGAACAAGTCATAAATTTTCTAGCCTTAAATAATCCTTTAATGTACCGAGGTGTTTCTTTTCCTCCAAGGCCCAATTGTAAAAAAAAAAAAAAAAAAACTGTAGTACAAAGATTTACAGGATTAGGGACGTGGAGGACATAGAGGATGGAAGGTAAACTCCTAGGACAGGCAGGGATTTCAGTCTTCTTTCAGTGTTTAGTACTTGAGGCAGGATGGAAGCAAATATCACCGCAGCCCAGGACGCCAAATCATGTGTTTTGACAACGTGTGAAGGAACTTTTTTTTTTAAATGTGGATAATTTGAAATGCCACGGAGTATACAACTAAAATCTGAAACTTCTGTAAATCTGAAAATTTAATTTTTCAAGTAGAAAACTTTTAGTTTGAGAGCAATTTATTCAAACCCATTACAAATTTACCATTAAGTGCTTTTAATGTTTAACAAGGCGTTTATTGGTAAGGGATTTTGGGCCAGAAAAAAGAAGGGATTAACTTCAAATGAAACCACCAACCATGTGGAGACACAAAAGAAGTCCTTGTTTTTGGGGCTTGGGTGACTTTAGAGTATCAAACAGATATTAAAAGTACTCAGTTCCAGAAAAGGCACTCAGTACCTCCATTGTCATGTGCTTGTTGTAATGGTTCTTCCTGGATGGCTGCCCAGCACCTCTAATTTAATTTCCTCTTGTTTTCTCCATGTGTGCTTTCTTTTTGGATCCTAATCTTTATTAATAGCATCATTCTCTTTTTGGTTGTCTAGGTGCTGAAAAATAGTCTTTATATGGAAAGCAGGTACAATTAAGAGTTAAGAGTTAGGACACCCTGAACAAGTCATAAATTTTCTAGCCTCTAGAACCCACTTTGACTTCTACCTTTTCTTGTTCTTTTAAGTTTCATCAGCTGGAAAGTGTTTTGGATTTTCCCCTCTGCTCACCTCTGACATTCTTCGTCTCCTGTCTTCCTATTACTTTCTGGTTTTAAGGCCTCTATTATGATTTTTTTTTTTAAATGTTTTACTTGAACTACTGCAATGACTTCCTGCTCTTCTGTCTTCAGTTTCTCTCTGCCCCTGATTTATTGCATGTATTTGTCACAGGAATCTACCCATAGCGGAACGCAAGAAAGACACCTGGGTGGAAGCAGCAAGGCTTCTAGGACCTAGCCTCAGAACTCCTAGAAGGTCCTTTCCACTACATTCTTAGTGAAGCAAGTCACTAGTGTCAGCCAAGATTCAGGGGGAGGGAATTATTCTCCATTACTTGAAGGGAATGATGGCAGTCATCTTTGGAGACGGTCTACCACAGTTTATCCACTGGCCACTACAATTCACATACAATTCACCATGTGCACAATATTCCACCTCCTCCCATGATGCCAAAGTGCCATCCCATTATGGTACTGGCCTCAAATTTTCATCTAAATCAGATCCAAAATGACTCAATCATGTAACTGGGAATTGATGTTTTCTTATTTCTCTCAGTATAATAATTATTTGAAGTTAATTCTGCTAGACTGTAAACTCCTTGACAGTAGGAACTATTTCTTTTATTTATTTCTCCCACCATGCCTGTGGAATTGCAGTCAACATAGTAAGAATTGAATAAAGACTTGTTGAAATACAATTAATTACTGATTGAAGAGACTATTAAACTTCAGACACCAGATATGCGTAGACATTCTATGTGAAGATGTGGTATCCTGGTATATCTTCTCTCCAAATAGTTCTTTCATCTAGTATTTGGAGTTTGGATGCCAGAGGGCTTCTGAATACACTAAATAATACTACAAGCAAAAATAAATAACAACTCAAAGCTTTGAATTTGCTCAACATTTGGACAACTGTTCATTGGAGATTATAGAGTTTCATACCATGGGACCTGAAAAATTTTAGGTTGCCTCTCAGCATCATTGCATTCTTACAGAATTACCTTTGTTGAGATTGCTTTCTTGAAGGCTCTTTAGAATGGGTGGGTTCAAAAGATACTCCCAAATATCTAAATGAGTTGACTTGATCAGATGACTTTTTTTCTTTTTTAGATTTTATTTAAATTGAAGTTAGTTAACATACAGTTTATTATTAGTTTCAGAGGTAGTATTTAGTGATTGATCAGTTGCCTATAACACCCAATGCTCATTACATCAAGTGCCCTCTTTAATGCCCATCACACAGTTACCCCATCCCCCCCACGTCCCCTCCAGCAACCCTCAGTTTTTTCCCGGTAGTTAAGCATCTCTTGTGACTTGCCTCCTTCTCTGTTTTTATCTTATTTTATTTTTCCTTCCCTTCCCCTATGTTCATCAGTTTTGTTTCTTAAATTCTAGATATTAGTAAAATCATGGCATTTGTCTTTCTCTGACTAACTTATTTCACTTAGCGTAATACACTCTAGTTCCATCCACATTGTTGCAAATGGCAAGATTTCATTCTTTTTGATGGCTGAGTAATATTCCACTGTGTGTATGTATGTATATATACATACACATCTTCTTTATTCATTCATCAGTGAGTGGACATTGGGGCTCTTTCCGTGTTTTGGGTACTGTGGACATTGCTGATCAGATCAGTTTTTACACACAAGACTTTCTGTTGTTGCTGACTTAGAGTATTTGCCTGATTCTGCATTTTGTGTTTTTAATGTTGTTATCACAAACCATTGTTCTCACAGTAATTATCTATTAGTGTAATGGAATTCAAGACTTTAAATCATTTTTTCATCTGTTACCATATCATCAGTGTATTTTTAGACCAAATCACACTGTATCTAATCTTCCTACCAGTTGTTTAAACGTAAGTTTTAAATGAAGTAACCAAATTCACAGCCGTACAGTTACTGTTTGGAGTGGAATTTCTAGGGAAATAGAATTCTCACCATTCAGATTCTGGCAGTGTTATTTATTATAATATAGACCTGGTAGAGTCATTTATAGCTCAAGAACTGAGCTGAGATTCCGCTACTTGAACGAAAGTGGTTCTAATCTGAGCACGTGGCGTCTCCTGAGAGAGCTGTGAACGTCACGATGCACCTTACTTTGTACCTGGTGGTTTTTCTTCGGGGAGCTGGAACAGTGTTAGCAGTGATAACTGTGATGAGTAGTGTAAGAACTGTGCTTTATTGCTCATGGATCGTAACAGTGTGAGCTCAGATCTTGTCATGCACTAGAAAACTAGTACAGAAATGTCTTCACATTAGTTAGCAGAAAAACAAATGTACAAAGTCACAGAGATTGAGGGTTTCTGTCCTTGATAATGAAGGGCTGCCTTTTAACATTATCCCAAGGGAATTTAAAGTAATAATAGAATACATGATTTGACTAGGATTTGACACTCTGGATCCTCTGCAGGTTCTGTTATTATGAGAGACTTTAGAACTTTTCTTTTAATGGGGCAATTGTTAACTGAGAGTACTGGAGACTCTTAAAAATAAAAAACTGAGTTCTAGTCTAGTAGAGGTCTGTCTGGGTATTAATAGCATAGTCTATTTAAGAGTTAATGCTCATTACTGGTTTTGAAGGCGTTCCTAAACTCTCCTCTGAGATGCTTTTTTGTTTAAGTATTTCTTGCTTGTGAAAGGTGTTTGTGTGTTTTCATCTATGTTGCATCTGAGTTACATTTTATTCATTTTGACTTGTTTCAAGATATAGATTGACCGGTTCTCCAATTATCCAGAAACACGTTTCAGCCTGTGTGTAATGTGGGATATTTTTAGAAAGGATGTCTCACCCAAAAGACTTGAGTAGAATATAGTACATTACTTTAAGTAACCAAAAACTTCCTAGGGAGTTGGAGATACTTTCAACATGATATATTAGTTAATTTTATGTTATAACTAGTTTTAGAGCAATCATGTCTGGATCACAACATCAAATAATCTTATCTGGTGTTTGCCATTCTAAATCAGTCATTCGCAGGCTTGTCTTTTGCCTGACTTTTTTCAAGGAGATATAAAGGTCTCTGGGGGAGAGAATAGAAAAGGCCCTACCTTTCCCACAACAGTCTCCCTACCCTTAACATTTCTATTTATTTTATGATATCAGAAATGATGAGTATTAATTCCAGAAATACTGTTTCAGCCTTACATTGACTTAGATGAATAACACCTATTCTATGAAAAAACAAAAAAGTTGACACTTTGTTTTATGTGATGGCAGACTAGGGACTCTGAGACTGACTCTCTCAATTTCCTATTAAAACTCATGAAAACAAAGATGATGATCAACAATCAGAGGAACACCAAATCTTGGTTTGACAGTCAGCCTATTGCCACAATTTAAGATATCCACAAACTATAAAGTTGATCAACTGGACTGGAAAATACAATTACTCACTGACCAGTGGTAAACAGTTAGAAATAATAGCTACATTGCAGGTCTCTAGAAGCAGGTGTGGAGATTGATTCCTTTTCCTTTTTATAATGTCTACCCCCAAAGCTTTGAAATTTGTGTACCTACCACCTAGAACAGAGAACTAATATTTTAATACAGGGACAGGGCTACTTTTTGAGGCTGTTAAGGAGATAAAGTAACTATTCTTTTCATTCTCTCTTCCTAAGATTTCTGTTAACCAATCTCCATTTAATTGGCCAACTAGATCAACTGATTCACTCCATTCCTTTTCTGTGCCCATGATAGCCTGACCTTGTCCCTAACAGGCCACTAGCTAGGGAAACTGGTACAATTCTCTCCCTCTGGTCTTTCCGTTGAATTGTATGATTATCATGAAACAATTATTTATTCCCAGATCAGTTGTTCTTGTTATTTTTCTTACACAATTTGATTAATTTTTATTTAACTGATGAATTATACAAAAGATTGTTTTTTTTTTAAATGAAGTTGGGTTCTTTAGAAATTTTCAACAAATGTGAGTCACTGGTGAGATGCCTAAAAAAAATTGGGAAGAAGTCATAAAGATGTAGAAGCAGTCTGTACTCATATGGCTTAATATTTTTTCAAGCGGTGAAATTCTTGGTCTGCTTTAGAAAAACCTAATCTGGAAACCATACATGATTAATCACATGCATGGTTATGCAGAAAATATGACACAGGACTCCAGTTAGTGGTCCCATAGTTAAACCAGAAGCTTTGCTCTTAATATCAATAGATTAGGAAATGTTATATATATAAGTATATATAAAACATATATGAAAACATGAATTATTAAGTCATATGTGTGTAACTTAAAATTGTACTACTTAAACTTTAACTTTCAAGTCAACTTTATCTCTTTCAGTTAATAGGTCTATTGCCAGCCTTAATCACACTTAAAAGAGGGCTTCCATTGTGTCTGTATTTCACAACCAATTTGGAGACTGAATCTGACAGAAATAAAATAGGCAGGTGCAGCCACTCTGGAAAACAGTATGGAGGTTCTTCAAAAAGTTGAAAATAGAGCTGCCGTACGACCCAGCAATTGCACTACTGGGTAGATACAAATGAGGTGATCCGAAGGGGTACGTGCACCCGGATGTTTATAGCAGCAGTGTCCACAATAAACAAACTATGGAAGGAGCCACGATGTCCATCAATAGATGAATGGTTAAAGAAGAAATGGTATATATGTGTGTGTGTGTGTGTGTATACACACACACATACACACATACACACACACAATGGAATATTATGCAGTCATCAAAAAAATATCTTGCCATTTGCAACGACGTGGTTGGAACCAGAGGGTATTATGCTAAGCGAAATAAGTCAATCAGAGAAAGACATGTATCATATGATCTCACTGATATGAGGAATTCTTAATCTCAGGAAACAAACTGAGGTTTGCTGGAGTGGTGAGGGGTGGGAGGGATGGGGGGCTGGGTGATAGACATTGTGGAGGGTATGTGCTATGGTGAGCGCTGTGAATTGTGTAAGGCTGTTGAATCACAGACCTGTACCTCTGGAACAAATAATACATTATATGTTAAAAAAAGAGAGAGAAAAGATAGAAGGAAGGGAAAAATGAAGGGGGAGGGGGGAACCGGAGGGGGAGATGAACCATGAGAGACTATGGACTCTAAGAAACAAACTGAGGGTTCTAGAGGGGAGGGGGGTGGGAGAATGGGTTAGCCTGGTGATGGGTATTAAAGAGGGCACGTACTGAATGGAGCACTGGGTGTTAATACGCAAATAATGAATCGTGGAATGCTACATCAAAAACTAATGATGTAATGTATGGTGATTAACATTACATAATGAAATAAAAAAAAAAGAAATAAAATAGGCAGAAACAAGTGGGGAACTGATGGTAGAGCACTGACCTAGGGAAGTATCCGTTCAAGGAAATTACTATTGACAGTGGCATGGGCCAGAAGGATACCCATGATAGTCTTTGCTGAAGAAAGAATCCCTCCATTTGTTCACCAGAGTTGGCATAAAACAATGAATATACAGGCATAGCCACCTTGGATGGTAGCCCTTTGGACCTTTGCAATCAGGCTGGCTCTATGCATGTGGACTTACATTCCTTATTATATATTTTATATATTATATAACTTACTCTTCTCCATCACTGCATTTTTCTTCCCCTCCTTTAGGCATTATTAACAAACTGGTTATTTAATTTATTTATTTCTTGCTGTCTGTCTCCCTTGCTAAAATATTAGCTCCATGATGGCAGGGAACTACCTTGCTTTTGAATCCCCTGACAAATCCCTTGCTTTTGAATCCCTTGCCAAATACTCGTCAAATAAACTAACTCTAGGTAAGAGAGGGGCTTTAATGCCAAAATAAAGACCAAGAGTACCTTTAGCATACACAGGGTCTGGATATCTGCTTCTGTGAGGGTAAGTAAAGGGAAAGTTATCCTAGCAAACCTTTGCAAAGGCTCTACAGAACGACAGAAAGTAGCGCTACATGAAGACTCAGAAGAACAATTTACCTTTTAAAATGATTTATTACAGAGACCAGGAAAACATTACAAAAAAACCTCTTTGGAGTTCTCAAAAAATTTGAGTCATGATCTCTAAGAAATCTGAAACGGGAAACAAAGAGCCGAGATGAAAAACTGGTGAGATGATACGGGGAAGGGACAAAAGGGAAGGTTATTGGTGGGGGCGCGATGAGTGAGCATCTTTACAAGTGATACTGAAGAGTGAGGCCGACATTGTGAAAGAGTGTCCAGTGACACGAAAGAAAAAAACCCATGAGATGCTTTGCAAGAATGCAGAGAAAAGGAAGAGGAGTGGAAACAACAGGAGAGAAGATGATTGGTATGCAGGATAAGATTTAAACAAAAGACAGTGATTTTCTTCAGGAGAAAAAAATGGAGCAGAGGCAATGATCAAAGACAGAACTGATGAAAAGTTTTCTGAGCTGAGAAGGTCTGACTTTATAGATAAAAGGGTTAAGCTCTGGGTAATACAAATGAAAAGAGGGTCACTCCTGTTATGTCTTGGTAACTTAGTCCAATTAAAAGGAAAGGGACATATTGTAGATGTACCCAAGCAGAAAGATATATACTGTGTAATATGGAACAAAAGCTAAACAGACTTAGGTTTCTTCTCTGTAATGAGAAGACTATAGAGTTTTTAAATCATTTTATACTCACAGTTATCTTTTATATGTGAAAGCAACAAAAAAAGACATTTTCAAATGTGAAAACACAAAATGAACCATGGGTACTCTTCTTTTTGAATATTTTCTTGATAAAGTCAACTCAGCTGACTAATATTTGAATCAAAAGTAAGAAGGCCTTGAAAATAATGAGACATCGTGAAATGCAGATCATGACTGGAAATTTGGTTACCGGAACTGAAGCTAGGTGTGTACTGTAGAAAAAGCTACAGGAATATAGATCTGTGACTTCAGATTATGTTAACATCTAAAAGAGGTGGAGAGTCAAGAGCATATAAGAGATCTTAAATAAGTAACTGTTTTGCCTCAGGAAGATTTAAAAGATAAAAGCTCCTGGTGAGAGTGATATTTCCTACTCAGTTGCCTTCATTTATTGTCCATGTACTGGTGACTCACCACATCCATATCTCTTCTGAGAAAAGCTTGCCAAGTTCTGCCCACAGGCCAGATAGGTAGCTCCATCGGGATGGTCCACCTGTACCTCCATTTCAGTGCGTATAAAACTGAACTCCTGGGGTGCCTGGGTGCCTCAGTCATTAAGCGTCTGCCTTGGGCTCAGGTCATGATCCCAAGGTCCTGGGATCAAGCCCCACATCCGGCTCCCTGCTCAGCCGGAAGCCTGCTTCTCCCTCTCCCTCTGCTTGTGTGTGTGTGTGTGTGTGTGTGCTCTCTCTGTCAAATAAATAAAATCTTTTTTAAAAAAAAAATTTTAAATTAAAAATAAAACCGGATTCCTACTCTCTACTCAAATATTCTGTGGTCCTGAGCTCCTTAATAAAATTTCAGCAGCATCATCCAGTTACCTGGGCCTCAATTTTTGAGTGATCATGTATTCCAGTTTTTCATTAGTGTCCCCTTCAGTCCCTGCTCATCTCTGTCTCTTTCACTTTCTCCTTGTCCCCAAACAAATACCAGGTCTTTTCATTCTACTTCCTAAACGTATCACAGTTTTGTCCGCTTCTCCTTAACTTCAGTACCAGTGCCCTCCTTTAGGTTGCTACTGTCTCTCCCCTGAGTGATGGCGACACTCCTGTAACAGGTGTCCGTCCCTCCCTCATACATTTGTTGGAGGAATTAAATAAGGTTACGTATATGAATTTTATAGTGTAGAATCTGGTACTTAGTAGGCATTTAACGGATACTAGCCATGATGTTTCAGCTGCTCAAAACTCTTCTTTTGTCCACTGCCCTAAGGCTAAACTTACAGACTCTTTAACTTGAATTATGTGTCTACATTTTGGTTTCTCTAGCATCATCTTTCACATTACCCCAGCCTGCACTCTGTGTTTCAGCCCTTCAACTATCAATTCTCTTAACATACCATGTTCTCTTACTTCTAGACCTTTGCTGCCTGGAAACAAAACAAAAACCCCCTACCAGCACATCCCCAGGCGCGCACGCACACACACACACACACACTCTCTTTGCCTGATTGACCCCTGGTTATCGTTTAGGACTCAGCTTAAGTGTTACATTCTCTGGAAACTTTTTCCAGTATACTTGAGTCATATTAGGTGTCGTTCTTGTATGCACCCATGGGACTGTGTGTCTAACCACTGTTGTCCCACATAGCACATGTATAATATTCCTATGAAGATGCTTGCTATAAACCCCGTGAAGGCATAGGTTGGGTCTTATTCATCATTCTTACATGACACCTAGCAGTCTGTCTAGAAAGTAACCCAGTAATACGTGCCAGGAGCGTTCAAACTAGGCATTGCACTGGAAAAAATCGATCCTGTGTAGAGATGAAGAGAACTGTGGGCAAAACCTTTCTCTCAGCTTTATCATCTGAAAAAATACTTTAAAAGACTTAAATGTTCAATAATAACCATCGAGGAATTGGTCAAATAAACTATGTTCATAAAATTCTATATAAAGTTAAAGAAGATGCCTGTGCTAGCATGTATTTTGTAATAAAGAGCATAGGATTGGTAAATTCTGAGGCTTAGCTTAAGTTTTTATGAAATCTGCCTTTCACATTCCATGGAGAAAATAAAGAAGACTCGCCTGAATTAAAGAAGTTATGAATGGTTGAATGAAATAAGAAGTACTTGGTATACAAGAGATGTTTGCTGACTGATCATTAAAAATTGTGGTAGAGAAGGTGACGATTATGAGAAGTTACGTGTAGTAATTGATAGGCAGTTAAGGACAGATTTAAAACTAAGCATCCCTCTGAGGAAAAGTATGTTTGTAGTGATCAATCTTTATGGGAAAATTTTTGCTTTAGGAGAATCATCTTGCATTCAGTATTACCTTCTTTTAAGATCAATAGGAGTTTTGGGTACTTCAGTATAATTTGTTGTGGGTATAGTGTTTCGCTTCAGATTGCATTCAACTGCATGTAACAAAAAGCGTGCTACATTGGCTTCCCAAGAAACCAAGTTTCAAAGTAGTAGGTAGTCCAGGCCTTGTGATGTGTTCCATGAGGTCATGAAAGGACCAGGCCCCTTTTACCTCTCAGCTCTGCATTAGCCTGTGGTGGTTCTCATGGTTTCAAGATTGTGCCTGGTTCTCCAGACATTGCATTGTGTTCCAGCCAGGAAGGGGTAAGAGGAGCAAAGGATGAAAGTTGTGCCACTTGAGTCTGCTGACTTTTATTAAATTGAGGATACAATAATTTTCTGGGAAGCTCCACTTGCTGAATTCTAATTATATTTCATTGGCCAGAACTGTGTCACGTAGCCACAAGCATGGAGAATCAAGGGCTTTTTTTTTTTTTTTTTAAAGCTACAATTACTGTCTTCCTGAGTAAAATTGAGTTTCTGTCAGGAAAGGAGAATATGGGAATGGCTATTGGGTAGGCAACTAGCATTATCTACTCATTAGGTTCATTAACTAGACGACTCAGGCCAGCTACCATATTTTCTGATCATGGACTACTCTTCCCTGCCCTCTTCCTCTCAGACTGGAGTTGTATTCTGCACACTGTGGAAACAGGTCTGTGCTGAATAAATCAGTCCTGGATGCTAGAAGCTCCTTAAAATCCTGTTCTCAAGACTCTCCTACCAGTTAGGTAGTAAAATCATATCTAACACAATTATTAAAGAAACAGATTTTCCATTTATTCTAAAACCAAAACATAATTAGATATTGTAAAATTAAGAATTGGGATAGAGATAAAGTAAAAGCATATATGTCCTGTTGGGATTTGGGGTATTCATATATAAAGAAAATATTCTTAAATGTGTACTGTTTCTTAGTGACCTATTTAGGGTCATGTTAAAAGATACTTATTCCTTGGTTCAGATAGTCAGCCATTCAGTGACAGATTTATTTTGTGTTCCTGCCTTTGTCGCACTGTGCTGGGATATGTTCATGTTCTCCTTCCCCTTTCATTTCTTGTGTTTTTTTGTTTTTTTGTTTTTTGTTTTTTTCTTTTTCTTTCTTGTTCAGAACCACAGATAGGGTGTCTTCTATAAGAAGTCTATGCCTTGGACTGCTTGTATAGCCTACCTTTAAATAAAATCCTCAATCCTTTACCTGAAATCTTTTGTGAATTCAGAATTTTTATTTTCTAGGAACATAATATGCATATATGGCATATTACTACATAAATATTTCAGTCTGGGACAGGGCTCATTAAATAATTTAAAATTTCTGAATATTAAGATCAAGTGGAATAAATAATTTTATGTGGCTTCATGTCAGTTCAGTTTAGGTTTTGCCACCAAATGAGTTTTGAAAAAACCTGATTTTCAGAATTTTTCAGATTTTGCAGATAGAGACTGTAGAGCTATATAATAAAGGTTTGGAAGAATTATGAAATAATTAGTTTAAAGTAATTAGCAAATTCCCTAATAAAGGCACAGTACAGGAGAAAGCACCATCACTCTTCTGACTTGCATTGGATTGTTACTAGCATCATGCTTAAGTGCCTCAACTTTTCCTCTTTGTCCAGCTTCCCATCCCTTCCAAAAATTGAAAAATGTCTGTCTTTCAAGAAATTTTTGCAAGTCAAGTGGTGCTGACTTTTCACCCTCTGTACCACATTCCCGAAGCACAGAGGTATTTAAGTGCTAACTTTTCTTCTTTATAAGAGTCCTTTCCTTGATTCTGCTTGTCGACTAGTGTTCTAGCTTCTTGAATATTCATTAGGCTTCCTCGTTATCAGAATTAAAAAAGAAATTCTTATTCCTTTCTTGCACCTCCTGAAAAAATACTTTTTATGGTTTTGTGTTAGGCAGTTTAAAGTTTATGATAGGCAGCTTTAAATAATATAACTATATTTATTATATATACATTTTTACTGTCACTTAGAGGTTTGAAGAAAATATTTATCAGTAGGCTACCATCATTCTCACATACTGATTTCTGAAAGATTTACAACGTGGTCAGAGTTTGTCTCCTTAGTGCTTTCAGGGCATGATATCTTAAATCATTCTTTTCATCAATTTTATGTGAACTTGAAAAGAATCTTCCTTCCCAGGCCCTTATAATTAGTCTACTGTGATTTTGTTCCTAGGTACAAAATTATTTTAGATTTTATTAGCTTTAGATTTTATCTGTGGAAGTGGCTGAACAGACTGCATTTAAAATGATAGTTTTAAGTTTTATTTCTTGAAAAGCAATGGCAAAGTAGTTATGTGTTCAGTGAATACCTGCTAAATTGCCTGGTTAGTCTGTGTTTTAATTGCCTTTTTATTGTTTATACTTTAAATCAAACTTTCTTAACTAGCTGTGTGGTTCTAGTTTGTTGTCAGATTGTTATACAGTGAATTAAGTTTATACAAGGTGTTGTAGTTGTGTGGTTTGTCTAATGAAATCAAAGCGATTTTGTTTGTTGCTTCCAACATCTTGCAATTACCTCATCAAGGATCATAATTGGGAGAGTGCAGAAGATGGAGAGGAAAAATGTGTGCCCTCTGTGTGTTGGATTATGATGAGATATTTTGTTACACTGTGAAGGCAGAGTTAGCATGGGGACTACCAACTGTAATTTGGGAAGGATTATAATCATTTCCAGTTATGATATTTGGAAATGCATAACTTGGTAGAACTTAAGAAAAACTTGGGAAAGGAGATGAGATAGTGGCAAAGAAAAGCTGACGTTAGTTTTGCTGTATCTGCCAGGTAATGCAAATCTTGAATGATCCTCTTCTGTTATTGCTGTAGTGCCAGAGGTTTTCCCCCCGTTAGTTGGAACTGTGTAATGCACCATGAAAGAGAGAAAGTAAATATCTGGACTACGAGTCATTTTTAAAAGTGATTTGTATTAGGGTTGGGCAGGGGGGAAGTGATGATTAAATGAGAGTCCTTAGCTGTTCTGTTTTGTTTTGTTTTCTGGTTTCTTGCACACTCAGTCCTCTGTTCTCTCTCTTCTTTCCTCCCCGTGTCCATCATGTCTTCTGAAATTGCTGAGACAGAGCTAATTAACTCAAAGCAGTTCACAGCATAGACTGAAGTGATATGGCGTATTTCAAAGTCTTCTGTTCTTCTGAACCAGATTTTTTTTTCCTTCTAAATGCAGATTAATAAAGCGTGCACTACAAGAGGAACAAGGAAAAGGATTTTAGTGAAGGTATCCCGATCCTGAAAAAGTCAGGAAGGGCTTCAAGCCCATCTTGGACTTCAGAACACTTCACAACTTTGTGGTAAAAGAAAAATTTTAAATAGAGCCTTTGGACTTATTTATTTCATCCTTATTTGGAGAGCAGCATTATTTTATTATTTTATTTTATTTTAGGCAAGAATATTGTATGTGAAATTAGGCTACTTTTCAAAGTAAAACATACCTGGGTTTTAGGGGTTTTTTGTAGGTGCTTAAAATATACTCAAAGTATTATAGGTAGTTGGATGGCTTGTGTGTTTTTCTTCAAATCGTGTTCTTTATCCCTTGTGACATTGTGTTTGCCTTCACTGTAAGTGATGTTTTCTCTAGTGTTTTGTATCTTCTTCAGTTGGTTCATTGGATTGTAGAGTAGAATGTCTTTCCCAGGACCAATACTGTGTCTAAAAGTGTTTTGAAAACAGAAAGTGGTTTGTGTTTTGTTGTTTTCATCATTTTACCTCTTATATGATGGCTCACTTGCATGGAGAGACATAGCACCAATATAAAGTTTTTTTTTTCTTTTTTTCTTTTCACCTGAAAAACCTTACACAGGATAGATTTCTGTTGTTGACAAAGATCTACAAAGGGAATACAAACATATTTGCCGTGTCTATCTTTAGTAACAAAACAACTTTATTTTACTGCATTAACTTTTAAGGTCTTTTTATTCATGAAAATCAGCCTGTTTATGTACAACGTGTTCCTCCAAAGTTACAGCATTATAGTTATTGGAGAAATGAAATTTTCTCCCAGTAGATGAAAATTACATTTTGATTGAACATCATTCCTTATGCAGTCACCCATAAATATAATGCCTTCTGCTGTCTTTTCAGAAAATGGCTACAGATGTGATTTCTGAATTGACAAGAAAATAGAACATCTTAATGTTTTAGGTAAAGCAGATGGTATTTTTGTTTAAGGCAAAACTCTCTCATAGTGAAAGCAACTTAATTGGTGACAAGACTCTTAGGGTCAGCCAAATTATGTACAGCTTTTGTATCTGTTTCTTATTATTGCTTTAGTACCAAAGGTCTTAGAATAGTTGGATATTTATCCTTCTTATTGCTGTTTTCTCTTATGCCCTTAAAATAGATGTAAGGTTTTTCAGGCCTGTTTTATTTATAAAAGTTGTAAAATTGCATGTTGATTCTACTTTGGTTATATTTTGGCTTTTAGAAGTGCTTTCCCCATTGCTGAAATATGTAGTTGTACTTTTGACAGTTAACGCCTTATAATATTGAGTTGTAGCTATAACGAGTATTTGCAGCAATAAATTCTGATAACATTTATATACTATTTCGTTTCCATACCATTGAGCTTTGGGCAGCTTTCATGGTCAGGTGCCTAAAAAGAGCACCGTATTGTGAAAGGAGCTCTGGACTGAGAGTCAGGGGCTCATTCTAGTCCCACCTCTGGCACTAACTAGCGTCATTTTTTTGAAACCTAATTCCATTTGCTACACGTGCTGGGAGAGAGGGATCCGAAGTAGGTGATAACTAGAGTTGCATCTAGCTAACAGTGGTTTTCTTGTCTGTTAACACCTAAATCGTATATAAAGCATTCATTTGGATAAACACTACGAAAGGAAGTTTTTACGTAGAAAACTCAGCTGTGGAAATTAAGCCAGCTTGTCCAATAACTGGGACATAGGAAACTATTTTCCAGAATAACACCACAATTGCAAAATGGAGACTTACTATAGCAATTCCTTTCCTACCACCTCTTATAAAGAGTTAGAACTTACTGAAAGAACAGCTTGTGTTGTCATTACAGCAGCTCAGGAAGGTAGCCTCGATTTCATCTCAGAGAAACTCCCTTAAACCGCAGTCCTGCCATTGGAGGTGATTAGAAGGTTTCCGAGTGAAGGCTCTTTATGGGGTGAATACAGAGCACTCTGATGAAGCAGCAGACCGAGAGCCTTGGGGACATGGGGACTCTGATGGGACTCTGAGTGCTGCGGACGGCCCATCTACTTCTAGCGCACACACTGGAGGGAAATAGGACCACCCTCCTTACCTGCAAGGTTCGGTTCCTTGGAGCCTGACTGCTTGAATTTAAATCCTGGCTCTCTCACTTAAGTGGCTCTGTGTCCGTGAGCAGGATACTGAACCACTCTACACATCTGTAGATAGGTATGATTCAGGATGTCACAAGTTAGTTGTGAAACTGAGCGGAGTTAATTCAAGTGAAGTACCTCCTGAATGCTAGGCAGTGTTCCAAAGGCAATTTAAGTGCAGCTGCTGGTGTAGTCGGTATTGTTGTTATTACCATTTTGGCTGAAAAACTCTATACCACCTGCTGAGTCAAATTTACTCTGAGTTAAAAATAGCAAAATTATTTCTTTATGGTAAAGTGCTATTTATGAATTACTGTGTTGTCTATTAATATTATAAACAAGCATAATTCTCTACTCAAAGTAATATTTTCTAACAGACAGCTTTCTAGAATACTTACTTAACAATCACATACTTTTCATCTAAACCAAGAACTTGGATTAGAAATATTTTGTGGAATCCTTGGATTTGAGATAGAAGGTATTCTCAGAAATTAAATACTTAGTTGACAATAGCAATTTTAGGTCCCGCTACCGTACTGTTTCATGAAGGGCAGCTTCACATTTGCTTTTGAATCTTGTCCTTGCAGAAATGGCTGTTCATAGGATGATAGATTCGTAATATTTTTGTCCCATAAATTTTAAGAAATATATTTCCTATAGTTAATTTAAGAAATTAACTATAGGAAAAAAATGCTGAAATAATGTGTTAGGAAGATCAGGTAACATTTATCCCCTACTTGTATTCAAATATAATCCTAATTTTCATTGTAGAGAAAAAGAGTGTTCTGTTCCTTACTGTTCAATTTTTTTGCCTCTTAGATGAGACCGTATTTGCTACTTAATCAACTGGAAGCTTTCAGAAAACATCATTTTTTATTTTTCCCCTTACAAATATAAATTCCATTGTCTGGTAATTAAAGAGAAGCAAGACTGTTATTATACAGTTTCTGGAGAAACTTTAATGGGGAAACAGTTAAATATTTGCCTACTTAAGAAGGCCTCTTTTATAAAAATAGAAAGGTTTTTAAACTGGGAGGCCTTGGAAAGTATATGAAAAATCTTGTGCATGTGTGCATGTCTCCAGGGAATGCAGTCTGTGTGAGGTAGTCAAAGATTAGAAAATAAACAGAATTTTAAAAGGCTAGGAATAACCACCTTAGTCACTGTAAGGGACTGTCAATCATTTGCTTTTCACAAAGTACAGGTTCAGGGTTTTCGTTGTTTTCTTCGTAGTGTTTGCTGTGAGCACCTGCGCTGAGACCGTGGGGTTGGGCACATCAGGCCTGGTGGTCTGTGGATGAGGAAGTGGGAAGGCATCCTCCCTGGCAGGGATGGTCAGACAGCTGGATACACTTTATTTCAGTCTTTGCCTGGGCCCAGGTCCAAGGACCCCAAGTTTTCCTCATTGATCTTTGCCCCTCTCCACCCAGCCCTCAAGATTTTCTTGTATGCATTTGGTGGTAAAAAGTCTTTGTGCTACAAAACCACAGCTTAGCCCTCATTTTCAAGAGGAATAGTATAACCTGATGTGTTAGTCTCCTCCTGCTGCTGTAACAAATTAGCACAAAGTTAGTCTCTTAAAAAAAGCACACATTTATTGTTTTACAATGTTGGCGATCAGAAGTCCTAAGTCAGCTTCACAGGCCTAACAGGTTGGCAGGGCTGGTTCCTTCTGGAGGCTCTGAAGGGAGAGTCTGTTTCTTTGCCTTCTTCATCTTCTAGAGGCCACCTGCATTCCCTGGCCTGGGGCCCCTTCCCACATATTCCAACCTCTTGCTTCTGTTGTCATGTGGCCTTCTTCTCAGTTGGACCTTCCTATATCTCTCTTATAAGGATCCCTGTGATTATATTGGACTCAACTGGATAATCTAGGAAATCTCACCATCCCAAGATCTTTAATTTAATTGCATCTGCAAAGTCTTTTGCCATATAAGTTACTCATAGGCTCTGGGGATTAGGATGTGGACATCTTGGGGGAGGGGGGAATGGTAAAGTATTCTGTCTGCCATACCTTGAAACCTGATTTTTGTATTTCCAATGGATAAGTAGCTCCTGAATTTGGGATAATTAATTAAAAAGCATCAGGATAAATCTGTGTGATGTTCCTCAGGCACCTCAAATTCAAGAAGTCTAAACCTGAATTTATCACCTTCATCTTAAAACTTCCTCCCACTACCCATCCTTAGGTGTTCGATCCTGGTTATTGGCACTCCTATCATGTCTACCCCCCCCCCAACTGGAAACCAGGAGGTGTAGATTTTTTTTTTCTTCTCGTTTTACTCGGCCTTCTCCAAGGAATCCAAAAAATCCTACTGATAAGATATCCTGCCTGTTTCTCAGATTTGTCCCTCTTCTTGTATTTCTATCACTCCTGTAACTTCGGTCTTCACCTTTCCTGCCTGGGTTATTATAGCTACTTGGTTGGTCTTCTGCTTTTAATCCTGACTCCTTAAATTCTTCCTCTACCTAGCAACAGGAAATATCTATTCAAAATGAATCTGACCATGTTAAACCTTCCAGTCACTCCCTGTAACTTATATAATAGGGTCTGTGTCCTTATAATGATTTCAAGACACCCATTCCTCACTATGACTTGAGATTTAGCTCCCTTTCTAGCTCATATATTGGCGCTTTAGAGGTTCACTTTACTATGTAGATTTTAGTGGTATTGGATGGCTTGTATGTCCTGAAAATAACATCCTTTTTCTTGTATCTGTGCTTTTATTCTGATAGTCAAACTACCTAGAGCATATTTCCCTATTTTCCTTTACCTGGCTATCCCTCCCTGCCCTACTTTTTAAAAAGTTGCTTGTTTTTGTTGTTGTCATCATATTTTCTGATTACTTTAAAAATATGTACTTTTTGTAGAAGAGGGTTTTACATCCAGAAGTATTAAAAAGTAGTTGCAGAATATTCACTCATAATACCAGAATCTAGAGGAAGTACCCTGTTAATAGTTTAACTTCTCTTCTGCTGAATGTACTCTGTTGTTAAATATATCTGCAGAATTCTTAGTTTCAAATATTTCTCCTTAGAGAATTTCATTCTGTTTAATTTTAATGTATTAAGTTTCTGTGGTGAAACTCTTCATCCTTTCACCTACTTACGGAAAGTCTTATCAGTTAAACTCCAGTATCTGGAGCATGTGTAGTTCTCATTCTTTTGTCTTTTTCTCCTTGGTGTTTAATCATGAGGCTCTGTCTTCTGGGATGTCTCGAAATTTTGTATTAAGTGGTAGACATTGTGTATGAAATTTATGTAGTCTCCAGAAAATATTTTCTTCTGGAAAGCGTTCAGTCTTCCTCTAATCAAGCGCTGTGCTAAACTGAGGCTAATGCATGTCTTGTTCATCTAGCTCTCCAAGTTTTCAGCTAATAGTCTTGTATATTCTGTGGGCCCTACTCCCTGGTAGGTTCTGAAATGTCGTGAGGGGGCATGTGTGTGGCTCAGTTGGTTGAGTGTCTGACTCTTGGTTTCGGCTCAGGTCATGATCTCAGGGATGGAGTGCCACGTTGGCCTCTGCCCTCAGAGGGGAGTCTGCTTGAGATTCTCTCTCCCTCTCCTTCTGCCCCTCCCCCCCACTCTCTCTCTCTCTCTTTCAAATAAGTAAATCAATCTTTACATAAAATATCATGAGATGTCTCTGCTCTACCTTTCATCAGCTTTCTGTTGAGGGTTTAAGCTTCCCTTTCTGTAGAGCAGTCCAGTATTTGCCATGTGTACTGATGAGAAAGCTACATGTATACTTGAAGCGTCCTGAGTCCTCACCAAATGCTTTTCAGCCACTCTGCTCCCACAGTGACCCTCCTCTAGGCTTTGCATGGAACTCAGCCATTCTCAGGCTGAGAATTGGCATGCCTCAGGGTAAAATGGCTAGAGAAGAAAGCTCACGTCTCTGAAGTTCTTTGCACCCCTTGGCAGTGTTCTCTGTTGCCTGCAGATGATTACCGCATCTCTCTGGGTTTTCTAGTTGGCCGGTAGAAGTGGAGCTCTTGCCTGTCAGCTCCTCCGTCTCTCCGAGAGCCGTGTCTCCTAGAAGCTGAATCAGCCCTGATTTTTCAACTTCAGTCTGACAGTTGAAAAAGGTTCACTTTCTCTACTTGTATCTGTGCTTTTATTCTGATAGTCAAACTACCTAGAGCATATTTCTATTGATTTCTAAGAGCACTTTACAAATTTCCCAAATTTGATTTTCTTTTCTTTTTGGATTCTTTAACCTTATTTTTAAGGTAGGAAATGCTTAAGCTTTTGTTATCAATTCTGCTAGCCTTTCACTTCGCTATTTTTGTACCGTTACGGTTAGAGAGACCCTTTGTGCCACAGAGGACATATTTATCTTTTTCTACTAATCTTGTATCATTTTTAATGTTTCTACATTTTTTTAATCTAGAATCAATGTTGGCATATTGTTTTAATGTGTCTGTTTAACCATTTGTCTTTCCTATTATTATAGGTATAGAATTGTTTTTTGCTCTTTCTCCCAACAAAAGGATTTCAGTGAGATTTTGATTAGCATTGCGTAAGATTCATGAATTAATTTTGGGATAGTTGGGGTTTTTCGGCAGTCTTTTATTTTTCTCTCCTAGGCAAGTATGTCTCTCCGTTTATTCATTTTTATGTCTCCCAATAAAGTTTTGTCATTTATGCAGTCATTTTGTGTAAAATTAATTTCCTATTTTGAATACTCTCCTGATTCTTAATCATCCTGCCACCTTTTTGTGTGCATCACAAGATGCTCTGTGCGTACCTTTGTCTTATTACCTACCCTATTGTATTGAACTTAACAGTTTCCGTCTCTCTCTTCTAGATTATAGGTGCTTCCACGACAGGGACTATGTAATCACATTCATAAGTTTGTAACTATACAAAACAGGAGGTATCCTTCTCTCTGTCCTTTTATTCTTTTTAAATTATTCATACACCACGTGGTTACTTTGTACATGTGTGTATTATATGCACCTGTGTGTTTATTTCCCCCCTCCCATGTTATCCGAACTCTTGTTTCAAGGAATCTTTGTTATCACATACGTAGTTTAGTTAATTTCTGTCATTTAGATTTTTATATGCCTTACACAGAAAAGCATTTAAGGCAGCTCAGTGACCTGGGTGAATTAAAACATTCACTCCACCATCCAGTGTGATTCATGTACCAGAGTCCCTGGTCAGGACGCCAGGAGGATTTTGTGAGGAAAAGGAGAGATTTAATTGCTCTTGGGATTCTACTTTGTGTCAGGCCTGAGCTATGTGATTTTCCAAACATTTTATCATTTAACTCCAATAAGAGTCTTATATCCTGATTTTATAGATGAGGATATTAAGGCTTGGAGAAATGAAATACCTTGCCCAAAGCCTCTCAAATTCTAAGGCCCGTTGTGGGGTTTTCAGCTTGAATTCGTTCGATTCCAGAACCCAGGAATCACAGAACTCTGTGATTTTTGAGACCTGTCATATGTCAAAATGGCTTTTTGTTTTTAATATCTTGATTCTTTTCCCCTTAGTGACTAACATTGTAAGCATTATGTTTTAAATAGAGAAAACTAGGTGGACTATATCAGAAAGACTTCAAGTCTAGAAATTGAAATTTTTATAAACATATAAATCTGTATATTTCCACATTCAGAAAATTCTCTAAGTTTACTACTTTTCTTTAGATTAGGCTCCACTGATGAGGCTACTTAGGGAAGATGAATATATTCTTATTTGAAATGAATTTTTTTACTATGTTGTCATTGATTAAGAATCAGACACACTGAGCTCTAGTCTGCTTTATTCTTAACTTTCTCTGTGATCTCGGATCTGTCATTTCTCCTGTCTTTGAAAAGGGGTTAATTATATAGCTTGTCGACCTTAAAAGCATTTTTTTGTGGAATTAAAATTATCAAAATGAAAATGATCTGATAAAATTATAAAACCTCATACCAGTAGGCATATTTATAAATGATACATTCCCCTAGTGGGATTTTTGTGCATTACTCATTTATCAACTATTTGTTGAACGTTATTCCGTGTCAGGTACTACACTAGGCACATGAAGTTACAATGATTTTTCATATGACCTGGTGTTTGCTTACTTGATTTTAAACTGCACTTAAAGGGGACTTGCAGATACTTCTCATTTTTATCTCCCTTACACAGTCTTAAATATATGTAATGCTTTTTAAATGTTTTCCTTGAATAGTGTTTTGCTTACCTCATGTCGTGAGGTCATAAGATGAGCTCCTTAGTATATATTGCAAGATTTTTTCTGTTCCAATGTTCCAGTTTATAAATTTTCTTTTACAAATATAATATATTGAAATGCAAATGGCTTTCTGTGAATCCCAAAGAAAGAGGCTCCATGAGGATCTTTGGCATCAGTGAGGAAAGAAAATTCTCCACATATGAATTTGGAACTAAGGAAATTTCTACAGGAAAGCCCAGTTGTCAAAAAAGTACTTAATGAGCTTGACCTGTGAATAAAATGATTAAGAAGATGGCCAAGGGGGTAAGGTCAAGTTCAAAGCCTTATTATCGCACTTTTTTGCTGGGTGAGTCTTACCTGCATACCTAACCTCAGTTTCCTACCTGTTCAGTGGGAAAGATGAAAGGCTGTACCTTATAAGTTGCCTGTACAGGCCCAAGGGCTGGGCCGCACAGACAGGAAGCATGCTAAGTGATAACTCCAACGTCACTCTGACCATGAGGCATACTCCTTCCACTCTGCCCTTCATCCAGTCCTAGAAGGAGGTCCATGTGCTCCTAGACTCTTGTTCAGAGTTGGCACAAATTAGATTTGCCTTAAAGAGAGAGTGCCACAGTCATCTTTTTTAACATGGCATGAATCATTTCTACAAAAGGGATGAAGGAATTCTAAATATACTCATCCTCGATAGAGTCTTCAAGGACAGAACCACATTTACGATGGAATTCTAGTTCTTCCATAAAATGATTCCCAATTTGACATAAAGCATGTAGATGTCCTTTCATTTTTCTCTCAAAGTAGATCATAGTCTGTCACCTAATTTGATGGGCAGGTAGCATATGAATGCTTTGCCTCTGTGAGGTGAGGGTTGTTCCTTGTACACAGAGAATTGAGATCATTGCTCTAACCCCAGGTTAAGGGGGCTAGTATCGTAATGAGAACGAGAAGGCTGGATGTCACCTGGTGATAGATGACAGGAGGAAGCTAATGTAAATGTGGGGAAAATCAAGGGGGAAAAAGTTCACAGTTTCCTTTACAGTTACTTACAAGGTAAAATAGAAATTAACTGTCCCCATTTTTAGGATATAAGTATTACTCTCCTCTTCTTTAGTGTGAATCAGATATTATTAATTTTCAGTAACTGAGTTTGATATTTAGGATATTGAAACCTGTTGGTTTCATTCACAGCTGATGGGTTTAAATGGACTCCTATTTAGGGATGTTGGCAGTATAACAAATATTTGACTACCAAACATAATAAAAATGAACATTTAGTTAATTTTTGATTGTGTACTTATTTCCAAAGGAAAATATTTCATATGTGATTCTCCTTTCTCTGTACTCTACTTAAAATGTATGTAGATGAGAGTTGTGTGTATGTCAGGTAAATTTATGCTGTGGTGCGCTTGAAGAACATGGTGTGAATCTCTAATTATGTTAAAAAAATGATTTTCTTAGTGCAGCATTATACTCATTATATACTCTACACATTCCATTTTTGAACAGATTCCTGGCATGATAATTATATAATCATTCAGTACAGTAGAAACATCATTATGGTCACATACTAATTAGCTACTAAAATGAAACAAAACAGAACCTAGTTCACAGCTTATTATAAAAAGTGATTTAATATTATATAAAACTAAATGTATGGTTAAAATTATTATTTGCTTTAAATGTGAATCTTTTTCCCCTATGGGACACGGGAAGGAATCTGTGTTCTGGATGCTTATTACCTAATTTATTGGTTGGGCACATGTTACATTTTATTATCAGAGCCCTTATGACTAGACCTGTGTAGTAGAGCATCCAACAAACCTGCCAGTAGGAATTCTAGGCTCAGTACCTGGATGTGCCTCAGGGCTTCTGCAGAATCAGGATACTGGCCCGAGTCTTCAGACCATATTATCTCTAAGCCTCTGGGAACATGGGGTTAAGCAGTAAATCACTCATTTCTGGGATGCTGGCTTAAACATCTTTGGTGCTGAGGATAGGTGATTCTCAACTGTTTTTCTTCTCCACGTTGCACATTAGGAATATAGTATTGTCTTGCTGGTAACAATGAATCCTGGCAGTTGTGATTCTCCAGGTGTGTTTGTGATGGGACAAGTCAGGTGACACGTAAGCTCTGGTAGAGGGCAGTAGGAGGGCACCAATAGGTTGGCAGATCCTTCAGGTAAGTCTGTTAGCATTGCCCTCACTATTCTTTAGAATTGCTTCTGTGGATAAAATAGGGTTTTACCCAGTATGTCAAGACTTCAGTGTCCTTTGTAAATACGTTTTTGACTACACAGCTTCAGCCACTCTTCTCTCGCACATCTATGGAATCTCGGTGAACATAAGTGGTGTAAGCTAGGTTGTGTGATCCTGATGCATACTATAAGCCATTAGGAATTAGAGACATTTTTATTGCTGTGTTGTCGCTTTTGATATCTCAGAATACTATTTCTGTCATAAGAGCTTCTCCCGATAAACCCTTTATAAGTCAAACATTTTATAGATTTTATGTTACATGCTCGCTCTTTTCTTTTGTGTTTTCCTGTTGTCCTTCACTTTAGTTTTGACCACTGCAAGTATTAGTTTTACTTCTTATGCGATTTGCAATGCAATTGAAATACACAGAACACACGTAGAATAAAAGAGCACGACTACGCTTTCTAATGCACTAAATACACAATACTAGCTGGTGTCTGCCATCTTTGATGTAGCTGCTATGGGTCAGGGGGAGATGGGGTTGCTATTTGACTATTCAGTTCTGTGGTCCTGCAGTTACAAAATTGTATAGGAAACCAAAATATTTCAATCAAGAAAATATTCACTAATGAATCAGTGAGTTATATTATTCAAACATCCTCTTTGAAATATCTTTTGATTTATTTGAAGATAATCTGATTCAAATTGATCATAAAGTAAAATCATAAATCTTTCAAAGACTCTGTTTCATGAAGTCTGTGATATGATGGTCTAGAACATTTCTGCTCAGAGGCAAAGCCATGAAACAGTGAGGATCTCCAACTAAGAATTCTTTGAATATCAAAGAAATTAAGAAGAGGACTTTAGGAAAAATGATGAAGTCCTTGAATATTTTTTACAAATGTAGTTATGTTTAAAACCATCCTATAAAAATTAAATGCATGAAGGTGTCATAATGTGCTAATATAAAATATTGTTGGAAAAAGTCTGCCAGAAACTCCAGTTCATTCATTTTTTTTGCTCATTCTAAGAATTGCATGTAGTTTTAAATAATTGTCTAAACTTATTTTAATAGTGTGTGTTGTCCTTTTTCTAGCTAGGCCCAGTCAAATCTTTTTTAGCACTATTTGTATAAAATTTTAACACCCTTTTTAAGTGGAGCTACTTGAAATGATCTTTTTTCCAGAACCAACTCTCTTGGGGAATAAGGACCCCATGTATATAAAATAAATGTGTGATTCTGCATGGATAGCCATACATTTTTGTTGTCTTTTAGTGGTCTAAAATGAATGTCAGGATTTTAATTGAAATTAATTGTGGCTAAAGTACAAATAGGCAATGTATGTGTTTTCTTACTCAGCGAGCTTAGGCAGGGATCAGGAGATTAGTTGGATCAAGCTGATTATTTTAGAAAGGCTAATAAAACCATGTGTTATATAGGTCATTTTCTGGGCCATGGAAATAACTTTATTATAGTTCTCTTAATGTCTTCCATTTGTATAACATTTTATTCTTAGAAAGTGAATCATTATTTCATTACCCTTTGTAGTGTGTGTTATTTGTGATGAAATTGCGTGTTCTCCAAAAATTTTACCAGAATGTGTTCCTTATAAGTCCTCTCCGTGTGTTGACTCTATGTCTACAAGCTGAGTCTTTACACATAGTGTAAAAGAAGTAGAAATACTGTTTTAAGACCCGAGTAGTGAAGCAGCTGTTTTTGCAGGTATCTTGTGGTCTGTAATCCTTCAGAACAAGACCGAATCTCAGTGGTCTCAGTCTATGTGAGTTCCCCCACAGCACAAGTGTCTTCTGCTTCCGGAAAGCCTTTGGAAATTCAGATGAGTGCAGTTTGGAATACAGCAACTACTATTTCACAGACAGCCTATGAGGTACGTTTTCGCCATAGAACTTAAAGAGGCACCATTAAAAAAGCATAGCCAGTATGTAGTTTATATATGTATCCATGCTCCCTTTGAGTCATCACATTGGTGTATGTGAAGTGGTTAAAGTTGTGGATACCAGGGGATTTAACTGACCAGTTAAATGACACTAAAGGAAGAGAGATCCTGTGTGTATATCACATGTTATTATTAGTATGTTATTAGCATGTATATTGTATATCTTTGTAAGTATTGGAACTTTTTCCTGAAGTAATGAAGTCATCATTACCTAAAAAATTTTGAAATTCTTTGTTTAACTCAATTCAGTAACAATTATGCACACTGAAGTTGAGATAAATAACACCTTTTCTAAATAACTTAGGTCCTTTCAGCGTTTCATTGCAAAGGTGACGTGACACACCATAAAAGAAGGACTTCCTAAAATAGAGGAAGGTGCTTTTTACCTGAGATACAACTGTGGAAAGCCTGGCCTGAAGTAATAGACATTTTTGGAGAAAATTTCTTAAAGTAATATTAAACTGGACCCCCACATCACTAGAAAAGTTGAATTCTTGGAGTCTCGAGTGCAAATTAAACTGTACTTCTGAAGACGCAGCCAAAAGCTAGGAACTCTAAATGAGAATTACTTTTCTTGTTAAAAGCCATTGCTGGCTGCTTTCATAAATTCATAATCCTTTAGTTAGAAAGGAGAAGATAATAGAAGTTTTGGTCAGATGTTACAGGAAACAGCCTATCTAGAAAAGGGAGGAATAGCTCCTAGGAGGCAGAGGTCACGACTTACAGTGTGTGTGCATCCTCTGTGCTTTGTGCATTGTCTGCTGGACCCCAGGCATTCGATGGCCACTGTTAGCCTGCCTAATATTTATAGTATTACATTTACCACTTTTATTTTTAATGTACTTGAAACCATAGTATAAAAAGGGTCCTGATAATTAGGAAAAATCGTTGTTCACCTAAAGCTCCTACCTTCATGAAGCATTTTCTCCTCTGAGCATCCATTAAGAGCACCATCGGACAATTGAGGTTGCTCGTATAATTTCATATATTGAATGAAAGCATTCATGCCTTTGATAGTCCTACCAACCTGAAGTTATTAGATTCCCTGGATAAACGGAAATGTGGATACTCTACCCATAAATTCTCAAAACATCTTTAAAGTAGAGTATTAAATTCTTTTTAAAATACGGTAGTTTTTTTGTTGTTGTTCTTACTAGATGTATAAATCCTTTTCTTTCAGTAGATTGCATTTCTCTTTAAAAAAATTCTCTCCTCTGTCTTTTAAAGATCTCCTTCCTAGTGCAGATGCCACCACTCGGACTGAAAGTGTATAGAATTTTGGAATCAGCAAGTTCAGACCCACATTTAGCTGAGTATGTGCTGCATAATGGTAACGTAAAAGATAAAGGAATTTTCAACATGAAGAATGTAAAAAGTACTGAAGAAGATATAACTCTAGAGAACTCCTTTGTTAAACTTCGGTTTGATCAGTCTGGGCTTTTGGAGGTATGTTCTGAATAGTTTCCAAATTCATGGAAGGCTTATCACTTTTATTATAATATGTGCAGATTATGTATGCAGAGGGGGGAAAGTCGATGCAAATACTCTGGGAGAAAGGATGGATGAGCTATATGTATCTGATATATGTGGTCCACTGTGACCACTTGCTCCTAACAAGGGTGGTCTGTGGGTGGTGCTGCTCCGTGAACTGTTACTGGTCCACAAGATAAGTATAGAAGCTGTAATGGTTGAGAAAAATGTTTGTGGAAACTCTGAAAGCACAATGACACAATAAATTCATGCCTACTGAATCTAATAATAAAAAGTTTGAGTGTATATTTGGTATATCACTTTAAATTTAATTTTTCTAGTAATTCACTCTTATTGTACTTCACAAAAATATTGGTCCATGCATACTGGAAATAAAAAAATAAACCTGCTTCTTCAGTACAGAAAGTTTGAGAAGCACTGGTCCACATCTCTTAATTTGTGTATCTCTTTCTTCCTTAATGAAGTGTGTTCTTTTTGTTTCTATTGTGAAAGTTTTAAATTCTAAGTATTAGCTATAAAAGTATACTTTTAAATATGAGATTTTGGGTGTTCATCCAAGAATCGTGAACATTAGAGGCTGAATGTTAGCATTTTTCTGTCTGTCTTGAGGTTTTTTGGTGTTTTTTTTTTTAATCAACATATACATGGAACCAGATGCAACATCATTAAAATCTTAATATAGTAAGTTGCTTTTAAACATTGTTTTTATCCTTAGGAAATGATAAATAAAGAAGACAGTAAACATCATGAAGTAAAAGTGCAATTTTCATGGTATGGAACCACCAGTAAAAAGGACAAAAGTGGTGCCTACCTCTTCTTACCTGATGGGGAAGCCAAGGTAAGTGCCAATGAACTGAGCTGTGAATAAGCATTTATTGAAAGAGTAATGAAGAAAAAAATAAGTTCATCTCATTATTTTGTCATCTGTTAGGTATAGATGAGTTGGTTCCACTATTATATTTCCTTACTGACACTTGGCAATCGGTAGTCGTGAGTGTTAGGTAAACAAATAATTTTTCAGGGTTGGAATTCATTAAGGTGCTACAATGAACAGTTGCTCTCCATGGAAAGAAGCCAGATTTGTTGGAGGGTTCAGGTGCTGTTGTGGTGTTCTGTGTGGCACAGCACATATACAGAGACAAATTATCTAGCCATAGGAGAAAAATAAATTGTCCAGTGGGCCATTTTTCTCCTTAACTTTCAGCACTTTAAAAAACAAAAAAAAATTTCCCTCCCCTTGACTGTAAAGGTGTAATAATATATACAAATTTTGGCACATTTTTGAAAATGCAGAAAACTGAAGAAAACAATAAAATTTACCAACTATTCCAAAGGCCATGCAAACCACTGCCAACATTTTGATGTATTTTTTATTGTCTTACTATGCATATCCCTTTCTCCCCCATTTTCACTGTTGTGACAGTGCTCACAATCAAATGGTATATTCTTCGAAAACACATTTTCAATATATACTGTTGTGATTAAAGGTCTGAGGGTCCAATGTCTAACATGGTGACTGTATTTGATAACACCATATTATATGATATGCTGAGAGAGTAGAACTTAAATGTTTTCACACACACAAAAATGTATATATATGTAAAAAAAAAAAAAAAGAATTTCCTATTGTTGCATATGTAGATTTTCTCCCAATACTTCACTACTGTAACATTGTGATAAGCTTTCTTTGTAGCATTCTTTTTATGCAGTGATGATTATTTCCTGAGAATAACTTTCTAGAAGAGTTATTTTGTGTCAGTGGATGAGGCCTTTAAGACTTGATACAGGGGCGCCTGGGTGGCTCAGATGGTTAAGCGTCTGCCTTCGACTCAGGTCATGATCCTGGAGTCCCGGGATCGAGTCCCGCATCAGGCTCCCTGCTCGGCGGGGAGTCTGCTTCTCCCTCTGACCCTCCTCCCTCTCCTGCTCTCTGTCTCTCATTCTCTTTCTCTCAAATAAATAAATAAAATCTTTAAAAAAAAAAGACTTGATACATACTGGGGCACCTGGGTGGCTCAGTTGTTAAGCATCTGCCTTCGGCTCAGGTCCTGGTCCCAGGGTCCTGGGATGGAGCCCCGCATCAGGCTCCCTGCTCTGCGGGGAGCCTGCTTCTCCCTCTCCCACTCCCCCTGCTTGTGTTCCCTCTCTAGCTGTGTTTCTCTCTGTCAAATAAATAAAACCTTAAAAAAAAAAAAAAGACTTGATACATACTATTTCTCTGTCCTCTAAAGTGACTGCATAAATATTCGCTCCCACCAGCATTTTTGAGAGTAGCTCTCTAATATACCACTCCAAGCACTGAGAATCAGTCATATCAAAAGCTTTACCTATAATAATGGGTGAAAAATATTTTACTGTTAAGTTTTTGTGATTATTAGGGAAGCTAAACTTCATACATTTATTTCTCTCTCCTATATCTTTTGTGAGTTTCATATATAAGTTCTTTGACCATTTTTCTACTGGTATGACTTACGGATCTATAAGCATTCTTTATATATGGTAAAAATTAATCCTTTTTCCTATATACTGCAAAATGTTCCATCAGTGTGTCATTTAATTTAATTATGTTATGCTGTTATAGTATTTTTTTTAATTTTTGTGTAGTCAGTTCTGTATTTTTTTCTTTAGAACATCTTCCTTTGCTTTTCTACTTATATAGGTTTTCTCTACTTCAAGACAAGTTAAATATTCTCCATATTTTGTTGCCTAGAAACCTGTCTCCTGCAGAAGTTACTGTTGTTCTTCAATTTCGAAAAACCTGTTAACTGAAATCAAATAATAGATTTTATTTTATTTTATTTTTTTAAAGATTTTATTTATTTATTTGACAGAGAGAGACACAGAGAGAGAAGGAACACAAGCAGCAGGGGTGGGAGAGGGAGAAGCAGGCTTCTCGCTGAGCAGGGAGCCCGATGCGGGGCTCGATCCCAGCACCCCGGGACCATGACCTGAGCTGAAGGCAGACGCTTAACGACTGAGCCACCCAGGCGCCCCAAATAATAGATTTTAAAGAATAGCATTGACCGTTCTAAGGAGTCTAGTTTTTTGTTGTTTCGATTTTTTTTTTAATCAGTGAGGAATTAAAGGTAAACTACAGCTCATAGTAGCCGTTCTAGGAAGGGTAGTGGATCCTAAGTATAAGCTGTATCAGTCTGTTCTCTCTTGGACAAGAATTTGGGTTTTGGGTTGTTTGTTTTTTTTTTTAAGATTTTTATTTATTTATTTGAGAGAGAGAGTCAGAGAGAGGGCACAAGCAAGGGGAGCAGCAGAGGGAGACGGAGAAGCAGGCTCCCTGCTCAGCAGGGAGACCGACGTGGGGCTTGATTCCAGGAACCTGGGATCATAACCCCAGCCAAAGGCAGACGCTTAACCGACTGAGTCACCCAGGCACCCCAGGAATTTGGTTTTGATTGACTGTTCTTATACCAAAGAAAAAATGAAAAATAACAATACTTCTGGAATATTATGCATGGACAATTGTGACTAATTTATTTAAAATTATTCTATCTTTAAATAGCTCTAATATTAAATTAAAAAACCAAGAGAATTATCATATATTTACAAAGAGAAAATAAAAGACTATCAGGGAGGCAGGTGGGTGCATCAGAAACAGGTAGGAGCCCAGAAATCCCCATGCCAGCTTTCATCTTCTTCCCTTACTTTTTAGCTATATGGTAAAATTAGGTCCAAGAACTTTGTAAACTCTTAATGCATTATATTAATTTCAGAATAGTTTTTCTAGAACCAGAGAGGTACATTTGGAAGAAAATTTCACAGTTCTGAAAATCTGATGCTACTTAAGTAGTTCGCAATGCAAGCCTAGCTCGTCATGCCATTGTTGAGCTTCTGCAGCCTGTAATGCTTAAGAAAATATAATTCCTTCAAAAAAAAAGAGAAAATATAATTCTTCATAAATGCTTTCAATGTGTTCCTATGTCACAGAAGTATGTTCTGTTCCTGATTTTTCTTGACAACTAGATTCGAAATGACGAAACCTTAAACCAGTGGTTGCCATAGTTTTTTCAAGTTTGTAAATTTGCTTTATATTCAGCTAGTTCTTTCTAGTAAAAGGGCAGTGTGTTTTATAGACTAGTAAACCTAACTGTGATTAAGCAATTCTCTGAATCCTGCTTTCTGTTTGCTTAGATGACTCCCTGTGGTCATCCTTGCCACCTGCCCGACCCCTGAACATTAGGGGGCCACGGTTATAATAAACGTTTGCCTGGGAAAATGTCACTGCTGTAGAATGAATGGTATTTCTAATAAATAGCACATGGACAATATAGAAGGGTTTTAATTAGAAATTTTTATAGCTGGGAGGGAATGTTTGTAGATCACCTAGGCCAGTCAAGTTGTAAACATTTTTATTTTCTATTTTCAGCACTTTTTGTCTAATGAAAAACCTTATACTCCATTTTTATAGCATGCGCCTGTTCTGATACCTTGTAAGGTTTTGTTTTCACTTGAGATTGCAAATATCAGGTGGTATGTATTTGCCATTTGGGAAATGATAATAAACATCCCTTGGAAAAGTTAAAAGCTGAAATTTTTTCTTAAAAATGTCATTTCCTCCTCAGCCTTATGTTTACACAACACTGCCCTTTGTCAGAGTGCAACGTGGAAGGTTTTACTCAGACGTGACTTGCTTTTTGGAACATGTTACCCATAGGGTCCGACTGTACAACATCCAAGGTAAGAAAACAAAGCAATAGCTGTGAAACATGTACTCTGGTTCTGGAATTCTTTGTGTGTCGTTTTTAATAAACTAGCAATTGTTTTTTTTTGTGTTTTTTTTTTGTTATGTTATGTTAATCACCATACATTACATCACTAGTTTTAGATGAAGTGTTCCATGATTCGTTGTTTGTGCATAACACCCAGTGCTCCATGCAGTACGTGCCCTCTTTAATACCCATCACCAGGCTCACTCATCCCCCCACCCCCTCCCCTCTAGAACCCTCAGTTTGTTTCTCAGAGTCCATCGCCTCTCATGGAGCAATTGGTTTTTGAACATGGTATTTATGGTGGTCTTTCCTAAACTTGTCATTATACTCACTGTGTGGTTTAAAAATATACTTAGCCTTTTGATAATCAGAAATGGTAAAACATTTAACTCTACATATGTATGTTCTTTCCCTATATATATCTCCTCTTACGTCTCATAATATTTGTCTTGGTCATGAGTTCATTAATTGGAATCTTTATTTCTAAGATCTAAAAACAGTGGGGTTTTTTGTTGTTTTAATTTTACAAAATGGGCATTCTGTCAATTACGGCTTTCAGTTAGTAGATCATTGACCGTCTCTGACATGCACACACACCCCCCACGTATAGCCTGCCTTAAATATGGAATGTATTACAATAGCAGGTGTTACTGGAATTTAACTTTCTTTTAAGAAAAACGTTCGTTACTAGTTCTTTCTGTTTACAAGTCTTTACCTGGGAGAGTATAAAATTGGGCGATTGTTTATTGCTTTTAGGATGGGACTGATGAGCAGCATCTTTATCAACCAAGTGACAGTAAATAGGCTTTTAATCCTCTTAGGGACTTAACCATGGGCAGTGGTTCTTGTCCTTCCGTAGGATTTGGATGGAGCCGTGGCTCCCAGACACCCTCAGAGTTGCACATTTATGTTGGTTCATGTTGAATTCACTTTTTTTAGAATGGGGTACTTTTCCAACCACAAATTTAATCCTAGTAACCAGACCACTTAACCATGGTATCAACTCTCTTAGAAAAGGACCTCATAAAAATGCCACTTTAGATTCTTCTTTGCTGTTAGCTAGGCTGAAAAAGTTAGAAAAGGAAATATTGTTTCCTTGAATCCTTATACCAGTAGATAATAAAGCGTTTGAAAACTAATGATAAAATATATGGGCAGGCGCTGTTTGCTTTTTGGGTTTTGTGGGGAAGCAAAGGGTACTGTGTTCAGGGAATGTTCACTCTGCTACCTACAAGAAAGTCTGAAATAATCTTTTATTGAGTTTTATTGAGTTTTCTAAAATCTCTGGTAAGCCAGAAACAATATTTTTGACCATCCTTTTCTACTCTTGCATAAGCCATTGTTCAACATCTCTGAGAGCTCTAAAATTATACCTTCAGCTACGGCCAGAGGTTTCATTTTATGGGTAGAAAGTAGCATCCCCATCACACAGGAGATGTGCTTATCTGCTTTTAGATTTGCTTAAAAAACTGTTGCTTGTAATGGAATGTTTCTTCCTTGAGTACAGCATGGCCCCCACTTTGGCCCAGGCCTGTGTCATCAAGCATGGTTTACTGTTGTTTTTCCTTAGGTCTACTTAGGAGGTAGGCTGTGTGACAGAGTTCATGCTGAAGCAGCTCGCCAGAGAATTCCTACTTCTCAGTCAAGTCCGTTTGCTTAATTGCTTTTCTTTTTGTTTAAATGAGTCTGTCACCATCATTGCAGCCTCAGAGTTTTCGCAGGTTGTCCAGGGGATCTGGAGCTCATCACAGAGGATGGTTTCCGTAAATTAGAGGGCCCTCTTCTGCTGCTGTGACTATAAGCTTAGTTTGCCGTCATATCCCAGTGGTTGATTTGGAAATTAATAGGCTCTGACTTGCCTGTGTACTCAACCCAACAAACATGCATTTACCAGGCCCTAAAAGCTTTTCTTTTCTCCTCTTTCCTTCTCCCCAGCTAAGCAGTCCAAAATGCCCAATGGCTGACTAGTAGCCCCTTTGCAGAACCAGGAACCACCAAGATTTAACTGCCTCCCAGCCCTCCAAGGTGACAATGCCAGTGGATTGGTCAGTTAAGAAAGAGAAGTTGTTCTCAACTGGACGCTTAGAGTATTAGCATAACAAAAATAATAATAATAAAATAAGAATACAGACCTCGAATTGCCTCTGGATGTCACAATGGGTGGAATAAACAGGGTGAAGCATTTGGATGAGATTTCTGTAGCTTGAAAGCAGAAAGCTTCAGAAGTTGGTGGGAAACGACAGATAAATAAGTTAGGTATAACGTGAAGTTAACTTAGAGTGCTTCTCCAGATGGGTTTTACTGTTCTTGGCTTGGATTGAACCTGAAACCAGCGTGTATAACCATTCGAAGTGACATAGCAATCTTTATTTTTGCTCTCTCAAGCCCAGAGTGTTTATATTTTTTGTTTTTTTCCAACATGAAAGCAATCGCTGGGAGATGGAGATACCAGTTCACCTGAAAGGCTTTCATTCAAACTATACATCCTTCTATGTTTGTATCTGAGCCCCTCTCAACAAATCTCCCTCTTGGAAAAAATAAGCCCCGTTGTGGAGAGAGAGCCTCTTCTCAGTCGCCTTCCTGACCTCCCTCCATCTGTCGTTTTCTTTCACATACCGGTGCATGAAGGCTCAGGTTGTCTGGATCCTGGCTCATTGGGGTTTTAATTAAATCACTGGTTGAAACCTAAGGAAGAGATGTGAGGTCTTCAGGGTGTTTGGATGTCGACGAGTTCAAAGTGCCTGAATGGGGTCTGGTTATGCTGCACCAAAGCAGCCATACTGTGAAATACTTGAAAGCTCTTCGGTGTTTTAAACTTCAGCCTCATGTAAACCAGGTATCTGGGTGATTGATCAAAATCCATGGACAGGATGTAGCTTTTCGTCTTAGGTGTAGAGAAAACATCAGCCAACTTCCATGCTTTTGTCGAGTGGCTTGTGTTTAATATTTCTTGAAAGAACGTAAATACCTACTTTCAAATTTAACTTTCTAAATTGTCTTTGGATGTATGCTAATTGTGCCCCCTTTAAATAAACTGACCAGATGCAGTTATTCGGATGAGTATTAATGAATAGAGCCTGTTTGTTGTTAGTACCAAATTTATGAGCCAGAAAAAAATGGGGCTTGGGGGAGAGAAACTATTAATATTTTATGATTAGGTACTATAATGGTATTAGGTTACTAAACCATTAATTATACAAAAGATTTTATTACCTCTCAGCAACAAGGATAAAGAAACAGAAAGAGTTGATATTATGGAATATCTGTCTTTATTGAGAGTCTATATTAAATGTTTCAAATTCAGTTTACTTGAAATATTCTTTTAAAAAAACTAAAGTAATACAAACCTGATAAAGTATCCTTAAATTCCTCAGTCTCTATTTTAGTTACTCTTTGACCGTTTTCTCCCCCAAAGTAACCTTTGGCTCCAATTAAGCTTTGGGAGAGAAAACAAAAGCAAGAACAGAAATCAAACAGCACTTCCCAGATTATAAAAACTGTGTGGTCATCATTGATTTTGCAACAAACTGAGTTGGGAGGCGTAGGTTCAACCAACTTTGTTTTTTTGTTTTTTGTTTTTTTCTTGGTGTTTTATATTTAAGTTTTAGTGTCTATTTGTGTTCTCTCCAGATTCTGAAAATGGTCAGAGGTGCAGTTTAGAGTCCTCTCTTAACATCATTTAAGCTATTAAAAAACACTCTTGTGTTTCTTTTCATTATTGTTCAAACATTACATTCAAAACGTTTCTAGAAATATTAAATTAGAGGAAATCTTGTGCTCACTAGCTTTAAAAGCTCTACAAGATCAGAGGGATTTGAAAGAGTTCTAATGCAACACAATGTATCGCCTTCTATCAGGTTAAATAAGAAATCCATTTTGTAGCACCCATAATTTAATGAAATGCCCTTTTGGAACTATTTTTTTTTTAATTTTTCAAAGATTATATTTAGTTTGTAGAAAATAACATTTTTCTGGAGGAAAAGATGGGAGAAATGAGGATTAATTTTTCTTGCACTATAATCATCTTTCATTAAATTGAAGCTTTTCGTGTCACTAAGGCTACTTTAGCTTTTTTTTGTTAATCTTGATTTGGAAGATAGAATGTGATACAGGCAGAAACCCCTGTATCCCCTTACGTTATATTTGTTTCATCACAACAAGTGCATACCTTGCAGTGACATCATGATCAGTAAGTGACATTTGCTAGCTGTGGCTTCATTTGTCTTTGGAGTTGTAATTATTAGACTTTGGTGCCCTAGTTTTTTGACATCAACAGCTACTTTGAAGAATGAGGTTGCTATGGGTTACCAGTGTGTCCTGTACATTTTCACTAGCACAAGGTTCAGGTTCCAGATCGGTTAAAATATATACCTTCAAGCTTCCCCCCGCCTCTCCGCCCCAGGACTACGTTCTCCTAGGCGGGTGTTTGTGAATGAATGAGTATGTGTGCAAACCATGTTTCAACCCTTAAGAGAAATATCTAAATGCAATACTTTTGCCTATTTTCCACCAACATACTATGAAGTACTATATGTAATGGATCTTGCTAAAAGAAAGCAAGTAGCCTGGAGGTAAAATGTAATGAACTGCCATCAAAAAGTATGGAAGAAAAGACTTTCCTTTGGCTGCAATGACTGAGTAATTTCCTTGCATGGGCACATTTAGCATTCAAAAAGAGGTCGCTTAGTTTTTCTCTGTTTTGAATATGTAATGTGATTGGATTCATAACATGACCCTTGACTTTTAGAAAGTCAAAATGAACTCCATCTAGTTAAACACATAAGAGAATCACACTGGGAATTAGAGGTCTGAATCCTCAGTTGTGCCTTGAAGCCAACCAGTGACCTTGAGTTTGTCCTTAGATTTCTTACGGACTCAGTTTCTTAAACTGTAGAAAGACTAGATAGATGGGCAATTAGGTATAACCATTAAAGAGTCTTCACAAAACTTAGTATTACATAAAGTCTCTGTTGTGCTTAACTCCTTGCTCCTAAATTCATCTTCTAAGGATGGTTGAATCTGGGCCTTCCATCCCTGGAGTCCTCCTCCTTGTAAACAAGGTCTCAGAGCTTCACTGAAGTTGTTTTTATTTCCATGAAAAGATTCATGAGGATATTAAAATGATTTGCAATCAATCTCTCATTTTTTCCCAGGACTGCGTTCCATATTTAGTTTAAGAGTAAAAAGCATTAAGTAAGTTATGGCTAGGCAGACTTAGGTAATTCAGACATTTTTGGAATACCATAATATGCAATTGACTGCTAAGGATTTTTCTTTCCTGTTAATTGGAACTTTTAAAAATTGAAATAAGTAGCTATGTGTTGAATCTGATTATTCCCTACAGGCATGAAAGAGGAGGTTATTTTAAGGGACTATAAGCACATTCTGGCTACACAAATTGAGAACTCAGAGGTTATCTTGGGGGCTCGTTGACAGCAGCTGCTGTGTTGAAAGCATAGCTTCTTAGCAGGGAAACATCCTCCCCCACAAATAAGTGTTGTACTAAACTCAGATGAAGGGCAGGGGGATGGGAAATATAGGGGGAGTATGGTGGTTAAGAGCTCAGACTCCAGAGTCCACGTACCTGCATGTCATCTCCAGCTCCTATCCCAGCTCTGCCGCTTACTAGCTAGCTGCTTGACCTTGCGCAAGTTATTACCTCTCTGTCCTTGGTTTTGTCATACTGAAAAAGGTGACAATAATAGAATCCACCTCACAGAAGTGTTGGAAGATTAACTGAGTTAATATACATAAAGCCTGGCACATATTAAGTGTTGTGTCTCCTTAAGAGGTTGTGTAGGCTTTGGGCACCTGGGTGGCTCCGTCGGTTAGGCGTCTGACTCTTGATCTCAGCTCAGGTCTTGATCTTAGGGGTTGTGAGTTCAAGCCCCACATTGGGCTCCGTGCTGTGTGTGGAGTCTACTTAAAAAAAAAAAAAAGAGGATGTGGGCCAGATGAATTAGACATAAGTGTTACAAAAGACAGTAGCCATTGAGGGTTGGGGGTGTTGGGGAAGATTTGATAAAGGAAGTGAGCTGTTGAGATGCTATGTCTTAGAGAAATGTCATTTATATAGGCAGAAAGGAGGGAAAGAACATTACAAAGCGTGAAGTGGGTTTTTTTTTTAATCAGACTCCTTTGTTCCTATTAGAATTTGAAAAACTATTACATATATTTAAGTTGGCATCTAGTTTTTATACATTTAGAGAATTGCAGATGTTTTTTTCTGGAATATAATAAATATTGACATTTTAAAATAAACATATCCAGTGAGTAGCAATTTGATTTCCAAATCATGCATTTTTAAAAAGGCCTGAATAAGATCTTTAACAGTCAAATTTCACATCCTTATTTTCTCCTTGAACTCGTATTTCCATTCTACTTCCACAGAATTTTATCTTAATGTAATATTTTTATGCTTGAGAGTCTTGTTATTCATCAACCTTTCATTACTCTTATGAAATACATATGTATGTGTATATTAAGTTTAAAAATTCTATCATCCTAAAAGTAAGTATTAAATTTTTTCTGGATTGAGTTATAAAGATTATTAGTAGTATACAGTTGATCAAAACAGTCCCTGTATAGGGGCACCTGGGTGGCTCAGTCGTTAAGCGTCTGCCTCCTGTATATTGCCATTTTGGTCATTTATTTCATGAACTTATAGGAAACTTTTTGCTCAGTGGATGAATCGTTTCTACCCTTTGTATCCCCATATGTTCATGTATCCATTGGTGAATGTTACTTATTGCTAGAATGAGATAGGTTTCAGCATCGATTTTCTTCTTAATTTTTGTTTTTATAAAGGTAAGGCCAAAAAATGATGTTACCATAATTAGGTGGGAATGGAAGGAGTTCTATTATAAGAATGTCATTCAGTCCCTTGAACTCCTTATGAGTTATGGTCCATAAATCACAGAATTGTCTATTGTCAAACTTGAGTTTCAATCAATTATTTTTAATGATCTACTGCCTGACAAATTGATTAGATACACCTTCAGTTTTGTTGAAGGCAAACAATAGAAAATCACACGTTTTGGAAAATATTTGTTACCCAGCCTTTAAAGTTCAACCAAACACCAGTATTGCAAATTGTCTCTGTTCAGCGTCCACTGGAGTTAGGATGAATGAGTGGTATGCTACTGATTCTTTTTTGTTAATTCAAGAGAAGGAACGGTAAAAGTGTGATTTTAAAAAAAAAAAAAGAAAAAAACAAGGAAGAACTGCTTGCCTCCATAGCAAGATCAACTTGAGAAGTAAGAGTACACAGAATCCAGGCTTCCTGCATTAAGCTACCTTGGAAAGGAGCATGTTTGGGAGAGCGGGAAGTAGGCAAGTTCAGAGTGACTGTCAGTGTGGAGAGTATGCGAACAGACCATTATGAGTATTCTAGCATTCTTCCCTCGCTTGTCCTGGCCCAGCCCCAGCTTGGATCGTTGGGAAGGGAACAGGAAAGCTCTACAGTGTTGTGAGCTGTTTTATTCACTCCCCATGGAAGTGCTTTCGTTAGATCTTGTCTGTTTTGGATTTAAAAAAAATGTTACTGATGTAGATGTTGTATTCCCTCCAAGAGAGAGCTTCCAAAAAACCTATTGTTTCTTTTTTTTTTTTTTTTAAGATTCTATTCATTTATTCATGAGAGATAGAGAGAGAGAGGCAGAGGCAGAGGGAGAAGCAGGCTCCCAAGGAGCAGGGAGCCTGATGCGGGACTTGATCCCAGGACCCTGGGATCATGACCTGAGCCAAAGGCAGACGCTTAACGACTGAGCCACCCAGGCGTCCCAAACCTATTGTTTCTTAAAATCAATGCTTAATAGGACAAAAAAAAAAAAAAAAAGACAGCTTTCAGTGTTATTGTGTGTTTTTTTCTATTACTAGGTCTTCAAGTATATTGTAGTTAATTGGTGTCATCTTTAACCAAAAATTGCAATCCATGGAATCAAAATGCTCTACTTTTCCTATTATGCATTTACTTTTGTGTCATTTTAAGAATTACTGAAATGAAAAGCCTAAAATATGTAGACCAGTGCCTTGCTCATGATAAGTTGATCAATAAGTCGTAGTAGTTATTTATCAAGTGCTTTAGAAATGAAACGAAGTGGTGCATCATCATTTTCTTAAATTCAAGACTTGGAATGAAATTACTCAAATTTATATTCATGAAAGCAGATGTTAAAATTTTCACTTGTGGAGAAATAGTCAATATGAACATTTACAGACCTGGAAATCAGCAAGTACCTCAGAGGATAAATTAGATCTTACAATGGATAGGCAAGTTGAATAAGTCAACATGGACAAAAAGGTCATCTAGTTATGGGAGTTATTACCATTTTTATTCTTGGTACTTTCAGATATGAGTACAGTTTTTAAAAATGATAATATTTGCTTTTTTGGAAACATCATCTCCATATTGTCCTACTAAATTTATCATTGTTGCGAGAATTGTCGTTTATGTGTTGAGTGAAGCAGTGTGTATTAGTTAATAACCCTAAGCGTCAACTCCTGGTTAAGGTGGGTAAGTTCGGGGGCACCTGGGTGGCTCAGTTGTTAAGCGTCTGCCTTCGGCTCAGGTCATGGTCCCGGGGTCCTGGGATCGAGCCCCGTATCGTGCTCCCTGCTCAGCGGGAAGCCTGCTTCTCCCTCTCCCACTCTGCCTGCTTGTGTTCCTTCTCTTGCTGTGTCTTTCTCTGTCAAATAAATAAAATCTAAAAAAAAAAATAGAATAAAAAAGATAATACTTTTTATGTATACAAATAATATATATGTATACTCTTTTGACAAAAGTGTCACACATTATAGTATATGTATATAATGTAAAATCCCTCTAGAATCTGTGCGTGGTCCCTATCCACTACTCAAGAGAGGTAATCAGATACCTGTGTGCACCCTCGGATCACTTGCATTCTCTCTCTCTATCTCCTCTCTCTCTCTCACACACACCTCTCTTGCATGCATATCTGCAGAAAGGTATAGTATTGTGTTTGGTTTTAGCAAAAAGTTCATCACACTGTACAAATGCTCCATTCACCTCTTGCATCAGATATCTTTCTTTGCCGGGGCAGAGAGCTACCTCATTCATTTGCTACAGAGCAGTCCAAAACGTGGATGTACTGGTTTTATTATTCATTTGTCTGTTGGTGGGCATCTAGCCTGTTTCCCCATGTTTCTACCCTTGGCACCAGTGCACAGTGAACATGCTTGTGCTTGTGATTAGTGTTCATCTTAGGTAAATACGTGAGATCACAGTGTCTTTAATTAGTATATATTACTTTATTGGCTTCTAAAGTGACCATGACATTTTTAAAGAAAAGATTTCGGATTGTTTTGAAGAAGTTTTGTATTCTGGCAAGCCTGTCCCATAATTATTTTTTATTATTTTTATTTTATTTTACTGATAATGTATTTGTCTCCTTTAGGTAGCACTTGCAGCATATCATCCCAGATCAGTACCCTCTCCCCTTCTGAAAAAATAACCTGGAGGTCTCCTTTCTACTTAGAGTCACTGCAAAGCTTCTCCAATCCATGGTCCCAAAGTAACTTTAACATTCTCTAGTGGTCAATTTGCCAGTGAGACGTGATGGCCGAGAGGCTTAGTGCTGGTTCTGTCAGCCTTGTGATCTGGGGCAAGGTATGTTCTCCTAGGCTTAGGGTCAGGATTGAATGAGTTACTGTATGTAAAGCATATGGCGGGGCATATGGTACATAGCGAGGACTCAGTAATTGTTGGCTGATTCTTCCATGTAGCTGCTGCCCGTTACTCAGCAAACACTATCTGCCTATTATGTGCTGGGAGCATAAAGATAAATAAGACATGGTCCCAGTGCTTGAGGAGCTTACATTCTAACATGCATGTGTTTGCTCAAAATCTAAGTACTTATTCCCTTCTTTCTATTTAAACTCTGTCCATGGCCTAGTTTGCTTTCCTCCCATGTCAGCTGACTTCTGCATCATGAAGGACAGCCTCTCACATCTTAACTCATTCTCTTTAATGGTGATTCAGCACCTACTACATCCCCAATTTATTGTTAAAAACTGGAATGCAGAGATGGTGTGTAAGACAATCTGTAAGGAGCTAACAGGCTCCAGGGAGGAGAAAAAAAAAAAAAAAAACTTCAGAGTTCTGCAAGACTCTTTCCGCTTCTCTATGATGGCTTTCCACCTGTGGACTTGCTCTGTTTTTACCTTGCATTGCCTCTGTTAATAAAGATAAATAATCTCCATTCTCTCTTTCTGGGGACAGAGGGTGAGCAGCAAGGGAGTTCTTAATTCTCTGTCTTTATCAATGACATAACTCTTTGGACTACGCTTGTTAGGTAGGAGCTGTTTTCTTTCCCAGGACTGAAGAAAAACCAGAGGGGCTTAGAAATTCCTGGCCATCCATGCCCAGGTGGAACCAATTTGGTAAAAGAACCTTTTGCTGCAAAGATTCTGCAGGTCACTGAGACCGATCGGTTCATACCCATGCTTCCCAGGGAGTTCTCCCCTCAATCCCATGAGCTTCTTTGGGAATGGCACACTTTAGGGAATTCTTGACCTAGAGTAGGAAAAGGTAGCAGTCCTTTATCCCCCTCACATAGATTCTTCTTTAAAAAGTAATAAATTACCTTTGATGACTCAGGGATACCTCCTTGCTTTGATTACCATTACAAGATTTATTTGGTTTGTTCATAATAAGTGTATTAGGTTTGATCTTACTTTAAAAGCCTGTCCTGGCACAGATGTCTTGCTGAACTGTGAATGGACATCGAGGCTCCTTTTAAAGGAGACTTAAGCAATTGTTGCCACAACCGGATCTGAGCATAATACTGAGCTCAAGAAAGATCATTTTCTCAACAGAAATAATTTATCATTGCCAGAGGTAATGTGAAATTATTTATTTTTTCTTGAAGCATGTTTTTTGTAAATGTTTTCCAGAGATACGTGACTTGAAATTAATGACACTCTCCTTTGTAAAGACTTTATTTCATTTCATGTACTCTATTGGCCCCCTGGGAGAATATCCAGTCTAGAGAGGAGAAAACGGACGTGGTGCCAAACAGCCACGAATGTCTCCAGTAGATGAGGTGTTCGCCTGAATGCTTCATGGGGGACTTCATCCCTATGCTGTATTTTGTGTTTTTTGGCATCTTTGGTTCATTTGTGGAAGCTTGTCTGTTAGAATTCCATATACATTTCATTGGCTTTGAAAGATATTGGGGTTGACATAAACCTACTGAAAGGAAAGTTTGCATCGAAAGTAATACATTTCCTAGTCAAAGAAAACACCGTTGTTCTGGCATCAGTGGATGTGATTTTTGTTTTCTTTTAACTTCCCAGTAGTAGTGAAGCTATTTGGGTCAGTTATCTGGTAATTGTCAGAAGGAAAGTTATATGTATATTTTACTGGTTAGTGGTTCAGATTGGCCATAAAGTGGGAGGGAAAAGAAAAGGACCTTCTTCCCCCACACATGAGGTCATACTGCTCATCACAGCTTTATGAACATAGTAAGAAACTGAAGTCATCTCTGACTGAGGTTGTCGAGTTGGAGGAGTAACATCTCCCAGAAAAGAACTTCTGTGAGAATTCTGAAAAATCTGTTGATGGAGGCTTCTGCCCATTTAGTATTGTCAGCATATTACTATTGATGTCTTACAATTTCCGGTGTACTTCTCACATAAACCTATAGTGCCTCAGCTAGCTGCATTTTCATTATTTTCCACCATTCCCACCGATTCAAACTTCCTTCCTTTAACTGTTTGCTTTCATCTTCTCTAAGCCCTGGGGATTCTTCTTGGCTTCCAGAAAAAGTCCTCCTTACTCCCTTCTCCCACTCCCCATTTCTCTTTACATAGCCTTCTTTGTCTAAAGAGTGTCCTGGTGATCAGCAAGCTGTGACAGAGTGTGTGTGAGGCCTGGTGGGTAACGACTGACAACTGCAGGTACGTGTCCAGGGCTCTTAGAACCTTAAAAACCTTCTGCCGTATGAAATAGGATAGGGCCAGTCTTTCTTCCTTTGATTGCTTGCTTTCCTGATTGCTCTTTTGTAGAAGATCCAGTATCTCTTCTACATACTCAGTCTGTATTAGGAGTGTTGGATTTCTCCATAACTCCCCTCTCCGTCTCGGAAATAGACCCAAGGCTTCACTCAGGACCAGAAGATATAGTTAGGGTGGCATGACAGATAGAAATTAGTGAAAAGTTTAGGCTTATCCAAAAAAATAAATGTTTGATACATCTGGGACTTCTTCAAGCTGTCCTCTGCTTTATATAGCAAAGGACAAAATGAATCACTCCATAACAAGGGGTCCTAAGAGATACCAAACTCAATTAAAATTGATTTAACTTGGGGCACCTGGGTGGCTCAGTCGGTTAAGCGGCTGCCTTCTGCTCAGGTCATGATCCCAGGGTCCTGGGATCGAGCCCCGCATCGGACTCCCTGCTCGGCGGGAAGCCTGCTTCTCCCTCTCCCACTCCCCCTGCTTGTGTTCCCTCTCTCGCTGTCTCTCTCTGTCAAATAAATAAATAAAATCTTAAAAAAAAATTGATTTAACTTCTGGGGAGCTGTCCAGATTATACTCCACAAATACTAATATGATAATATCCATTTTAGCCATAAAGCATCTCATTGGATCTCGTTTCTCTTTTCCTAGATTATAGATCATGGGCAGTAATAGACTGTCTCTCGAACCAACAGAGTGTAGATCTCACTGCTTCAGATTTCCAGCACGGAAGGCGAGCCATGAAGAAGTAGGCTCACATGGCTCTGTTGGAGAATGGCCGTACACGTGACAGGCGGCCTGGCCTGGAGTGGGCTAACCTTTTCTCATTTAAAGTTCTCTTTTCCCTCCAGAACTCATTGGAGAATCATTTGCATCTTATATTTCATCTGCGTTTATCTCATCCCAAGCTCTTCATCCTTCTGTTGAGTTACATGTTCTCCGGAGTAAATGTTTTCTACTGTCTGACAGTGTAAAAAAAAAAAAAGAAAGAAAGAAAAGAAAGAAAAAGGTGAACGGTGGCACAGTTAGCATGAAAAATGGTGAAGATAGGAATAGAAAACGGGAAAATGTATGTCACTCTGGAAGTTCTGTACAGTATAAGAAAAGTGGAGCAATCAATTTCTATTAACATATATATTCTTTTAAATTTAGGAACAGACGGACAGTCTGTGGAAGTGTCCAATATCGTGGACATCCGAAAAGAACATAACCGTGAGATTGCAATGAGAATTTCTTCTAGCATAAACAGTCAAAACAAATTTTATACTGACCTGAATGGATATCAGGTAATTTTCCCTTAAAATGTCTAAGTAATAGCTGTGTTAGTGTGTAACTTTTATATATGGTAGTGGGCCAGTTAATTTTGGATCCTTTGAAAAATATGCTTAAGTTTACAAATTATTTCTAAAGGAAAACTGAATTTTAACAGGTACTTATAGGTTCTATATTCAACCAGATGTCCAAAGTTAGAACAGATATTTGAGAGATTGGTTTGTAGAGCATCTGATTTACGGAGGTAGTTTTTTCAAAGGCAGATTTGGTGACCATTTGCATGTTAAATGCCTTGACACCAAAATATATCTGAATTTGTTTAATAGAAAGGAAACATAATTAGGGATTGGTGGAGTATGTATTTTTCCCCTCATAAAGAAATGGTATGTGTGTATTTAATTTATTACATATATACTTTTAAATGTATAATGTAATAATGGGCTCTTTTAAATTTCAGGAAAGCTCTTTCCCTCTTTTTATCAATAATGTATGTGTATTTACCTTTATGCACACACTTGTGTACATATACATAGACAAAGAAATGCAAGCACATATATAGAAATGTGGGCAGGTATGTATTTAATCAAAATGTTCACAAAATAGTTTGAAATAGTAATGAGAAAATTGACTCAATCTTTTTCAGATTGTTAGCTCTCTAATTTAATAGGGCTCTTTTGATTGTTACATAAATTTCTATATTCAGAGTATATATGTGTGACAACATAGCTTTGAAATACTACCACTAAAAACATTAGCATGTTTTTGAGACATTAGCATTTTAGAAATTTCTGGCTATGAATAGAAATAATTTCACAACAAATGCTTTTACTTTGTCTGATTTTCAACTGGGATGAGTGGAAGGGGTTGTGATAATTTTCTCTTCTACAATTTCCTGCAAAGGTTAAATTTAAACCTTTTCCAAAGCATAAAAATTGCATTATACACTTTGAATTTACATGTTAATTCTACCACAGCTGTTTGGTTTTCAAATGAAGCCCTGACTTTATGGTGATTCATTTTCCTTGTGTACAAAAGAAACTCTTTTCTTAAAATCTTACAAAAGCAATTATTTGTATGTGTGGGTGTATACATGAATGAAAAAAACTTAGTAAAAGTGAATAAACATGTGAATTTTCTTTTCAAGGATCGAGCATTTGAATAAATGGGAAAATATTATTTCTAAACTTCTAAATTTCTAAATTTATGACCTAAATATTTCTGCTTCTAAAATAGGCCATTTTTTAAGCCTTGGAAAGAGTAGTCCTTGAGCAAAACTAGAAATCTAGACCAACAGGTAGGGAGTGAGGGTGGCAGCCCTATAGTCATGACAGTGTGAATGTCCTTTTCAGTGAGTATACAAGTTAATTTGATTGGGAAGATCCAGATTGGAAAGGAGAAATGGAAAATTCTTTGAAACTCTCTCTTCTTTTTTCTTTCTTTCTTTTTTTTTTTTTTTTTAACATTTTGCAGTTGTTTCTTCAGGTTCATAATTTCCTGGGCCTGTGATACAAATTACCACAAAATGGGTGGCTTAGAACAACAAGAATTTATTCTGTCATAGTTCTGGACACCAGAAGTCCCAAATCAAGATGTCTTCAGGGCCACACTCCCTCCAGAGGCTCTAGGGAAATACTCTTCCTTGCCTGTTGGGGCTTCTGATGGGCTTGTAGACCCATCACTCCACTGTCTGCCTCTGCTGTCCCAGAGTCCCTGTCGTATTCTCCTTGTGTTGCCGTGTGTGTCCTTTCGTGTCCAGGTTTCCCGCTTAGAAGGACACCAGCCCTTGGATTAGAGCCCACCCTAATCCACTATACCTTATGTCTGTAGAGATCCTATTTCAGAACAAAATCACATTCACAGGTTATGGATGACCATGAATTTGGGGGACACTATTCAGTACAACCAGTAAGTTAAAGGATGCACTACAGGGTTGTTGTAAAGATTAAAGATCATATTTGTGAATGCCCGTACTTTGTCTCGTTATAATGGGCACTCAATACTATTACATTAACTTTGTACTCCTTTTCTTCTTGAGTGTCATGTCACACTTGCATGAGCTGAACAGGAGAGATGTCATTTTTATGTGGTGTGAATAAGATACCTCATAACAAAGTCTCTGTTTGATGTTTCCTCCTGAGGTTTGAGGGACTCTCCTCAGCCCCAACCAGCTTAGTGAATTTTCGGTCAAAAAATAAAATAATGTATTTCATGCATTCACATACCAGACCAAGAAAAGTTAAAATATGGAACTACCTACCTTGACACTAAACAGGAAGAATAAGCACTGAAGAGTTTTTAAATATAAATATTAATTTGATTATTTTAATGTAATATGTTAGAGGATTTGATAAGGGGATCTGTGGTATTTATTAAAACTGATTCAAGAATTATAAGAGAGATTTTTTGAAAGGGGATAGAGAGCTATTATGCTTAGCATTCATTACAAAAGCAGTATGTTAGATTTAGATGAGAAATGAATACTTGATACCTTTATAATTTGTTTTATGCAAATATTGGAAAGCTAGAAGACTTTTGTTAAGGATTTTTATTCTGAATTTAAATAGGAATGCCTATTTTAAGAACCTGGATAAGTTCTACCTTTCTCACCTAAAAGTTTTCTAAGATCCTCCTTATATTTTTTTTTTCATATTGTTTGAAAGAATGTTTTAATTCCTAAATTAGCTCTTCCTTTGAACAAGAAAGGAAGCTATACCTTTTTCTTTTTGGAAGAAACGTCATCTGTAGTCAGTACTAATTTTTTAAAGTACATCTGTAAATATCCCTTGATTTCTTTTTTTTAAAGTGAACTGTTTGGTCTTATAGATTCAGCCCAGAATGACGATGAGCAAATTGCCTCTTCAAGCAAATGTCTATCCGATAACCACAATGGCCTATATACAGGACACCAAGCATTGCTTGACATTACTCTCAGCTCAGTCTTTAGGGGTTTCAAGTTTGAAAAGTGGTGCGTGTTGTTTGGATTCTTTTTTGCTCTTACAAGTTTCAGTTCCAAATGTATAATTTTTCTGTTGGTCATATTATTAATTATCATCTTCAGACACCAGCTATTAGTTAATTTTGGTTTTGTGAGAATAACATAAAATAATGTATTTCTTCAATCTTCTGATGAAGAATGAGGGACCTAAAGCTCCATGAAACCATGGCTTCTTAAAGATAATTTTTCTCTCCTGATAGCTCATTGTTTGCACAAGCCTCTGTCATTGTCATAATGGAATGGCTGTGGAAACTCTCCCAGAAGCCAAAGAGGAGAGGGAGCTGGGGTAAAAGTTAGAAATTCCCAGAGTTGCCTAAGTTCGCAAAGGCGGGACGTAACAGTTCAAACCTAGGTGCTTCTCTGAATCGTATCGTTCTAGGGCACTTCTACCCGAAAGAAGAAAGGGAGTTGCAATGATACAGCTAGGCAGATAAAGAGGTGACAGACACAACTTTAAGGATTCCAAAAGATAGAACAAGATGGAAAGAGAAAATAAATCGTAAACACAGATTAATTTTTATAAAACCTTCTATGGAGAGGCGTATGTCCTTTATAATACATATTTTTTCATTATCATTTATATGTAGTCAAATTGCTCTTCTTTCTTACATATTAAGAGTTGCTAAGACAAATGTCTTAAGGAGCCAGGCAGATAATAAAGGTGTGCAGGTACCTGACGTACCCTTTGCCCCAAACCCACTTTTTTAATTGGGCATATACATACATTCCATATGTCCACCCACACAAAAAAGCATACTACTCATCTTCTTTTGTGGCTTTCATTACACAGACTCATGGGATGATGCCATAAAGACATTAACGCTGTTAGAAAAATAATAATGGCCTCACATCAGGGATGCAGCGGGGAGTGGTGGGGCTTCGGCAAACTGGGGCACACCATTCCCAGTGAACGGTGGGGCAGCCGCTGCTCAGCGCCAGGTTGTTGTCACCATGGGGAAAGGGGCCCAGGATTGCCAAATTTTTCTGCTTCTGAAGAGCCCAGGAGTCTGGAATTTTTTATGTTTTTATTTTTATTTTTTTTTGGAGATTTTATTCATTTATTTGACAGAGAAAGAGAGAGACAGCGAGAGAGGGAACATAAGCAGGGGGAGTGGGAGAGGGAGAAGCAGGCTTCCCAGGGAGCAGGGAGCACAATATGGGGCTCGATCCCAGGACCCCGGGACCATGACCTTAGCTGAAGGCAGCCGCTTAATGACTGAGCCACCCAGGCACTCCATATGTTTTGATTTTTAAAAAATTAAGTCAACTATTTATAGATTGGACAACTTCACATAAAATTCCTAAATGTGGTTTAGGGACAGAGGAGCTTTATTTCTCAGCTTGCCTTTGTCAAGGGAAGTGACATAACTGTCTACTCCATGATTGCTCCAGTCCTAATGTCTAGTTCCCTATTTAAGGACCCAGCTTTGAGAATTTAAGGCAACGTTTAAAAATGGGGGGCTCAAGAGTCACACCTGGCCCAGGTGCCCCTGCTACAGACAGCCAAGCACCCTAGCATTTCAGTACCTACAAACAGAAGAACAATTTGAGTACAGCCCAGGAGATTTACTGAGTGTCACATATTATGAGGGCTAACATTTGGAGGCAGGGAGAAGAGAGAAACTGCCAAGAGATTGATGTACTCATTTGGGTGTGACATGATCAAGCTCTAGATGGCCAATTCGTCCCAGTGCCTGAGGAGCACATTCTAGACAGTTGTGTTCTAAAATAAATATGGAGGTAGTAACAACGAAAATTCTGACCATCACTGGCAGTTTTATGTACTGGGTACCTAAATTGAGAAGAAAGAACTAAACAGAGTTGGATTGACTGTGTAAAAATGATAGTTATTAAAATATTTTATGTATTGCTCTTTTATGCCAAAAGATCATTTAGTACTGTAACAAATGTGAATGAGTGGATGGATGAATATGCATATATTTTTATGTATGACTAGGTTTTTTTTTAGTGTAAATATATGACTGTGGCTCTGGGTGGTTTTTTGCTTTGTTTTGGATAGGGTTTTTTGGTTTGTAGTCTCATAGCCTAATTCTTAGCTTACAACTTAACCTAGAGGAGGTGTGGAATTACTGCACAGCCAATGAAGGAACCAAATATGACCTCTTCTTGAACTAGAGGAGAGAGGATAGTTGATGCCACTAACTTAATACCAGGGAGGGAAGGGGGTACGTGCTGGGTGTCTCCAAATCCTGGGGTTTCTTCAGAGAATCACCAGATACCAAGTAACCAAAATGCTTAGTCTTTCAAATCCTTTTTAGATTCTACACATCTGTATTTGCCTTGTTACTCCAGGTGTGATGTATGTTTCCTAATGAACCTCGTAAATGTTTTTAAATTCCAGGTGCTACCACTAAAAATTTTAGAGGACATAATTTACTCTTCAGATTAATTCTTTTTAAATTTCACTTAAGTTTTGATCTGTCTCATTTTTAAATTTCTTACCAAATTTTACCAGACATTTATGAAGAAGAACGGAAATAAAGTCCTGTTTTTTGCATTTATCCTAGCTGTTTTGAGAAAGCCCTTGGTACTTTGGGCTATATGGATCTGTCTCCTTGGCTTAAATCAGGACCGTGCCTAAACTTATGTGATTGTCACTGGATGTTTGTATTAAATAACTCTGGCCAGTTTGTTTGTTTGTTTGTTAGGTCAGATTGAAGTTATCATGGATCGAAGACTCATGCAAGATGATAATCGCGGCCTTGAGCAAGGTGTCCATGATAACAAGGTTACAGCTAATTTATTTCGACTACTACTGGAAAAAAGAAGTGTGAATACGGTAGGAAAAAAATAATAACTCATACGTTCTGATGTTGTTTGTTCTTTGCCAACCAAAATTTGAAATTATGACTGTCCACTTTTTTTATGATTTTCAGTTCCCAGGATTGAGATATCTTTATAATAGGTGTAGCCTATATTGACAAAAAAGAGAACTTCAGTTACACATATGTCAGATTTGCATGTAGGTCATCTTATTTTTTATTTTTCCTTATTATGTAGATGTAAAATGTTAAAGAATCAGTTTGGGTGAGATTTTCTGAGATTATTTTGAAAGAAAATAAGAGTTGAATTTAAGAATAGAACTTAATCACATACTTAGATTAAGTTTGATTAGTAAAATTTATGGGAAACCTTAGTGTGCTTATTCTAGTCTTAGACTCCTCAATTGAAAATGGATTTACTTGTCTATCTTCTTGCTCAGTTTTCATTTCTCAAGACAAAACCTCAGCATTCCATTAAAAAAATCTGGCTAAAGCTCAGTTGGATGTAAACCAACATGACAATACGCCTCTTCAAGGCTACACAAAAGTCATCATCACAGTCCTCCGTGCTTTACTGATTTCCCACCTCAGATGATCTGTACACAGCCCTTTTTTTCTCACTCTGCTCTCCTTCTTTCTTCACTGATCCATTTCAGATCTTTTCTACTCTTTTTAGCTGGTGGCCTCACCATCGACTTCACATCTGACAGGGCTCTCTGTTCTGGGTATCAACCATCTCCTCCCACCCTTTCCTTCTTCCCTCATGTTGCAATAGAGACATTTTTACCTTCCTTTCCTCCCAGGCCAGTACCTCCACTTGTCCTTGCAACGTACCCCAGCGCCCTCCTCAGCATCATCATCCTCCTTCCCTCTCTCTGCCCTTCATAGCTGACATTTCCCTAGGAAAGAAACCCTTTCTGCAGGCTTTTAGACACTCTTCATTTTCTCCTATTAAAAATAAAAACCAAGGGCGCCTGGGTGGCTCAGATGGTTAAGCGTCTGCCTTCGGCTCGAGTCATGATCCCAGGGTCCTGGGATCGAGTCCCACATCAGGCTCCCGGCTCAGCGGGGAGCCTACTTCTCCCTCTGACCCTCTCCCCTCTCATGCTGTTTCTCGCTCGCTCGCTCTCTAAAAAATAAATAAAATCTTTAATAAATACATACATACATACATACATACATACATACCAAAAACAACCTCCACACAGACTCATGTCCATTTGCCCTGCTCTCCCGTCCTGTCTTCCACACCCAGTTGAGCCGCTTTGGAAGATGGGTTTATTTCATTGCTTCCGTGTCACACTCAACTCATTTCGGATTTGCTTTAGCTTCCCCCACCACACACACACCCTTGCCAGTGTCACGAGATCCACCATCTTACTTCACCTTGCAGCAGCATTCGACACTGACCATGTCACTTCTTAGAAGACAGTCTAGCCAGGGCTTCCGTGGTGCCATGCTCATCTGGTTTTCCTCCTAGCTCTCAAGTGGTTCTTTATCTCTCTGATGGTTATTAAGCCATTAAATGTCAGAGTCCTCAAGGGTTGGCCCCACGCCTTCTCCTTTTCTCGTTTTATATGTTCTCCTTCTGCAATCTCTCCTACTCCTGTGGCTTTGGTGACCACCTCTACGCAGATGAAACCCACACATATATTTCACCTCTTACCTGCAGACCCATCTACCTAGCTGCATCCTGCTATTCAGACCCGACATATCCATGATCACTCTCATGATCTCTCTTCCCTTCCCCCCAGACCTGCTCTTTTCTAGTGTTTGCTCTCTCGGGGACTAGTACCACCTTCCATCCAGTGCCACATACATAGCAGTCATCTCTCATTGATACTTCTCCTTTGCCTGCCCCTTTCTTAAAACAATGATCACCAGTGTTGACTATCTTATTGCCTAAATATTTCAAATCTATAAACTCGCTTATTTTGACCACCATTATCTAAACAAACATCATGTGTTTCCTGAATCATTCTGCTCTTCTTTTCCTGCCATATTTGTTCTCAAATCAAGTAAGCAAAGTGATTCATCTTTTCAAAATTCAATCTGACCTCACTGCTCCCTTCTTAACCCTCAGGTGTCTTCTCATTGCTCTCCTAATAAAAGCCAAAATCCTTCCCATGGCCTGAAGAGCCCCTCATGATCTGGGCCCTGCCTGTCCCCCAGCTTCATCCAGCATGACTCGTGTTATTTCTGCTCTAGGCCCACTAGTTTTCTTTCAGTCCCAAGTGCTCCCTACGCACCTGGGGCCCACAGCACCTTTGCATTTGTGGTTTCATTCTGTGCCCAGGGAACTCTTCATAATAGTTCAGGCCAAAGCTGCCTTGGTCAACTGCTTTTTCTTGACCAGGCCAGATCACCATCCTCAGTGCCTCCTCAGAATTGCGCATCTGTCCTCCGTGCATAGATGTGATTATATTTGATCATTGTCTCTCTCCTCTTTTGGACCATAACTTCATGAGAGTGGGGGCCATGTTCCTCTGCTTCTAGAATTGTTCCTGGTAGAGGAAGCACCCGATATGTGTTGCATGAATGAATGCACAAATGCATAAATGAGTGAGCTGTAATAGCGCATGGTGCCACCGCATTTATCCCAGCCCCTGCTTACTGCCTTGTCATACTCGGCATGTTCTCTTCCCCTGCTCCATTCCAGGGACTTGTCTGCTTCATTTTTATGTACCCCACAGGGCTCCTTGCCTATGGTAGCTATTCTATAAATAAAACACTGGTTGATTGAATGAAATGGCAACAGCTCATTAAAGCCAAGAATTCTTTCAGTATCTAGAATCTTTTAGGAAAAAAGATTTTAATATCCATTTTTAGATGTCAAGATTTAAACCAGTTCTTGGGACTCATGGTTTAAATCAATTACTGACAAGATAGCTTAATTTGAGGACTAAAACTGCACAGGAAAATCATTGTCTGAGTGCTGGCAGCTACTGTCTTTTTCTCCTCCCGAAAATGTCTCTGGCTTTTATGATTTTTTTTTTCTCTCTATATAGACACTAATTTGCAAAGCTTCTATTAACTATGGCAATAAGCATTTTCATGTCAGATCTATAAAGCTTTCACTTAGAAGTGAAATAATTTGTTTATTCCCATTCAAAACTCCTTGGATAGTAATTGATTGAAATTTGATCCAGTGTTTGTATAATCCTATGTTGGTTAAATTTTTCTTTTTGCTCAACTATAGATTCTTGGACTTAAATCAATAGTTTCTTTTAAATAAAAAATGAACTAGAGAAGAGAAAATACATTTTAATTTCTAGTGCAATTGATTAAAAAGGCATTTGATTAAGGAATGTTCCATCTCCTATAACTTAAACTTTGCAGAAAGTGTTTTTATTTTCAACTCAGACTCTCATGTTTAAGATGTCGATGGTAGGAACCATGGTGAGGAGACAGTCTCTGTACAGGAAGGCATTTTAGTAGAAAGTCTTCAGCCTGCCAGAGCCTCTGGGAGGAGTTATCTGGGTGACTAAGTGGAACCGAATCCTGTTCGTGAGTGTTCTGCAGAGAGGCAGTGAGAACAAGGACTGGAATGATAATTGCTGTGAGATGTGCAGATGCCCAGTGGGTTACTGTAGCTATGTGAGGTGGACTATCATCCATGTGTAATGACCAACGGAAGCGGAAAGTGGGAATTGTCTCTTTGGCATTGACCCTTTAGGTTTTGTTTCTTTGACACTTACTCCCTATCCCTTCCTGCTGAAGACTGCTATAGGTAGAGGGCATTGAACCAGGAATTAGAAGTGCTGGGAAGTGTTCAGGTATTACAGTTGTGTCATTTTACCTGTGGATACCAGTTCTTTACATGTCAGGAAAAGGAGCTAGGAGAGATCAGATGAAAAGCTCAAATGCTGACAGGACTCAGAAAAGTGATGGCATGAGGGAGGTTGGTCAGGTTTAAGGGCAAACGCGTAAGTGAGGTGACCCCAGGTCTGTGATGAGTGAGGACACATCCCACCAAGGAGCTACAACTCAGCTGCACTTGAGGGAATATGGGGGCCCAGGGTGACTTGGGTTTCCAGTGTTTTGGGTTTAAAAAAAAAAAAAGTTACCTGTTTTAGGGAGTTTTTTTGTTGTTGTTGACAATTTCACTGTGAAATCTCCTGGATTTTTTTTCTTTTTTGAGAGTTGGCCAAAAAACAGACAACTTTTTAATACCATGCAGACCTATCAAAACCTATCTGTAGGCAGATTTAGCTCACAGATCACCAGGCTTCACCTCTGCGCTAAATGAGATATATTTCTAAATCTTATGATTCATTAATTTTCATCAATTATTTCTTCTGTCTCTTTTTACCACATCCTTTCTCCTACTGTATTTTTCTCTCCTTTATTTATATTACATTTACTTGTTGATAGATTAAGTTTAAAAAAACATTTATCAAGTTCTCACCATGTATCAGGTCATACTGAATAAGCCAAAGTGACTCAAAATATCATCTCTTATTGTCTTAGATAATTTATTTAGCAAGTTTTGCTGTAGATGGATGGAAACCTTTGATGTTTAGGGATCAGATAACTTAAATGGGCTTCATGAAGGACACCATGGAGCCTAGCAGGAAGTTCTGATTTATAAAATAAGGGCTGGAACCCAATGGAGATCTCAACTTCTTGTGGTTTGGATCAGAATGTGCTATAAACTCTTTATAATTTCATACAGAATGCAAGGAGAAAGCTAGATCTGAACAGCTTGAAGCCTTCCAACCCACAAGGAACCAAATAATGTTTAGAGTAGTATATTAGTACTGCAAGGCTGGAGAATTCATTTACAGCTTAAAATTTCCTATAGCAAACATGTGTTATAAGCTTTGGGTTTATCATAAAGGTTACAGTTAAAAGATTACCTTTCCAGGAGATTAATCAAAAGGTGATAATTCACCAGCTAAATATCTTGTCGAGCCCCTCGTTGCTATAAACATGTTAAGAAAGTGCATGAATCATGGAACCTTCTGTGAGATTTTGTCCCACCCTGCCTGGCCAGCTTCCAGCAGCGTTATTTGTTCGTGGTGCTTTTATAGCTCTGAACCACAAATCTTCCCTAAACTTCTCTCCCTTATCCTGCTTAGGACAGTAAATGGCACAGTTCTTGAATTCTCGAAGCACTTACAGTCATGATATTGTTTCCTTTGACGAGACTTAGCATTAACATGTTTCTGAGTCTGAATCATTTTCTTAATCCAAAACTAGTTAAAGGATGAGACTCAGACATTTGATTGCAAAGGCAGCGGTTTCTTCTACAAGGTTGGGAGGATGTCTGGGGTGATGGTTCCCAGCACGTGTCCACAGAGCTGTGTCAGACTGACCGAGATTTGAGATTCACTCTGGGGGCTGTTAAGCTTTGGCTACCTAGGGCTCACCCCTGGAAATTCTGATTAAGTAGATTTGGGTTAGGGTTCGGGGATCTATGTTTAAAGCTCCCCAAGCCATTTTTATGTATGGTAGGTTGCAGGGGGGCACTGAGAGTCAAGGGAACTGGTGTGGTTGGGAGGAAGAGTATATATGCACATTACTGTTTGAAAGGTATACATAATCCATCAAGAAGTATCCCACCTATTCACTGAAGTGTCCAGGGATTCCTCCAAGAGCATAGAACAAAGCCAGAAAGCTTTCTCTGAATGTTACTTGACCTAGAATGGACTTAATGCCTTCTGATTCTGATACGGCAGGTGTCTTCTTTTCTGTTGGGATCTTTTATCTTTTATTATTGAAAAGTGATTTTGTCAGCAATCCTGACCTAGATTATGAAGTCCTTTGATCTTGGAGTACATTTAAAGTTTCCAGTTGAAACTGTTCCCTCAGTATTCAACAACATGCATTAAATTTCAGTATTGTTGGTGAATATTATTATATATGCTTTTTTAATCTTTCTTTTAAAAAAAGTGTGGGATGGGTGCATATTTTATTTACAAGTCATTTAGACCTTGTGTCAGTATCTCAGTATGCACTGTCCCTCTACTGCCTTTAATTTTTTTTCTTTCTCCATAGTCTGAATTGTAATGACATCTACAGTTCGCTGCTGGCAAGATGCTTGTCACTCTTTGCTCAATACCCTCTGTTCAGTGCTAATCTGACATTCTGAATTTTAAGCCCCGTATCTCCTATAAATCCTATCTTTTCGGCCAGATAAGTAGCCAAGCCTTTTATTTGAGCCCTGTATTGCAGAAAGGATGCAAAATCAGAGGATATCAGTGAAATGGACAGTTTAAAAATAAGATACAAAATTAAATTTGTTCCACATGTCACTGTTGATCAAAAAAACTTTCCACATAAATTATTTTCTCTTCTTAGTGTTTTTCTCTGTGTGCTCTTATACCTTAGGCATTATTGGTTAAGATTCTACTTAGTCATCGATTTAGTTAATTAAGTGTGTCATCTACCATATGCCTATTGCCAGCCCTGGCAGACTTGTTTAATGTTTGAACATGCAGAACCACTTGTCTTTAAGTATATACCATAGCAATGACTAAAGTACTTTTAAATTCTACTGAATAATTGTGTACTAGGTAAATATGTACTAACTATTATATAACATAATTTAACAGTTTCAGTTCAGTGGTAGTGATTTACCAAATTTAACAGATGATATAGGTATACTCCTTGTGTTATTTTAAAAACCTTATTTATTTTGAGAGTTTTTCCCCAAAAAATCCTGTCATTGGGTAACATGTATGGAGCATAGCTTCAGATCACAAGATGTTATGGTCTAGTTGAGTGTATAAATGAAACCATGAGTATATGGTGGGTAAAACCTGAGGGAGAAGAGATCACATTTGATGATGTGCAAGATGTGTGAATATTCCAGCCCATCTATTTAAGAATTTTGTGGTAGGTTGAGAAAGAGTTTCCATAAAATGTTATGCCTTGTCCTAAAATGATTTTTGGAAAATGTTATCAGGATTTTTAGTACTAAAGCAATGGAAAAAAGATCTTTCTAAACATGAGTTAGGTGGACACTGTTCATTTTCTTGTATTGCTTACAAATGGACTTGGTAATCTCTGTGTTGGCTAAGACTGTTATTTACAAAATATAAAATTAAAATATTTGTTTTTGTTTATATTTCTTTTCTATTTAAACCCTGTCAGGTAATTGCATTAATATTGTGAAAACTGCATATATATATATATAACACTTAAGCATTTCTGTTTTCTCTTTTTTTTTAATTTTTTTATTCTTATGTTAATCCCCTGACATTACAACATTAGTTTTAGATGAAGTGTTCCATGATTCATTGTTTCTGCACAACACCCAGTGCTCCATGCAGAATGTGCCCTCCTAAATACCCACCACCAGGCTAACCCATCCTCCCACCCCCCTCCCCTCTAGAACCCTGTTTGTTTTTCAGAGTCCATCATCTCTCATGGTTCGTCTACCCCTCCGATTTCCCCCGCTTCATTCTTCCCCTCCCGCTACCTTCTTCTTCTTCTTTTTTTTTTTTAACATATATTGCATTATTTGTTTCAAAGGTACAGATCTGAGATTCAACAGTCTTGCACAATTCACAGCGCTTACCAGAGCACATACACTCCCCAGTGTCTATCACCCAGTCCCCCCATCCCTCCCACCCCACCCCCCACTCCAACAACACTCAGTTTGTTTCCTGCGATTAAGAATTCCTCATATCAGTGAGATCATATGATACATGTCTTTCTCTGTTTGACTTATTGCACTCAACATAATACCCTCCAGTTCCATCCACGTCGTTGCAAATGGCAAGATCTCATTCCTTTTGATGGCTGCATAATATTCCATTGTATATATATACCACATCTTCTTTATCCATTCATCTATCGATGGACATCTTGGCTCTTTCCACAGTTTGGCTATTGTGGACATTGCTGCTATAAACATCGGGGTGCACGTACCCCTTCGGATCCCTACTTTTGTATCTTTGGTGTAAATACCCAGTAGTGCAATTGCTGGATCATATGGTAGCTCTATTTTCAACTTTTTGAGGAACCTCCATACAGTTTTCCAGAGTGGCTGCACCAGTTTGCATTCCCACCAACAGTGTAGGAGTGTTCCCCTTTCTCCGCATCCCCGCCAACATCTGTCGTTTCCTGACTTGTTAATTTTAGCCATTCTGACTGGTGTGAGGTGATATCTCATTGAGGTTTTGATTTGGATTTCCCTGATGCCGAGCGATATTGAGCACTTTTTCATGTGTCTGTTGGCCATTTGGATGTCTTCTTTGGAAAAATGTCTGTTCATGTCTTCTGCCCATTTCTTAATTGGATTCTTTGTTCTTTGGGTGTTGAGTTTGATGAGTTCTTTATAGATTTTGGATACTAGCCCTTTATCTGATATGTCATTTGCAAATATCTTCTCCCATTCTGTCGGTTGTCTTTTGGTTTTCATAACTGTTTCCTTTGCTTTGCAAAAGCTTTTTATCTTGATGAAGTCCCAATAGTTCATTTTTGCCCTTGCTTCCCTTGCCTTTGGCGATGTTTCTAGGAAGAAGTTGCTTCGGCTGAGGTCAAAGAGGTTGTTGCCTGTGTTCTCCTTTAGGATTTTGATGGACTCCTGTCTCACATTGAGGTCTTTCAGCCATTTGGAGTCTATTTTTGTGTGTGGTGTAAGGAAGTGGTCCAGTTTCATTCTTCTGCATGTGTCTATCCAATTTTCCCAACACCATTTGTTGAAGAGACTGTCTTTGTTCCATTGGACATTCTTTCCTGCTTTGTCGAAGATTAGTTGACCATAGAGTTGAGGGTCCATTTCTGGGCTCTCTATTCTGTTCCATTGATCTATGTGTCTGTTTTTGTGCCAGTACCATGCTGTCTTGATGATGACAGCTTTGTAATAGAGCTTGAAGTCCGGAATTGTGATGCCACCGGCTTTGCTTTTCTTTTTCAATATTCCTCTGGCTATGCGGGGTCTTTTCTGGTTCCATAAATATTTTAGGATTATTTGTTCCATTTCTTTGAAAAAAGTGGATCGTATTTTGATGGGGATTGCATTGAATGTGTAGATTGCTCTAGGTAGCATTGACATCTTCACAATATTTGTTCTTCCAATCCATGAGCATGGAACATTTTTCCATTTCTTTGTGTCTTCCTCAATTTCTTTCATGAGTATTTTATAGTTTTCTGAGTACAGATCCTTTGTCTCTGTGGTTAGATTTATTCCTAGGTATCTTATGGTTTTGGGTGCAATTGTAAATGGGATCGACTCCTTAATTTCTCTTTCTTCTGTCTTGTTGTTGGTGTATAGGAATGCCACTGACTTCTGTGCATTGATTTTAGATCCTGCCACTTGACTGAATTCCTGTATGAGTTCTAGCAGTTTTGGGGTGGAGTCTTTTGGGTTTTCCACATAAAGGATCATATCATCTGCAAAGAGTGAGAGTTTCACTTCTTCTTTGCCAATTTGGATGCCTTTGATTTCTTTTTGTTGTCTGATTGCTGTGGCTAGGACTTCCAATACTATGTTGAATAGCAGTGGTGATAGTGGACATCCCTGCCGTGTTCCTGACCTTAGGGGGAAAGCTCTCAGTTTTTCCCCATTGAGAATAATATTTGCTGTAGGTTTTTCATAGATGGCTTTTATGATATTGAGGTATGTACCCTCTATCCCTATACTCTGAAGAGTTTTGATCAAGAAAGGATGCTGTACTTTGTCAAAAGCTTTTTCTGCATCTATTGAGAGGATCATATGATTCTTGTTCTTTCCTTTGTTAATGTACTGTATCACATTGATTGATTTGTGGATGTTGAACCAACCTTGCAGCCCAGGGATAAATCCCACTTGGTCATGGTGAATAATCCTTTTAATGTACTGTTGGATCCTATTGGCTAGTATTTTGGTGAGAATTTTTGCATCCATGTTCATCAGGGATATTGGTCTGTAATTCTCCTTTTTGATGGGGTCTTTGTCTGGTTTGGGGATCAAGGTAATGCTGGCCGCATAAAATGAGTTTGGACGTTTTCCTTCCGTTTCGATTTTTTGGAACAGTTTCTGAAGAATAGGTATTAATTCTTCTTGAAATGTTTGGTAGAATTCCCCTGGGAAGCCATCTGGCCCTGGGCTTTTGTTTGTTGGGAGATTTTTGATGACTGCTTCAATTTCCTTAGTGGTTATAGGTCTGTTCAGGTTTTCTATTTCTTCCTGGGTCAGTTTTGGTAGTTGATCCATCTCTAGGAATGCATCCATCTCTTCCAGGTTATCTAATTTGCTGGCATAGAGTTGCTCATAATATGTTCTTATAATTGTTTGTATTTCTTTGGTGTTGGTTGTGATCTCTCCTCTTTCATTCATGATTTTGTTGATTTGGGTCATTTCTCTTTTTGATAATTCTGGCCAGGGGTTTATCAATCTTGTTAATTCTTTCAAAGAACCAGCTCCTAGTTTCGTTGATCTGTTCTACTGTTCTTTTAGTTTCTATTTCATTGATTTCTGCTCTGATCTTTATCATTTCTCTTCTCCTGCTGGGTTTAGGCTTTATTTGCTGTTCTTTCTCCAGCTCCTTTAGGTGTAGGGTTAGGTTGTGTACTTGAGACCTTTCTTGTTTCTTGAGAAAGGCTTGTATTGTTATATACTTTCCTCTTAGGACTGCCTTTGCTGCATCCCAAAGATTTTGAACAGTTGTGTTTTCATTTTCATTGGTTTCCATGTATTTTTTTAATTCTTCTTTAATTTCCTGGTTGACCCATTCATTCTTCAGTAGGATGATCTTTAGCCTCCATGTATTTGAATTCTTTCCGACTTTCCTCTTGGGATTGAGTTCTAGTTTCAAAGCATTGTGGTCTGAAAATAGGCAGGGAAAGATCCCAATCTTTTGGTACCGGTTGAGACCTGATTTATGACCTAGGATGTGATCGATTCTGGAGAATGTTCCATGGGCACTAGAGAAGAATGTGTATTCCGTTGCTTTGGGGTGGAATGTTCTGAATATATCTGTGAAGTCCATTTGGTCCAGTGTGTCATTTAAAGTCTTTATTTCCTTGTTGATCTTTTGCTTAGATGATCTGTCCATTTCAGTGAGGGGGATGTTAAAGTCCCCCACTATTATTGTATTGTTGTTGATGTGTTTCTTTGCTTTTGTTATTAATTGCCTTATATAATTGGCTGCTCCCATGTTAGGGGCATAGATATTTACAATTGTTAGATCTTCTTGTTGGATAGATCCTTTAAGTATGATATAGTGTCCTTCCTCATCTCTTATTACAGTCTTTGGTTTAAAATCTAATTTGTCTTATATAAGGATTGCCACCCCAGCTTTCTTTTGGTGTCCATTAGCATGGTAAATGGTTTTCCACCCCCTCACTTTCAATCTGGGGGTGTCTTTGGTTCTAAAATGAGTCTCTTGCAGACAGCATATCGATGGATCTTGTTTTTTAATCCAGTCTGTTAGCCTGTGTCTTTTGATTGGGGCATTTAGCCCATTTACATTCAAGGTAACTATTGAAAGATAGGAATTTAGTGCCATTGTATTGCCTGTAAGGTGACTGTTACCGTATATTGTCTGTGTTCCTTTCTGGTCTATGTTGCTTTTAGGGTCTCTCTTTGCTTAGAGGACCCCTTTCAAGATTTCCTGTAGGGCTGGTTTTGTGTTTGCAAATTCCTTTAGTTTTTGTTTGTCCTGGAAGCTTTTTATCTCTCCTTCAATTTTCAATGACAGCCTAGCTGGATAGAGTATTCTTGGCTGCATATTTTTCTCATTTAGTGCTCTGAATATATCCTGCCAGTCCTTTCTGGCCTGCCAGGTCTCTGTGGATAGGTCTGTTGCCAATCTAGTGTTTCTACCATTGTAGGTTACATATCTCTTCTCCCGAGCTGCTTTCAGGATTTTCTCTTTGTCTCTGAGACTCGTAAGTTTTACTATTAGATGTCGGGGAGTTGACCTATTTTTATTGATTTTGAGAGGGGTTCTCTGTGCTTCCTGGATTTTCATGCCTGTTTCTTTCCCCAAATTAGGGAAGTTCTCTGCTATAATTTGCTCCATTATACCTTCTGCCCCTCTCTCTCTTTCTTCTTCTTCTGGGATCCCAATTATTCTAATGTTGTTTCGTCTTATGGTATCACTTATCTCTCGAATTCTGCCCTCATGATCCAGTAGTTGTTTATCTCTCTTTTTCTCAGCTTCTTTATTTTCCAGCATTTCATCTTCTATATTACTGATTCTCTCTTCTGCCTCATTTATTCTAGCAGTTAGCGCCCCCATTTTTGATTGCACCTCATTAATATCCTTTTTGATTTCTACTTGGTTGGATTTTAGCTCTTTTACTTCTCCAGAAAGAGTTTCTCTAATAACTTCCATATTTTTTTCAAGCCCAGCTAGTATCTTTAAAGTGATGATTCTGAACTCTAGATCTGACATCGTACTAATGTCCGTATTGAGTAGGTCCCTGGCAGTCGGTACTGCCTCTTGTTCTTTTTGTTGAGGTGATTTTTTCCGTCTCGTCATTTTGTGCAGAGGAGAATAGATTAATGAGAGAACAAAATGCTAGCAGAGTAACCACGTCCCCAGAAAATATACTCTAAACAAATCAGAAAAGACCTGAAGCAGTGGGATAAGAAGGGGAAAGAGAGAAAAAAGAAAAAGAAAAAAAAAGAAAAAGATAAAGATAAAAACAAAAACAAACAAAACAAAACAACAACAACAAAAGAAAAACCAGAATGTGATCAAATATGATCTATATGGTATATAGATCAGTGCCACACACTAGATTTGGGGTGTGTTTTGGTCTTTTAGAAGAAAGTGTCTCCCAAAATTTTAAAGAAAGAAAAACATATATGTACAAAAATAAGGGTTGATATGATGAAGGGATGGAAAATGACTGTAAAAATGGAAATTATAAAAAATTTTATAAAAGGAATTGATAAGAAGTTGTTTGAAAAAAGAAAGAGGATTTAAAAAAAGAAAAAAGAAAAAGAAAAAAAAAGGGAGAGGATGTGATCAGGCAGGGGAATAGAAAACACCATATACTAGAGATTTAGTGTATATTTTAATCTGTTAGAAGAAACTATCTCAAAATTTTAAAGAGAGAACAACTTATATATATAAGCCAAAAATATGGGTAACTACTATGAAGGGATAGAATATGACTCTAAAAATGAAAAATAAAAATGTTTTTTTTAAAAAAAGGGATTGATAAGATGTTGTTTGAAAAAGGGAAAAAGAAAAATTCAAAAAGAAATAAAAAGACAAAAAGACAGTTAAAAAAAATTAACTTTAAAAGACTAAGGAATCATGGTAAAAAAGCCGTGAATTCTAGGTGCAGTATTCCCCTAGCGCTGGAGTTCTGCCATTCTCATTGATCGGTAAACTTGGTCTTGGCTGGCTGTTCTCGCCGATCTTCTGGGGAGGGGCCTGTTGCCGTGGTTTCCAAATGTCTCTGCCAGAGGCGGAATTGCCCCGCCCTTGCCCCCTCCCGGCTAAGTCATCTGCTCGGGTTTGCTCTCCGGGGCTTTTGTTCCCTGCGAGCTTTCCGCACAGCTTTGGAGGCGGAGAGTGAAGATGGCGGCCTCCCAATCTCCGCCCCAGAGGAGCCGAGAACTTGGGCCCACTCCTCAGTGAGCCCCCAGAGAAAAGCCATCAGTCACTTCCGTCTCCCCGGTCTCCGGCTGCACTCCGTGCTCAACCGGCCTGTGACCGCGCGTTTCTATCTCTGGCACCCGACCCGGTCTGGAGTCTCCAAACCCAGCAGATCCCTGCGGTGCCCTCCCGCGCGGCTCCTCCCGGGGGAGGAAGGTGAGTCTCCCCGGATCTGCCGCTTGTTGGGTCCCTGCCGGAGGCGTAGGGGCCCGACTGGGCCGCGGATCCCGGTTTATGGCCACCCCGAGCTGAGAGCCCGGCCTGGGCTCCGCCTCTGCCGCCGGCTTCCCTGCTCCGATCCCTGGGAGCTCTGCCACACTCGGGCACCCCCGGTCTTTCTGTGACCCCGAGGGTCCTGAGACCACACTGTCCCGGAGGGTTTCACCCCCCGCTTGGCCACCAGAGGGACGTCCCTCAGCGGAGCAGACTTTTAAAAGTTCCGAATTTCTGCTCCGCGGCTCTATCACTTGCCAGAAGCGGCCGACGGAGGCCCCTCCCCCGCCGTCTATCCTTCCGAATATCGCCTCGGATTCACTTCTCCGCACGTCCTACCTTCCAGAAAGTGGTCGCTTTTCTGTTCAGAGAGTTGTTGCTCTTCTTTTCTTTGATCTCCTGTTGGGTTTGTAGGTGTTCAGAATGGTTTGATCCCTATCCAGCTGAATTCCTGAGAGGAGACAAAATCCAGGTCTCCTACTCCTCCGCCATCTTGCTCCGCCCCCCCTGTTTTTTCTTGATAGGAAGAAGAAAAGAAGTCAGTCAGTTATCCTTCTCTCGTTAGCCACATAACTTCCTCTTTCCTGAATCATCCTGTCTTTACAATGACAGAAAAGATCCCCGTGCCCACCCTTCAGCTGCTAGGTGAATTCTCTCCGTTACTGTCATCTTTGCCTTGTGACATTCATCTCGTTAATCTGAGGACAATACAGTCAAAGGTATATCCCAAAATGTATCTATAAAGAATTACTTTTTTGTGATGTATTTGATATAAGGGGATGAGAAGCAGAAAGAACTGCAGCTGACCCTTGAACAGCATGAGCTGGAATTGCACTGGTCCACTTACACAGATTGTTTCCCATAAACACACTACAGGACTGAAAATGTATTTTCTCTTCCTTATGATTTTCTTAACATCATCTTTTCTCTAGCTTCTTTTATTATAAGAATACAGTGTAACATACATATAGCATACAAAATGTGTGCTGATCAACTGTTCATGTTATCAGTAAGGCTTCCAACCAAGAGTAGGCTATTAGTCGTTATGTTTTGGGAGAGTCAGAGTCATGCGGATTTTTGACTCGGGGGAGGGGGATCATCGCCCCTAACCCCTTGCACAGCTCAAGGGTCAACTGTACTGTGGGTTTTACTGCGCCTCAAGGAGCTGTTAAGAGGACTTGGCCTTTAGGCAAAATCATTCTACCTTTCATTTGACTGTTGCTGTGTAGTTTAGAGCATATCCCACTACTAATTTATGTTATTCCCGGAAAAGTTCTATGTGGTGAGAAGGTCAGGGTATATTATCTTTGTACAGATAAGAAAGCAAAAACTGGCCCTGGGGTCACATTATAGTAGGTGGGAGAACAGGCCGTAAGATCAGCTCTTCTGGCATTTTCCATTCATTTCTCCTTGTTAGCCAGTGTTTCTTGAGGAGTTAGAGAATTAAGAAGCATAGCATTTAATTATTTCTGTATCAGAGGCCTTGTACATTCATATCTTTCTCTTGAAAATCACTGCAACTCAGATGTTTGCATTGAGAAACCCAACTATTTAGAGACATCCAAAGATATACTAGAGGAAGAGAGGGGAAGGTTTTATTAGATTTGGAATTTTAATTCAGTTAGACTGCTTTTGTTTACATGTATGCCTACTTTTAAAGTCAGAGATTGCATTTGAAAAGAATAAAAATTAGACATTTGACATCATTTTTATCTTTTGTAGAGCTGTTTTGTGATATTGTGAATTGACATATGTGTAGCTACAAATAGTCTTAAGTGCTTAGGGATTCTGCAGGGAATGTAATAAATGGTCTGAGTATGAAAAGAAGAGAATGCTCATGTTGAAGACCACATAAGAAGAGAAAAATGTTTCGTTTAAGCACAAAGAACTAAAGCAAACCAAGTAAAGTAAGGATAAATGCCTGCAAATTGGGACATATAGGGCTTTTAAAACTGTATGACCAAGAGAAGGAACTTAGGCCTATGTAGGAATATCCATGAGGCTTATGATAATGAATTCAGGTGAACACAGGAGGCCTGCGCATATCTGCATGTGTCAAAAGCCTTGTTTGATCATGCGAACGAACCAGGATTTATTTCATGCCTACTACGTGCCAGTTATAGCTAAAGGCACTAGGGATACTGTCATGAGCAAACCAGACAATCACTCCTGCGTTTCTGAAGCATGGATTCTGGTGGGAGGAGAAAAATAAGAAAAAATAAGAGAAACATATAATGTGTTAGATGGTGATAAGTGTTAGGGAAAATAGGGAAGGATGGTTCTGGAAGATGATGCGAGTTTGCATAGTGTGGTTGGAAGAGGACCTTGCAGAAAGGGTGTTAATGGAGTAAAAATCTGAAGGAGGTTAGAGAGTAAGTGACTCATGCAGATTTCTGGGGGTAGAGTGGTCCAGGAAGAGTTACAAGCAAGTAGAAAGGCCTAAACGTGGGTGCCATGGTGAGAATAGAAGCTCCATGTGAGCTGGTCTTTTCTTTGATTCCTTGCTGCATCCTGTTGCCTAGAAGAATGGTTGCACATAGAAGGGGCTCAGCAACAATTTGCTGATTGAGCGAATCTCATGAGCTCTGTTTCTAGGATTCTGCTAGTCTTTTGTGGGTCAACTTTTTGACTCATGGAAAGAACACACCAGCGATGGATAGCCTCCCTGAGCTTTTCCTCTCATTAATTCATAAGCCAAAGGGAATGAGGGGATGGGGGGGGTGGTACTAAAGACTCTGAGCCTCAGGTTGCCACCTCTGGGCATGATGGTAGAGGACATTAGCAACCTAAGGATCTGAAGGCTTCTGGGGCACATGGCGGCCACTGTTCCTTAGCCTCGTTTCTAGATGACTCTTTCCCATGATTGTTTTCTGGAAGCAGATCCAGTTGTCTGGAGTCAATGAATGTTGCTATTCAGTTGGTTCACACTCTGAAGAATTCGGCTCCGTGTGGTCTGGTCTCCACTCACTATGTCCGCTTGGCTTCCCCTTGTTCCTCACACCCTTCAACAGGTGGCCCACCTCCACTCCCTGATGGCTGGCCGAGTGCCGACTCAGCTGCCCGTTATAAAATGGGGCTGATATCAGATCTGCCTGCTGCGGGTCTGTTGTGAGCAACACATAAACTAATGCTTGTGAAAGCCCTTTGGAAACAGAAGTGCTTTATAAACATACGTTGTCCTGATGGTGCTTATGGTACTTGCCGGCTCAGGTGCAAACTAGGGTTTTAGCAGAGGAAATAGAAAGCAATTTAACAATTTGACCAGGAAGAATAAAGGCTGAAATATTATGTGTAACCATAACTAGCACACTGGCACATGATCAGAAGTCGGTATTATTGGGGGCTGTTTTACTTTATCCTATCAATCAGTGCCAGTTCCTGTGTTAGTCTTTGACTCTTAGCACATATTTCTAACAGTTGGTTAAAAGCTCACCGGTAATCCAAGGGGATTGATTTGTCCATTCAAAATCACTTCTTTAAAGAATTGCATTCTGTCCCTTAACCTCTGATAATAGGAAAATAATCATTGAAAGAAGCTGACGTAGGTATTGAATCAAAGAAAGCTCGGTACTTAAAAAGGTGTCAAGTGTAATTTCATGGTTACACTAAAAGAAGACAAAAATCACTTGGAAGAAATCCAGAAACCAGACCTCAGCATTTTGGATTGTATCCCTATTTCTGTGTGCTGGCAGCTCCAAACATATAATAATGAATTGTTCCTCTGGAGGTTGCAAAGCATTTTTCCCATTGAAGTAGTGTGAACATAGCTCTTAGCTTCCAAGCCAGACCAGGGTCTCCACTGGCCTGTATGTAAGTAAGCATTTTCCTAACTACCACCTCCCACAAGAAACATGTCTGAGAACCACCTTCACACGATGGAGGCATGTCTTTGTTTCTGCCGCACCTCCTCGTCGGCAGCGGGATGGAGGAGGCCCCTGCTTGCCCAGCTCCCGGGTCACCGTCTGATGGTTCCTCAAGTTCTAAACGTCACATGGGCAGCCTGACTCCTCAGGGAGAAAGGGGTTATGGACTCGAGCAACAGTGAGAGAGGCAAGGTAGGGTTGGAGGTGTTGCTAACCCATCAAGGTGCTGCAGCATTTCCAGCTACCAGTCCTCAGAGTCCTATGTGTCCAGATCACACCAGGGAGATTTTGAAATAGAGAAGACTTACAAATTTCCCCATCTCTGATATTCTGATTCCCTAGGTCTGGGGTGGGGCAACTTAGGAATCAGTAATTTTCAAAAACTCTCATGATTCTAGAAATTACTGTTATCTCCATTGACTAAGTTGGGAAAGTAAAAGTTAGAAATTAAATGACTAAGATAAAATTACACAGTGGTACATGGCAGAATTAGGGCCCACATGCAGGTTTTCTGAATCTGGGTGCTGTACAGGGCCTCAGAGGGTGGCGTTTGACTTCTTAAGAGTTACTAAATCTGTTCCTCAGAGTCCAGTTTTTCAGGAATTATTCTGTATTGGTAGATGAGTTTATGGTTTTATATAAGCATATGTTGCTCTTATTTTATATGTTTTTGGAAAAAACTGATTGCATGTCATCTAGTTGCAGTCAGAGGATGATGGGAGCAGGCATCTCTTAAACCCTGCCTCGCAGCACCGCCGGGTGTGCCAGTGAAGTCCCGTCTAGCAGTGAACTGTCAGCCTTCTCCTCCTGGAGGCTCGGCCCCCCTCTCTTCTCTTTACCATCTCCTTTTCTTGTACTGTCAGAAGCTTGAGATATTAAAAAGAAGATTCTGTAAAGGCTTGAAAGCTGGGGAACAGGAGCACCAGTGAAGTGGTCGGGAACAGGAAAACCATGCCATCCTCAGGAAAGGGTATTGATTAGGGGGGAAGGGAGTCTTGGTAGAGAGGATGCTGGGAGAATCTCACAGGGGCATGGATCATCGGTCGGGGTTCTGTAGGCTGGAGAGATAGCTTCAGCCTGGAATGCAGACATTCCAGGGACCAGAAGGAATTTGATTAAGCCATTTAATTAAAGGCTTCATGGAGCCATGATGCCTTGATGTTTTGCACAATGATACGTTGTTCAACCTTTTTCTTTCCCCCAGATTATTTCCACCTCTTTTATGTTCAGATGTATTTTTATTTAATTCATTTATAGATATGTATCTTTATATCTGTATCTACTTCTCTCTCTGTGTATTACATTTAGCTCTATCTCTGACATTTTATTCTGATTTCTTGCAAATAGTTAAATATTATCATTTCAACATCACCACTTACTGAATAAGGTTTTCTCTCTCCACTTGTTTACACACCCCCTTTTCTTATAAGAGGCAGTTTAAGGTTTTTACTTCATTTTGCCTTTCTTAGAAGAATTGATCGGTGCTTTATTAATCTCCCTGGCTTCTGGAAAGGTGAAAATTGTGGAGAAAATTTCCTCGTTGTACAGCCCTTCACCTTCTCTGTTCTTTCTGTCATCTTATCTTGTTGATCGAAACAGGATAACTGTTATTGGACATTTTAATGAATGCCCTGGAAAATGAATTCCTACTGGTTACTTCCTGTCTCAGGACTTAAAATGCAGTGTGCAGTTTTCCCACCTTTCCAGTTGCCAGAATACAGGGAAAGATGAATGTCAGTCGGCATTTTCAAGGAATCTGGGCAGGTTGGAGAAATTTCTCCACCAGCTGTTTAGCCATGCCTTAATTTGTATGGACCTTAGACATTCTTTGAGGAGGATAGAGACACATTTCTCTTAGGGAATCTAGTCGAAGTTATGGCTTCTCTCTTCCACAGAAAAAAAGGGTGCACACATAACGTTGACTACAGTTTCCAGGAGTGTGCTTATCTGTGAAGCTCACCTTATTAATGAGCAAGTCAGATTTCTTTTGGTGTGAGATGGGACGGCCACAGCTCTCTCTTCTGGGTTCTCACCCATGTCGATGGAGGGACACTTGCCTGCTGCTCTGCTTATGGGACACTGCCGTGTGCATATATGATTTTCAGAATGGCTTTAAATCCCGTTTAAAATGGGGCGGGTGGGTGGAAATGACAGTGTCCATGCCTTCCTTTCTCAACTAATGTATGTTCTGATAAGTCGTGGTTTTAGGCTGCTGGAACCTTGGATTAAATACTCCCTTTTTCTAAGCTCAGATCAGAGAGTGAGCTCCTTCGGGTTATAGCCTTTTCTTCTGTTACATTAAAAGTGATTCTTTCTCTTTCCCCTCCTAGCGGGTGTCCTTGAGCGCCAGTCCATAGCTAGCGTGAAGGCAGGGGGGCGAAGCTGGTAGAGCACTTTGGAGTCCCGCTGCCTTTGTTTGAGCGCATCACCTGTGCTTACCGGCCAGTTTGCTTAGCACACAGCCCCTCATTCTCCCATTTGCCTCATTCGCAGCGTGGCCATGATAACAGGACACACCTCAGAGGTGTCCTAGGGATCAAATGAGTTAATGTTTGTAGAGCACTTAGAACAGTATCTGGCACGTACTAAGCACTGAGTGCGTGACGAATGAAGGTTGTCAACAGTGAGAGTTCAGTCATGAGCAGTGGTGATTGTTGCTAAAAATGAAATAAAATGTAGGCACTTTTTTTTTAATAAATTGGAGGTTGAATTTTATTCCCAAAGTAAATCTCGATGTCACCTTGACTTGTATTCCGTATATATTTTTTGAAAAGTTAATAAGATACCTAAAATTGTGTGCCGGGCATTATGCTGAGTGTTTTCTTTGTAAAGAGAGCCTTATTTAGCTCTCCCAGCAGTACTGTGAAGGTAGGCAATATTGTGCCCCCCTGTTACAGAAGAGGAAACTAGCTGACCTAAAGATGGTAGGTAGCTTTCCCAGGTCATGCAGCCAGTAAATGGTGTGCTGAGAGGCGCACCCCAGCATGTTGACTCCAGATCCCCGCCCAGAACCTTCTACTCCTCTTGTATGGAAACAAAGGGGAGTGAGAGTGCTGAAAATGTTAGGGAATACTCTGCCTGTTTTTCTCTTGACCACTCAGTTATGATGGGACACCCTCAGAAGGATCCACCATCTGTGGGAAAGGTCATGAAGGACTAATGTAGGGTCGGTCAGTGATCATTGCTAGTTGACTATGAGAAGGCATGCTTCATGATTGCGATGTTCATGTGCACTTAAATATAATAATACAAACTTGTATACCACCTCCACTGTTTCAAAGGCTGTTATGAGATGAATTGAGTTCTTCCGTGAGAAGTATTCTGTACAGGGTCCCACACACGGCAAGTGCTCAAAAAGTGTTAGCTGCGATTACTGTTACTGTCATTGTGGTTGGGACTTGATCCTCAGAGGGGCGCTTCACGAGTCTCCCGAGTTTTCTGAGTTCTGAGAGGTTAAATGACGTATCTGCAGACACAGGACTGGTTCGTGTGTTTTGCCCCCAGTCCAGCTGCTTCTAGCCTTGATGGCGTCGTTCTGCCAGCCGCACCATCTTCCGTCCCCCCCACCCCACCCCGTTGCCAGAGAAACCTCCCGGGCCCTGCTTAGCCTCAGAGCCACAGGTTGCTTTATCCCCTGGAAGTAAGTTCTGCGGTGGATTCTCCAAGTGACTTCGGAACACCCAGGCCTTCCCGAGGGGATTCAGTCTCAAATGTGATCTGAGCTGTAAACAGAGACACTTGATTTGAAGTTCACCTAGCATAGTGCTTGGTGCAATTTCAAACTTGGTCAATTTTCTTCCCTCCTCCCTCCCCCCTTTTTTTTCTGAGGTCCGGATAGTACTCATACATTAATGAATATAAAAACAGGTCTTTCAGAGTCTGTTTACTCTCCTCGAGTGAACAGCATCTTTTTTGCGAAAGTATCTGTTTTCTTGCATGCATATTCAAGTTAAATTCACAGTTTCCCTACTTTGAAAAACAGTTTTCTTGGAAATAAAATGACGAGACAGACTTTGAAACTGAAAAACTGCTGCTTTGCCTCAGGTATTTTTGCTTGAAAACTGATACTTTCATGAATATTTAATTTTTAAAAACTTGGACAAGATGATTGCTATTTCAGTTGGTGTTCTGGTCCTTACGAAAGTGATGCAGTTTTGGTTTTTAGAGAAAGTGTAACATTTTTCCATCAGTGAAAATTACTCTTTATGACTTCAATTTCTACTTTTGTATTGTTTAAATCTCTTGTAAAACTAATGGCAAAATTCCAAAGATGCTTCCTTTTGCTTTTTTTTTTTATTATCACCTCCAGTCTGGTAAAGGCCTCACACATTCATTATTTCAAGAGCAGATGTGTTGCAGGAATTTTCACAAAGCCGGCTGTCTGGTGGTTTTGTAAGGATGGTTTAGTGAGTTAAAATGGCTAAATGCTTCAGGTTATAATGATAAGTGCTTTTAAAAGAGCCTCATCAATAGACCATGTAAATAGTGAATCTGAATTGGGACTTAGTCATGATTTTGTTATGTTATGATTTTGATGCATAATTGTTGACATACAGTTTGGAGGGTCTCTGATTCCTCAGCTACAGAGTTATAATGTCACTAAAGAAAATTTGTGAATAAAAAATTAAGTGAGCTATTGGGAAAATAATCACCAGTACTTATCTGATAGATTACAATGACAGAAAGAATAATGGCTAAAATGTACCAAGGGCTTCCTCTGCTGCAGACACTGGGCTGAGTCTCTGTTACACAATTGAATTTCATCTCCATTTTATGCTACAGGAGAAACCAGGTTTTGCTAAAAGCATCTAGGAAATTGCAGAGCTAGGATCTAGATGTCGAGCTGCCTGACTCCCAGCCCAGGTTCTGATCCATTTTCTGTAGCTTCTACACCAACACATTCTGTCCTATAAGCTAAGCCACCATACCTCGTATTTTCAACGTCTTACTAGACGCCATGACTCCATGAAGAGGGGAAACCTGCATTAGGTCCATTTTATAGGCAAAGAAACTGATGCTTAGGTGATCAGTAACTATTCCAAGCCTATACACTTAGCACACGAGAGACTTGTCCTTGTCCTTCTGGAGACCTTATGTATGTCATAAATGAAGGATTTTTTTTTTTTTTTTTTTTTTTTTTTACTGTGTTCTTTTCATGCTCTTTTGGGACTGTGTGAAACACCTTGAAATTTTATTTTTTTATTTTTTTATTTTTTTTTAAGATTTTATTTATTTGAGACAGAGAGAATGAGAGACAGAGAGCACGAGAGGGAAGAGGGCAGAGGGGGAAGCAGACCCCCCGCTGAGCAGGGAGCCCGATGTGGGACTCGATCCAGGGACTCCAGGATCATGACCTGAGCCGAAGGCAGTCGCTTAACCAACTGAGCCACCCAGGTGCCCCATGATTTTATTTATTTGAGAGAGAGAGAATGAGAGAGAGCACATGAGAGGGGGGAGGGTCAGAGGGAGAAGCAGACCCCCTGCCGAGCAGGGAGCCCGATGGGGGACTCGATCCCGGGACTCCAGGATCATGACCTGAGCCGAAGGCAGTCGCTTAACCGACTGAGCCACCCAGGCGCCCCACCTTGAAATTTTATTAGAAAACATTGTCATATGATTTAAACTTGCTATGTTTATCATGTTGGTCCTGTGATGACTCAGAATTCCTTAAATGACTTTTTCCTCTCCCTTCAAACAAAATCTTAGCAGTACCACTGCAGAATACCAGTGTGAAATATCATAAAGCAGGTTATTCCAGCCAAGAATCCGAGGTGAGGCCAGCTTTAAATTGTTGAGGCACATTAAAGTCAAATCAGTGGTGAGAATGCTGACAGCTCCTCCTCAGAAAAGATGTCTCTGTGGCACATTTAAAAATCATATCCCCCAGTGAAGATGATTAAGAACTTGGACATATTCGTATCTGTGGCCACAGAGGAGAAAAAGGGATCATTTTCATCACAGGTCAGTGCTGAGCACACTGAACTCCTTTGAATAGCTGTCCCTTTCTTAATTCGTCCAAGGATTCTTAATTTATTTTGCTTATTATCAGAAGCGTCTCCCCCCTTGAGGAAACATAAAATTTATTAAGAGAATTGTAACTTAAAATATTCAGAGCACTCCTGGCATCTTTATTTAAATGGATGCAAGAAATTTTACTGCAAGAAAGTATATATTGATCCCTGTAGCTTACTTGTCATGTTTAGTATTTTTCTCTTTGCACAAGAAGAATAGCTTCTGTAATGTGAATTTAAATGATACATCAAGCTAATAAATGTGGTTGGCCTAGCAAGTGATAAGCATAACTAACTCAATTTAAATGTCTTTTATATAAAAATAATGAACCAGTGTATTAAAGATTAAAAATGTTAATGCAATTAGCAAAAATTAGCATTCAATAAAGAAGTGTGTTTCAGTTTTGAGATGGATGATACATCATTCAATGACCAGATAAGGACTAAATTCAGGTACACTTTATTCAGCTGGCGTGTATGTTAAAAACCAAATAAATAAAAATTAAATGCTTTATTTGCCCCTTTGCAACGACGTGGGTGGAACTAGAGGGTCTTATGCTAAGCGAAATAAGTCAGTCAGAGAAAGACAATTATCATATATAATCTCACTCGTATGTGGAATTTAAGAAACAAAACAGGATCATAGGGGAAGGGAGGAAAAAGTAAAACAAGACAAAACCAGAGAGGGAGACAAACCATAAGAGACTCTTAATCATAGGGAACAAACTGAGGGTTGCTGGAGGGGAGGGGTTACAGGAATGGGGTAACTGGGTGATAGACATTTAGGAGGGCACGTGATGTAATGAGCACTGGGTATTATATAAGACTGATGAATCACTGACCTCTACCTAGACATGAAACCAGTAATACACTATATGTTAAGTAATTGAATTTAAATTAAAAAAATGTAAATGCTTTATTTGAAGAAACTTTGATAAAACAGTATGTGGCATGTAGACAAAAGGACACGCAGGTCCTTGGGGACTGTGCCAGAAACCAGGGCATGAGGTGACTTAAAACATATTGTCACCTGCCTCCTTGTGGGGGAGGTAGAGGGGATGTAGCAGGTGTGACAGTGAACGTGGGACTGGAGGGGAAATGAATTTTCCTGGCTTCACTGCTAAATAAAGTGAGCATTTTTGGTTTGGGGACGCTGACTTTAAAACAGTGGAGTATACAGTAGTGTCGCTATTTGCCTTAATGTCGCTGTGGCGTCTTGTCACTCTATGCTCATCTGCAGGTGGATGGCAAGCATTCCGATGAGGCAGCCTTGATCCTCCACAGGAAGGGGTTTGACTGCCGCTTCTCGAGCAGAGACACGGGGCTGCTTTGTTCCACAACCCAGGGAAAGGTGAGCTGAAAAGTGGTTTTTGCTTGTTGATTTCATGTGCTTTGAAATCCTTGCTTTCTGCTAATCATTCTGACAATAAGATAATGTTTCATTGCCTCTTCGTGGACTCATTCCCCTCAGCTGCTGTAATTTAGCTCAAGTCTCTCCATCTTAAGAAAGCACTTTCTCAACCTTCGATCTCTTCTCCTTGTCAGCATCAAAATGCACGTCTGGAACATGGGCACGTGTAGGGGCAACATTCTCCTCCATTCCTAGGCCTTCCGTTGCCAGCTGACAAAACATCCTCTCCCCACCCCCCATCCCCCAATATTCCCTCCTCTCTCACACATGCTCATGTAGGATCTAGGTCCATGAAGTCTCAGAGGGGCAAAAGCAGGTTTTATAATAACTAAAGGTGGGGTGGGGTGGGGTAGGGAAGTGGTGACACTGGCCAGTCGGGGAGTTTCACCACGGCCCCGAAGCAACCTTACTTAGCTCCAGTCAGTTGTTGTCCCAGGGGAAATGAGGGTCTAGATCTCCTGATCAAGACAGATTTGCATAGGAGTCCTCGCTGTGCCAGCCAAACAGGTCTTCAGGCTGACCTGCCGGCTGCCCAGTTTTTCTGTCTCCTTTGAGCTGGTCTTTCTGATAGTTCCCTCAGGCTCTCCTTGGAAGGAAATGAACCTCCAGCCTTCTGCTTCTGGCTCTGAGCAGGTTGTGCTCAGAGAAGACAGCTGGATGGCACACAGGCAGGTCTGCCCCACGGGGCAGCTCAGCTGACCCAGCTCTTCTCCAAAACCTCACAGATAACCTGTAGATCAGACTTAAGAGATTCATTTCCAACCCTACCAACTAGAATGTGCATAGGGTCTGAAAAGGAGAGAAAAGACAATATGGTAGGGGGTCAAAATCCACTTAGGCAGATAAGCTTCTTCATTTCTCGTATCATGCCCTCCGTGGAATTGGTGCGAAGAAAGCACTGATGGTTTTGGGTTTGTTTTTCATGATATTTACGCTTCACCTTATTACTGATGATGTGAGTGTACTTGGTTGTAAGCATTTGTATATAGACATTAAGGCGTCAAGTTTTAAGGGGATTATATGGTCCAGAGAGACATGGGATGAGGGTAGTACTTTCTCAGCAACCCCCCAACCCTGAAAATGGGACTCACTGACATGAGGAGCCTGTGTCCTTTCTCTCAGCTCTTTGGGAACAAGAAGAACGACAACTGTTAGGTGTAAATGTTGGGTGTAAGAGGATACGGATGTTTTTAAAGCTTGCTGGCTCATAGATGTGTTTTCTTTTATTGAAAAAGTGGCCCCTGCACGTGATAAGTTCTCAAGAAATTCAGAAGAAGAATGTAGAGTGAGCTGTCCTCTCCTGGTTACACTTCTCCTAGGTGTCCCTCCCAGGGTGGTCTGTGTGTCCAGGCATGCATAGCTGTATCTAATCTCCTTCCTCTTCCTCTTTTTATCATTAAAAGGAAACTTCAAATACACTGTTTTACTCTCCTACTATTTTCCACTGAATAAATATATAGATGTGTTACTAATCTTTCTTCAAAGTTGACCTAACTGTGCAATTTTTTTTATCATTTATTTTCTAGATTTTGGTACAGAAGCTTTTTAGCATGTTTACTGTCGCAAGTCTCATACCTTCATCATTATCCTTGATGCATTCACCTCCAGACGCCCGAAATATAAGTGAGATCAACTTGAGTCCCATGGAAATCAGCACATTCCGAATCCAGTTGAGATGAACCTGGCTTTCAAATTTGGATTGGGAAGCATTGTCTTTTATACACTTCTTGGTTTGACGTGCAATAAGGAAGCACATTATTTTAGCTTCTGGCTACTGTGAGGACATGAATTCTGTGATTGTTATTATAATTATTATTATTATTTTTTTTTTTTTTTACTAGTACAGAAAGAAAAAAAAAAAAGCCATGCTATAGCCAGTTTTTCTTTAAGTTCCATCCATGAATCACCACCATCAGTATGAATCGATGCAACAATGAAGGAAGAAATGTCTAAAACAACCTCTCCACAGATTGTATCTCAGGTTAAATGCTAACTAACTATATCTGTGTCGGGAGTTGTGAAGAGATTGTTATAAGTATTCATGTTGCTGATCCTTCATTAGTTTTACAAAAATACCCATTTTTACCAAAATGGAATAAAAAGCTGAAGGGTAATAGCTAATGGCCAAAATGGTTGCAATTGTTCATACGCATTCGAAAAATTGTGTGTATTGAAATATGTGGAAAAGTGCAATCCATCAACCCTTATGATATCTGTACATCATTGATCTTCACACCTTTTTCTAATGTACCACTTGACCCCTCCCTTCTCACTCTTTGTATTTCCAGAAATAGCAGATTTTGAATCATTCAATAGTAGAAAAAGAGGCATATTTCCATTACTTGACAATGTGGGATAGGTGCAATTTATTCCATTGTCACTAAGGTAGAAAAAGCAATCCCATAGGTACCATAACCTCTTTTAGGTACCACAAGGTGTCTTTTTACACAGCTCATTTGAATACAGATGTTCGGAGAGGGGTTTTCTATTTTAAAAATAACCATATCAAAATAAATGTGCCTTATTTTTTTATAAGTCTTGTTAAATATTTTGGTGTCCATATGACTGAGAAAGGGGGAGAGGGCGGGGGTGGGGAGGAGGTGGGTACTTTCTATGACACGTAAAGTGTTATCGGTTTTGCCTGACAATGCTGGCCACATTCTGATCTGTTTCATTAAATTTGTGGTGATGTTATTCTAAACATTTTGACTATTTGAATGTACTGAGATGTCAGAAAACAAAACAAGGAAGAAAAAGTACTGTTCATTAAAATCCGCTGCTGCCAAGAAGATGGCAGCTTGAAGCAAGGATTTTGTGACATGCAAAATCCATACACTGTTTCCATTTCACAGGAGGTAACTCTATGAAAGAATGCTTTAAAAGGGACCCTGTTTTGAAATCCACTTATAGGTAGCTCATCCTGATTTCTTTTATTAAAGAACATGTGTGTTGAGTGAATTCCAAACTTTTATACGTGCTAACCTCAAAGCGAAGTTCCAAGCCTATGTGCCATTACAGTACTTTTGATAAAATTTATTTGGGATCATGATTAACATGACATTAACACTGAAGCAACATTAGAAACATTTAGAATATTCAGTTTTAGGATAGAAAGGATTCACTGAGTATGTACACTTTTGAAAATTCTCTTTGTGTTACCTAATAAATTTAGTATTCTCTGACTTTAAACTTCCTTTTACCTCCTGCCATTCCAGCATCTTTATAGAGAAGTTGAAACCTAATTTCTGTTTCACCAGGTAGTCTGATGATCATCCTTTTTTTTTTTTTTTTTTTTTTTTTTTTTTTACCAAGATGCAGCTCCTACAATTATTGCTAAGTTATGTTAAGTTCATAAATTTTTTTCGCCTTTAATAATTAAGGAAACAATACTGGTGTTGATGAAGATATTATAAGGGAGTAATGTCATGCAATAAACATGTACTGTAAGTTTCCTTCCTCATTTTGGGGGATAAACAACTAAAAGAAAAAAAAAAAACAACACTTCCTTTTTGTGGACATCTACAGATGTTAAGATTGCCAGAAGCAAATCCCAGGAATAAGATCAGTATTTTCATTGCATCTTAAATGTAAAACCTTCCTTTGGGAGTTCACTGTGTTCTGTGGTTAAGTGGGTGTGCTTAATCATTGTGGAAATTCTGATCAGTTGAAATAAAAAATCTTGATGCAATAACAGTGGTTTTGCCACTTCTGGTTGTTTGAGATGGATCTGTCCCATGTCAGTCGGGGTCTTAGTGTGTGTTGCCACCGTTCACAGGTAAAGCAGAAATTCTCTTTAAACCAGCAAATTTCTGCTTTTTATTTTTAGAATAAATCATCAGGGAAATGAGGAGAGGATGCTTTTGCTTTGGGTTGTGGTCACGAACTGATTAATTTAGTGTCTCTGGCACACCTAAAAACCATACATTTCAGTTGTGATCTCGGTGGCATATTTGTTTGCTTGGGTTTAATTACATTTGTTACCGCAGATGTTCAGTTGAGCGAGTAGGTCATTCCTGTGATTTTTTTTTTTTTTTTTTGGGTAATTTGAGCTTTTACCTGCAGTGTTTGAGAACTCGGCATTCTTGTTTTCTTCAAATACTGATTAAAATAAAATGCTATAAAATGTGTTGTGAAACATTTTAATTACCTTCCCATGTCTTTGTTGTACTTGTGTCGAAATGTTTTCACATTCCTTTGGAAGAAAATCTTTGCTTTCATTTTGATTATGTTGCTTATCTTGGAATCAAATAGGTTTTGATATTTTTCTCTTGGAAGGTTTTATATCTTTTTGGGAATATGTAATATAAGATCTCTAATAAAAGATAAATCTTACCATGTACGTAGTCCTCCAGAGTGCTGCTTAAGTCTTATTTTGTAAACAACAAGAATTAGTACATTTTGAGGGGTAGGGTGGAAGAGTGCGGGTCTGTTCTTTGTTCCTTCAAGAATGAATCACTCCACCTTCTGCCCAGTGCTGGTTGGGAAATACAGTTTTAGAGAGCAAGTGGCAGGCGGGGGTGGTGATGAGTTCGTCTGGGTTTGTGGCCACCTTTGAGTTTGGGGTGTGGGAACCTTCTGGACAGTGGTAGCTGTGGGGCCTTCTGAGCCAATTGGAGGAGCAGGGTCTGGTCAGATTCCGTATATTACAGGACAGTAGTGAGAGGAAGACGACACAGGAAGCCAAGAAGTTTCCCGTGAGCTGATCAGGAGGGCGAGTGGGATCTGGAGGCACCCCGCCGGCCCCACCCAGCGCCCAGGGCGGTGGCTTTCAGAGACGTCCTTCAAAGCCGGGAGGTGGGGCGGCTGAAGGACAAATACGCCGGAGGATCCTGTGGGTTAGCCGGGCAAGTGAGAACGTGCTAACTGGGGAGTTTGGGCTTGTTTTGGGTGATGTAGTACAGAGGCTAGTCAATTTGTAGTATGCATGTGCCAAGCTAAAAACTTGGGAGAGAACTCTCCATAAGCATCTCATTAGCATATAAGGAAAATCGTGTTTGGCTCCATCACATTTGATTATCAACACGTCAAAATAATTTGGCTATCAAGACTTGTAAAGAAACACGTAGTTTCGGTAGGTATCTGCTCGCGGACTCCCGCGAACCTGTGAGCGGCAACCAAGGGAGCGCGAGCGCGACTGGCCGGCTGAACGGGCGGCTGGACGGGGGGTGGCCGAGCGTCAGCAAGGCCCCGGCTGAAGCTGAACGAGGAGATGGATTGTTCCCGGTAAGGAACGGTCCAGGGTCGAAGGAGCTCCAGAGACAGGCAGAGCCAAGCACGAGACGACGTCGTCCAGGATCTGTCTTCATCTCCTGGGTGCCCCGCTGAGAGAGCGCCCTTAATTATTCAGCCAATGTCCTGGCACTGACGTCACTGGCTTCCTCTGGCTCATGTGCTAATGACCGTGGCCCCCTGGCTGAAGCGGAACGAGGAGATCGATTGTTCCCGGTAAGGAACGGTTGAGGGTCGAAGGAGCTCCAGAGACAGGCAGAGCCAAGCACGAGATGACGTCGTCCAGGATCTGTCTTCGTCTCCTGGGTGCCCCGCTGAGAGAGCGCCTTCAATTATTCAGCCAATGTCCTGGCACTGATGTCGCTTCCTCTGGCTCATGTGCTAATGACCGTGGTGAGGGCGGCGTTCGGCTCGCATGAATCCCACAGAATCGCGTGAGCGAGAAATAGTCCTCCCCCCCGCAACGTGCACACCCATAGAAGATGGGGTTCTACAACCAGAGAAAAGGGCTGGGGACCTTGAATACGAGGTGGACAAAATACAGTAGAAACACATCGCGGAGAAAAACCAAATACGCAGATCGGAAGGAAGCAGCTCACCCAGTTTCAGTTCCAGGAAGCTCCGTAGAAGACACAGATTTGAGACAGTTCTTAAAAGATGCATTTGATTCGAACAGAGACAACACGTGCGTTCCTTGGAAAAGACAGAATAAGGAAAGATGGTAACAGGAGGCGTAGAGAACTAGAGATAGTTTCCTCTGCCTGGAGCAGCGCCACCCAGTAAAACTTTCTTTAATAAGGGCAAGTTCGTCATCCATGGGCTGTCCCATAGAGCAGCCACTAGCCACCTGTGGCTTTGAGCATTTGAGATGTAGTAGTGCAACTAAGGAACTGAATGTCTTATTTTAGCTTAATTAAATTTAGCAACATGTAGCCACTGTTTCAGTACCGGTCTGTACATGGTATGCACAGGACAGTAGTAGGAAATACAACTAAATATGTAAGTTAAGGTCACTTGTGCTAGAATCCTGCTACTGAGTGTGGTTCTCAGACCAGAAGCTGTGACATCACCTGGAAACTGGTTAGACAAGCAGAATCCCAGGCCCCACCTCAGACCTCCCGAGTCACAATCTGCACTTTACAAAGATCCCTAGAGGATTCACATGCACACTAAAGCACTGGCCTAGAACATTCCCAGGGAGTAATTTCTCTCTGCTCTTACCGAACTTTTCCAAGTAGCTCTTGACCGTAACTCCTATACCTCACAGTCTCTAGGAAGCATCCCATAATACCTGTCTACTTGTCCCACTGCCACCCAATTCCAAGTCACCTTCGTGCACCTGGGACTCTGCCTTACAAAAGAGTTGTAAGAGGGCTCCTGCCCCTTATGTCTCTTTTTTTTCACACAGAAGCCAGAAAATAAAAGAAAGTAAAATTTGAAAAATATCTTCCCTCTTGAAAACTGTGTGTTTCCCGTTACACCTGGAATAACATACAACCTTTCACCATGGCCAGAAGCCGTGCCTGGCTTGGTCCGTGTCCTTCTCCTTCATCTCAACTCTGAGAAGGGGGCGAGGGTGTTTAAGAAATCCTTTCCCGACCCAAATCAGCTTTATCTCCCACCACGCCCCCTTCTGACTGTTGTCTAGGATCCTTATGGGTCTCTAACATGCCAAGATTATCCCTCTTGGGGGCTTTGTACTTGTTCCTTCTGCTTCAAACTTGCTCTCAAATCCTCCCCTGGCAGGCACCTTATTATTCTGGTTTAATTCAAGCATCATCTTCTCAAGAATCTTCCTTGACCAGCCAATTTAAACCAGTCCCACCTCCACTCCCTCACTGAGTATTTTTATTACACTGCTTCCTTTCTGCTTAAACAGAGTCAAATTTGAAATGATGTAGTTTGCCTTCCCCACCAGAATATAAGCTCTCCTGAAGGCAAGAACCCCAGCATTTATTCAGCACTGCATCCTCACACTTGGAACAGCAGGCGTTCGGAAGATATTTGTTCAATAAATGAATGAAAATATGTGTACCACCAGTAAATGTTGTGAAACAAGAATTATAATTTTCAGAATTACAATTTTTCCAAATCCCTTACATCTTAATCTGCTCATGTTATTTTCCTGCTCAAAAGCCTTCAGGAAGTTCCCATTACCAGAAATTAAAGTATAGAGGTTTCAAACTGCATTCCTAATCTCCCTGAAGTATGTGACCTCCTTATGGAAGATACTGTCGTTGCTTAATGACCAGTCATTGCCCCTCTGCCTTCCATGCTAATAAACCCTGATTTTATTCATAATCAGATACCCAGGAGCTTCAGGATGTGAATTGTTCTTGATCTAAATTAGTCATGAGAATTTTCTTCTCCAGGCTGGATGATGAATTTAGGAATTGGCATGTGACACAATTTTGGCCAATGGGAAGTCAGTTGGGGACTCATGGGGGAGGCCTCCTTCCTCTTCAGAAGGAGGGAGCATCTTACCCTCAGAGCGCAATGTTTAAAGGTAGTATTGGTGTAAGTGTTGATGCTTGGGCTGCCGCAGCCACTTTTGCAACCTTGCAGTGGCAAGCCTGAGGACAAAAGTCAACTAGACGACCAAGTCAAAAATGAGTAGAGCCTGGGTCCCTGATGATATTGAGCAGCTGAATGAACCAACTCCAACCTTCTCGTTATGTGAAATAATGCCACCTTGCTAAATGTTTAAGCCATTTGAGCTTAGTGTTTTGTTAGAAAGAGCTAAAAACACTTAAACTGGTGGTTCTCACCACTGCCCCAGTGCTGTGCTTTCTCCGTTAGGTACTTTCCTGGACGGGGGCGTGTGTACTTGCACAACTAAGACTCGGTCGTAGTAGGTTCCTCAGAACACATCCTCTTACATTGTCCCTGCTGCTCCCACCACCTTGCATATTTTGCTCAATATGTTTAATAAAATTGTGTTTAATTAATTATATCGTGAAGGAATTTTTTTCAAATGTAAGGAAGAAGAAGGTTTTAAAAAAATGATAAGTGAGTTAAGGATGTGTGTACTAGCAACTTGCCCAAAGATTGCAAAGTTCCTTTGGCACAGAGTCAGATTCACTTCAAGTGTGGGATTGGGGCTGGCTCCTGTGTACCGAGATGAACCTTCCAAATGTCAAACAAAATCTGGAAGGCAGAGGAGAAAAGGACCAAGGGGTTGGGGTGGGAACAACGAGTCAATGGGACTAGCTCCTTTGAAGTACGCCAGCTAACGCTTTAAATATTTTAATATTTTTTTCCCAATAAATGTCTATCATTGAAAGATTATAAGTGAATTTCTGAATCTCCGAACAGGCAAAGGAGGGAAATTGGAAGAGTGCTGTTTAAAAGGGCATATTTTAAGGGCTTTGGATGGAGCCTAGTGTTCTTGGTTCCCATGCTCCATATAGCTTCCCAATTTTTTTATTCACAGGCTTAGCCTTGGGGCTCATTTTCTGGTCCCAAATCTGAGTAGCGTTGCTACCAAGCAGGATGTGTCTCTAGGGTCTGGATGTATAAAACTCTTCACTAAACCAAAGGTAGCCTTCGTTGGTTGGCTTTCAAAGCATGATCTGAAGTTTCAGCAAGGTCTTTGTTTTGGTCCAAAACTCCCCTCTGGAGCGAAAGATCAGAGCACTTGCTTTTCTTGAGACAGATTTCCTTGCCACACACAGGACTGAAATCATTCTGGGCTGCCTGTATGGAAGTGAGTTTTCAAGGAAAAAATTTGACTCATTCATTTGTCTTCCTAAATGGATTTTTTAAGTGCAGTTAATAAGATTACTTTGAAGTTAAAATCTATTTTCTTAGGTAAAAACTACAAATTAATCCCATTTAATTTATGGGGCTCCCCTTAATAGAGCCTGAAAGTAATCTGTTTTAGATTTTGCACTGAGCTTTCAATAAACATTAACTGAAGTTGTCATTTGGGCAGGGTACCTGTGCTAGGCTCCGAGGGAAAAGGATTTTAATAATCTTACCCTGTGGTCTAGTAAAGGAGAGAAGAAATCCTGTATGGAGTCAAGAAGCCATACGATCAGAGAGCAAGGGAGTCACCTCAGCGCTGACTGCACGGGTGATGGATATTTGGATACAGGGGAAGGAGAGTTGGCTTCTGCCCCGAGTGATGCAGAGGGACAGCAGGGAGGTGGGAGGCTCTGAGCTGAGCCCGGAAGGATGGACGCATATCACCTACCAGGTGTGGGAGAGGAGGTGGCAAGGCACGAACGGCACCAAAAGTAGTTATCTCAAATCTGGCGGAAGTTTCATGAAGGGAAATCACTGGAAGTTAGACTGGAAGTGTCTTTGCTGAATTTAAAGACCCTCTGTAATGTGTATCTAAGCTTTGGACCCCACCGAAGAGGACGGATATGTGGTAGTGTGCCCATGAAGGTTGATCTGTTGGCACATTGAAGAAAGTGAAAGGAAAGAAACACGTGTGTCATTTTCAGGAAACTTTAATGCAATGTCACATAGTTGCCAAAATTGTGAAGAAAAGGACACCTGTATCTCTGATTTTGTGATACTTTTTTTTTTAAGATTTTATTTATTTATTTGACAGAGAGAGACAGAGCAAGAGAGGGAACACAAGCAGGGGGAGTGGGAGAGGGAGAAGCAGGCTCCCCGCAGAGCAGGGAGCCCGATGCGGGACTCGATCCCAGGACCCTGGGATCATGACCTGAGTTGAAGGCAGTCGCTTAACCAACTGAGCCACCCAGGCGCCCTGATTTTGTGATACTTTTATTGGAGCCATGCGCTGGTGCATTAAGGCAATTATGAAATGGATATTTCTTATATATGAACGTGTTGACTTCAGAGCTCCGTGGCAATGATACGGTGAAGACTTCCAGTGTCGAATCCAAGCTTGGACAGAACAATTTTACAGGGTATTTCATTAGTTTACAGTCAATCTACTTCAGGACTGTCTCTAGGGTTTAATTTGTCAACCATAAATTCAGGAATATTTGTCACCTAGATAAGAGGTTAAAGAATTAATGAGACACATTATTAAATACTTTCAGCTTTAAAAGGGTTTAGTATTTTAAAGTTTAGTAGAACCTTGTCATAATGCAATCTCTGGGGCCTGTGTCATTGAAATGTAATAATGATGAAGTTTTATAATTCAGTAAAAACTACAGCAGGTGAAAGATAGCCCACCTTATCCTGAATCCCACCCTATTTGCATGAGGAGAGATGAGTAAGGTTTCAACAAAGCTGAAGCCCCAGTTCCTGTAGCTTTCACAAGCACTGGAAAGATGGAGCTCTGTGAAGTACAAAATCTCGAATGAGAAGGGAACAGAAGGGGCAGGGTGGCACCAGCAAAAACGACTGGTCTTTGAAACTATGCACCTGGCTTCATTAAAATCTCTAGAAATAAACAGTGAAAGTGAAAGCTGTTCAATATTTTAAAAGAAACTACCTATTTGAGCACCTGGTGTCAGGGAGCCAGGAGGCTGTTGGAGCTCAGAACTTACCAGGGTTCCAAATAGAAGACACACTGTCTATCTGAGGCATACGGAGCCCTGGGAGCTCAGAGTGTGATGTTACCATCTGTGTGATTGTGATGATCAGCTACCCAATAATGTCCATGAAGCAGTGGGGGGCTCATGGCAGTGGGCACGTTTTGGTTTGTCTGGGTCAAGGGAAAAAGAAAGATCACTAAATGTTGATTCCTTTGTTTTTCTTCCTTTTTTGGAAGGTATGGTAAAAAGTAAACTAGTGGTAAAATAATAATAAAAAATAATAATAGGGGTGAATGGGTGAAATAGGTGAAAGAGATTGAGTATACTTATCATGATGAGCACTGAGTAATGTATACAATTGTTGAGTTACTATACTGTATACCTGAAATTAATATAACAGTATGTTAACTGTAGTGAAATTAAAAAAAAATAAAAGGGGCACCTGGGTGGCTCAGTTGGTTAAGTGTCTTCATCTCAGGTCATGATCTTGGGGTTCTGGGATTGAGCCCCATGTTGGGCTCCCTACTCAGCAGGGAGTCTGCTTCTCCCTCTCCCTCTGCCCCCCAATCCCCCCACTCAAGCTCTCTCTCTCTCTCTCAAATAGATAAATAAAGTCTTTAAATAATAATAATACTAATAATAATTGCCAACATTTATTGAGTGTTATGTGCCAGGTGCTATAAACAGATGACCTACTCACATCATTGAAGCCTTACAACCAACCTATACAGCTATACTGATTATTATACCCTTTTTACAGAACAGGAAAGTGAGGGTTAATGAAACTGGACTCCAACCTTAGTCTATATAGGGGCCTGAGAACTACAGTCCACAGGCCAAAGCTAGCCCACTGCCTGTTTTTGTAATTAAAGTATTATTGGAACATAGTGATGCCGTTTGTTTACATATTTTCCATGGCTGCTGTACGGCTACACAGACAGAGTTGAACAGTTGTAACAGAGACCATATGGCCCCCAAAGCTGAAAATATTTACTAATGGTCCTTTAGAGAAAGCATAGAGTCCACTTGGTGTAGAATCCCTAGAGCTGTCACTCCAAGGAGTATTTTAGTTACAAGAGAATGGATGGGGTGCCTGGGTGGCTCAGTCGGTTGAGTGAGAGACTCTTGGTTTTGACTCAGGTCATGATCTCAGGGTCGTGGGATCAAGCCCCACGTTGGGCTCCGCAATCAGTGTGGAGTCTGCTCAAGATTCTCTCGCCTTCTCCCTCGCCCCACTTGTGTGCATGCTCTCTCTCTCTCTCAAATAAATAAATAAGTAAAATATTTTTTTTTAAAAAGAGGGAGAATGGAAAATGTATCAGTAGTGGAAAGAGCACTAGACTGGGAGCCTGTAAAAAGTGGCCATGGGACCTTGGAAAAGTCACTCCACCTCCTAAGAAATCTTTTTTCTGATCTACTAATTAAAGCCACACTGCCAAGTTTCCAAATTAGAAGGTGTCCTAAACACTTCTTTCTGGTTTGCAAAAAGCTATTTTAGCAGAGGGAGAGAGAAAGAGAGAGAGCAAGCTCAAGCAGGGGGAACAGCAGGCAGGGGAGAAGCAGGCTCCCTGCTGAGCAAGGACCCCGAAGCGGGGCTGGATCCCAGGACCCTGGGATCACGACCTGAGCCGAAGGCAGACGCTTAACCGACTGAGCCACCCAGGCGTCCCTTTTATTTTGATAGTTTTACATTTTAAATTTATCTACAGTTTTGAATGAATTTTGCTGTAAGTTGTAAAGCCTGTGTCTGCATTTCACTTAATTCCGTATGGTTTCTAATTAATTGTTTCTATTTCTGGAGAAGTCGGGGACAATTGGACTCCATTTCAGTTCGAATTTCCGAAATGTAATGGATTCAGCTGGACCCCAGGACAGGTGCCTCCGCTGAACTGAGGGCACCGCATCCTGCACTGCCCCCGCCTCCCGCAGGGGGCGCCCGAGTCCCGCTCCGAGACCCTGCGGGGCATGCGCGCTCAGCCCTTCTCCTCGGGGCGCGGACCGGCGTTCCAAAGCCTCCGAACCCACTGTGCTGACGCCCAGGCTTCGGGAGGACGTGGGGCCGCGTCCACGCTGACGGCAGCCGGGCCTCCTCAGGACCCGCTGTGGAGACTCCGGGAGGACGTGGGTCCGCGTCCACGCTGACAGGAGTCCCGCCTCGTCAAGACCCGCTGTGGAGACTCCGGGAGGACGTGGGGCCGCGTCCACGCTGACGGGAGTCCCGCCTCGTCAAGACCCGCTGTGGAGACTCCGGGAGGACGTGGGGCCGCGTCCACGCTGACAGGAGTCTGGCCTCGTCAGGACCCGCTGTGGGGACTTCGGGAGGATGTGGGTCCGCGTCCACACTGACAGGAGTCTGGCCTCGTCAGGACCCGCTGTGGGGACTCCGGGAGGACGTGGGGCCGCATCCACGCTGATAGGAGCCGGGTCTCCTCCGGACCCACTGTGGAGACTTCGGGAGGACGTGGGGCCGCGTCCAAGCTGACAGGAGTCCGGCCTCATCAGGACCTGCTGTGGGGACTTCGGGAGGACGTGGGTTCGCGTCCACGCTGACGGCAGCCGGGTCTCCTCAGGACCCGCTGTGGGGACTCCGGGAGGACGTGGGGCCGCGTCCACGCTGACGGCAGCCGGGCCTCCTCAGGACCCGCTGTGGAGACTCCGGGAGGACGTGGGGCCGCGTCCACGCTGACAGGAGTCCGGCCTCGTCAGGACCCGCTGTGGAGACTCCGGGAGGACGTGGGGCCACGTCCACGCTGATAGGAGCCGGGTCTCCTCCGGACCCGCTGTGGAGACTTCGGGAGGACGTGGGTCCGCGTCCACGCTGACAGGAGTCCGGCCTCCTCAGGACCCGCTGTGGGGACTACGGGAGGACGTGGGGCCGTGTCCACGCTGACGGCAGCCGGGCCTCCTCCGGACCCGCTGTGGAGACTCCGGGAGGACGTGGGGCCGCGTCCACGCTGATGGGAGTCTGGCAGCGTTAGGACCCCGGGGAGGAGAAGGTGAGGAGAAGCCGCCTGAGCGGGGACTGGCGGGGGGGGGGGTGCGAGCTCCCGGGACCCCGCTGGGGAAGGGCGCGCTGTGTAGATGCGGGGCTTTGTGTGCGCTGACGTGGGGTCCCGCGCGGGGCCGGGCGCGGGGCTGGCGGGTCTCCCCTTCCTGAGCTCGGATCCGCTCCGAGGTCCCGGGGTCTGTGTTTATGGGCCACTCGGATTCGGTTCCTGGGGCTGCTCAGACAGTCTGCAGGCAGGGAGGGGACACCCGCCGCGGGGCTCGTGCTCCTTCCCGCGTCCACGCGGTCAGGATCTGGGTGGGGCTCCGGCTCCGTCACGGAGGTTGGCATCTCTGCTTCTCTGGGAGGTGCTGACGTGGGTGTTCGGAAGAGTCACCGACTGCGGCGAGCCTGTCCCAGCGGCACAAACGCTCGGTCTCCGCACTCAGGCCCCCAGCTGTCGTTGGCTCAGCACATTTCCCACCTCACACGGGGCGCTTGGGTGCCTTGGACCCCGAACAGGGACGCCGTCCCGCGGAACCGGCACAGGACCCTAAGTGCGGAGATCATCCGGTGTCCACACTGCAACCCAGCCCGCAGGCCCGCTTCCACGGTCACCACCTGCCCCACTGTCTGAAGCGTCCTTTTCCACTCGCGTCCGGTTTTCTTCCTCTGGAACTGCTCCTGACACGTTGCCTTCTGCGGGTAACCTTGGCGGATGTAAAGAGCAAGCTGGTTGCAATCTGGCCTTTCCTGTCTGGCTTCTGTCCCTGCGGCTGTTTTCAGTGTCCACCCACGCTGTGACCTGCCTCAGTCCCTCATTCATCTTTTCACTGTGACTAAACATAATAATATCGACCACTTACAACATTGCAGGTGCACAGTTCTCTGGCCTCAGCCGAGTTGCGCGGTTGTCCCTCATCCTCCAGCACTCTTTCCTTCTCCGCGAGGGGGACTCTGTGCCTGAGACGCCAGCTCCCCATTGCCCTTCCCCTCAGCCCCTGCAGCCACATTCTACTTCGTGTCTCAGGATACTTCCTGTAAGTGGGATCACACAGTATCTGTCCTCCTGTGACTGGCTGATTTCAGTCAGCGAAACGACTTCCAGGGTCAGTCCGTGTTGTAGCCTGTGTCAGAACTCCCTTCGTTTTTAAGGCCGAATCGAGTTCCACACTGTATATGCCACATTTTGTTTATCCATTCATCCGTCAGTGGGCACTTGGGTTGCTTCCACCTTTTGGCTGTTGTGAAAATTGCTGCTCTGAATACGGGTACTTGTACTTTCAGTTTTGGGGGGCATATAGGCTGCAGTGGAATTCTGCGTTCAATATTTTGAGGAGACACCCTATTTTTTTCTACAAATGAACCATTTTTCTTCATTCCTTCATAGGGCAGAACAAGATTGCCAGTTATGGATCTACCTCATTTTGTTTATCCTTTCCCCATTGATGGACATTTGCATAGTTTCTGGGTTTTGCCTATTGTGAACACTGCTGCTACGAATATTTCTGTACATTTTTGTTTGTATCAGTGTTTTCAATTTTGGGGATATACATCTAGGAGTGTAATTGTTGAACCATATGGTAATTCTACTTTGATCTATTTGAGTAAATGCCAAAATATTTTATACGTAGACTCACCATTTTTTACAAGCAAGGTGTAAGGATTTCAGTTTCTCAACATCCTTTCCAAAATCTGTTATTTTAGTTTTCTTGATTATAGCGATTCTATCGTGTGTAAAAGGACATCTAACTGGTTTAAATCTTCATTTCCATAAAGACTAAGGATGCTTAACATCTATTCATGTGCTATTCACCATTTGTATGATTTCTTTGGAGGAAGGTCTATCCAAGTCCTTTGTCTATTTTAAAAAATGGGTTGTCTTTTTGCTGAGGAGTTGTAAAAGCTCTTTACATATTCTGGGCAACAGACTCTTATTAGATAGATAATGTACAAATATTTTCTTCCATTCTGGGGGCTTTCTTTTCACTTTCCAGATAGTATCTTATGATGTACAGATTTTTATTTTTTTTTACATTTCTTTTTTAAGAGTGAGTGAGAGAGAGTGTGCGAGTGGTCAGGGGCAGAGGGAGAAGGAGAGAGAATCTTAAGCAGGCCCCACACTCAGTGTGGAGCCTGACGTGGGCTCGATCTCATGACCCTGAGATCATGATCTGAGCCAAAATTAAGAGTCAGATGCTTAACCAACTGAGCCACCCAGGCACCCAGAACAGATTTTTAATTTTGAGGATATTATTTTATCTATTTTCTCCTTTCCTTTCTTATGCTTTGGTGTCAGATCTAAAAGCATTGCTAGATCCAAGCTTATGAAGATTTATCCCCATTTATTTCTTCTAGAGTTTATAGTTTTACCTCTCACATTTAAGCCTTTAATTTATTTTGAGTTAATGTTTATATGTGGTGTGAGGTAAGGGTCCAATTTCATCTCTCTGTACATGGATAGTCAATTGTCTAGCACCCTTTGTTGAAAAGACCATTCTCTCCCCCAGTGTAATGTTGCCACCCTTGTCAAAATTCAGTGGACCACAGATGAAGGGGTTTATTTCTGGGCTGTCAGTTAAATCCCACTGATCTGTATGCATATCTTTTTAAAAAAAACTATTTTATTTATTTATTTTAAAAAAATGTTTTAAATTTAAATTCAACTAATTAACGTATAATGTATTATTTGTTTCAGGGTGAATGCTACCTTTATGACAGTATCACAATGTTTTATTTACTGTTGCTTTGTATTAATATTTGAACTTTGGAAGTATGACCTTTCACCTTTGATTTTCTTTTTCAAGATTGTTTTGGCTATTTTGTGGTCCCTTGAAATTCCATATGACTGTTAGGATTAGCTTGTGCGTTTCTTTCCAAAGGCCTTTGTGAATTTCCTCGGGAACACATTGAATTTCCACATTGCATTGTGTACTATTGCCATCTTATCAATAGTATGTCTTTTCATCACCATGGGGTCCTCAGATTTATTTAGGTTTCCCTTTCTTTCAGCAATGTTTTGTAATTTTCAGTGTACAAGCCTTGCACCTTGATTACATCTATTCCTGAGTATTTTGTCAATGTTAATGTTCCCTAAAATGGAATTGTTTTCTTAAATTATTTTTTGGATGATTCATGGCTAATGTATACAAATAAGAGAGATTTTTGTGTGTTGATATTAACTGGCTGTAATCATTTTTTGTTGATTGTTTAGGAAGCTCTCTATATAAGATGATGTCATCTCTGGTCTCTGAATAGACGTAGTTCTACTGTTTTCTTTCACATGTGGATTTCTTGCCTTATCATTCTGGGTAGAACTTCCAGTACGATACTGAGCAATGAGTGAAAGCCAGCATGATGGACTTGTTTGTGATTTCAGAGTAGAGCTGTCAGTCCTCTAAATTGAGCATGATGTTTGATTAGAGTTAGGGTGGGGTTAGGGGTTAGGGTTAGGGTTAAGGGTTCGGGTAGGTGACCCTGTGACCCATGCAGCCCCACAGTCAGCATGTTGGAGCCAGGAACACTCCCCCTGTGCTGAGCTCCTGGGCAAACCCTGCAGGTCCCCTCCCCTGGTTGACCCCCTGAAGGTTCTGTCCCCACCTGCCATGAGTTGGAAGTCCCCACAACCTCCTCTTCAGGTTTGAATAATCTGCTCCAGTGGCTCATGGAACTCAGAGAAACGTGTGTGATTCTTGGGCACAGCCATGAATCTCAGCTTCTTCATGATGGGGGGCAGCCCAGCAGCTGAGTGACCATGCAGGGCTGCCTCTGCTTTTATTTCATTTTTTTATCAGAAAAGCAAGGGCAGTTGCCTCAAAGCGTGGGAGAGGAGGACAAAGGGATGGCAAGTATCCTGAAGCTGTAAAGCAGTCCTGCACCCTCCCCTAGGGGCCGGCACTCAGGGAGGCAGTCATGGGATAAGGGAAAAGCAGGATGTTTGTGCTAGCAAGCACCAGGTGCAGAAAGGGGACCTGAGGGTTACATTCTTTCCTAGCTCCTAACCTGTGTCCTGCCCCTGGGGATCATGGGATCCTGCTCCTACTGGGCCCTTGCGTTCAATAGTCTGAGAACAGGAACGCTGTTGACCTTTCAGCTGCTTCCACAATCACTCCTGAGGGCTTACAATATATTTTCTAAGAATAATTCCACACTTCCTCCGTGAGGTGGACTACCTGGTATGCACAGAGTTGGATATGAAGTTCTGCGACCACGTGAGTATGGAGATCCTGTCCCCCCTCTTCGGCACCCTGCACCCCGGTTTCTACCAGGCAGCCCACAAGGACTTCAGCTACGAGCATTGGCCACAGTCCCAGGCACACATCCCCAGGGACAAGGGCGACTTTTACTACATGAGGACCTTTTTTGGGGGGTCGGTGGTAGAGGTTCACCGACTGACCTTGGCCTGTCACCAGGCAATGGGGGTCAACCTGGCCACTGGGACTGAGGATGTGTGGTACAATGAGAGCCACCTGAACAGGTACTTGCTGGACCATAAGCCCATTAAGGTGCTGTCCCCAGAGGACCCGTGGGACCCTCAGCTGCTGGGCTGTCCCCGAGAGGACCTGTGGGACCCACAGCTGCTGGGCTGCCCCTGGAGGACCTGTGGGATCCACAGCTGCTGGGCTGCGCCCCATCATGAAGAAGCTGAGATTCATGGCTGTGCCCAAGAATCACCAGGACATCAGCAGTGGTTATTACTTGAGGAGTCATTTTGGTGCCCACCGGGTCTTTCACTTGAGTTAACAGATGAGCCCGAAGGAAGGACATCATCAGTTAGGAAGTACAGACGAAGGTCAGAGTGGAGGTGGGCAAAGGCCTCTTTAACTCAGAGAGCGGGGGAGCCCCGAGCTTCTTCTACACACCTTGCCCTGCTCATCGATTCCAGCTGCCTGGCTCTGAGTTCTGTCCTTTTAATGAACTGGTCATCTAGTAAGTAACATGTTTCTCTGAGTTCCATGAGCCACTGGAGCAGATTATTCAAACCTGAAGAGGAGGTTGTGGGGACTTCCAGTCTGTAGCCCATAGCTCGGAAACAGGGGTGACCTCTCTGCGCAGCCACTGGCTGACCACTGAGTTAACAGCACAGGGATTCAGTGGCCACACACAGCAAAGAATACAGACTTGACAAAGTGAGTTCAGAAAAGTCACTAAGCCAACAGTAGCAACTACAACGAGCAGCAGTCATGAAGCCTGGAGTGGGGAAGGTCTGATGCTCAGGATGCTTCCATTATAATATTCATAATCACACCCTGGACTTGTCACTGGGGCCAAGTCCCCCGGCTGGGGGTCCGGTAGCTCCTACATGTTCCACGTGCCTCTCTCTGGCTCCCCCAGCCGTGCACAGTCCTGTGCTGCTTCCCAGCAGAGGTCGGTTTTAACCAAAGCCAGGGAGATGGGATGGGTTTTCCTGACCCCCCACCCCCTGCCCTACAGGGCTGCAAGAGAGGAAAAAGGTTTCCTCAACCCTGTTAAGGTCCCCGGCTGAGTCTGGAAATTGACAAAGACAGATGAACAGGAGAAAAGCAAGCAGAATGTATTGATTGCTTTGGTGGGAGCCTCACAAGACCATGAAGACCAGCAGAGGTGACTGGAGCAGACAGCTCTTCTACCTTTTAGACAAAGAAGCAGTAAGTGTGTGAAGAATCGACAGACGCAGGGGTTTGGACTAGGGCTCGTAAACGGTAAAGAAGTAACTAGGAAGATAAGGGTTAGTTTAACCAGGTGTGTGTGTATAGACCCCGTGGTCCTAAATTCCTTGACTCTGGTGATAAGTACGTCATCCCTGTCGTCCGGGGCGAGAAAGTTCCACATGGCAGTCTTCTGACCTGCTTAAGGGAAAAAGGGCTGATGGCTGGGGGTCAGAGAGACCTTCTTGCTTTGCTCTATGCAAAAGTTCTTTTAGCTTCTGTATTTATTTTGCCAATATGCCATATTCGGGGTAGTGTGTCCTGACCCTCACTGGCCTGGTGCTGTACTCTGTCTCCTAGTATCCAGGACATTGGATGTGCTGCTGTGGAGACCTTCCAGCCCTGGGGTAGCCCCTTGTCCAGGGAGGCACCTGCCTCAAGGGGAGGGTCGCTAAGGGTGGCCGCCCCTCCTCAGGGAGATTGGGTGGGAGAATGCAGATCTTACTTCGAGAAACTGACTTTATTTCCTGAAAAGGTCTACCTGATAGTGGGATCATACGGGAGTTCTTTTTTTAGTATTTTGGGGAAGCTTCATCCTTTTCCCAGCATGGGTGTGCCAACCAAAGTCAATTCCAGATGATTTTTACCTATAAACCAGAGATTTTGCAAGAACCTCTCCAGCAGAGAACATGAGGAAAACAGTTTCAAGACCTTAGACAGGCAGAGATTTCCCAGGATGCAAAATATACTAACCGTAGGAACAAACTGGTGACTTAGAAACTATGAAATGAAGAACTACTTCTCCTTCTTCCATTTCTGGCTAGTGTCCTGGTCTGTGGCTCGATCTCACCTCAGGCAGCTGAAAGGTTGACCTCCCAGGTCAGCTACCACTGAGATGGCTACTGTTTCTAGAAATTCTTCGGGATGTGGCTGGTTTTCCCCACCTGTGCACTGATCAAGTCGGCGACCTTGGACAGTGGAGCCACGGGTCCTCCAGGTATGGTTCCCCCCACCCCCCAATGCCCCAGTAAAGCCATTCCACTGAGGGTTTAGGGGGACCGCAGCTGCCCCTAGGCAAAAACACCAGAGATTCTCACTGTCCCTACCTGGCCTTCAGATGCTCCTCAGTTACTCCTGTGCCTCTGGTGTCTTCCTGGAACCCTGACCTGGCTGTTTTTGGACAGTTTGTCCAGGGGTACCCTCACTTTCTGGGAGGGGGATTTGCTGGAATCCGCAGTGTGTCCTGCAGCCCCACCGGGATCACTTTTTGAAGGCACGTCGCCTGGGCCATCTGAGGACTCAAGACTGTGGGTCTGTGGCTTGGAGGGATTCTGAGCAGCTGGTGGGATTCTGAGCGCTGGTGGGATGGGAGGGCTGCAAGGCCCAGAGGCAGGTCTCCACAAAGCTGTCTGGGGTCCCCGGCATCCTGCCGTTTTTGAATCAAAGCCCTGAGATCTTTAAAATGCCAGCAACGTTACAGCATGGGCCAGAAAAACAAATGTCCCTGTGCACCCAACACCACCTAAACTATTGGCCATTTCTTGTCACTTGAGTTGAGTAGAAAGGATTGGGAGTCAGGGCTTGAGGGGGGTCCTGGGTCAGACTTTGTGTTTGGGGGACAAAGGTCATCTGGACAAGCTTGTGCTGAGGCTGAGGAGGGGGTCTGTGTGGAGACCCCAGCTGCAGGCACTGCTGTCCAATGATGCCCCCTCAGCCCGACCCAGTGCACCTGCTGCTGGGGGAGAGCCTGCCCCCTCCTCTCTGCCTGAGGGCTCTCTCCTGCACGAGGTGTGCCTCCTCCCCTGCCAGTCATTGCCAGCCTGCAGCCTGGGAGGGTGGGAGGGTGGCTACCCCGAGTTCCTGCAGCTGCTGGGGGAGCGCCTGCCCCCTCCTCTCTGCCTGAGGGCTCTCTCTCACACCAGGTGCCTCCTCTCCTGCCAGCCACTGCCAGGCTGCAGCCTGGGAAAGTGGCTATCCCGAGTTCCTCCAGCTGCTGGGGGAGCGCCTGCCCCCTCCTCTCTGCCTGAGGGCTGTATCCTGCACCAGGTGCCTCCTCCCCTGCCAGTCACTGCCAGCCTGCAGCATGGGAGGGTGGATACCCTGAAAACCTCCAGCCCTGTGGACAGAGTCAGTGCAATGTGGTCTCCCAGCAGGTCTGAGCACCAGGCCCGCACATTGCTCACTCTCGTCCTATGGGCTCAATGTGCCACATCCTCCCTCAGGCTCCCTGGGTCCGAGTCCTCCACTGCTCGTGGACCATCCTTGGCCCAGGCTCCACACGCTGGGACTGGGAGCGGGTCGTCTGGACGTTCTGGACTCTCGCTTCTGTTCCCGTGACACGGGCACAGGACGGCCTCACAGACTGCTCAGAGGAGACTCAGCACAGGAAGATGCAGGTCGCTGTAAGGGGAGATGCCAAGTGACCCCAGAGGGAGCGCACAGGCCTTGCAGAAGGCGCTGGGCTCATGGGGCTCAGTGTGGGATGCGGGCGCCCAGCCAAGGGGCATGGGGAATCCTGGTGAGGGCGGCCCTGGCAAGTGGGGGAGGGGGAAGCCACAGAAGGGTCTCAGAAGAGGCAGGAGACAAGGAAGAGGACAGGACAGAGCTTCCCAAGGAGGTCGATGGAAGGATCAAAGGATCACAGAGACCCTTGGGGAAACGCGGAGGCCCTGGAGATGTTGGCTGAAATGCTGTCATTTGGTCAGAAAAATTGTGTCACAACTCCCCAGTTGACACTGGATGATTTACTCTTTGTTCGTTCTAGGAATCAGTGCGTACCTGCCATTAGAACTCACATGGCATGAAGTCTAGGACATACTTACTTTTCATCACTTTTCAGGACGAGATTTTTCTAGAGGAGGTGCTAAACACGGGTCTCTCCATTCTTTTCTTTGTGCGACTGGCCTGTTTTCAGGAGCAGATTCCTAGTGCTCATCACCAGAGCTAGCCGTGAGGACTGCCCCCCATCACCTCCCACAGTGGACGTGACCATGTGGGTTGGGGGGTGCTCACTAATGAAGCCCCAGTGCTCAGTACCCAGCAGGGACACCAGATCCTGTGCTGAATGAGGGAGGATGGGAGTGAGGGAAAGAGAGAGGGAGGGACGATGGGAGAGAAGGAGGGGAGAGAGGGAGAAGGGAAGGGAGGATGGGGGGGAGGCAGGATGGGGTGGAGGAGGGGAGAAAGGCAGGAGGAAAGGGAGGATGGGAGGGGTAGAGGGGAGGGAGGGAGGCAGGGAGGATGGGAGGGAGGCAGAGAGGCAGGGAGGGAGGGAGTGGGGGAGGGAAGGGAGGAGTGGAGGGGAAGGAGAGAGGGGTGAATGAATGAGTGAATAAATGACGTAGGGAGGGAGGGAGTGAAACCACAGAAGCTGGATCTGTACCTCAGGAGCCATTATTTGGGGTGAGGTCCGAGGGCATCACAGCCTGGGTCCTGGATGGTGGCTCAGGGAACGTCCATCTGTCCTCCCAGTGCTGACCTTCCTTCTCCTTGGACCCGGTGTCATCCTGGATCCTCTCCACCTCCTCCTCAAACAATTCTCAATGTTCCCAGGAACAGCGTGGCAGGAGGGAGTCTCAGGAGGGGCTTCCCGTATCCTGTGCCCCGAATGACAATGTGACAGTGGCTACAGGGCATTCTATCATGAGGACTGGGACCATGGATCCCATCCATCTCCTTGGGCATTAGCGTTGTTCCATTCCCTGCTCTCTCCACCACCGCTGTGATGAACACTCCTGAAAGCAGTTCTGTGAAAAACCGAGCCAGAGTTTCCGGGGGTGAGTCCGAGGCCGAGCATGCCAGGTGATGGGTGCACCTGCGGCCTGGGATGGGTGATGCTCACTGTTCTCCCAGACAGGGGTGCCCGTCACCCTTTCCTCCAGGGGACCTGCATTGGACCTCCACTTCCTCACGTTCTCCCCAGACCAGACCCCTGCCAGTCTGAGGGTGATGAGCGCTGCCTCCATAGGGTTTCCTTTGCCGGAATCCTTCCCCGGGAGCTCCACATCTCTGACACATATTCCCTGCATGCCTATCCTCCCCCTTGGACTGGCATGTGTTTGGTCTCCATCCCTGTGGAACCCAGTGACTTGGAGCGTGGTTTGTACCAGAGTCAGGTGAAACCTTTCTCTGGCCTTGCTTTGTGCTGTGTCTTCCAGCTTTCTGCGTTTCCCTGGTTTCTGTGTCGGCCACAGGAGTAACCAGCCGTTTCCTGTCTGGGGTCAGGCTGTGGTGTCCCAGCAGGTACAGGGGTCTCTGCCCCGAGATTGTGCCCATAATTCCTTTTTTTAAAAAAGATTTTATTTATTTGCGAGAGAGAGTGAGAGGGAGAGAGATCACGAGCAGGGGGAGTGGGAGAGGGAGAAGCAGGGTTCCCATGGAGCAGGGAGCCCAATGCGGGGCTCCATCGAGGACCCTGAGATCATGACCTGAGCCGAAGGCAGATGCTTAACGACTGAGCCACCCAGGCGCCCCTGTGCCCATAATTCCTAAAGTGGCCTCTATGATTACATCTGATCTGTAATCAATCGGGGATTTCAATATCGAATAAGGGAAATTTTATGACAAATAAACACAAGAAAACGAGTCCCCTTTGAAAATAGGTGGGCAGACACAAAGGCTCCTATTGCATGATTCCACGTACAGAAACATCCAGAACAAGTAAAAGAATAGGGAGAGAAAGCAGCTTAGGGGTTTCCAGGGTCTGGGCTGGGGGCGAAATGGGCAGGGGGGCTTCTGGTTCGGGGACTCCTTTGAGACATGAGATATTCCGCAGCAATGTTCTGGGGTGTGGTGGCACAGCGTTGGGAATGTACTTATGCTCATCACATGTTCAGTTGAAAACAAGTAATTTTATTTAAAACAAATAATAAACAGTATGCAGAACATGAAAATGAACAATATGAACCAGAACAATATGAACCAGAGAGAAAGAATATAGGGGGAGGGGGTGAAACAATCTGGCGGGGCGTCGGGGTCCGGCGATGGACCTAAGGGTAATTGTACAAGGAGCTCTCCCCGCAGGGCTGTGGGCTCTGGATGTGGCTCTGGGAGCCCTGCGGGAGCAGGAGTAGGGGCAGGGGTTGGGATAGGGGCAGGGCCAGGGGCAGGGGCAAGGGGAGGGATAGGATCAGCAGTCGTGGCAGGTGCAGGATCTAGGGCAGGACCTGGGTAAGGAGCAGGAACAGGAGCTCAGGCAGGGGCAGGGGCAGGGGCAGCAGGTCTGGCAGGGGAAGGGGCAGAAGCAGGAGCAGGAAAAGGAGCAGGAACAGGAGCTCAGGCAGGGGCAGGGGAAGGGGCAGCAGGTCTGGCAGGGGTAGGGTTATGAGCAGGAGCAGGGTCAGGGACAAGAACAGGAGCTCAGGAAGGGTCAGGGGAAGGGGCAGCGGAGTCTGGCAGGGGCAGGGAGAGGAGCAGGAGAAGGAGCAGGAACCGGAGCTCAGGCAGGGGAAGGGGCAGTGGCTCTGGCAGGGGCATGGGAAGGGGTAGGAGGAGGATCAGGAGCTGGGTTGGAGCAGTGGCAGGTGCAGGATCCAGGGCAGGAGCTGGGTCAGGGGCAGGATCCAGGGCAGGAGCTGGGTCAGGGGCAGGAACAGTAGCAGGAGCTGGGTCAGGGGCAGGATCCAGGGCAGGAGCTGGGTCAGGGGCAGGTGCCACTCCGTCCTGGTCCGCGTCAGGCTGTCCGTGGGTGGGTGCCGGGTCACCTGCCGGCTCCTGGTCTCCTCCTGAAGTCGCTGCAGGCACCACCCCTCCGTCCAGAGCTGCCGATGGAGTTGGAACCGGGTCTAGCTCCTCAGGTGGTGGGGCAGCTGTGAGAGGAGAAAAGCTCACCCCGAGCCTGCTCTCCGTGGGCCTTTGCGGAGACAGAACCCAGCCCAGGGCCTCCCAGAAAAGCCGCAGCCAGGAAGGAGCCCTCCCTGGGGTGTCTCCCCGACTGCAGTCCACCCGCTGGATGCTCTGCGCCTAGTCGTTGCTCCAGGCCCCACACCAGCCTCTGGGGGCTCGTCCCTGTGGGGCCAGCACCGACCCATCCCCACACACCACAAACACCCAGCCCCAGCCTTCTCACCCTCGGGCTCGGTCTCCGTGGGCTCCGGCTCCTGGACCACTGTCCGGTGACCAACCACCTGGGACAGTGGTCTGGGGGGTGTTGGAGGTCTTGCCCGGCAATCCCCAGCACTTGTTTTGGGGGATGCCTGTGGGGTCAACCCCTCCGTCAGGGAGGAGGGCATGTCCGCCAGCCGCCTCGGGAGGTCATCCATGGCCTTCTGCAAAGACAGGGACAGGTAGCCGGCTGGAGGCATCACAGCCCTGCCCGGCCATCCTCACTGTCCTCCTGCCCAGTCCCCCTGCTGCTCCCAGATCAGACACAGACCTGCGAGTGCACAGCCCTGCACCCGGGATGCAGTGACCCATCCCTGCAGGGCTATCGGGATAAACCCTGGGTAGAAGGGGCAGCGCCCCCACACCCCATCCCACCCAGCCAGCCTTGACCTTGAACATGACCTGCCCACTGGGAATCTGACCCCTCATCAGTCTGCTCCTGCTCAGGGTGGCCCCACCCCACATGACCCCTCTTTACACACACACACACACACAGACACACACGCACGCACACACACACTCACACAGAGACACGCACAGACACACACACACGGAGGGGGGCCTGGGGCTGCACAGGCAGATCAGAGCGTGTGGGGCTGGGTGGCAGGCTCTGGGCCTCCTGGTGTCACCTTTCTGTCCTTCCGGCCAAATGGCCAGAGGCTGTGGGGAGCCCTGATTCGACATCCCCAGCGGGGGACAGTGTTTGCAGGGCGGGCTTTCTTCAGCCTGCAGCGTCCAGATTTGGGGAAGCAGCACCCAAACATGCTTTTTGTTGGAGGGTCTCCAAAGAAATGAGCTGGGCAGGGGGCTGTCTCTGGAATGTGGGTGCCTGGTTACCGGGGTTCCAAATTCTGTTGGGCTCTGTTGTCAGGGAAGTGAGGTCACCACTGCCTGGGGTCCCCTTACCCAACTTCCTCCTCACACAAGACCCCCGCCCGAGGGCCCCCTCCCGCGGCTGCTCAATGCTCCCCCTCCCCCCATGCACCATCCATACAGTGACTCCCTCACAGCCCCCCCACAGCCTTCCCAAGGCCTCGGTGCAGCCGGTGTACCTGCTGTGAGGACACAGAGCTGGCTTCAGACTGGGCTCCTGTGCGTGCCCAGGGCTGTGACCCTGGACAGACCCTGTGCCTCTCAGGGCCTCCCCAGGCTCCCCATCTGCACAGTGCGGTGTTCTGGCTTCTACTCCTAGGGACGCCATCAGGGGTAGGACCTCTACATTCATTCCGGAACTGCTATCGCAGGAGGCTGGGGCACACTGGGCAATGCAAGGAGGAGCCAGGGGCTGGGCGGGACATGGAGCACAGCTCAGAGGGGCCGGGGTCTGCTCTGGGGTCTGGGCAAAGCCACCCCCTTCTTGCCTGTTCCCAGCCCCTGTGGGAAGGTTACAATGAACGGATTCCGACCTTGTCCCCCGGTGACGCACACTTCCAGGGGCTCCCATTAGGTTTAGGTTCAGGCCCCAGGGCCTTGTCTGCGCCCATGTGCTGGGCAGTCCCCACAGTGGTTCCCAGGCATTCCCGCATCCTGCTCACACATCCCTGTGGAATCCCCTCCCCTCTGGGGTGGATGGCCTGTGTGACCGCACTCTCAGGAAGAGAATGGGGCCAAATGCTGGGATGTCATTTCCAAGCTGATGGAGGAAAGTCTGTGACTTCTGGTTCCCACTGTCGTGTGTTCATTCTCTGTCTCCTTCTCTGTTTCTGTCTCTGTCTCTGTGTCTCTCACAGGAGCAGGATCTGTGGACTCCAGGGGTGATGTGAGAAACCTCAGAAGCCTCCCTTGTCCGTGTTTCCCTCTTCTGTCGCGGTGCTCCATTCCTTCCTAAGGCCTTGTCACCCGGACCAGAGCAGTGAATCTGGAACCTCTTCCAAATGGAGACCAGGAGGCTGCAACAAGGAGGGTCTTGGCCTTGGTCCCCAGACTAGTGGTCAGTGCTATGCCACGTTCTGCGTACCTAGGTCCTCAGCCCCCAAGCCCCAGTCTGTCCCCTGCTCCGAAGGACCTCGAGGGAGTACAAAGCATTTTCCCAGGACTGGGAGCACAGGGGGTCGGGGATGGAGATCCAAGGCCAACAGGCTCTCCCACAAGCCTGTGGGACCGTAGGGACCCTGCATCTCTACAGCCCAAGTGACAGAAGAGTAAGCTGAGGCCTTTGTGCTGGAGCCCCTCTGGACTTGGGGGTGGGTATCTCTTCCTGCTTCCAAGTGCCCAAGCTGGTGATGGACACCCGAACCCAGACCCTGTCCTCTCCCAGTGCCCTGGCAACCCCCCTGGGCCCCTTGGGGACCCCTGACCCTCAGCCTGGCCTGTCTCCCCGCCCCATGCTATGGATCTGGGTCCTTGCCAGGAGTCCTGATGCCCTGCCCCATGGCCCAGCTGTCTGCAACCTGTTTCTTCTTTCCCCCCTGTCACCCACCTCACTCCCAGGGTGTCCTCCCCTTCTGACCCCCAGCTGGGCAGTCAGAGTGGTGTGTGTGGGGGTGTGGGGGTGGGTGTGGGGGTGGGTGTGCAGGTGCATGTGCCTCTACCTGCCTGGGGATGCCAAGGTCATGTCCCCACATGGGACGGGGTGGGTAGCTATTCCTGAGGATCTGAGGGGCTCTCACCCCCAAAGCAAACCTCATGGGAGGGTTGGGACTGGAGAGCAGCTCCTTGGACTCTGCACCCCTCAGTTGTCCTGGGCCAGTCCCTGCCTCTCTTGACCCAGGTTCCCAACTGTCCCTGAGGGTCGGACATGGAAAGGCTTGAACGTGGCTGCTCCTCCAGGGTTAGGTGGGGGACAGGTGCACCAGGCACGCAGGCCTCCCCACCGAGAGGGCCAGCCAGGTGTGTCATGGCCAGGTGTGCACAGACGACCTGCCCACAGCTCCTGGACCATGACCCAGCCCTGCGGCAGATGTGCACGAGACCCACGGCTCCGCACCTGACCGGTCCCCCGCGTTCCCTCACCACCTCGGAGACAAGGGCTCTTCTTCATCCTAGGGCCCGTCATCCTTCGGACAATGAGAGCAGAGGGATCCGTATGTAGAGGAGGCCGGCAGGGCGTCCCACGGAACGTCGTGTGCCCATCTCTGCTTTGTCATCTTGGCTTAGCGGCGGACCCCCACCTAGAAAGAGGCCCACGGGGTAGGCACATTTGTCCGCCCTGTTCCCTGAAATATGGAAAATGTCTAGAAGGGGCTTCCTGTCCATTTGTGGAGTCGATGAAGCCCAGCCAGCACCTTTCAGATGTCTGAGTGGCTCTGGGGCCCCTTTGCCAGCCCCCAGGGATCCCTGCTCTGGCTCCACCCAGGATGGGAGCCCCAGAGGGAATCTGAAACCTCCCCACAGCCAGGAATGCGGGTTTGCTCTGGACACAGGACAGCGAGCCTTGGGGCAGAGAGCTCCTTCACGGTGGAGAGGAACCGCCTCAGCCCCAGGCCACCCTCCCCGTGGGCCGGCCACAGGGTCGGGGAGCGGTCCCAACAGGCCCGACGGCAACCCCCTGTGTGGGGCCTGGCCTCGTGGCACGCAGGGTCCCCAGGGGACACCTGAGGTTCGGAGAGGGGACGTGCCAGGCCCGAGACACACAGCCCGCATGTGAGGGGGAGCCTCCGGGCGGGACGGGGGGCCCTGCTCACCTTGGTGAGCAGCAGGTGTGGGAAGGGCTGGGGAGGCGTTCTTCTGGGAGGTGCTCCGCGAGAGCGGCCACAGGAGAGGGCCTGGCCCGGCTCCACCAGCTTCCTCAGGCTGTCACCACGGACCGCCCACAGCCTCTGGCTCGCCCACAGCCTCTGGCTCGCCCCCAGCGGCAGGGCCCACTCAGGTTCACGGTGGGGCTGATCTGTGGTAAAGGAGGGACAATTCACAACACAGAAACTGGAAAACTATTTCTGTCCGTGTCCTGAAGTGCAACAGAATATCCAAATTGGTTCGGATCATCTTCCACGTATGTGAAGGGTGATTTTGTACCTGGCCAAGGCTGGGGCTGGACCGGGTGTGTGTGTCTGTGTGTGAAGGACCAGGTGTGTGTGTGTGTGTGTGTGTTTGAAGGACTGGGTGTGTGTGTGTGTGTGGTGTGTGTGAAGGGAGCAGCCCAGACCCCTTGGGTTGAGATCATGGCCACGTAAGGGGCACAGCCGTCGTGGCACCCCGGGTCGTCAGTGTCCCGGATGGCGTCGGGGCAGGAGACCCTCGCGGCCCTCCCCGAGCCCGGTCCTGGAGCGCCCTCGTGCCCACACTCCCCCTGAGCCCGCACCAGCCCTTACCGACTGCCTGGTGCACGTGCCCCACGCCGGGGAGCCGTCGAGTGAGGCTCCTGTTGACCAGCTTGTCCCCAATTTCTTCCATGGGGCTCTGCGAAGACAGTGAGCGGCGCCCGGCCCGGAGGCATCACAGCCCTGCCCGGCCGTCCTCACCGTCCTCCTGCCCAGGCCCACTGCTGCCCCCAGATCAGACACAGCCCCGTGCAGGCACAGCCCTGCGCCTGGGGTGCAGTGACATGTATCGATAGGGCTCCGGATCAACCCGGGGAGAAGGAGGCCGCCCCAGCACAGCCCGTCCCTGTGCCTTGTCAGAGGAAACCGGCCTCCCCCAGCAGCGCTGAGCTGCCTCGAGACCTGGCTCTCGTTCTCGGGCTGCCTCGCACTCTGCCAGTGGTGCCGGATCGGGTGGGAGAACTGGTGTGGAGGTGGCTCTGCTCTGGAATTCACCCCGGAGCTGCTTTTGCCTCCGGAGGGGGACCGCGGGTCGGAGCTGGAGGGTCTCTAGTCGGCGGGGCCCTGACCGCTGTGGCCTCAAGATCGGGTCAACCTTCCTCTTGTAAATTTCCACAAAAGGAAGCAGGCAGAATCCTAGAGATGTTCTTCCAGTGGTGACCCCTGTGACGCTCCTGGATCCGAGTGGTGCCAAGGTGGACTGCCTTAGGAGGTTTGCGGGCACTGGCCCGTTTGAGGTTTGGGGAATCCCTGTGAATGCCGTGACCAGTTTTTACCATCTTGATTATGGTCTTCCATAATTTTTTTTTCCAAAAGGATGATACCAAATTACTATTTTTTTATGCATGCTTTTTAAACTTTTTCTCTACTGTATCTTCTGAAAGTACCTTCCCATATATTTCTGTTTTTTTTTTTTTAATTAACATAATACATTATTTGTTTCAGGGGTACAGGTCTGTGATTCACGTATTTCTGTTTTTAAGGAATTAATATTTCTAAATTTTCAGTGACTGAAAACATTTCCATGATATAGATGTACCATTTGACCAGTTCTTTACCTTTGGGCATTCAGGTGTTTTTTTTCCCTTCCTCTTTCTTACTGTCTTCCTGTTACTTCATTCCTTCTTCTTTCTGTCTTCCTGTTATTTACTGGTGATAGAACTTTTGTTTTTGGGTGTCCAGAGTTATTTGTTCGCTGGGCATAGAGTTATTTTATTAAAACCTAGTGTGGACTTTGGGTAGGCTGTTGCTTGTGAGAGTGCCACTTTTTGTGTTCAGGTATGGACTCATATCTTATGTGTATCTGTCTTCCCAGCATGTAGCATTTGCCTGGTACAGTGGGTGCTCACTAAAGAATTATTGTTGAGTTCCAGAAATATAAGGGCCATGGGACAAATATTTAAGTATTTACCACGTATTTAAGGCCCTATATATAGGAATGAACAAGACAAAGATTGTCCTTGCTCTCATAAGCTGAACTACTACTCTCTACAACAAGGTTTATGTTATAAAGATGACAAGCCTCTTAATGTGAGGATCAATTAAAAAACCTTAAAGTTGGGGCACCTGGGTGGCTCAGTCGGTTAAGGGTCTGCCTTCAGCTTAGGTTGTGATCCCAGGGTCCTGGGATCAAGCCCCACATCAGGCTCCCTGCCCCTCCCCCTCCACTCCTGCTCTGTCTCTAGCTTTCTCTCTGTCAAATAAATAAAATCTTTAAAAAAAAAAAAACCTTAAAGTCACACAATGTAGGAGAAGCAGTCTACGTGACCTATAGCGTGGTTACTTTTCATGCATGTGGCTAATTGAGGGTTGACTAGTTGATTTTCCTGTAGATGATATTTCTTATTTAGGATTGTCCGCTAGGGTTACTACAATGGAATGATTTTTTTCAGGTTCATACTTTTTGACCCTTTCAAGTAACTAGAATCAGTTAACTAAAATTTAAAATTTCATACCTGAACATAATATGTTATACTTAGCTATTATAGAGAACTCAACAGATCTTTTAGGATTGGGTTTGGGGGCAATAGGAAATATATCCCAAAATATTTTTGGTTTTTCTCTTGCACATTTTAAAATATGATTAAACAAAGATTGCAACCACGGAGATTTTTTGTTGTAAATTGGTGTTTCAACACTGCCAGCCGTCCACGCTTTTTGTGGTCCCACTTATAAAAGTGGAAAGTGAAGGGTGAGTGGCTGCCCTCTTGGGCAGGCACACAATTAAAAAAAAAAAAATGTGTGTGCCCCAGCAGAGCTATATTAGAGTTTCATATAGCTGCCTTTTTCTTTTTTATTGTAGGGCCAGCTCTCAATGTTGCAAGAAAAAATAGACCATTTGGAGCGTTTGCTAGCTGAGAATAATGAGATCATCTCAAACATTAGAGACTCGGTCATCAATTTGAGTGAGTCTGTGGAGGATGGTCCAAAAAGTTCACAAGGCAATTTCAGCCAAGGTGCTGGCGCACCTCTTCTGCCATCAAAACAGTTGTCCCTTGTAGTGGACCCTGAAGACTGTTCGTTCGCTTTGCAAAGTGGAAGTCGGAATTCAGATGTGCAGGTAATGTATGCATTCGTTAATGATCATTGGGATTTTCTTGCTTTTCTTTCTTTTTTGATCTGGTGTCTGTTTTAACTTAGTAAGTTGCTTAAACTCTGGATTCTAGTTTCTGTTTTTGTAAAGTGACTGGATTAGTCACATGACCATTAAAGTTGTTTTTAGTGATAAAATTCTGTAATTCTTTATTTCCCTAATTATTTTTTTTTATTATTTTATACTTTGTGATTATGGCCTTTTTGTATGCTTTTTAGGTCTTATTTTGTCTAGTAGATGAAGACTTTTAGAGGTTTAAATTTGACCAAAGAGATTTTCTTATCTTCCTATTAAGAGTATAAGAAAAGCCTTATTCTTACTATATATCTTTTATACATTATAGGTTTCACACAGTGTAGGGTTCGATACCTTCTGCTGAATATCTCTTTGTGAGAGAGGGAAGGGAAATATTCTAGAGCTGTGCTGTTCAGTATGAAAGTCACTGTCCACGTGTGGCTCCTGAGCACTTGAAATGTGGCTAGTTTGAATTGAGATGTGTTCTAAGTGTTGAAGACTTACTATGAAAACGAATACAAAATACTTTGTTTCATTTTACATATATGTGGAGATAATATTATGAGTATATTGGATTAATTTAATTAATTAATTAAAAAAATACAGATTTGCCTTGCATTCTGTTTCTCTTGGATAGCGCTTTTCTAGAGGGTGGTGGAGTTGTAAACTAGGGTAAGAAAGGACTTCTGCTTTTCTTAAATTTAAGGTGTGTCAAATGTGCTCTGTTCTGCCAGTTAGCAGAGAGCTGTGTTTAACCTGTACCTTAGACCTGAACTCAAACTTGGTGACGAGTCTGTACTCGTCAATTAATTTAATTTAATTTAATTTAATTTTGTTGGACAAAATGGGTTGGCTCTGGCCTTGCTTTGGAGTAGATGTTTCTACTAACTTCTGGGGACAGAGAATGTGATAGGATCTTGAAGCCCGTGGCTCACAGACCAAGCCAGCAGCTGGAGACAGAGTTGGCCAAGCCTTGTGCCCATAATCTTATCAACTAGTGTGTGGTCAGGTCCCCACACTATCAGGATTCTGTGCTGTGAAGGTATATCTATTTTTGTGAGTCTTGGCTTTGTATAGGTTTTAAATAAGTACCTTTTAAAGGAGAACAACAAAACTCTTTTTGGAGGGGGTTGTTAAATCTGGGCTGGACAGAAACAGCCGTATTGCTGAAGAACCCCAGAAGGCAGGCAGAACGAGGCAGTGGGGTACAGGGCGAGCTGCAGGGCCGGAGAAAAAACCAGAAGGAATAACAGAGACTGTTAACACATCCTCCTTTCCAGCTGGTTCCCTTTATTGACTCATCCTTGGAAGCATTTTATTTTATTTATTAAAGTCATACATTCTGAAGTGAGAGATATGTTGTTGCCTTAAAATACTTTGCATTCACTTTTTACATAATTTGCTCGGTATCTTTAAGTTTTTTTGTAACCCGCTTATATATTTTATAATATATAGTGATTTTTATGTAATTAAAATTTTATATATAATTTTTACATAATTTAAATTTTACCAAAGTCAAATTTTGGTAAAATCAGTTTTGTGTTCTTTGTCACATTTAGTATTATAGAGGATATGAAAAATACCAGCTTTTAGGTTTTTTTTTTTTTCTGCAATATTTTTTCCTTTGTGTCCAAAAAGATTATTACCTCAGACTACTACATTGGAAACATAGAGAGCATTTGAACATTTAAAAATTTCCATTTTTACATGATTATGCCTCATTCACTCAGTTGCAGTTTTAGTTTTAGAATGAAAAAGGTGAACATAACATTTGCTAAATGAAGGAACAGCTGTAGATGCATTTCCATTCAGATACAGATTTTAAAATATATGTGATTAATTGTAAAATAAAGACAACTCAAAGTAAAAAAAATCATCAGTATTGCTTGTGAAAATGCTGAAATATTTGGTCATAATCACATTTCATCAAGAAATTTTTTCTTTGCTGTTTAGTTCCTATCAGTTTCCACTAAAATGTATTAGAAGAAAAGCAGGGCAAGAAGGAATTGAATGAAATTATTTTTCATTAGAAGCAGATGGAGGAGGGGCTTATTTATCAGGATAGTTAAGTAACACAGTAGCATTTTAAGAATTTGAATGGTAATTAAATGTTTTCTGCCTTAAACTGTTCAGTTAATGTCTACAGAAATAGTTTTATCTAGTAAAATACATACACAGTGACTAGCTTTGAGCAAATATTTTCCAACATTAAGTTCAAATTAAAAATGATAATACATGGTTAAATTTACTCTTTTTTCCCCTATATTTTGTCTTTTGTATTTTTAGATGTTGGATGTTTACAGTCTAATTCCTTTTGACAATCCAGATGGTGGAGTTTGGAAACAAGGATTTGACATTAGCTATTTATTTAATGAATGGGACTCTAAGCCCCTTCAAGTCTTTGTGGTGCCTCATTCCCATAATGACCCAGGTAAAATTTACACTTCAAAAAAACTACAGGTTATTAAGCCCCTGTACACACAGAGTATTTTAACGAGAATCTGGTAGAGCTGATTTCTCAAGTTTTTGAGACACTATTTGCTGACTGGTTCCAGCAACGTATTCCTTTTATTTTGAGTTTTTATCAATTTATGTGCCATTCATGGATAGTACTTGTGCGATGTGAAATAGTAATAAACACAAGAAGGTCTTTGTTTTGGGGATGAAAAGTTGAATTCACTTAAGGTGCTGACTGTTCATCGTAGTTACTTCTTGTAAAATAGTGCGTGGGAGAATTATTTTGTGTTCATAAACTGTGCACTAAAAAATGCAGAATTCTCATGGGAACGTTTGAATCTTTAAAATGGAAAAGCAATGTAAAGTGGTTAAGAGCCTTGGTCAGGTGGACATGAGTGTGGAGTCCCAACCCCATGGTGTGAGACAACTTTAGGCAAGTTACAGAATGTGAAAGTAAGTATTTTCGCGGGTAGAATCAGAATAAAGTATCTACTTTATAAGATGAGTTGTAAAAGCGTGATGCATGGCCCCGGTAACTCCTGTCATTATCATTATTGTTATTATTTCATATGACAGCTTTTGTTATTTATTGGGGCTGGAGACCTTTTCCTCCAAGGTAAGGGAGAATTGCTAAAATTACAGTGGGAAATGTGATTCAATGTATAGATTTGTTAGTGTGAGTACACTGGCACAGAGTAAATACTTCATGAATTCTGTTGCAGAATTTTTTGGGGAATGTACTTCAAAAGACTTCCTTTGAGGACTGACTTACACTTCTATTTGTTACTTTTCTCAATTTTTCCATTTCATCATTACTAATCAGAGGCACCATTATTCACCTAGTACTTTGAAGGTTTTTTTCTTTACTCCCAGCATTCATTTATCTCTGACTTATATCCTTTCCCATTGATTTATTGGCATATGTTCCCTTCTGTTTCTAAGACAGTAGAACTTGTTGCTTTAGGTCTGGATGGACACATGATTTGGTGAAGTTGTGTGTGTCTGTGTGTGCGTACACACGTGTGCTGCTTTGGATGTGAAAGGTACTCGGACAGTTTGGATGCTGAAATGTTTGAATTTCCATAAAACTTCAAAATTCAGTATGCACAGAGGTCTGAAATATGTGAAATCAATATTATTTTGGAAATTTGTGATGAGCATATGTCACACCAGCTTCTGACTTGGTTTCTCTGTCTTTGGTCTTAATGTCTTTATCTTTTCTTACAAATACCCATCCATCTTATTAACCTTTCCTCTTAAATGTTTTGCATCTTCTTCCTCCTTAATCTTAGCCTGTCCCTTCAAATCCAAACTCCGATGGCCAGGCATCATGGAAAGACTGCAGGGATCTGGAGCCAGGCAGAATGAGGCAGGCATCCTGGCTTGGCTGTATACTGGCCCCAAGTCCTTTGGGCACATTTGTGTGTCTGTCAAATGCAGATCATATGGTAGATCATCTTAAAGCAGGAGTTAGTTATCAAGTAAATACAAAAGGTGATGAAAATCACACGTAATTAAAATTCCTTTAGCTATTTACTTACTTGTATGCCAGATTAAATAGTACATTTGCATGTAGGGTATGTGTACTGAAAAACAGGTCTTTGTTTATATCTAGACTTAACAGTGAGGTGAGGTGCTCACACTTGATACGTGGGATCTGAGTTTGCCTGTAGAACTACAGATGATTGATTTTCTCTGTAAATCTCATTCACTCTGAAATATTCCCTTATTGAGTGAAATGGTGGCAGAGCCCCTGTAGTATTTAAATTGTTCTCTCCTTTCTTCTCTGCCAGTTCATTTCTTGTCTCTTAATTGGGTGTGTGATGTGATTCCATTGTATCCAGTTTCTTATAGGGTCGTCAATACACTTTGCAGTATGTCTTGCAAGTCCTCATGTGAACCCATTTCTCCAACCTTTTAGATTTTTTAAAGACTTTTATTGTCTCTTCCCCTTTTCTGCCATCCTCAGTTTCCACCAATCTCATTTCTTATAATTCTAGAACACACACGCTTAACTGTAATAATAAAATTTGTGGTTTACCAGGCAGTGTGCCAAATGTTTTATAAACGTTGAGTGCTCAAAACAACCCTAGAAGGTGAGTGTCACTATTCCTGATGAAGGCGTTACCAACTTGTCAGACTTCCAGGGGCAGTAAGTGGCACCACAAGAATTCCTTGTTACTTTACCTGGACCTCCCACCTGAGTACACTCAAGGGACAGAGAACATGTGCCTCCTGTTCAGTCTGTCTCATTGCCTAGCCCAACACGTGGCATATAGTAATCGCTAAATAGAGACGAGGCCTTCCCGACCTGTCTCCATGCCCCTCTGAAGCTTCTTGAACCTTCCATACTTGCACACAGGCAGAGATGTCAACGTTTACAGCACTTCTGCTTTGTCTCCTCACTAGAATGCAAGCTCAGTGAGGGCTCACACTTTGTCTTATAACCAGCAGGTCACTAATGCCCAGAAGAGTCAGCAGCACATGGTACTGACTCATTCGGTTCAATAAAATAGTGAACCAGGGAATGTGATTCTGCAGACTCAGATGAAACATTGGACCTTGACATTCACATTTCTTTAGCTTCCCTCCATCTCTTCTTCCTGTTGTCTTATTTCTGTTCCTTAAAAAAAAAAAATATTTAAAATGTGCTTTGTAATTTTAAATACAAACAGCAGATGATGTGAAGCTCTTCAAGGGCAGGGATAACCTATGCCTTTGAGATTTTGTTTGTTTGCTTTAGGGGTTCCCGCTGTAGTTAATGTGTTTTTCCGTGGGGAGATTTCTCTAATCATTGGTCCTGACTGCTCTAAGTGAATCTGTCTGTTGGCATTTTAGCAACCAGAGTTGAGTCTTTTTGTCTTAGTAAAAGATGTTAATGACCCTTACCCTCAGGCCCTCCTCCACTTGAGGAAGAAATAATAGTCTGACACTGACCTTTTATTTTTTTATTTTTTAAAGATTTTATTTATTTATTTGACAGAGAGAGACAGTGAGAGAGGGAACACAAGCAGGGGAAGTGGGAGAGGGAGAATCAGGCTTCCTGCGGAGCAGGGAGCCCGATGCGGGGCTCGATCCCAGGACCCGGCGGATTATGACCCGAGCCAAAGGCAGATGCTTAATGACTGAGCCACCCAGGCTCCCGCATGGACTTTTTGAAAGCAAAAGCGATAGCGATTTTTGCTACCAGCAAAATAGAGAACAGAACCGCTGGCTTTTCTTGATAATTTTCACCGCTCCTTCACAAAAGTGGAATTTAGGTAAGCTAAATCATTCTGTGAAGAAGTAAATCGTTCAGATCATGAAGAAACCTCTTTTTCAGTGGAAGAAAAGAGATAAGTGTGTGCGCAGACATTCCGAGTCAAAATGTGACTCTGTAATGGGAAATCTTTGTATAATACTCCTAAATGAATGTGCAGTTAGGCGGTTTACTTTCTAAATGAGATTTATAGAGATTTGTTTGCATTTTCTGCAGCAACAGTTTAAAACAAACTTTAGCTTAGTGGTTTGTTTCATCAGAGTTTTGTCTGTTGGGGATAGGAATATTTGAAATAGACTTATGAAAGATTCCTATATTGAGTTCCCTAACTTTAGGAATTCTGTTGCTGTGTTTTTATATATGTAGGTGTTTTTCTTTTTGGATCGAGTTCTGATATCTCACAAGACAGATAAATTTCAAATTATGTTTCGTATTTTAATTCCTAATCATGCCTTCTTCCAGTCTATGAGGACATGTAACAATTGTCATACAGCATTTTGTATGGTTTACATGAGTTAAAACAAAATTGGAAAGGAATTGTTAAGTAAATGCTGATAACTTTGTACTGTTACGCTTTTGAAAAGTTCTGAATCATAGACCATGAAATTAAATGTTAGTTGATTGATACATGTTCATGTTATATTTAATAAGCTGATTAAAACAGCACCTTTGTATCTACAATCTTAATTCTTTCCTTCCCACTACTTAAACTGCCGGAATATTTAATTTTCCTTCAAAAAAGTCACAGTGTGTAGAGAGTAGATAAGGTATACTAAATGGAAAGTTGGACCGCATATTGTTAGTTAAGCAATATGTAAGATGAACATTAGAAAATAATCCCCCATGTGGTATGACTCTGAATCAGAGAGACCTAGGCACAAGAGCCACAGTGGAAAATCATTTTATTTTGTGCATTTGCAGTTGTTTTACAGAGTTTTTATTGATTCAAATGAGTGAGTAGGATTTTTCACTTTTTTTTAAATTAAGGAAACAGAATTTTGCATTTAGCATTATATGATAATTTGAAATGAGTGTATGTACCCTTATTCTTTTTTTTTTTTTTGAAGATTTATTTATTTATTTTAGAGAGAGTGGTATAAGTGGGATGAGGGGAGAGGGAGAGAGAATCCCAGCAGACTCCCTACTGAGCGCAGAGCCAGACTTGGGGCTCAGTCTCACGACCCCGAGATCACAACCTGAGCCAAAATTAAGAGTCACCCTTAATCGTCTGAACCATGTAGGTGCCCCTGTGTGCCCTTTTTCTTAAAAAAAAAAAAAAAAGCGAGAGAGAACAAAAACGTGAGGAAATCGCAGTGTGGCATTATTTTAAAGGTTTTCTGCTCATGTATTGTTCAGCACAATCAGAAGAAAAGAGTTCTGGTCAGCCATAGTTGGGTAACACCCAGTGGGTGAAAGCAGGGGAGACTTGCAAGTCCATCTGCCAAAGGAACCTGCTGAGTGGAAGGAGATGGTCAGGAGAGGGCCATGTGTTTGTGGGCACAGTTTGCGGAGCACTTTGTTCTGTTTAATAATTGAGGGATAAAATGAGTTCTTCGGTTTTGGCCACTGTGATGGGAAATTTGAGTTTCTGGAGCTAAAATGCATGAGGAAGAACTGAGTGAGAACTGGTATTCATTGCCTGTCTTGTATCAGGGGAGTGTTAAGTGTGTGTTGCTTCATGTAATCCATTCTGCAACCCTTAAAACTGGTAAATTAAACCCCATTTACCAGGTGAAGACAGTGAGGCTAGGGTCGGTATACTAATGTCTTCGAGATCCATCAGTTATAAATTGGCACAGGATGGCGAATTAAAGCTCAGATTTGCCTAATTCTGAGATCTCTGTTCTTTCTACTTACCATGCTGCTTCTCAAGATATTTTATTTAGTTCAAGTGATTTGCTTGCTTTATGGGCGTTAACTAATTTGACACATTTATCTGAACCTTGGGTTGTTAATAGAATTGCCAGATTTTTTTTTTTTTAAGATTTTATTTGTGGGCGCCTGGGTGGCTCAGTTGGTTAAGCGACTGCCTTCGGCTCAGGTCATGATCCTGGAGTCCCAGGATCGAGTCCCGCATCGGGCTTCCTGCTCGGCAGGGGGTCTGCTTCTCCCTCCGACCCTCCCCCCTCTCATTTGCTCTCTCTCATTCTCTCTCTCAAATAAATAAATAAAATCTTTATAAAAAAAGATTTTATTTATTTATTTGAGAGAGTGCTCGAGCAGGGGGAGGGGCAGAGGGAGAGAGAGAAAACCCCAAGCCGAATCCCCGCTGAGCGCAGATCCTGACTCAGGGCTTGATCTCTCAGGACCCTGAGATCATGACCTGAGCCAAAACCAAGAGTCCGATGCTTCACCGACTTTTCCATCCAGGAGCCCCTTGAGTTGTCAGATTTAACTTTATAAAGAAAAATGTAAGTTAAGTTTACATTTCCAATAAACGATAATTTTTTTAGTGTGTGTTCCAAATATCATATGGAACACACAGTAAACATTTATTCATTATTTATCTGAAATTCAAATTTAACTTGGCATCCTGTATTTTATCTGGCAATCTTAATTAAGAAAACACTGGCATTAAGAGTTAAATGTTTACACAGCACTTTAGAATTATCGTTTTAAGCGATCTCTCAAATTGGTGTATTGAGGTTCTTTTTCAGGGGGAGAGTGCTGATCGTTGCGGCTCTCACTGGACTGCATTCCTTAGGAGCATATACATCAAGTAGCACCTAGAGATGTGGGTGATCATCAGACATGTCCCCACCCTCCTGTTTTGGTTACTTTTGTCTGTCTGTCCAGTCTGGGTGCTTCAGAGCTCACCGATGTGCCAGTTATACAAATAATTGCTACTGCTTATGAGACTTTACTGTTTCAGGCACTGTTCTCTTCACGTATTAAATCCATTACTGCTCTCAGCCACTTTATGACAAAAGTCCTATTATTACCCTTATGTCACAGATGAGAAAACTGAGGCAGAAGAGAGTCCAAGTAATGTGTTGGTGGCAGGGCTGGGCTTGAACCCAAGCTCTGGACTCGGACTTGTAACCACTATTTAATATTGTTTCTGGAAGGTAATACTTCTGAAACCACAGGCAGAGCTTCTAGGAAGAAGGTCTTCTAAGTGTTTCCGTGTTAGATGCCATCCACTTTAGTATGATTAATCATATAAAACATTTTATGAACTATCTTGCAAAAGTAGACACCTCACCACACTGTTTCCCATCCTTTTTTCCTTCTGGTCTATCCTTATTGAAATGGATGTTCCTGTCCTTAAATACTACTTGAGTACATGAGATGGTGAGTGGTTTTCCTCATTGCTGCATATTTTACAATTAGCAAGTCATTTAGAAGCAGTATTTTCCAGCTTTTAAATGGTTTCTTTTAGAAACTGATAATTTGCCCCACATTTGCCCTGACCGTAAGGCTAAATAGCCTCATATCCTAAGAGTAACTCCTCGAAGGAAGTCACTTTTACTTTTACTTCTAATGGTTTCTTTCATATTATAGACACTTTTCATTTTTTCAGACCACTAAGCCCTGTTTGGGGAAGACGTAGTAGGCCTAAAGTGTCCTACTCAGTGTGAATTGATGCTCATGGATGGAGTCCTTAACAAGGGAGGGAAGTAACTTTAGCCCAGATTTAGAAATTATTGTGGAGGTTGATCTCACAATGGCAGGTGTTAAATATCGAGGTATGCAGGTCTTTTAAAGGGCATTTAGAAAAGCAATATAGTAAGGGGTCACAATTGGATATTATACATACAGCTGCAGGGTGAACAAAACCCCAGCTGTCCTAACGGTAATGCAGATGGCTTCCGTGGTGTGGGATAGAATTTCCAGTGAGGGCATCTTACACGGGTTCAAAAAGTGCTGTATCTCAAACAGCTTCGTGGACATGAAGCTGATATGCTTTGAAAACTATTAGATGACACTGAATCACCTGGGAAAAAGGTGAGGTGATTCTGGAAACCTGAGTTCAGAAGCATTTATAGGATTCAGCAGGCTTCTAGGTTTCCAAAGACTCACAGGTCTTTGGAAAACCTCAGCTTCATCTTTGAGTCTCTCTCTCGTCTCTCGGGAGCTTCAGTAAGTTAGCATCTTCTCTTCATTTTGCCTCCTTGGTGTCATAAACGTTTTCCAGCAGAATTTTTGCAGTGGCCTCATTTCCTGTTTTCTACTTTACCATCTTCGTCTATCCTTTACACTCACAGAACACTCATTTTTGAAAGCACAGATCAAAAGACCTTAACTTCCTTCCTCCTAGATTTTCAGCAAGAACCAAAAACAGTTTAGAAGATTTTCGGTGATCTGACCCCCACTTCTGTTTTTATTGCTCTCTGTACTCCCAGCGTGTAAGCTGCCACGCAGCCATACCCACCTGCCTTCTCCCTGAAACTGACACAGACCTTTGTGGTTTTGTGTGTTTTCCACATGCTCTTCCTTCTGTTTGGGAACTACCACCTTTTTCCTCTATCCAGATGATGGCTATTCTAAGAATCTCTCTTCTGTCCTCCTGGTAGGAATCCACCACTTCTATATTCCCACGGCATTTCGCTCATATTTCCACTGTGGAATCTGTTTTCATTGATTAGCTTTATTGCTTTGCCTTATTAGAGGCTTGGTTTGTGTTTGAATGAATAAACTGGAACAAGACGTTGGTGAAAACTCTTTCACAGTTTATCAGGGCAGGGGGAAACAAGCTTGACTTATAATGGAAATGTTGGAATTAAAATTAATCAGCAGCGGATTTGAGTTATGATAATACCAGTTAAGATGGTGCGTGATACCTTAAGTGTAAGAGTGGCTATTGCAGTCAACTATGGAAGGATTTGACAAGTGATGGAAGAAACCTGTTGATCATATGTTGATAGACAATAACTTCATTACTAAAATAAAGAAGCTTTCTTATTTTATAAACCTTTATATTTGTTTCTTAATTTGAGACTATTATGTTAAAACAGAAGTAACCTGAAGCTTAAGTTATAGTTTTTACATGTTTATTATCTGGATATAATTATTTTTGATTCAAAATTTACTATGCTCTCTTAACATTCAGTACCTATTTAACTTTGAGTAGAATAAATGTAGCCATTAAAAAAATCATTATTGTAGCAGTTAAAATCACAACAGTGTAGCAATGATTTGAGGGGATGTGTGTTTTATTTATTTATTTTTTATTTATTTTTATTTATTTTTTAAAGATTTTATTTATTTGAGAGAGAGAGAATGAGAGAGAGAAAGAGCACAACAGGGGGGAGCGGGAGAGGGAGAAGCAGACTCGCGCTGAGCAGGGAGTCCGATGCGGGACTCGATCCCGGGACTCCAGGATCATGACCTGAGCCGAAGGCAGTCGCTTAACAAACTGAGCCACCCAGGCGCCCCCGAGAGGATGTGTGTTTTAAATTATCTTAGGGCTGACAGAGCTTTTTTAAATATAAAATAGAACCTTAAGAGATAATGACCAAAGATTATTAGGTTAGCATCAGAACAGACAATGAATGCATTAGAGCTAATTGTGTATGTGTGCAATGTCTTTTCCTTTTGGTTTCATTTCCAGTTGGAGTAATAAATTCGTATTTATATTTCATATACCTTTTTTCCCCTATCCTTTTGGCCGTGCATTTCATTCATCTATCACATACTTACTGAATTCTTGATGGTGTAGGCTTCATACTAGGTGCTGGCTTCATGAGAATTCAATGCTTTGAAGTTCGGGTTATAGGTTCTCAAATTTGTAGGAATTGGGGCAGAAATACCTGGAGGTCCTCAGGCCCTTTGTATAAACATTTAAAAGTTATAAATCAAACTGATACATTGCTAAATAAGGATAGGTCTTTTCATCCTGCCTTGAGAAATAGCACCATTATCAGGAAGGCCATGTGTGGGTTGAGATCGATCAGGCTCCAGTTCTCTACTGGAATGTGTTGGTGCATGTGGGAAGAGCCAGCCTATAGTAGCCCAGCCCTGTCTCCCAGAAATGGCCCTGTCCTAAACCAGGCCCTCCTTTGCAGACACCCCAGCACTCTTCCCACACCCCTGCAAACTGCATTCCCCCTGCCCATTGCTCAGGCTAGGGAGGTTACCACCTGCAGGTCGACTTCCCTATAGAAAAACCTATAGAAGGCCCTTGGTGGGCTCTAGAAACTGGCTTGAGGCTGTTTGAACACAGATTTCTGGGCCCTGGTACTCAGAAGGGCAGGTCAGGGCAAGTCAGGGCAGGCTCTGGGTGGGCAGGTTCTTTGCTTTGGGAATTTATTGTGTGAAAAGAATGTGGTCAGAGGACGAATAGGAAGATCCCTCAAGTGACCAGGGCTCAGGAAGGGATCCCCTTGCCCAAGTGCTAAATTGGTGCTGTGTATGCTCTTGAACCAAATAAAACTGAGTGTTCCTTGAGAGGATCAGAGTGCCACAAAGTCTTTAGATTTTGAAGCAAGATCAAGAGTCAAATTTTAAAAAATAGTGTTTTGTCAGTGAACAATTACGAGGTGCTTAATTGTTCACAAGCATTAAAAATAAGCATTGGGTTGTCAACTTTATTAGGCTTTATATTTTAAAACTTAAAATTTTTTATGATAAAATAGTGATAGCAAACTTGGAGTTATGCCTGCTTTAAAGAACTTCTAATTATGTATTCTTTGTTTTAGATCTTTCCCCACTTACTTAAAAATGGTGACTAGCTGTTTTATGGGTTAAAGTGTTGTTAGAGGGGAAAAAGAGTAAATGGAAAGGTATTCTTCGTGCTATTCTAGCCCTGGTTCAATTTCCAAGTGTATTCAAGGGAAAGAAAAAGGCTGTGAATTGACCACTTAAGTAAATCAGTTTGCAACTCAATGTCCTAGGATTATTAAATCCAGAGGTAGGAATATAATTTTATGTCACAAAAAATCATCCCATACAACTTTTCATAAAATACTGTCTTTCTGATTGGTCTTATGTTAATATACAATTGTAGTTTTACAGTAATTGAGGAAAAGAAAGAGCCAATTCAGTGTAAAAGGGAATACTTGATTATTGTATAAGAGCAATAAAAGCTAATTTACTGTTATATTACTCAATATTGAAAGCTGCAAGAGGCTATCTTTTAGTTCATTCTTCATTAATTGTGTTATATTTTAGTGATATTAGTATCTATTATAGATGAGTTTTATGGAAGGCTTTGAAGTTGACATCTCAGCATGTATTTTGGCTCACGTAAATATCTTTGACATATTTTCTGCATGATTGTTGAAGGGCAAATGAAGTGTTGAAGGCAACATGGATTAATCAGTCACTGTGATTTCTTTATGAAAACTCCTATGATAAACTATTCTTTGAAAGGGTCTTAGCTAATAACAAATTATAACTGATGAAAACAAGTAATTGTACTTAAAAAAGAAAAAAAAACCCTGTTACTTATTCAGCTTCATAAAGACAGTTTCTTCTAAATTTGCTTTCTATGCTAGATTACTAGAGTTTTATTATTAAATTAATTTTGGAGTCATTCCATTGTTAACAGCTCTTTTCTTTTATTGAGTTAATAGCCAAATAATTAGGGCTTAGTTTTGACCTTTGTTAAAATTTAGGTAAAACACCTATGTGTGATGTCTTAAAGACAATAATTTGCACAGAGCCATTTCAGGAATTTACATGGTCCTCACTGCACATGTATAATAAGAGCATGATGCAGAAGGAGAGGTCACTTCCAAACATTTGATTTTAGCTCAGTCTTGCAATATGGAGGTAGATACATGTTAAATTAAATATTATAATGGTCCTTGGTAAAATAAATTCTCCCCACAGTGCAATCTTTGTTTTTCGGATGGTAATAACCCTGATTTTTTCTAGGGCTAAATTAGTTTGCTAGGGTTGCCATCCCAAAGTACTACAGACTGGGTGGCTTAAGCAACAGAAATTTATTTCCTTACAGTTATGGAAGCTGCAAGTCCAAAATCAAGGTGTCAGCAGTGTTGGTTTCTTCTGAAGGCCTCTCATCTTGGCTTGCAGATAGCCCCCTGTCTTCGCATGGTCTTCCCTCTGTGTATGTCTGTGTCCTAATTGCTTTTTCTTGTAAGGACATATTGGATTAGGGCCCACCTTCATGACCTTATTATACCTTAATCACCTCTTGAAAGACCCTGTCTCCAGATACAGTTGCATTCTGAGGTATTGAGGTTTAGGATTTCAACATAGGAATTTTGAGGGGACACAATTCAGCCCTTAATAGGGGCATAGAATGAATTCTTTGCAAACCAAAGTTTTGGGTTACCAATATGTTTAAGATGTGGAACAGTTTATTTAAATGTTTTAAATAAATGTGCCCTTTTCAAAATTTAGTTGTTAGAAATATCTTTTATTTCCTCTTTTACCTGTTTTGATTGTAGAGATGGGGAAGGGTCCATTAAAGACTGATGAAGGTGATAATAATAATAGCAACTAACATTTATCAAGTCCTGTGTTATATCCTGGACTCTGGTCTGAGCACTTGATGTTTTTTTTTGTCTTGGATGTTGGCATGGTCAGCATTAGCAGCGAGTTGGAGCATGCTAGGGGTAGGTTGGCTTTTCTTTGCTTGTCCTTGGGAATCCAGATGTGGATCTTGGCTTTGCGGTCTGGGGCAGGAGTCCCAAGTTTGTACCTTTGCCAAGCAAGATGGGATTCTTTGCAAACCACTATTTCATGAGCTATCTTTGAATTTTCTATATAGATAGGCTTTTTATTTAAACATGGAAAAGTTAAACTATCCATGTAGTATTCTTTGGTGACTTTAAAAATAACTTAAAGGTGTCCCAGATCAAGAAAGTCCTCGTAAAGAATATTTTACACTGAATTCCTCTTTGGCTTCTGGCTTCATACCTGTCGCTTTGTACATGCTCACTAAATAACTATGGAATGAATGAATAGATTTTAGTTAAAGCAAAAGGGAGAAATACAGAGTGTCAGTGCCCTTTTCAGAAGCTCATATTTACATTGTCAAAATAGTTGCATTGTCTTCTCTGCCCTAGCACATTTTATTATCTTCCAGCTAATACAGTATATTTCAGATATTAATTATAAACAAAAGAACTAACCAGTTGACCCCTTAATAGTTTAGTCTCCCCACATGTTTGAGGTTTGGAAAAAATAGAGCAGTAGTTTAGCCTGGTTGTATAGAAACTCCTATCTCTCTATAAGATTTCATGGATAAGAGGTTGTTCTTTGGAAGGTCCACGTGGCCAATAGATAGCTGGGTATGATTTTGCCTCAGCAGCTCATCATGTTGCTTTAATGCTCTGCCAGATAGGGCTATGCTTGGACCTATGGGTCTTGTTAAAAATGTTTCTTTATAGGGATGGGGCACCTGGGTGGCTCAGTCAGTTAAGCGTCTGCCTTCAGCTCAGGTCATGATCCCAGGGTCCTGGATTCGAGTCCCGTGTCAGGCTCCCTGTTCAGCGGGGCGTCTGCTTCTCCCTCTGCCTGCCACTCCCCCTGCTTGTGCTCTCTTTCTCTCTCTCTGTCAAATAAATAGAATCTTATAAAAAGATGTTTCTTTAGAGTGAAATTACAAATATCTTTAGATAAAACTTCCAGGATATTTGAGAAAAGTCTGAGAACTAAGTCCTCAGTATCTACAATTTTCTTTTGAAAAAGACTTGACATACATGTATACACTTGTGTTGTTTGATTAGTGTCAATTTGTGCTTCCAAAAAATGGAATAATTTACAGCCTTTGGAAACTAATGCCCGTTCTTGGCAGAATTCTACTTCTCTGTATTCATAATAGTGCTATTAATTACCTTACTGCTTTGCTGCTGACTTTTAGATATAGTTTATACTTTTCTTTTTCTTAATTTAACTTACTAAAATGGGTAGGGAGTTTCAGATGTGGTATGAAGGGATACAGTTTTCATTACATTATGAGTAAGTAGTACTGCCAGCTTGTTAACGCTGTTCAGATTTTTAGAATTAAAGCAAATTCCTTAAATTAGAGATAAATTATAAATAATTGAATTCAATACTATAATTACTAAGCATAAATAAATGCTTTTGGGCCTCAGGTCATTTTTCTCATTTTTTCCCTCATTTCTATCTGAATTTGTGCAGTTTTCAGAGTGTTTTGTCATTAGTGACTTTTTGAGTTTCGTATCCATTGAAATGGAATTTCACCACTTGAAACATTTCTGAAATTTTTAAATGTGTCTTAATATGAATGAAACATCTAAGGGTATCCAAAGGTGATGCAATGGAATGTGACTGAGTTGAAATCAGACATATGAATCAGACCTTTGTTGTATATTTGTGTCTTGATTTAGGTTGGTTGAAGACTTTTGATGACTACTTTAGAGAGATGACTCGGTATATTTTTAATAACATGGTCATCAAGCTGAAAGAAGACTCACGGAGAAAATTTATGTGGTCTGAGATTTCTTACCTTTCAAAGTGGTGGGATACTATAGATAAGCCGAAGAAGGATGCTGTTAAAAGGTTTGTTTTAAAACTGTTTTTTTGTTTGTTTTTTTGTTTTTGCAATTTGGTAATATTAAACATTAATTATACAGTGAAACAAGACTTGGATTTTTAGAAGGTAAAAATTCTTAGCCTTATATCTGAAACTAAAATATTTCTTCACATCCTTTTTTCCCTGATTCTAGTTCATCTCTGAAAAAGTGACTTGAAACTTTTCTGTTGAAGTCCTTATGTTCCAACTTTGTCCCGGAGATTGAATTATTAGGTCAAAGGGGCTTAATATTTTAAATGGTTTTTGAAGCATATAATCAAAGTGACCCTTGGAAAGATTGTTTCAGAGTATTCTTCTATCTTCCATATAGAATTGTACCAATGTCTCTGCCTAGTTGGCCACCAGTATATTTTTTTTCTAAAACTTTGACCAATTCGATGGTTGAAATATTTTAATTTGGATTTTTGATTACTGATAATGTTGCATATTTTCTCAGTGTGGTATGATGAGAGAATCTGTTCCCTATGTGTCCCCCCCTTCTGCTCCCAAGAGTTTAAGGATTATCATAGCATGAATTGCTTTCTTTTATTTATTTAATATCACACATATAGCACTTACTGTTTTAATGCCTGTTCTGAGCACTTCACAAATGATAACTGATAATCCTCGCAGCAGTCCTGTGAAGTAGGTACAATGACCGTCCTCGTTTTACAGATAAAGACACTGGTTGTCCGGGGTCACCCAGCTGGGACGCGCCTCGCTGGCGTGCCATCCGGGGCCGCCTGTCCAGCCCCACAGGCTCTTCCCTCCCATGCTGTGCTCTGCTGCTGCCCTGAGATGTAAATTGTCTGTTTTTTTCCCTACTTATTTGAAGTGCCATCTTCGTTGTATTTAAATATGCATTGATTTCTGGGTTTTCTGACCTCTTTCATGGACTTTTCTGCTTGACTCTGATTGTCGTGGCTTTAAGATCTGTTTCATTAATGGGCAATTTAAATCTCCCTTTGTCTTTCTTTGCTGAAAAATTCTTTTAATGAGTGACCACTTAATTTTCCCAAGGAGCTTTAGAATTAATTTGTTAAATTCTTCCTACCGTATCAAAAAAGAAAAGGATTTTGATGGAAATTGACACAAACTAATTTAAAGATAATTTGGAGGGATTTGGTTTTCCATCATTATCCATCAGACCTTTTTTTTTTTTTTTCTTGATAGGGCACAGCATTCAAAAACTTTGTTAGTGATACACACACACACGCACGCACACACACAGAAGAGATGGGAACCTAATAAAGATGCTGGTAGAGATTTATGTATGTTAGGTGGTTAGAAATAACATAAATGCTACAATAAAAGACCTGAAGTTTATACTTGTAGACGTGGATGTCAGAAAGAGTACAGACTTTGAGTTAGTGCAAAATGGTAGAAAGTGGGTTATCTGAAATCTGACAGGAAGTTTTTTGGCATATGTGGATGATTGTGAACACAGACAGTGAATTGAAGTAACTGGTAGACCTTGGAGGGTGTGTGTGTGTGTGTGTGTGTCTTGTGTATCCCTATGTGGCTGGGTTCAACTGGGTGCAGTTTTCTGCCTTCTTCACTTCTGTTTCTCAGGGACAAAATTTCACTTAAGCAATACAAAATTTGCTCCCTGATATAATCATTCACTTTGGAATAAATTTTTTTGAAACAAGCATTTATAGCAGAAATGACTATACCTATTTTTTTTGCCACTGTTCCCCTGTCAGCTCCCTTTTATTTTTAGGGATTTTATTACTTTTTAAATTTAGTACATAAGGGTCTGTGCCCGATCTTTGCTTACTAGCTCATTCGGTCATGCATTCTGCAACTGCCCCAATGGATATCTCCAATGGGGCAAGAGCGACGAGGTTTGGACACTCGTGAGCTGAGTATTTCTTTTTCTTGATCATAAATTCTAACTCTCACCACTGACAAATAATTATCTTTTCTCCCTTCAATAACTAAAATTACTATAACTACCACTCACTTGTAGTTTGTTTGGATTTGCCTGATCTCTGTGCCCTTTTTACATTAGAGGGAATTCATTTAGAACAGTAGTTCAAATGGTTAGGCCCTGGAATGAGGCTACCTGGGTTCAAATTCTGGCAACTCCCATCTATTGTGTGAACTTTGGGCAAATTATCTAACCTCTCTGTGTCTCATTTTCTTTGTCTAGTGAGGATAATATTGGGACCTATTTTATTTGGTTTTTATGAAGATTGAATGAATACAAATAAATGCTTAGCCCAATGCCTGGCATATTTTAAGTCCTTAATAAATATTAAAAGCTCTTGTTATTTTAGTTTTTGTCACTTTGAATCTTTCTCTTGGACACTCAGTGTAGAACTTTAGTTCCGAAGTCATCCTTTTTTTTTTTCTTTTAATAAAAGAATTTAACTGTAAAATATATGCTTTCTTTCTTAAAAAAGCTTTTTAATGTATTGCTTCAGTGAAGATAACCTTCCCCTCCACTTCCCCGCTCAGACATTTTTAGGATTTTTAAAATTTTATCCATGAAATTCTAAATTTTGACCGTGTATCTAGGTATAACTTATTATTAAACTTTCCATCTGTCAATTCAAACATATCTTCGGCTTATGTGTTCTGCCCTTACTATATACTGTTTTTATTTTCTCTGGGGATTAAATTTTCTAGTTATTGAGTCTCACTTTTCCACATGCATTTTTGATTTCTTTGTTATATTTACTGTGTTTGGGAGATTTTTCTTAAGGGTTTTAAAGATTTTCTTAAAGATTTTTCTTAAGGGTTCTTTTTTTCCCCCACTTCAGATTCAGTTCTTTGAGGGTATGAAACATGTTCTTTTCTGGCTTTGGTTTTAACTGTTTTTGTTTGCTTGTTTGTTTTTTACCCCTCAGTTCTGCATTCTTTATATGGTACCCTGTAAGTCCAAGTATTTTTGTCCTTTTTATTCATCCTTGAACAATAACAGATGTATATACACCTAGAATTTGTCCCAAAACAGAGAGTGTAACTGGCCTCAATTCCTTCCTGTTCTAACTAAATACTTTGTTTCCTTGCTGTGGGTGTTAGTTCATATTGACTGGCCAGCGTCCATTCCCCCTGGTTTCCTTTTGGGAAATGGCCTCTCACACATGTCAGATCCTCCATCTTCCTGCCTCAGGTCAGACAGGCCAGCTATGACCTGAGCTCGGCTAATCAGTGTATTACTGCCCAGCATTCTGAGTCGTTAGAAAGTGAAACGAGGGTGGACAAAAGGAAGCAAGGGAGGCAGACGTAGAGGGAAGGTTGCAGGTCATCCCTCACAGCCCTGGTGCGTTCATAATACTCTTCCTGTCCTGGGACATGGTCCCTGTGATCCCTGTAGCATGTCCTCTCATTTTCTTCCAGCCCTTCGTTAAGCTTGGACTTGTAGTCCTCAGTTTTGTGTGTCCAGGAGAGTCTCCCAGTGCATTTCCTCTCTGGAGTCGGCAGGTGTTGTTGGCAAACAAGAAAGCTAGCTGATCTATTCCCCCTCAGATCCTTTGTTGGAGAGCTGGATTCTGAAAGATTGCATGAGCATCAGGGACCCAGCAGCTGGAGAATATGTCCCTGTCATGAAAAGGAGTGGCCGAGGGGAAGAGAGTAGCTGGGGCTGTGGGAAGATGGGGAGATTTATGAAGTGTTTGTTCTCTGCTGGGTGAAGCTGCGGAGGCCAGGATTAGCTTTCTCCATTCAGCTTTCTCTTTTGTGACGTGTAAGCCAAGTAAGAGCTTTGGCCTGTCTGAAGGTCCTGCTTCACAAGAGTATAGGAGACTAGAGTCCAGCTACCTCCGAAGGAAAGTGGGCTTGCTGCCTGCTGCTTTTCGTAAGGTGAGGCCATGCTTGTTTCCTCCCAGGATGGCTGCATTAGGGAGCTACCCTCTGCAGCACTAAGGACCTTGGGGTTGAGAGGCTTCTCTTTAGGATGAGCTCTCAAAGAGCCCTCAGGTTGAAGTATGGAGATAGTGATTAGTGTCTGTCCCAAGATACAGCTTTGCTTCAGTCCTTGGCCCTCCAAATTAGGGGCTGTTGCCCAAATCTCTCAGAGTCCTTTCTCTTTATGATTTGAGACTCCATGTTGATTTTTCTTGTAGGATGATGGCAAGTTAGTACTTGAATTATTTTAGTTTCATCTATGTAGTATCTGTCAGAACCACCGCCAATTTTATAGCATGAGGATAGTCCCCTTCTCCTTATTCTAGCTGGGTGCATCTCTCTCTCTCTTTTTCTGCTCTGTTGGCCATTTTACTTACGTTGAGCTGTATGAAATTGCCGGTATTTCACCATTTTTGATGTACAAAAATAGCAATTTCATGGGATTCAACCTAAGATTAAGGATAGAAAATGGTAAGATGTGGTAAGGAGTGGGAATACAAATGAGAATCTAATGCTCAATTCATTGTCTTAAACTTCTTTTGACAGATGCTATTTTGGCAGTGGGAAATATTCTGGAATATAGGCCTGATCTTGATGATACCATTTTGCTTGAAGAAAATATTGTTTTTGTTTGTTTGTTCTTTTTGTTTTGTTTTGTTTTAAGATTTTATATTTATTTGAGGGAGAGATAGAGCACAAATGGAGGGGCAGAGGGAGAGGGACAAGCAGACCCCTCTGCTGAGTGGGGAGCCTGACAAGCTCAATCCCAGAACCCTGAGATCATGACCTGAACCAAAGTCAGACGCTTAACTGATTGAGCCACCTAGGAGTCCCAAAGAAAACATTGTTTTTTATAGCAAAGTTAAGGCAAATGAGTTTTGTTTCTGGTCAAGCTTTGGCAGAGTTTTCTCCCTTCTTGGCATCATCATACACTTTTATTCACTTATTACATTTATCTGTGGAATTAGGGTCATAGCATTTTTTCCCCTACTTACTTAAACATAACATTCTTAGTATTTCTTGCCTAAATGTATGTTTTGGGGAAAAATTAATAGATATACAGGTGTGCTTTCAGTATTTAAAATTCTGAGCTTGTACTAAGTGGTGTTAACTGATAGAATTTTTTTGACTGCTAGTATAATGCTTATGCAGTGGCTTATTTTTTCCTTTTTGAAGATGAGTCTATGGATTCTATGTCTGTACCTAAATTTGCAAGCTATCTATTGCAGAACAGAACCTGTTAATTCCAGCAGAGTTCCATGTAAGCTTTTATTGTCCCTGAAGAATACCAATTGATTGTGGGAACTTAACAGAAACATAACTCAAATGATCCCCATAATCTATTCTAGCAGTGACTTGTTTGATTCTCACCCCCTGTGGCAGCAGTCTTCAGCTCCATAAGCTTTTAAAAATGAGAATCTAGTTAACTAAAGGGAGATCCATGCAAACAACATCTAGCCTTTTGTGTGTGTGTGTGTGTGTGTGTGTGTGTGTGTGATTCAAAGTAATTTAATCAATTATAGTCATGGTGCCTACTTGTAACACATATCCAGTGGATTTAAAAGAAACTTCCTCCCATTAAATAATCAACACATTTTCTGTCTAGGCTTGTTTTATTTTTGAAAATGACTAGGATGTTAACATTCTTTTTACTTTTTAGGCTTCATATTTGAATATTCTTCAGCTAAATGCAGTTAAATACTGCATGATGTTTATAATACATCAAAATGTGAATCCTTATTCAGAATCAAGCAGCTGAAACATTAACCTTAGCATTTCTTTTGACTAGCACCCAGCATATTACATACTTATTTTTTTCTCTCTGGGCACTGAGACACTGAAACAGTTTTTACGGTGCATGTGCTCTTGCTGTTGAGACTGGTGTTCAGTGAAGAAGCTTAATGAGTTGTTGGAACCTAGAACAGTTTGTGTTCACCGAAGTCTTGACCAGCTTCTGTGTGGACATTTTGGTATGAAATAAGGCTTCATATGTGTGTGGGGAGGAAAGGTATCATCAGTGAATGGTTATTGAAGTGATGGTTAATGAAAATATTTTATCTTCAACACATTGCTGGGTTTCATTGCTTTGCCAAGAATGCACAATCTTTTTTTTTTTTTTTTTTAAGATTATTTGTTTGAGAGAGAGCGCATGCATAAGAGAGAGAGCACTAGCTGGAAGGGGGAAGGGGCAGAAGGAGAGGGAGAAGCAGGCTCCCCGTTGAGCAGGGAGCCCAATGTGGGACTTGATCCCAGGACCCCAGGATCATGACTGAGCTGAAGGCAGATGTTTAACAGACTGAGCCACTCAGGTGCCCCAAGAATGGAAAATTTCTAATCTGTCATTCTCTTACATCTTTTTTCCTAGGTTTATATTTAAGTGAACCTTGTACCCTATTTTCTTAACTATCTGTTTGCTTATTGAAATCAGAGAAATGGGGGCACCTGGGTGGCTCAGTTCGTTAAGCGGCTGCCTTCGGCTCAGGTCATGATCCTGGGGTCCTGGGATCGAGCCCCACATCCGGCTCCCTGCTCAGTGGAGAGCCTGCTTCTCCCTCTCCCTCTGCCTGCCACTCTGCCTACTTGTGCTCTCTCTCTATCTCTCTGTCAAATAAATAAATAAAATCTTTAAAAAAAAAAAAGAAATCAGAGAAATGGTTGAGATCACTTTCTTAAATAATACAAATCCAAACTTATTGGTGTGCATTTCAGGTTTCACTATAAAAATGTACTTTTAAAGTTCTCATACAGGTTAATTTATTATACATTTTATACAGGTCAAATTTTACGGTGCTTGACCGAAGGCTGCTGTGAAATTTGCAGAGCAATAAGAAGTTACAGTGTGTCTTGTGATGTTCAGAGCAAATTGCAGATTTGGACTGAGTTTAGAGGCTAAAGATACATAGCATTTAATCAAAGGATCCAAAGCAATTCGCCGGTGTCTAAAATAATCTTAGTTCTCATAGTTGAAGCAGCAGCATATGTGTATTTGAAGATGTATTTCACCCCACTTCCTCCACTCCCAGTTTATTTCCAATGAGGCAGCTTTGTGCAGCTGCCACCCCTCAGCCACTCCGGCTGCTGGCTTCTGTCTACCTCACGGATACTGGCACAAGCCACGAGGGGCTTCTCAGCTGCTCCATCCACTGGATGTTGGCGCCGTCCCCCTGAAGGCTTTCTTTGCAGCGTCAACACTGACCACTTCACTGTCCTTGAAATTCTTTCTTTCTTGTCTTCTCTGACCCAGAGCTGTTTGTCTCCTGTTTCTCTTCCTGCCTTGCTGAGCATGCCTTTTTCATCCCCTCAGTTTCCTCCTCTGCTCACTTCCTCCATGTCCCTTTCTCGCCTGTGGGGTCGTACCCCTTGCTTCTCCTCTTCATCCTGCAGGCTCATCCACACTGTTATTTTAATTACTAGGTGTTTGGGCTGCTTCCAGATCTAGAGTGCCAACCTCAACTTCTTTTTTCCCTATTTAATGACAATAGTAACAGCTAACACTTCCTGAGTGCTTAACGTATACCAGGCATGTTGTAAGCACTTACATGTATTTATCCAGTCAGTCCTATAGCTTTCTTAGGAGTTAAGATGAGTTGAGTTTCCTTATGAGGAAACTGAGGCAGGGGTGTAAAGGAACGCACCTAAGATTCTCCAGCTAGTGAATAGGTCATGAAGACCAGAGCCAGGCAGCCTGGCCCCAGAATCAGTGCTGTTAAGTATTGTGTGCTCTGCCTTTTCCATCTGCCATTCAGGCCAAATCCAGTCAGTCCCCTAAGCCTTGTCACTTACTCCTCTTTAGTATTTCTGTGCTCTGGACCCCAGTTCCAGGCCCATTACTCTGTGTTTCCTGCTATTATGAAAACCTCCAGCTGGTCTTCCTGTGTCTAGCTCTGTCTCTTCCAGGTGTCCTCCATTTCTCCCACAGAGTTAGGTTTCTAATGTATCGTTCTGTCCATGTCACTTCTTGACTTTAAAACACTTCAGTGATGCTTCAGTGTCAAAAGGTACAGACCCATCTCTTGTCTGGCACACACTGGCTCTTGCTCTGATTCCTCCCTACTTGTCCATCCTTCTCTCTGATCACTTCCTGCCTCACAGTCTATTCTTAGCCCTGCTGAGCTGCGTGGGTGTCCTCAGACACATGTTATTTCTTGTTTAGGAATTTGCCCATGAGTTGAGCTTAGAATTTTTTTTTTCCTTTTGTGCAATGGATAATCTCAGTCTTATTCATTTTTCAAGACTCAGCTGAAATATTACCTTATTTCTGAAGCCTTCCCTTATTTACTCCATCATTCATTCAACAAATACTGTGCTAGACTCCGGGGATACAGGAGATGAGGAAGACAGACCTGATAGTAGCAAAAGAAACAGTCAACAAAACCAAAAGACAACCAACAGAATGGGAAAAGATATTTGCAAATGACATATCAGATAAAGGGCTAGTATCCAAAATGTATAAAGAACTTATCAAACTCAACACCGAAAGAACAAATGATCCAGTCAAGAAATGGGCAGAAGACATGAACAGACATTTTTCCAAAGAAGATATCCAGATGGCCAACAGACACATGAAAAAATGCTCAACATTGCTTGGCAGCAGGGAAATCCAAATCAAAACCTCAATGAGATACCACCTCACACCAGTCAGAATGGCTAAAATTAACAAGTCAGGAAATGACAGATGTTGGCAGGGATGCGGAGAAAGGGGAACCCTCCTACACTGTTGGTGGGAATGCAAGCTGGTGCAGCCACTCTGGAAAACAGTATGGAGGTTCCTCAGAATGTTGAAAATAGAGCTGCCTTATGACCCAGCAATTGCACTACTGGGTATTTACCCCAAAGATACGAATGTAGGGATCCAAAGGGGTACGTGCACCCCAGTGTTTATAGCAGCAGTGTCCACAATAGCCAAACTGTGGCAAGAGCCAAGACAAGATGTCCATCGACAGATGAATGGATAAAGAAGTGGTGTATATATATACCATGGAATATTATGCAGCCATCAAAAGGAATGAGATCTTGCCATTCGCAATGACGTGGATGGAACTGGAGGGTATTATGCTAAGCGAAATAAGTCAATCAGAGAAAGATAATTATATGATCTCACTGATATGAGGAATTCTTAATCTCAGGAAACAAACTGAGGGTTGCTGGAGTAGTGGGGGGTGGGAGGGATGGAGTGGCTGGGTGATAGACATTGGGGATGTATGTGCTATGGTGAGTGCTGTGAATTGTGTAAGACTGTTGAATCACAGAGCTGTACCTCTAATAAATAATACATTGTGTGTTTAAAAAAAAAAAAAAAAGCAGGAAGGGAAAAATGAAGGGGGGAAACCGTAGGGGGAGATGAACCATGAGAGACTATGGACTCTGAGAAACAAACTGAGGGTTCTAGAGGGGAGGGGGGTGGGGGGATGTGTTAGCCTGGTGATGGGTATTAAAGAGGGCACATACTAAATGGAGCACCGGGTGTTACATGCAAACAATGAATCATGGAACACTACATCAAAAACTAATGATGTAATTTTGGTGATTAACATAACATAATAAAATAAAAAATAAAAATAAATAAAATAATAAAATAAGGGAAAAAAACTTAGTATCACAATAAAGTGTTTGCTTCTATGGAAGCAAGAAGGGTGTCTTGGGAGGCTTCCTGAAGCAGGTGGTATTCAGGCTGAAACCTGAAAGGGGTTATAATTAACCAGTTACGTAGGGGGTGGGGAAGGAATTCCAGGTTATGAGAGCAGAATTGTGATTATGGGCCAGGGATTATTAGCAAGAGCTTGGCATGTTCAAACACCCAGAAGAAGTTTATGAGGCTTCAGCAGTGAGGAGGAAGGTGTGTGTGCTCGGGCTGGTTAATGTCTGGTCATCAAGGAGATGCAGATTATAACTACTACAAGATTCTATCCCAAACCCTTTAGAATAGCTACAATCAAAAAGCCTGACAACACCAAGAGTTGACAAGAATGTGCAGCAACTGGAACTCTCATATTGCTAGTGGGGATATAAAATGGGACAATTGCTTTCTGAAAAGCCACCAAAGTTTTCCAAAGTAACACATACATAATGAGACCTAGGAGCCCCCTGCTAGGAATTTACCTAAGAGAAATAAAAACATGCTCACAAAAAGACTTGTTTAGACATTTTCATGGTGATTTCACACTGGAAACAGTTCAAATGTCCATCAGCAAGATAATAGATGAAAAAAGGCATATTCGTGCAGTGGAATTACTGCTCAGCAGTGAAAAAGAATGAATTACTGAAATACATGGTAAGATGGATGAATCTAATAAACGTGTTAAGCAAAAAAAGCCTGACAGAATAATAAATATTGTGTAATTTTACTTGATGAAGTCTAAGAGTAGCTAAACCTATCTATTATGATAGAAATGAAGTAAGAATGTCTTTCTTTTTTGGAGCAATTGAGGCGGGAGATAATTGGAAAGGGGCATGAAGGAACTCTCTGAGTTAATGGAAATAGTCCATATCTTGTTTTTGGTGGTGATTACAGGGGTATAAACACTTGTCAAGACTGATCAAACCAAACACACGTGTATTGTGTGTTGATATCTCAAAAGTCCTTTAAATACAGTACAGCCATAAACATGATGATAGGTCTGTTTATTAAGATGGAAAGGTGTGCACTGGTATAGTATTAAGTAAAAGAAGTTGGTCAAAAACTGTGCCTACCATAACCCCTTATGCATTTATAGCAAGATAGTGAATAAATTTTTGAATTTTATTCTTTAATCTCATATATATTTTGATTCATTATGAATGAGCATTTTATTAATTTGTTTTGGAAAATGATAGAATGAAGTAATATTCACTATACAGTGAAATATTTAAAGACAATCCTCTTTTTTTGTTTTCTTTTTTCTTTTAAAGATTTTATTTATTTATTTGAGACAGATTTCATTCTTTTTTATGGCTAATATTCCATTATGTATATATATACATATATATATGACGGCTTTATCCATTAGTCAATGGACATTTAGGGTCTTTCCATAATTTGGCTGTTGTTGATAATAGTGCTGTAAACTTTGGGGTACATGTATCCCTTTGAATTAGTATTTTTGTATCCTTTGGGTAAATGCCTAGTGCAGTGCTGGGTTGTAGGGTAGTCCTATTTTTAACTTTTTGAGGATACTCCATACTGTTATGCAAACTGCACCAGTTTGCATAAAGAATATCCTCTTATTAAAACTTAACAGAAATGGGGGTCCTTGGGTGGCTCAGTCAGTTAAGCATCTGCCTTCGCCTCGGGTCATGATCCCAGGGTCCTGGGCCCGTGTCAGGCTTCCTGCTCAGTGGGGAGTCTGCTTCTCCCTCTCCCTCTCCCTCTTCCCCCGCTCATGCTCTCTACCCCCCTTCTCTCTCTCTCGCTCACATCAATAAAATCTTAAAAAAAAAAAAAAAGATTAATTGAGCCATCTAATATTGGAAATATTCTTAAATAACATTTCATGATTATTTTATGCTATAGCTATGTTAGTTTTCAATGTTTAGGAGAAATCGGTATAATATTTATAGTTTAGAAAAAATTTTTCATTTAATTAATGTGTTAATGTAAGTCCCAAGTGTATAAAGGGTACACAGTGAAAGGTAAGAGATGAACCACTCTTGTCTCTTTGCCATCTAGTTCTTCCCACAGAATGCAGCTGCTGTGAACTCTATTATAGATATACAGGAAAACATATGTACATATACCTGTGTGCAAATACATGTTTATTATGCAAATGATAGCATGGCACGCACATTGTGCTGATCTTTTTCTGAATGAGTCTTTTTTTATTGTAAAATATTCATAACGTAAAACTTAGCATCTTACTGATTTTATTTGTACCATTTGATTGCATTAAGTACATTCACATTGCTGTGCAGTCATAACTATCATCTGTCTCTAGAACTTTTTCATGATCTCAAACTGTAACCGTACCTGTTACACAATAACTTGCCACTCACCTTCCCCGTCCTGCCTCTGGCATCACCATTCTACTTTCTGTTTCTGTAAGTTTGACTACTTTAGGTACCTCATATGAATGGAATAATATGTGTCTCGCTTTGATTTCACTTAGCACAAAGTCTTCAGGGTTCATCCATGCTGAAGCAGGTATCAGAATTCCCTTCCTTTTTTAAGGCTGAATAATGATATTTTATTGCATGAATATACCACATTTTACTTATCCATTCATCCATCATTGGACATTTGGGTTGTTTCTATCTTTTGGCTATTGTGAATAATACTGCTGTGAACATAGGTGTTCAAATATCTGTTCAAGTCCCAGCTTTTAATTCTTTTGTGTGTATATCCAGAAGTGGAATTGCTGGATATGTAGTAATTCTATGTTTGAATGTTTGCAGGACCCCTCATGTTTTCCACAGCAACTGTACCCCTTTACATTGCCACCCACAATGTTCAATAGCTCTGCATCCTTGACACCTATTTGCTGTTTTTTTTTAATCTAATTTCCATCCTAATGGATATTGTACCATGCTTTTCAATCTTAATATATCTTGGAGAACCTTTCAGGAAAGAAGAGCCCTTCTTTTTAAAGACAGTATAAAAATCTATTTTTTGACTCTTCCCAGTGGGTGACCATGTAGTTTTATTTCTGGTCTTTTGTGAATGCATGGAATGTATCTTTATATTTAGTGTGTATAATGCTTCTGTTTATTTTTATACTTTATTTTTTGACTTAATTTGAATGAACATGTATAAAAGTGTATATGCATTTTACAATTTGATAGTTACTGCCAGAAATGTGTAACAGTACCTATTTCCATACATCTTTGACCTCATAGTATGTTACACAACTTTTTGATCTTTCCAATATGATAAATAAAAGTGACATCTTGAAGTTTTAATTTGCATTTCCTTATGAGTGAGGCTAAATTTCTTTTCATTTTTGGGAGGCCATCATTTCTGAAATATATGCTGCATATTCTTTGTTCACTTGTCTTTTGAGTTATTGGTATCCTTTTTAATAGGAACCCTGAGTGTTAAATGGTGAGGAAACTAGGTGTGACTCCTGCCCTCACGGAGCTTACAGTCTATGGAGGGAGAAAGACAGTAAACATATAGTGTGTAATTAAGTTTTGTGATAAATGTTATAAAAGGAAAGTTTGGGGCTTTATGACAGATAACTGTATAGGTGGCTGAGCTTTAGACGAGATGTGGTGGCTAGGAAAGGCTCCAGGTGGATCCACAAGAGCCGGTGAGGCAGGTGTTGCGAGGGAAAAGATGCCAGGCAGAGAACACGTGGACAGTGAAATGAAAGGAGTGTGGCTGGAATGAAGTGAGGAAGGAATGATGAGAGAACACATTTGCCATCTGTCCCTCATGTTCTAAATCTTTATATAATTTATTTTAGAAAGAGAGAATGTGTGAGCAGGGGGAGGGGCAGAAGGAGGGGGAGAGAGAGAGAATCTGTAGTAGACTCTGCACTGAGATCAGAGCCTGACCTGGGTCTCGATCTCGCCACCCTGAGATCATGACCTGAGCTGAAACCCAAGTCGGATGCTCAGCCAGCTGTGCCACCCAGGCGCCCCCTCGTGTACTATAGTTTTAAAGACAGGTGTCAACAATATTCAGAAGTATACGATGAATATCCCCAATTAGTATTCTATGAGGGGTCTTAAAACAGGTTTTATTTTTGTTCTCATATATTAGGTACTTCCCATGAAAGGCGTATGAATCAGGCACATGATAAGCAAATGTTTTTAGGCTATTAATTGATTTGTTGGGAGCCTCCATCTTTTGAATTTTCCACGTAACTAAATTTTTATTTAAGAATGAATCCCTGTACATCATCTTATATTATTTCATATTTCCCCAGATGTGTGATTACAAATTCAATTCGTTTTCTCATGTGAAATTAATTTGTGGTTCTTTGAAGCTGGCTAAATGATGCATTTTTTACTACTAAGTTATCTGTAACCATTTCCGCATTAGGGAAAAAAGCTCTCTGAGTCTATCTTTCTATGTGTGACCAAGTTCCAAATGTGTGATGAGTCTACAGAGGGGAAAAAGTGACACTCAGAGAAAATGATTTGCAGCTTCGTGTGGTCAGCAAGGACATTCTTAAGTGTAAATTCTGCATCTTAGGCAAATTGAGCTGTGACAGATATGCTAAGCCTAATTTTGATCGGTTATTTTGTTAAGCTTATTATACCAAATTCCTAGGCAATGAAATAGTAGAAACAGAAATGTGTATTGCTGTTACCAGTGGTTACAAGTCAGCCATTTGAAAAAGTGAAACAGGAGTGTTGTTAATGTTGAAGTTAATGCCTGGTTTCCTATTTTCTGTATGTCTATATTCTTCTCTTTCCCTCCCTTTCCCTGTCTTTTCACTTTTGTTTCTAGATCTCATGTTTATTAGGAAATACGAGGAAAAGTGTACATGCAAAAATTTTGCCAGAAGCCAGTCTCTTGGCAGAAACGATGAATAGATCCGATGGAGTGGGCATGTCTTTTTCGATTTTGTATTCCTCTGGGCCAGAGAAATAGCTCAGTTTTGCTTGTTGAGCACTAAGTGCATGGACATTGGAAGCACCTGTATTCTAAGTGACTTTTTCTGTAGCTGTAGGTACTTCCCATTGCTTGATTTAAAAAAAAAAAAAAAATCAAAGTCTCAAATATACAGTTGCGGTCTGTCTTAATTTTATTTTCATCATGTTGCTAACAGTGGCAATTTATAAATATATAAATAATATATACTTAATATATAATATATATTTAATATATATTTATTTTATATATTATATATAAATAATATATATATAAATAAAAAAGCCACCTTTTTGTAGGCTACCATAGCCTTTCTATTATTGCTTATAAATATTTTTCTAAGTCTTTCCTGAGGTGGTGTTTCTGTAGACTGGCAGTTCTACTTTTTGTACTTGTTACTAAATGATGAAGATCATTGCTGTGTTTCTCAATCATCAGGTTAATGTTTTCCTCGTGTTTCTTTGGACCTTTTTTGTTTTTCTGTCATTCATGAGATACTTAACTGCATATATTCTAGAATACAGGCATATACATGGGAATTTTGTGCCCTTCTCTCTTCTGCAACTGCTGTGTGTGGGTTTCTGGTTTGGTTTGGTTTTGGTTTTGGGGAGTGTTTTTGCCTAACACAGTGAATATTTAATATAAGACCACACCTTCCTGCCTCTAGGAGTCTTCCAGTTTATCATCTGTTTTTCACCATTCTTATGTATAGACTAGGAAAACCAGGCAGTTCAGTGGAATAGGAGTACTCACCAACCTGATTGTTTGGCCAGGTGTCTAGTCATTGTTATATTGCTTCGTACTTCATATCATGTTTTTTTTTTTTTTTTTTCCGTTTGGTTTTTCTTCTGCTTGGTTAGAGAAACTATCCTACGAAAAGCTAAAACCTGTGTCCTTTCTGGCCTGCGACTGTGACATTCATGCCTGTTGTGACCTATTCATATAGTTTTTCTTAAAAACCTATATGAGCATGCTCTTTCAAAGTATCAGTCTTCTGGCTTATATGACATAATAACTTGGCTTTCTTACAAGTTTGTTTTAAATCCCTCTGAGTGAAGCTTTTATAAATAAAACTATATCCCATTCTTTTCCAGTAATGTAATTTGCTATTTTAATCATATAAATATTTAAAAAATTTATTTCTCAGCTTTATATTCTGGCCCACCAATGTGTCCTTTTCTGAGTAAGTCGCAATTACATGGTAGCTTTTTAACTGTAAAAATGCCTTTTACCAAGTGGGAGCGTAGGTTGCACCTCATTACTGTTTTCTAGAATGTTTCAGGCTGTTTGCACAGATTTATTCTTTTTATCTTTCACATTTCTTATTGCCTCTATTTCATTTTATATTTTCCTTCTGCTTGGTCCTTGACTCTCCTTTTGATTGTTTTCTCCTCACCTCCTAGCTTCTCTGTTTCCTCTTTGTTTTAGTCCCTCCAAGCTTAATTTTTCTATCAGCCTCTTTTCTTGAACTTTTCATCTTCGGTTAGCTCCTTTGGGGTGTCTCACCATCCTATCGGACAGCCTTATCCAAATTTATGTTTATGATCCCAAAGTGACCTCCCTTCTCACCTCCACTGTGTGTGTCACACTACGGTGCCGTTAGACACCAGGAATTAACACCCAAGACATACGTGCTTTCGTCCTTTGTTCTATTGCCAGTCATTGCCCAATTCCCATGGATGATTTTTCATGAGACACCTCCTTTCTCTCCTTCCTCTTCCATATTTCCTACCACTTTCATATTTTTTAAAAAGATTTTATTTATTTCTCTGAGAGAGAGAGAGCAAGCAAGCAAGCAGGAGCAATGGGAGAGGGGCAGAGGGAGAAGCAGACTCCCCTATGAGCAGGGAGCCCGACACGGTGCTTGATCCCAGGACCCTGAGGTCATGACCTGAGCCGAAGACGGACACTCATCTGACTGAGCCACCCGGGGGCCCCACCACTTTCATATTCTGGGTCGTACCACCTCACACCCAGATTGTTCAGACCCCTTTCCACCTGGCCCCTTTCTGTCCAGTTTATTTTGCATATGTCTGTGAGCTTCATCTAATCTAAAACTTTCTGTCAATACTGACTTTGAGCCGAGAGTCTCGTTCAGTCATTCATCATTTATCTCACAACTGTCAGAGTGCCCCTTACATGCCACACACACTTCTCAGTGCTGGGTGTGGATAAGTGAGCAAAACAGCAGGTGCTAGGGCGCCTGGGTGGCTCAGTCAGTTGAGCGACTGCCTTCGGCTCAGGTCATGATCCTGGAGTCCGGGATCGAGTCCCACATCGGGCTCCCTGCTCGGCAGGGAGTCTGCTTCTCCCTCTGATCCTCCCCCCTCTCATGCTCTCTCTATCTCATTCTCTCTCTCAAATAAATAAATAAAAAATTTAAAAACAAAAAAACAGCAGGTGCAAGTCCCTGCTCTCTGGGAGCTTACATTCTGCTCTCATGGTGGGTGGGGTTGAGGAGGGAGAGGGAGGAGACATACATGGAAACGGAACAAGGTAATTCTGGTTGGTGATAAATGCTATCGTGTGAGAGTGTGGTAGTATGGTGGGAGAACTGATTTAGGTTGGGTGCTCAGGGAGATTTCTCTGGGCAGGTTTTATTTGGGCTGAGACATGAGGACACCTGGGACCAATCAGTTTGGGAAAAATAGGAGAGAAGAAAATAAGTAGGTAAAAAAGATCGTGGAAAGCATTTTAATGCATGGGAGGCTTTTCCTGCCTTCCCAAAATTGACAAGTCAGTCTTTAAGATAACCATTGCATTCGAATAAGAACTCAATACTGATCACAGACATCTGGGGCATCATGGGGAGGAGGAAGGGATAGACTGTTTACAAATGGACCTGGGGAAATTAGTTAATGTATATAGTAGGTATGATTCTTTGCTCGCTTAGCTGTTTCTTGGAGTCCATTCATGCCTGGGGATAGGGATCATGTAGCAAAATAAAACTGAGATGAGAAATTCCATCATTGGAGTGTTTTTTTTTTTAATTTTAATTTTTAGACTTCTTAATCTGTAATTTCTATTAACTGTTCAGAAGCAGCAAAGACTTTGTTTTGACCAATTTATTTCTGAAATTTTCCAAAAGATCTCTTTACTGGAGTGCTGAGATAAGGAGCCACGTTTCTATATTGATGGCCAGAGTTTAAATCCCAGATCTGTCCTGACGTCTCAGGCTTCCACGTACTGGTCATAAGACTTAAGAGCTGGGTCTGGGCCAAGGCCTCCAGAGTGTGGCTAAATCTGGCAATCACCAGAAAGATAAGAAAGAGAACTGACTGGAAGCAGTTTGACAGTAAGAATAGGATAAAATAGCCTTGGATTTAGTTGTGTTCTTAAAGAAATGTGGGGTTTTTTTTGTTTTGTTTTGTTTTTGGAGATTCCCAGTTTGTATATTGTTAAGTTCTTGATTTGGGCCTCTGAGAATCTAAGGTTTGACTGGACATTTGGGGTTTTTTAGGCACTATAATGAGCCATCATAGTGTCCATGTGAAATTATGTTAGTTGGTGATTCCCATGGCAATACAGGATTAAATTAACATTTAAAAATTTTATACAAGGAATTATTCATTCATTTTTAAAATTTGTGTCCATTATCCACTCTCTCACTGGTTGTATGGTTATGCACATGTTTGAATAAATCAGATGTTGTGTTAATGTAGTGGATTCTGTTATAGGCTTTGTAGGAAAACGTTTATCTTCTATACCTCTGGGCTGCTTTAACAAAATTTGGCTTGGTACTCGGCTGTTCAGGGTAGGTATCCGGTGATGTGTATCCTTATTAAAGCTGCTTTTCTTTCTGGAATTCTACACAATTTCTCAAGCCATCTTACTGCAGACTGACAAGTCTATGGCATTTAAGGTGTTTGCTTAAATTCTTGACCTCTATACTTCCTCAGGTACTTCTTCAAATTTTTAATAGTCTGCGATTTTGTTTTTTTTTTTTGGAGGAAGGGATCTTCTTGTAACAATTCAGTTGTTCCAGGGGTGGGGAATCTAGTTACCTTGTATGGCATTATGGCAAAGGAGTACCCAATGGACAGATAATGGTAATGTTAGAGCTTTTCACTCAGTAATGTAAAATAAACTATATAGACACATTTTAACTGAATCTGGAGCAAAGTGCTTTATGATGTTTTCTGTATTCCCAGAGGCATATGTTATTTACTGGCTTTACCTTTATTATTATTCCTTTTGTGTAGTTTGCATGATTAACTTACCATTGTCAGAAGGACTAAAATGAATATTGATATTCAATATAGGTATATTGAAACAAATATCATGCTTAAAACGACAGCCCTCCAGTAAACATTCAGGACATACTGCAAGTAAAGCACCTTGCTAGGTGCTTTGTAAGATTCAGAAATAAATCAGATGTGTCTCCTGACATCAGGATCTTTGAAGTTGTCTGGGAGATTATAACCTTATGAAAAGGAACTTCCAAAGTGACCTGCAGAGGCTTTGCCTAGGAAGGAAGGGTCACATACACACGCTTCACTAAGGATGTTTTATCACCAGGGCCCCAAAGTTGAAATTTATTCCCTGGTTTAAAAAACTTTTTTAGTAACTCATGTAAGTAATGGTTATACTTGCTTAAGGGCTGTCCCTGATGTTTACGCTATTTTAAATCTTTTATTTGAACTTTTCTTGTATATGTTATTGTAAACTCCTATATTTATTTTCTCTCTAGTTTGCTACAGAATGGTCAGTTTGAAATTGTGACAGGTGGCTGGGTTATGCCTGATGAAGCTGCTCCACATTATTTTGCCTTAATTGACCAACTAATTGAAGGACATCAGTGGCTGGAAAAAAATCTAGGTATGTATTGACGTCTTTTTCCTTCATTTGGACTACTTTGGGCAATTAATTTTGGGGAACATGAGATGAGGCTCTATTTTATTTTTTTAAATAACTGATTTTCCCAGTATTTTTTTTATCCTTCATTAATTTATGATGTTTCCTCCATCATAAGCTAAGTTGCATAAATATAATGTGGTCACTTTTAGTGTCATCTACTTTGTAATCTATTATTTTGTGTACTGTTTTTATTAATTTTTAGAATAATTTTCTTCTAACAGTATCCCATTGGGATTTTAATTTTATATTAGTTAAGACTGTTGGTTAGAAGAGGCAAAAACCTAATTTACTTGCCAAAGAAAAAGAAGAACAAAAGGAAGGTATTAGTTTTGTCATTGAGAATTCAAGAGGTACGGTAGGTTCAGGTAAAGTTGGATTATATTGTTTGGACACTATCTCTTTTGGCTCTGCTTGCTTGCTTGCTTATTTATTTATTTATGAGAGAGATAGAGGGTGGGGGAGGGGCAGAGGGAAAGGGAAAGAGAGAATCTAAAGCAGTCTCCATGCCCAGCATGGAGCCCTACTCGGGGCTTGATCTCACAACCCTGAGATCGTAACCTCAGCTGAAATCAAGAATCGGATGTTCCGTCGACTGAGCCACCCAGGCTCCACTTGGCTCTGCTTATTTTTGCATGGCCTTAGTCTTCTCCTGGTTCTCTTCACATGGTGAGTAAGAGGGCCATAGGCAACTAGGATTCTCATCTTCCCAGTCTAATCAGTAGAAGTTTTTCTTAATGTCTTACCTAATTGTCTCACTTTGGATTAAGTGCATAATTCTGAGCCAGTTTCTGTGGCCAGAGGTGTAGGGGCTGAAATCATCAAGCCCTAGTCAGTTTATTGGAAATGGTCATGCGGGAGAGGGGTTTGTGGAAGGCATGGTCCGCTCTACTGGAACCATGTGAATAGGTCCTCCATGGGAAAGAGGGATCTTGTTACCACAAGACATGGGGAAGAGCACACTGCCCTGATAAAACCAGGTGTTCACTACAACTGGTAAGAACATGGGACTCATTTAAATCTTTGCAGTACCTAGTATTTGCATCCTGCAATGTGGTATGTAATTCTTTTCAAATATTTCATATCTGAGTACAATTTTGTAGCATTTAGGAAATCCAGGTCCCCAGACACCAGCCAAGGGCAAACCTTCCAAGCAAGACCTTTCTAAAGATAGCACTTTCAGACCTCCTGTGTTACCTCTTTTTTGTGTACAGGCGTGATATCTGCAGCTTATTCTAATAACAACAACAATCACACCAATGATATGGCAAAAGAAAAAGTAAAGCAAATATGTTAATAATTGTTAAATCTGGTGGAGGAGTTTATGGGAGTTCTTCATATTTTTCTTAAACTTTTTCTTTTAAGTTTGAATTATTCCAAAATATAAAGAAAGAATGAATGGGGATGGCAGGGATTTTATCTCTAACACAGAAAAAAATTTTAAATAGGAAAAAAATAGAAATGCCAAGAAGTAAGTCCAATAAAAAACATCTATCCTTACCACACAGATACTGTGGAATTGTTTCACTGTGTTTAAACTGTGTAAAAACAATGTAGTTTATGCTAATCACAGATGCTACTGTGATCATGTATTGAGTTCTTTTCCTTCTGGAAGTCCAGAATCTTAATATGTACTGCTAGGCTGAGGATGCCTCCATGACCAGCCCCCAACAAATACCCTGAACGCTGAGTCTCTTCAGGAGCTTCCTTGTTTGATAGCATTTCACTTTTGTCACAGTTGTTTCAGTTGTCACAACATGGAGGGATTGAACCCATCCTTTGTGACTCCATAGGGAAAGGACTGTTAGAAGCTTGTGCTTGGTTTCCCGTGGACACTGTGCCCCCTGTGCCTTTTCCCTTTGTGGATTTTGCATTGTGTCCTTTCACTGTAATAAGTCATAGCTGTGAGTATGACCATATGCCGAGTCCTGTACATTTTCTTAACAGCTCACTAAATGGGGGTGGCAGACTTAGGGACCCCCTACACAGTGCCACTTTTCTTAAATAATTATGTTCTAAACCAGGAATATTTCTTTTATAAACTTCAGTTTGGGGATTTTTTTCTTTATGTTTAGCTTTTATTGACATATAAGTTCTATGCAGTGCAACATGCAAATCTTAACTATAGAGTTCAAGTTTTGGCAAATATATATACCCAGTTAAGCCACTTTTTCATCACCCCCGAAAGTTCCCTCATCCTCCTCAACTCTCCTGCAGCCAACTGCTCTCTGATTTCTATCACTGTAGATTATTTTTGCCTGTTTCAGAACTTCGTATATATGGACTGACTCCTTTGGATCCATCAGTTTTTGCTCAGCATAAATTTTCTTCTTAAAATTGTGTTGTCTCCAATATCATAAAATTTATCCACCTAAAGTATACAACTCAGTAGTTTTTAGTCTGTTCACAGAGTTGTGCAACCGTTGCCACCCTCTATTAGAACATTTTCAACATCCCCAAAAGAAATCTCTTACCCATTAATAGTCACACTCCTTTCTTGACTCCACCCTTCCCTGCCCCAGGCCCATGCCACCACAAATCTACTTTTTTTTTTTTTTAAGATGTATTCATGTATTTTAGAGACAGGAGAGAGTGTGTGGGGGGGGCAGAGGAAGGGCAGAGGGAGAGAGAGAATCCAAGTAAGACTCCCCACTGAGTACAGAGCCTGACATGGGGCTCAATCTCAGGACCCTAAGATCATGACCTGAGCCTAAATAAGAGTTGGACGCTTAACCGACTAATCACCCAGGAGCCCTCTCACCTGCTTTTTGTGTGGATGGATTTGACTCTTCTGGACATTTTACATACACCGAATCATACAATATGGCCTTTGTAACTGGCTTCTTTTACTTGGCACGATGTTTTCAAGTTCATTCATGTAGCATGTATCAGTGCTTCATTCCTTTTTATAGCTGAATAATACTATTTTGTTTGGAAAGACCACAGTTGTTTCTCCTTTTTTCAGTTGCTAGACATTTAGAGTGTTCCCCTTTTTGGCTACTGTGAATAATGCTGCTATACACACTTGTGTAAGGTTTTGTTTGTTTGTTTGTTTTTTGTTTTTTTTCCCCCAGCAAATATATTTTTTTAATTTAAATTCAATTAGCTAACATATAGTGTATTATTAGTTTCAGGGGTAGAATTTAGTGATTCATCACTTGCATATAACACCCAGTGCTCATTACATGAAGTGCCCTCCTTAATGACCACTGTCCAATTACCCCATCCCCCTAGCCCACACTAGCGTAAGTTTTCGTGAGGACATATGTTTTCATTTCTTCTGAGTTTATACCTAGGAATGGAATTGCTGGGTCATATGGTAGCTCTGTGTTTAGCATTTTGAGGAGCTGCCTAATTGTTTTCCATAATGGCTGCACCATTTTACATTCCCCCCCAGCAATGTATGAGATTTCTAATTCCTCTACACGTGCAACATTTGTTATTGTCTTTTTTATTTTAGCCATGCTAGTGTGTATGAAATGGTCCCTCATTGTGGCTTTGACTTGCATTTCCCTAAAGACTAATGATGTTAAACGTTTTTTCATGTGTGTATTGGCTATTTATATATCTTCTTTGGAGAAATGTCTGTTCAAATTATTTGGCTATTTTTACATTTGGGTTCTTTGTCTTTTTATTGTTGACTTGTAAGAGTTCTTTGTATATTCTTGACGCTAGTTTCTTGTCAGACAATGATTTGCCAATACCTTTTTCCATTCTGTGGGTTGTTTTTCAGTTTCATGAAGGTGTCCTCTGATGCACAAAAGCTTTGATTTTGATGAAGTCCATTTTAGTTTTTCTTTTGTCACTTGTGTTTTGATGTCACAGCTAAGAAACCATTGTCTCACCTAAGGTCATAGGATTTACTTTGTGATTTTTACCTAGGAACTTTATGGTTTTTAGCTCTTACATTTAGATAATGGACACATTTGAGAAATGGAATATCTTTTTGTAGCTTTGGCTGCATTTTGTAAATTCATGTTCTGTTTTGTTTTTTAAGCAATTTAGAACAACAGCATGTTGTTTTGGATACTTTATATTTGGTCATGGAATGCTTTTTAAATTGTTCTGTTTTTTGTTAATTTCTGCTTTTGTGACCTCTGTTATGCAAATATGATCATTATAAACCTTTTGAAGTTTGAGTTATTAAGATTATCTTTTGCCCAAAATATCATAAACTTTTTGAAGTTTGAGTTACCAACATTGTCTTTTGCCCAAAATACCTGTTTTTCTAACTGTTCCCTGACTTTTCTTAAGCTTTAATATTAAATGTACTTGGAATAATCCAGTGACTAATTATATTATTCATATTACTTCTGTTCTAATTTTTAAGTCTGTTAGGTTTGTCAAAAATTGAGGGGTGTATTTTATTCTTTTTAATGACCATTTCTTGTCATTTTTCCTAACAATTTTTACTTTATTATGTATTTTGATAATCTTGCTTGATGGCACAAAATCTTTTTCATGATCTTTCCTGGTATTATTGGCAAACATACCCTTTATAAAACTTTGGCGCTTTTTTATGCTGCGCTTTTACCTAAATTTGCCCCTTACCCCTTTTAAAACAGTACTTACCATACCAAGGAAAACCCTAGTGGGATACTGGGGTCCTTTCTAGGTCTCTGCCTAGCTCTCACCTCCTTTCATGTCAGAGTTTTAAAAAATATGGTTTACATTCTTCCTTTTCTGTATCATCACCTCCCAGGGACTCTTAAGTCCACTGCAGCGAGGTTGCTGCTCCTGTGGATCATGTGAGTTTGATAGGGAAAACATCCCTAACGTTGCTAAAATCTGACATCACTGTAGAATTTGATGGTGATTTTTACTCTCACTTGTAAGCTAATTCCGCCCTTGTTATTTGGGACATTGCAATCCTTTATTATTTTATAACTTAATTTTGATATAATTTCAAACTTATAAAAAGCTGCATGACAGCTGGGAAGGGCTCTTTCATATGTCCTGTACTTAGATTCATAACGCATGTTTTTCTGAACTATTTGACAGTAAGTTGGAGGCATCTTCTTTCTTTATCTTCCAATACTTCATTGTGTGTTTTCTAAGAAAATAAGGACATTTTCTTCTTAATCTCAGGAAACAAACTGAGGGTTGCTGGAGTGGTAGGGGGTGGGAGGGATGGGGTGGCTGGGTGATAGACTTTGGGGAGGGTATGTGCTATGGTGAGTGCTGTGAATTGTGTAAGACTGTTGAATCACAGACCTGTACCTCTGAAACAAATAATACATTATATGTCAAAATAAAAGAAGATAGCAGGAAGGGAAAAATGAAGGGGGGGAAATGGAGGGGGAGACGAACCAGGAGAGACTATGGACTCTGAGAAACAAACTGAGGGTTCTAGAGGGGAGGGGGTGGGGGGATGGGTTAGCCTGGTGATGGGTATTAAAGAGGGAACGTATTGAATGGAGCACTGGGTGTTATATGCAAACAATGAATCATGGAACACTACATCAAAAACTGATGATATAATGTATGGCGATTCACATAACAAAATTAAAAAAATTTAAATTAAAAAAAAAGGACATTTTCTTATATAACCAGAAGAAAGTTATCAAATCCAGAATGTTAGCAGTGATATAATACTGTAATCAAATTCATAGGCTATATTCAAATTCTCAATAGCATTTTTTTTTTTTTAATAAAAGGTGCTTTTTTTTTTTCCCTTTAAGTCCAGGATCCAACCATGCTCATGTGTTGCATTTAGTTATCACATCTCTTCAGTCTCCTTTAATCTGGAACAGCTAGCTCCTCAGCCTTTTTTAAAAATTTCTTGACCTTGATATTTTTGAGGAGTGAAGGACTTTGTTGTAGGAAGTCCTTTTATTTGAGTATGTCCATTTCCTCACGATTAGCTTCCGGTTGTTTTTCCTTCCTTCCCTCCCTCCTTCTTTCCCTCCTTCCCGCTTTCCTTCTTTCCCTCCCTTCTTCCCTCCTTCCTAACCTAAACCAATCTACTTTTTTTTTCTTTTTAAAGATTTTATTTATTTGTCAGAGAGATAGAGAGCACAAGCAGGGGGAGTGGCAGGGAGAGGGAGAAGCAGGCTCCCCGCTGAGCAGGGAGCCTGATGTGGGACTCGATCCCAGGATCCTGGGATCATGACCTGAGCTGAAGGCAGTCGCTTAACCGACTGAGCCACCCAGGTGCCCCTAAACCAATCTACTTCTTTTGCTCGAATATCACTGCAGTGATGTTCTGTTGGCCTCAGTGCATCCTGTCAGGAGGCACATGATGTCTCCCTGTTCTAATACTGGTGCTGCTAGCCTTGGATAGTTGCTTAATTTGGGTCTCTTAAGTTTCTTTGCTGTACTGTTACATCTTTCTTCTTTAATTAATAACTTATTTGTGGGTGACACATTGAGATTAGCTAAATATCCTGTTCCTCATCAAACTTGCCTGTTGTACTTTTAGGATCCATTGATGGTTTTCTAATTCTGTCATTCCTTCTATAATTATTAGTTGGCATTCTACTGAAAGGAATATACCTTTCCTTTTTGTTTTCCTTTATTTCCTATTTCTTTTTTTATTTTCTTTTTATTTAGGGCTCATGGATCTCGTGGCTTCTTATTTTATTCAATGGGTTATAACCCAGTACTATCATTGTTTATTTTGATGCCCCAATTGTCACACATTTGGATAGTGGAAGCCCCTACAGGCTATCTCCTGAGTTATTTTAATATGTTCCGATGATTCTTTGACCATTTCTTTACTTTATGCTGTAAGTATATGTTCCAGGCTTATTTTGTATTTTCCCAGCCACCGTCCTGGGATGAGCCATTTCTTTAAGGTTATTTTTAATAGAGCATAGTGTTTAGAAGTCATCATCTAGAAGCTAAGGTGTGCTCATTGGTCCTGAGGTGTTACTGTATCTAGGCCCTCCTGGGGCAGAGCTAGAAAATGGCTGTGGGTGTGGGTGTGTGTTACAAAACTGTAAGTTAGTGCTGATACCTCCTATTTCAAGTCAGGGTTCTAAAGTACATTCTGCTCTCCCACATTTACATATTTGGTAGTTCCTTAACAGTGTGAACCCTGGCTCCCTGGTCTTAATTTGCTCAACCTTAGAATACATGAAAAGTAGTTCCAGAATTGTTAAACCATACCACCACAAAAAACCAAAAATACTAAATTGAGTGTGATTCAGTGAAACAACTGACAGCACAGAAATATGAGCTAAATTGGGTGGCTCAGTCAGTTAAGCATCTGCCTTTGGCCCAGGGTCCTGTGTTCAAGTTCTGCATCAGGCTCCCTGCTCAGCAGGGAGTCTTGCTTCACCCTTTACCCCTCCCCCCTGCTCGTGATCTCTCCCTCTCTCTTTCTCTCAAATAAATAAAATATTTTTAAAAAAGGTTTCTTTACAGTTTTTAGAGGTGAATTACATATGTGAAAAGCAAAAATATGTGGTCAGTTCTTTGAGTTTTGACACATATTCTTGGTCCTCTGAGAGTTCTGACTTTTTCTCCTCAGTCTCCTTTGCTGGCTTCCCAGCTCTGTGTTCATCTTCAAGATTGTTCCACAGAGTTCTTCCCTCCCCTCCATATTCTGATACTCTGTGTTACACCTATTTGCATGATATTCTGTGCAGTCAGGATCAAGATAAACTCATTTTTGTAATCCTAGAACCTCTCATAGTCTAGGTATATGGAAGTGCTAACCAGGTGTTTGAAAAAAATGCACATAGTAATACTACGTCTATAGATTTCTATAGGTTGCATGTACAAGTTTGCTTTTGAGTATCCTGAATAAATAAAAGATCAGATTTGTATAATGCCAGATGACTAGTCTTCTTTCATTAATTCCAGTCTTTACATTTATTATGTTTATTTTTTACATTGTACCCTATGTGAAATTGAGCTATATCTTTAGTCAATGGCTCTTAACAGTTGCTGTTAGTCAGTTGTGGAAAATTCCATTAATCCTTTCTCGGTAGAGAGAAAGTACCAGCATTATATTATATTACAATTTTATTATATTTCACTAAGATTTAACGAAATATGGTGCAGTTATTTTGGTCACTTCTGCTACTGTATAAAAAGACGATTTGAAGCTATTGTGAGGTATGAAAGACAGCCTGAAAATTCCTTCACATTGGGATTGAGGAGTCCAGGTTGAAATAAGTTAGCTTACTTTTCCTTATTACATAGCAAGTTGCTGGGTTATCCACCTCAAAGGAAAACAAGACTGTGAGGTCTTAGAAGGATGGGGGCTAGGTCCTGTTTGTTTCTCTAGCTCCACTAAATGGCAGGAGCTTTCTAGTGTCTATGAGATGGCAGCGTGCTGATTTCAGTGCCAGTTGAGTAACCTCTAGTGCGATTCCTCTGCCTGGGAAGAAGACATGGCAGTGGCAGCATCCTCCCGTCTGGGAGCCCTGCTGGGAACGTATGCTCAAGGGGAATGCTGGGCAGATGCTTTGTCCTCAGACCCAGAATACCATAGAACTCTGATGGCTCTGAATGGATTGTGACTTCTTTTCATTTCATTATCAGTTAAAAAAATAACACTTGTTTTCTTTATCGACAGGAGTGAAACCTCGGTCCGGTTGGTCTATTGATCCTTTTGGACATTCACCAACAATGGCTTATCTCCTCAAACGCGCTAGATTTTCTCACATGCTTATTCAGAGAGTTCATTATGCAGTTAAAAAACATTTTGCATTGCATAAAACGCTGGAATTTTTTTGGAGACAGAATTGGGGTACGTAGGGTGTGATGAAAGTGGAAGATCTCACTTGACCTAGATGTTATTTCATAAGGGTTATGAACTCCTCCTGTTACGGGCTTTATTCAGAGTGTCAGTCTTGAAAATTAGGTTGCTTCAAGATATACGTTCTTACGATTTTTTTCCCAGTGTATTGGTGTTAAGATTCTCTTAAGCAGTGGTGAGGATATTTATCTATAGAACACTGTGGATTCTTTTTTATGCCTAAAGGAAGTAAATAAATGTAAGGAATTAGTCTTTTGCAAATAATGCTTTTACATGCTTCTGTTTTGAAAAGGACTTGTTTTATCACAAAGTTGAACATGTGTGAGAACTTATATCCAGTCCTTTATTTCACATTCAGCCTGTGTTTCCTCCTTCTGTCTTTCCTGTCTCTGCATCTAGTAAGAATTGCCTTTTAAACCATTAATCCTGTCCTCCTGAACAGCCCTCCTATTACCTGTCCTGCTTGTTTTCATGCTGTATTCTGTGGGTGCACAGGTGTTCCCAAGGTCATACTTCTACAGCTCTTTGCTGAGGGGTGGGAAGGAGACAAGATTTAGGCTTCTTGAGAGGTTTTTGCCTTTCCCAACCCCCATTTAATTCAGAATACCTTATTATTTCTTTTTCTTTATTGAGTTCTTTATTCTGGGCCATGCATTGTACTGTATGCTTTATATCTGCTCTCTCACTAGATCTTTATCCTTTATCTTCTCTTCTCTCATTATCCCTCTTAAATGGTGAAGAAATGGATGCTTAGAGCTGTGAAGCCTTTTGCCAAAGTCGTACAGGTAGTAGGTACAGAGGCGAGATCTGAATCCAGCTTTGTGTAGTTCAGAAGCCCAGGCTTTTAAGCCCCTGCCATTCACTGCTTTCCCGGTACTGGGCTTTCAGTAAGATTTCATCCACAAAAAGGGTTCCGTTGCTAAAACAATGTTCAGAAATTACTGCATTGCATCATACTTGTTTTCCTGTGTAAGTTAGATCCCCCCTTAAGTGTTTTCAAAAAATCGTTTGTAAATCTAGACAGTAACTTCCTGATACGTACTGCTGTTTTTTCAATAAGGAAAGAAATTAACTATATAATTTTTTATTCTGGAAATTAAAACCTGTAGGGAAAACGAGAACTTGTAGGGGGTTATATCCTGTATAGTTTGATCAAATGCAAAGAGCATATTAATTAAAAAAAAGGGATTGTTAATTTGAAGAGGCCCTACTTAACAGTATTGCCTACATTCAAATTGCCCATAAATACCAATCAGCAAGAAAGTACTGAGTACTTTTATGTACTTAATACCATGCTTGGAAGAAATACAGAAAACTTCCTTGCCTATCAGGAAATTATAGTCTTAATTTGATGAAAGACAAGACCAACAGCAGCAGATAAACTGAAACGTGTAAATGAGCTGCTAAATAGTATGGCTGAGGCGAAGGGGTGGGGCTGTTGAGTGTCTTTGATCTACTGGAGGAGGGAAGAGGAGTTGTCACCGAGGGCCTCTGTGCGGTTAGCAAGCATTAGTGACCAGATCCGTGATGTCACACTCGAGTGTGATTCAGTGAAGCAACTGACAGCACAAAAATATACAAATTATAAAAGCTTTAAATTTTGGAAAAGAGCTGGTAATTAACTAAATGGAGCACGAGATAGAACTGGAATATGTTAGCACTTACCAGATAGATTTGAACATGTTGCTTCAAAATTATGCTTTGGAACTCATTTGAGCTTCTTTGTGTGTTCTGGTTCTTAATGAAGGAGGTATTTTCATTTTTTAAAACGTGCGTGTTGCTTTTTTGTTTTCGCTGTTGTGTCTGTCTTTGTCATAAAAGCAGCACATAACCCATTGCTGAAAAGTAGAAATCCACACTTTATAAATAAAGAGGGAGAGGTATTTACAGGTCAGGAGCCTAAAAGGTAACCATTTTTAACCCTTGCTCAAGTCCTCCATCACTGGGTGGTAGGCTTCTGACCTCTCAAGGGCAGTGATAACAACACTTGCTGGCATTGGGGATTTAATTAAAGACAGTTCTGCATCAGGAACCAGTGCTCCCTTTCAGTATATTTTTTGTTTGCTTCGTTTTTATTCTTGGGTTTGTTTGTTTGTTTGTTTGTTTGTTTGTTTGTTTTGGTTTTAAGAAGTACTTCCCCTTGTCCTGTGCTGCTTTCTTGGTGAAAAGTCCTGGTGGCTCTTCATTGGTGAACAACGGGGAGACTCTGTGAACTCTTCCGGTTGCCCTTTCTTCTCCTCACAGCGAGAAATAGATAGGAATTTGCCCAGCATTCTCACAAGCCTCCCGACTTCTTCCTTTCCTCCTTTTATTCTCTTCCTCTCTCCTTCTCTCCTTTCCTCTGCGGCTAGTGTCATGGTCTTCCCCAGTGTGTCCCGTTACTGATGTGTGGACAGATGTGGCAAGGAGCTGGCAGCCAGGGATGGACACAGCCCATATTTTTGGATGAGCCAGGGATAACTTTTGCTTCTGTTCGTTTGTATCTTTCCAGGCCAGCACACGCTGGTCCGTGATGGGTCTCTGCTCAGTTTAGATAGAGGAGGTAGAGAGAGACTGAGATGTGAGTCTCTTCCTTCAGGCTGGTGGTCTTTAAATGCCACTGGAGTTTATGTATGAGTAGTAGTTAAGTAGGTTGTAGATTTAGGGTGGAGCTTGCATTATATATGTAGAAAGTACTGGCATTTTGAACAGTTTTGGGAAAACACAATTTATAAATCCAGGTTTGTCTGTTGGCTCTTTATTTTAGATCTGGGATCTGGCACAGATATTTTTTGCCACATGATGCCTTTCTACAGCTATGACATCCCTCGTACGTGTGGACCTGATCCTAAAATATGCTGCCAGTTTGATTTTAAACGGCTTCCCGGAGGCAGATTTGGTTGTCCCTGGGGAGTCCCCCCAGAAACGATACATCTTGGAAATGTCCAAAAGAGGTATGAAAATATGCATTTCATTAAGACAGCATCTTGAGCAAAGCAACAACTCTGCTGCTCTTTGCTAAAGGGTTCAGTAGCCAACATTATCCATGCTCAAGGTACTTATTCAACCAGATCTAAAGCAACTTAAAAATGCAGAGCTTTGACTGTGCCTTTTATGTGTTATAACTTAATGGAAAATGACCAACAGTTGATCAATATACAATGGAGAACCTATAACAGTCTGCTATTACCCTCTCCTTTGCCCTCATTATAAAAGCCTTCTGCTGCTTTTGATTGATCTCACATACTTTAGTTGATAATAAAACTTCTGGTCTCTATTGTATACATTGGTAAGAAAAGCAACCCAACTGCAAAAACAGGTTTATTGAAATGGAACACATAAAGAGTATAATTATCTGTTCTTTTAATACAATTTCAATAATAGTGGATGCTGCCCAGCTCTGATGAATACACTCTTTCGATCATTCTGATATTTTTGACTTACAGACAATTTTTAATTAGGAATATTTATACTTAAAGATAATTACTTAAATAAAAAAGGGATGAATCATTTTTTTTAGGAAGAAAATTATGCTCATGACGGAAGCATCTCATTACCTATACTTGTCATTTGTTTGCTTTTAAAGTTTAATTTCTTCACTTAAAAATTACTGGTGTATAATGCCTTTAAATAAAACATTGTGTTGCAATATAAACCACTCACCTCTGGCAGAAAAATGATACAGACTTTTATTTTATTTTCTTAGATCGATCATGTTATTTATTAAACACATGAGGAGATTTTTGAGAGTGAGGGGGGTAGCTATAAACAGTTAAAGTAGGATGACAGCCATAAATTCTGCAAACCACAACATTCATTAACTGTTTTTAAGACCCTGGAATTTCTGGTTTCTGAAAACCTACTCTGCCTAGGTTCTTGTACATGTTATCCTTAAAAATTTTTCAATAACATGATGGCAACACGAGTGTAGGAATATTTTTAAACTCATCATATTGTGTACACTAATTGTATAACAATAATTATGTGCAATTTTTTTTTGCCATTTGTAAGTTTGATGGTTTTTGGGAACTCCACGCTCGTGTGAATTGCTAAGAAGAAGCCAGGCATCCTGCGTTCCACAGGAGGGTTAAATGGGCAAGGATGAGGCAGGTCGGTAGTTACCAAGCATGGCTGCCCAAATTACCCAGGGAGCTTTCAAAAAATCTCCAGCCCAACAAAATGAGAATAGGGTGCCAACATAACCATGCCCCCAGGTGGTTTCGAAGCACAATGATAAAGCCTTTTAAATAAAGTAAGATCTTTGCACTGTGCACTATCAAGTCTATTTATTTTAAAAATTGCTTCTTTAAAAACTGGAAGGAGAAGGTGAGATTGAGTCTCTGCCTTGAGTCAGTCCTTGTGGCCATAAAATATTTCATTGAGGGTCCCTCACTCTGGCACACACAAAAGTATTTTAACATGGCAGCCTTTAACATAGATCGCTTCCAGCAAAATCTGATTTTTATGGTTATTTTGAAAAACTGTCCCAAGATTAGGGATCAACCTGGTTTCATTTTATTGGTTCCTACAGCAGTGAAGATCAGTGAGGAAGAGTGAATAGCGTGCTTTCTGGGCTTAGGTTAGTTAGGTGGAGGAGAATAATCCAGTGTATTATGTGGCAAAAGGTATAGAGCTAGGCAGCATACGCTCTTCTGTAGCTCAGGGGGTCAGAGATAGGGAATTTCTTTGAAGGTAACCAGATGCTTTAATTGGGGACTCCCAGTGCACCAAAGACCTTGTGAGGCTCCACTTTTTCTTTTCTTGGGTGTTGCTGAGAGTACCTGTTTAAAGTGCATTATTGGAGGGGGAAAGCTATTTTGTGTAATCCTTTTGCTGTGTCCCATCTGACACTACAAAGATTGCCCCCCAGGAACATACCTTGTGCTCAGTCAGTTCCAGTGAATCTGCAAGTGATTTCCAGGCACCTGGGGGCATAGAGATGAAAGAGTCTATTTAATACTTCTGTAGATTTTTTAAAAAACTTCTTATAATTCTTGAAATCTTTACTGGTTACTTCACATCCAGATATCACCGTCCTTTTTACTTTGTGATTAATGGAGAGCAAACACGGGCATTCCAGCTTAGTGGCACGTGATTTTTAATACCCTAAAGAAAATGAAATTTAACTACAATTTACAGGTGATAAAATCGGTACTGTTTAGTTCAGCAGGTTCCTCTACTTCGCAAATAAAGAGGTACCATTCTTTATCACGTTGAGTTTTTGTTCTCATACAACGTATTTTACATATGATGGTGATTTATGTGTCAAATGATACAGGATGTTCTAGGAAATTTTTTTTCTTGGTTCTAGTTAAGTTGACATTTCTAGCCTGGTAGGAGTGAAGAGCAGATTGCTGCTGCACATCTTCAAGTGTGATATCGGTCATTTCATTTGGCATTAGTGTACAATGTATTTAGTGAATATCCACTCTCGACCAGGTAGTGTAGATTGGTCTCCTGAATTCCGTGTTGACACCTTCTGAGCAGGAGCTTGGGAGTTAGGACAGATGCTGAATGGAAGACTCACACTTAATGTTTGTGATTCTTTCCTCTTATGTGTCATATGCATATACACACAAGATATGGTATATCTAGTAGTAAACCTTGGCATTCATTTAAATGATCACTTATCCTTTTCTATGCTGGTTGCCTAGGGGAATCTGATTGGATGCTCAGTCATAGTGTATCTTTCTCATATCTGATTTATATGTTTGGTTTTTTTCTCTTATTTTTCTTTCTATTTGATTAATCTCATTAGACATGTATTTTTTTAATTATAACTAATAATCCAAGGTTATTTTTGGTTAAGTGTGGAATATTAGTAAATTATTAGTAAAAATTAAGTACTCTACTGAACGCTAATCTCAGAAAACTATGTTATGTAAGAACATTATGGTTATATTTTACTCACCAAGTTATTGAATTTTGCTAATAATTTAATATTTGCAAAGCAGTTTCAGAGACTATCAGTATAAAAAGATCATGTGAATTTCTAAATTTAGTTAAATGTTTTTAATTCTATAAAATACTTCATTCCATTATTGATGGTCTTTGAGTTTCTTTCGTAAGTTTTTATATTGTGAATTGGAACTTCTTGATAACCCTAGAAATGAAAATTGGAATACTGGGTAAAAAGCACATTAGTCATTTATCACTGATTTCTTAAGCTTGGCATTACAAACATAGAGAACTACTCTGAGTTCTTCATCCGCTTATTTAATTTCATTTTTATAAGCCATTCCTCTTAAATACTTTGTATTCCTAGACTTCCTCAAATGGTACCCCGGTTCAGCATTCAGCAGTTCAACCCCAAAGGTTTTCTGCAGAATACTAGAATAATATGAAATATAGAAACACATCAGCACATTTAGTATTTAGCTGACCTTTGGACTCATGGGTTAGATCTGAGGAAGGTAGAAATCAAAAAAGCTATTTGATCTCCAAAACTTTATCTGTTGATCAGCCCTGAGAAGGACACTGACAGATATCCAGTTTATTGATGGCAGGTGTTAAGTGAGTTGTTTTTCTTCCGTTTGAAGAGGAAATCAGGTTCTATAATTGGTTTCATTCAAACTATTAATTTTTTTATGTGTAATCAGGCAAGTTTAGATCAAATTAGAGAAAGGCATCTTGAGTCAAAGCCAACTTCAAAGTTTATATAGATAAGAAATCCTTATTGTCTTCTTGGACTAAATTATTTTAAAATACAGGCAATCTGGGATCCAGTGTCTATGGCCGGGCTTCAGGAGGCCATTGATGTTCCCAGTAATTTTATGTCAAAGTTGGTATGTGACTTTATTTCTCTAAGGATAGTCCATTGGAAACCTGTGGGTTTTTCTCTCTGGTAAGAATTTATGAATATATTTTTTAAAAGATTTATTTATCCATTTTAGAGAGAACGAGCAGAGGGGAGGGGCAGAAGGAGAGCGAGAAAGAATCCCAAGCAGACTCTGCGCTGAGCACAGGACCTAATGCGGGGCTTGATTTCATGACTTAGAGACCATGACTGAGCCAAAACCAAAAGCCTGGATGCTCAACCAACTGCGCCACCCAGGCACCCCAAAATTTATGAATATTTTAAGTGGATAATGAAAATTAGTATAGTAGTTTTAAAAAATCTGCCTTATAAATCATACTAACCTAGAATACAGGTAAAATATACAACAATTTCTTTTAACATAATACACTTTTTAATGAGTTGCCCCATTGTCCTTTTCTTAGTACTGTTCTTATTTTCCTTTTTCTTTTGTAGGGCTGAGATGCTTCTAGATCAGTACCGAAAGAAGTCAAAGCTCTTCCGTACTACAGTTGTCCTGGCCCCACTAGGAGATGATTTTCGCTACTGTGAACGCATAGAATGGGATCATCAGTATAAGAATTATCAGCTGCTTTTTGATTATATGAATTCTCATCCTGAGTATAATGTTAAGGTAATTTGAAAATATTTAATTATGATACTGTATTTGAAGTTGAGCCTTCATTATTAAATGAGGCTAAAACACAACAGCCTTAGTTTCTTTGTCCCACATCCCAATATTTCCTAGAATATGTAGTTTGTATGTAAGAGTGTAGTTCTTAAAGAGGAAAATTATCTAGTACTATAGTTGCATTTCTGAAGTTGTCCCTTTCCCCCCATTCCTACAGCATTAAAGAGACTTTACTTTTATGTAGTTGTAAATATGCACCTACTAAGTTGGGATCTTCAGTTTTCAGTGATGTCCTGTTTTTCTACCAGCATCAAAAGTTTGTTTCTCTGACGGCTGCATCCTTGTGATTTTAGTAATGTGACGGGCAATGCAGATGAACGTGTCATGAATTTTGCAAATTAATGTCTTGTGTCCAGAGAATACACTAGCATCTTTCTTAGTTGAGAAGACTTCCAAAATTAATCATTTACCTGTAGTTCTTTCTCTTTTTTTTTTTCCCCTTTTGGAAAATTTTGAATGTACCCTAAAGTTTTGAGAACAACTTAAGTACCCTTCCCCTGACCCCTGCCTCCCCATATCCATAGCTCAGCTACCACATTGATCAACTCGAGGTCACTCTCACTTCAGCTGTGCCTCACTGTCCTCTCTCACCCTCTCCCAGGGATTATTTTGGAGGAAATTGTAGTCATGTAGTTTCATCTGTAACCATTTCATTATGTATCTAAATGATAAGGACTCTGTTTAAAAATACAATCATAATGCCACTATTATATCTAAAAAATTAACAATAATTCAATATTATCATATATCCAGATAGATTCAGATTTTCCTGATCACATACAGGCATTTTTTTTTTTAAGCATATGTTTCATGAGTCAGGATTCAAACAAGAGTCCTATATTAGACCCTATATGAGAAAATTACCCAATGTGTTTATTATATTCACATACTAACCTATGAGACAGTAGAATATTTGTGGAAATACTACAGAAAGGAAGAGATGTTACTGTTTAGGAAATTAGAAAGCTGATGATAGGTCACATTTTATGTAGGGAGAATTCAAGTTTATTAAGTAAATGTAAATAATATTAAATAGTTAAATAAACTTAAATAAAATGCCAGGTGTATTCAAGATACTTACAACTGAATTTCTACCAAATTATGAACTTTAGGTCTATGTTTAAATCATCTCTATAATCTCCTCAAAGATGAAGCTGATACACAAACATTTACTTAGGGGATGGCATATGCAGATGGGTATTTTATCCCTATGTACATCTTCCTAGTGAATGGTTTTGAGATCCATAAAAGGATCTACCACTCATTCTAAAGAATTAAACTACTGATTTTTGTATTTTACCTATTTCCTTCTTTGCCCAGTAGGGCAATTTGTAAAGTCACTTTAAAAAGCATCCAACTCTTGATTTTGGTTCAGGTCATGGTCTCAGGGTCACATACTTAAGATTTCCTTCTTGTATCATTTTAAAAGAAAAAACACTAACCATGATGATAGAAGGGAAAATAAGGTTACTTTTGTAAGATTTGGCAATGATTTGAATGAGCGGGGGGGGGGGGCAGGGGGAGGGGAGAGAGAGACTCTCAAGCAGACTCTGTACTGAGTGCGGAGCCCAATGTGAAGCTCATTCTCATGACCCTGAGATCATGACCTGAACCAAAATCAAGAGTTGGATTTCTTAACCAACTGAGCCATCCAGGCGCCCCACAGTATATTCAATTTTAATACTGTATATTATCTTTAATATCCATTTGATAAATACATCACGATTTGTCCATTGTATTATTGATGGACATTTGGGTTGTTTCCAGTTTTTGTGTATTACAAATAAAGCCATTTTGAATATTTTGTGCATGTTTTTATATACATGTATGTGAATTTATGTGGGTATAAAATGGGATAGAAATTTTTGGTCACTGGGTATGCACATGTTCAACTTCAGTAGATATTGCCAAATGGTATCCCAAAATAGATGCACTAGTCGTTGCATTGTATGACAATTTCAGTTGCTGTACTTCCTTACTCAGATTTTTTGTTAGGATTTTTTTTTCATTTTTATTTTTTTATGATCGATATGATGGTTTTATTTTATATTTCCCTGGTAGTTAATGAATTGAACCTCTTTTCATAAGTTTATTGCCATTTAGGTATCCTCTTTTATGAAGTGACTATTTAAATCTTTTGATGACTTTTCCTTAAATTGGGTTGTCTGTTTATTTTGTACCATTTATAACTCTTTTATATATTTTGGTTTGAGACTTCCTTCAGATAAAAGTTATGCAAATATTGCCTCCCACTATGTGAGCCTGTTTTTTAATTTCTTTCTTAATGCCCTCTTTTGATAAACAGAAATTCTTTGTTTTAATTAAATCTAATATAACAGTATTTTCCTTTCCATGTCATGTTCTGCTTAAGAAATTTTTGTTTATACCCCATAATTATGAAAATATGCTTCCTATGAAGCTGTCCTCCAGAAGCTTTATTGTTTTACCTTCAATATTTAGGTCTGTAATCTGTTTGGAATTGATTTTTTTGTGAATTGTATGAAGACAGGGATCAAGGTGCATTTTTGCCCATATGGGTATCTACCACCATTTATTGAAAAGACCAGTGTGCCCACTTTACTGCAGCATCATCTTTTTCATTAATTTTGAGTGAAACTATTTGTGTGGCTCTTGTATAGACTCTATTCAATTTTGTCTATTTAGTCTCGGACTGTTTTAATTACTATAGTTTTAGAATGGATCTTAATTTCTGATAGCATAAGTCTTCTAATTTTGTTTTCTTTCTCAAGATTGCATTGGTTTTCTTTATAGTTCTGTATAGGTTTAAGATCAATTTTTAAATTTCTACCAAAAAAAGTTGGAATTTTGATTGGCATTGCATTGAACCTATAGATCAATTTGAGTACCGTTAACTTCTTTACAAATATTAGGCCATCCATGAATGTGGTATATTCCATGTATAAAAATACAGTTGACTTTTGCATTCTAACCTTGTACCCAGTAACCTTCATGCATTTCCTTTCTTTCTGGAATTTTTGTCACTCAAGTGTTGGCTGCTTTGATTGTCCTTAGATACCTTCAAACAAAAGCTTTTTTTCTCTCTGTGGTTTATCTAGTATCTGTTCTCTGTAGGATGTTTGAAGTTATTTTGTCCAAGCCAGAAGCTTCAGTTTATTATTTTCTTTTAATGAAAGGAAAAACCCAAGTAAGCAATTGAATTTAGATGGCTAAAAAATTGACATTGTACCAACCAAGCCAGTCAGTTTCCCATTGGTCATCACTTATTTAACAATTTATGTATTTTTCTCATATGTTGCTCTGATAGAGGAGTTTGATTATGTTTAAGATTAAGGTTATGTTAAAGATATAATTTGTTGCCTTTTGAAGTAAAAAAATCTACTTTTTTTTTTTGGTTATTTGGAATACGTACTTTGAGCTACCAAGAGACTATAGAAAAATTCACTCTTAAATAATTTCTTTTGAAACTACTCTAGGATAGATACAGGATTATATATCAGTCCTTTGAGATTGAATTAAATTTGTGAGAATGCTCACCAGGCTACTTAAATGAACTTTGCCTGGGGCAATTGCCAAGAAGGAAATACTTTCATCTTGGCTAATACCAAAAATTAGTTACAATATTCTAAAAGGGTATACTTTGTTGTTAATATGAACTCTGTAGCATGCCACAGTTCCCTAAAATCTGAAACTGAAGGGAATTTTTGTTATCTCATAGAAATCCCTTTTTATATAGATGAGAAAGTGAGTCAGAAATTTAGATTGTTGAATATTTTTTACTTTTATCAGTATACTTCCCTGAGCTTGTCTGTACTATTGGGCCTGAAGTTAATGCTGTATTTCTTTGCATTTGTGACCCTCATGGTTATACACACACACACTTATATTCTGCTTCTTAGAATGTGTTAAGTGAGTAATAAATAACACTTAATTTTTGAGTACTTACTATTTGCTATTAACGTTTTCTTTGAGAGAGAGAGCATGCACTTTGGGGGTGCGGGGGCGTGGGGATGGGCAAAGGGAGAGAGAGAATCTTAAGCAGGCTCCATGCCCAGCACAGAGCCCAATGTGGGGCTCGATCTTATGACCCCGAGATCATGACCTGAGCTGGAACCAAGAGTCAGGTGCTTAACCAACTGGGCCATCCAGGCACCCCTGCTATTAACTTTTTAAAGTGCTTCACTTTAGTTAACTTATTTAATTCTCTGAACATTTTCTGGTAGGTACTATAATTATCCCCATTAGAGATGAGGAAACTGAGGCACAAATATATTAACTTGCCCAAGATACATTGTATTTGGTGAAGCCAAGATAAGACTAGGTAATATTGTTGAAAATTGCTTTTCTGTGATGTAAACATAAGGATTTAGAAATAATTATCTATTTTGCTGTTATAAAATTTATTGTGTCACAGGTACATGATAACTTCTATTTGTCTTACTAATATCATCATGTTTCCAGCTGAAATTTTGCCTTTGCAATAGAAAAATGACAGCTAAAACTTAGACCATTATTTCCCAGTTGTGTTTCTAAGCATTTTACTTAGAACCCTCTTAGCTGTAACACAGACACAGAGACAATATATAAATATGCTCAAAACCACATTGTTAGGTAAATGGTAGAGATGGAATTCAAACCAATGCTATCTGGATCCAGGTTCTGTGCTGTTCTTAACCACTCTTCTAGAGTGCTACTCACTGTTTTTAACTACTTTTTTTTTTTCTTAAGATTTTATTTATTAGACAGAGACACAGCTAGAGAGAGAACACAAGAAGGGGGAGTGGGAGAGGGAGAAGCAGGCTTCCTGCAGAGCAGGGAGCCTGATATGGGGCTCGATCCCAGGACCCTGGGATCCTGACCTGAGCCAAAGGCAGATGCTTAATGACTGAGCCACCCCAGGCACCCCTGTTTTTAACTGCTCTTAATTATTTTTCTGCCACATTGAATCAAAGTAGCTTTTAGTATCTGTGTGTGTGTGTGTGTGTGTGTGTGTATCTGTGTGTGGTAGGAAACAACAAAAATAGCATCTTAATATTCAAAGAAATACATTCCCTGTTAAATTCTCTGTTTATCTCTAAAAACACTGCCTTTTAATATCTGTTTACATGGTGTGGTATAATACTTCTTTTTTCCTTTGATTTATGGAATAGCTTGGGCTCATAAAAATGGATTTATGTTCTGGTAATTTAAATCATTAGTCAAAAGACCTTTTCATTTGAGCAGTCAACCTTGCAGTTCTTGTCACTCTTTGTGTTTTACTTCTATTCAATGTTACCTGCTGGTAGAGAAAGTCCATTTTTTTAATGACCTGCTGTTCTTAAAGTCTCCCTTATGAGAGCTCAAGCAAGGGGGATGGGGAGGCCAGGGGAGTGTATGTGCATATGACATATGAAAATACTTAATGGTTAACCAAACTGTATGTAAATGTTTTATTTTTGCTGCTTCCTCCCATCTTTTATTCATCTCTGAATTATTCTATTCCCTGATCCTTGCACACTTTGAAATTCTGGAGATTGGTAAGGTGTTTTCAGATCCACAGATTTGTATATCTCAGTAGTTCTTCTAACCCCTTAGGGGTGTAAGTTTTATTTTAGTTTAATTTGGGACCTGATGCAAGTGAAAGAGCTACTGTATATTTTTCCCCCTGCTTTTGAGTTTTGTAAAATCTGAGCTAGAATTTCATCTTAACTGGAAAGCGCATCTTAAATATTTACTGTTAACTTTTCCTTTTAGTGCTAGAAGTAATTTTAAGGTAGAGATGAATAAGTGTCACTTTTTTTTTATTAGATACAGTTTGGGACTTTATCAGATTATTTTGATGCACTGGATAAAGAAGATGTAACCATTAGAAAGAATAGCCAATCCATGTTCCCTGTTCTAAGTGGAGATTTTTTCACTTATGCTGACCGAGACGATCATTATTGGAGCGGCTACTTTACATCCAGACCCTTCTACAAACGAATGGATAGGATATTGGAATCCCATCTAAGGTACAAAATTTACGTTTAGAAAGCTACATTAATTATTCACCTTTTTTATGTGATCATAGCACATAGCATAGCATAGAGTTTTGCATAATATACAACATGTATGCACTATTGGGATGTGTAATTGTGAAATTTTAATGCAATCAGAGCTATGTCTCCAGTGCATAATCAGATTATTATATGGGCTTTTGTTCTGAAAAAAGCAGTTTATCTGATTAGACTTTCTCCTGTATCTTATGTTTTATATGTTTCTAATTAATTACTGGTATTGTTTGCACACCGTGATAATATCCAGTGGCATTGTTATGTGTGTCTGCAGGTCAGTAGCCAGACAGACTAAATTGCTGGAAACAAGCAAGGGTCACAAGGAACAAATAGGGCCTCTCTGTGGCTAAAATGTGGGCCTCAAAGTACACAATCTAAAACTAATGTATTTTATATGTGGGAGAACTTCAGAGGCTCCACCTCAGTTCTTATTTATTGAAACGTATTTCTATAGGTGTGATTCTCTGCTTAGAAGAGCAAAACTTGAAAGAGATGAGAACTGATGGCGGCAGAGTGATTGGCTGAAAAAGCATAGTGACAGGGAGAAAGCAGAAAAGTCAGGAGAAAACAAAAACGCTCTAACCAGCGTTGTCCAGTAGAACTTTCAGTCACTGTCCAACAGAACTTTCTGCAGTGGTAGAAATCTTCTGTTTCTGTTTTCTGCACTGTTTAGTATGGCCACTTGCCACATGTAACTGTTGAGCACTTGAAATGTGACCAGTGTGGCTGAGGAAGTGAACTCTTAATTTCCTTTAATTTGAGTTGATTTAAATGTAAATAAATAATCACACGTGGCTAGTAGCTATCTTTGTGGGTCCTGTTGCTTTTTGGTAAGGATGAACCACCCTGGGGGCTCCTGGGGCTCTCTCTATGTCTGTGTAGCGTGGGAGCTTAATTCATTTTCATGATGAGTTCACTTTCAGCTTAGTTCAGATCATGAATTCATGATGATTAATTTTCATGATGAATCTCAGTATTAAAAATAAAAAGTCATGTTATATCTACCTTCTTCTCCGTACTGGTAGAAATAGTACATTTTGGAAAGCCCTTTTATAAAGATCATGAATTTCTCCCAGAGTTGTACTTTGGTATAGTAGTGGTTTTTTTTTTTATTTTTACTGTTTCATGCTGTCAGCATTATTTCAAAAGCCTGATCTTTGCCTTTTTTTTTGGGATATTCACAAATGTGCCAGATGGATACATATTCCTGTATTTGTAATAAAATAGTATTTCTATATTAGAGAGATTGATGCATTCTTGCCCAATAGAATATTAATTCTCTATTATGTTACTCTAAACTACCTATGATAAAAACAGAGAAAGTACTAAGTAATGTAGAGATTCTTTTGGACTACTGCACTTTTTTAAAAGTGTCAACTATTTTTTAGTGACAAAGAGTTACAAATATTGATTCAATTTTAATTTATTGAACATATTTAAAGTGAAGTACTTAGTGTGAGTAATAATATATTTTGAAAATTCTGCTTTAAAATAAAATGACAAAAAACCATATAATAATGACAAATTTCAAAATGTAATCAACTTACTTGAAAATAAGTTTATTGTCTGATTATAGATATTTCATCTTGATGCTCATTTGTAAAACATTTGGATAGGATAGAAGAGTATAAAGAAGAAAATATTTTTTAAACCCCCTTTTTACATTTTGGGATATCTATATGTATAGGTACTCTTTGCAAAGCCAGGAATATGTGCTATGGGTATAGATGAACATATATACACAATTTCTTTAATTCAAACTTAGTGTTTCTCCTGCCATGAATTTTAGAAAGATTAGAATTTAAAGGCAGAGATTATTTAGTATCTTCTAATTATTTCAAAATTTAAAACAATTCTTTTTTTTTTTTTTTGAGTACTTTAAATTTATCCTTTTCCTTATATTGTGATACATTTTCAAGCTGCCTTGGTTTTCTCTCCATCCTTCTTAATATGTTTGGCATAAAGAACCTTCTTAAACTTTTTACTTCATCAAGCCATCGCTCTTTTTTTTTTAAAGATTTTATTTATTTATTTTTAAAGATTTTATTTATTTATTTGACAGAGAGAGACACAGAGAGAGAGGGAACACAGCAGGGGGAGTGGGAGAGGGAGAAGCAGACTCCCCGCGGAGCAGGGAGCCCCATGTGGGGCTCGATCCCAGGATCCTGGGACCATAACCTCAGCTGAGGGCAGACGCTTAACGACTGAGCCACCCAGGCACCCCAAGCCATATCTCTTTTTTAAAGAACTTTTTCGAAACCTGCCTTGAACCATATCCTCTGATGAAAAAAATAAAGCATGAAAATGATAAGTCCCCATATTCTTGCTCAAAAACTACTCGTAAGCCCAAGTGTTTTTTCTTTAAAATAAACGAGAAGCGACAGCATATGTTTTATCACCTTTCAGTTTATATTGTTACTTTCCCTCTAGTTGTTGAATGTTCTCATTCAGCACAGAGACTAGCTGTTGTCACTGAGCTGTCAGGCCATCGCTTTCGGCCTCTCCTTCACTGTTAGTCTCCCACTCATGTGACCATTTCTGCACCGTCTCTCCTTTAGTGTATGTATGTGAGAGTGAATGGCTTTCTGGTGATGAAGTTCCTGGTATGTGTCTGGGCTGATCTTGGAGAGAAGAAAGGGCAGCAACCATTATCCACTTTTTACTGCTGTTTTGAGCTTTTTTTTTTTTTTCCACTATGTTATACATAAGTACACCTATCTCGCTGCCAGTGGGTACTGGCTTCTTTCCAGGACCATCTAGAACAAGCGTCCTTTATATCAATTTAGACATGATGTTCTCTGATGATTGATAATCTAGATATATTAGATGGATACCTAGATGGTTTTATAGGAATGTTTATTATCAATATCTTTTTTATCAATTGTGCTGAAATGTGGATTTTTTTAAAAATGCATTTAAAAATTGTATCAGTACCACATATTTTAAATAGTAAATGTTTGTTTTGAAATAAGAATTAATGACTGTTTTATACGATTAGGGCTGCTGAAATTCTTTACTATTTCACCCTGAAACAAGCTCAGAAATACAAGATAAGTAAATTTCTTTCATCATCCCATTACATGGCACTGACAGAAGCCAGAAGAAATTTGGGACTGTTTCAACATCATGATGCTATCACAGGAACTGCAAAAGATTGGGTGGTTGTGGATTATGGTACCAGGTAATATAATTATTAAAAAGTGATTATAAAACAATTTTTTTTTTAATTTTGGGTCACAGGCTTATATCTTTGATGAAATTGTTAATGTACATCAGACCATATCAATAATGACATCCCTTATAAGCATTGCTATAGAAAAACAACATCAATATTCAAAGCATTTTTCAAGAATTGTATTGAGAATGTACTAGCTGTCCTAACTTTTTATTGCAGTGCATTTCTGCAAATGGAGTAGTAAAACATTATTATAAAGCTGATTCTGTTTTCTCCCAAGTATAATGTGGTAATTGGGGTTACCTTGTTGACCAGGGATTTGGTATCAAATAAATCATAGCTATAATCCAAGGAGATAAAGAGCCATACTTGATTGTATAGCAGTTTAATTTCATCCTACTTCATATCCAGTTGTTCTCAGCCTAGAGTTTAGCCAGGAAGTAGAAGAACCTAGAAACTTTGACATATATAGATGATATAAGGAATTGGGATGAGAAGGGTTGGCTTGGGTATTGATATCAAAACCATCTTCAACTCTTAGAAGGTCTGTGAGATGAGTGAGGGAGGGGAAGCTCAGTTATTTTCACATTGCAGGATTGGAAACAGTGAGTACAGGCTTTAGCTCAGAACAGCAGGAGACTTTGTAAATAGTGCTTCCCAATAATCAAAAGGCTTACCTTTTGTGATAGTGAGATTTCCATCATCATGCCCTAGTTTGGGTAACCATTCATTAGGATCATTGTAGAGGAGATTCCTATGTTGGGGAAGGAGTTTTGACTATTATTTCATTATGGCTTAGTTATTATTTCTTCCAGATTTTTTTCCTATCAAAAATGGTGTACTTCAATAATATTTTAAAATTGTTAAAGTGTGCTCTGATTTTCTTATAATACAGATTTAAGAAGTGAACCTCTTTTTTTAATAAATGCTCTCTCCCATATGTTAAAAGTGTATACAACATATAAAGTCAACATTACAGATTGATCCACAACTGATATCACTAATCATTATAAGTGTTAATTAAAATTTTAGTTATAGTATTTTGACTGCCTTTCTAGATATTTGAAAAACAAATTCTTGAGGTTTCATTAGTTGACTTGAATCCTTGAAAATATATTCATGGTAGCATCTTGAATATCTTCTCAGTTTTCTTGTGGCAAATGTATTTGGCATCTGTTGAGGTTGAGCTGGGCTTAAAATGGAAAACATTCATTGGCTGATCATGATAATTGGTTTTTCTCCCACAGAAGGCATTTTTTAAAATAAGGTCAGATCCTCCATTTTTTTCCTTTTCACCTGCTCCTGTCTTCTTGGTTTATTGAATTTAAAAGTGAGGCTTATATTCAGAAAAGAGTTCCTAAGAGGAAATGAAGAAGTCACTCTCCTATACTGTCTACCTGCTCTCTCTCTGGCTGCCATATTGAAAGAGACTTGGGTACAGGTCATTGAGTTTTTGCAACTGAACATTTTCTATCTCATAACCTTTCCAGAAGGGCTGTCATTAGTTCCTCCATATGTTTGGTTATGCTTTTAGCTTATAAAAACATCACCATACAAAATTGCATCTTAGAGAAAAAAGACAATAATTCTCAAATTATACTTGACATTTGTAAATTTGCTTTGCGAGCACTTCACACTTCATTGAGAAGTCATACACAATTATCAAGTCATTAGCATAGACATTTTAAGTAGGAAATTTCAAAACACAAGTTAGAGAGTTATAAACAAAGAGGCAGCTAGCATTGGGTGTTCTCTTGTTCTTAGACTGTTGACTGTTTATTCAAATGTTGGCAGAAGTGTCCCTGTGAACAAGTGTATGAGTTAAGGATTGCATTTGGCTGCTAGTAATAACAACTTAAAACTGAATAAATCCTATCCTACTTATTTTTATGCCACGTGGAAGAAGTCTGCAGGTCCCCAGTTCAGGTATAGCAGCTCTACAGTGCCGACAGGGGTCCAGACCCTTCTAGCTTTCTCTTCTGCCATCTAAAGGCGATTCTTACTTAGAGTACTGCTCTCAACAGTAGATTGAATGTTTATATAATTATCACCTGGAGAACAAGAATACATCATGGCTATTTGAAGGTTAATTCTAATCATGGCATGAAAAAATGAATTAGAGGGGGACAGTGTTTGTGATGGATGTTCAGCCTAAAAGTGGATAATGGGGCTATGTGCAAGAGAAGAAATGGTAATGAGATCAGTTACAGAAATATTTAGAATTCTGCCTATTTCTATGTTGTAGTTAAGGTAGGTAGGAGAAAAAAATGAACAAAGGGTAAGTATGAGGGCCCATATGTATAGATCAAACTTCACTGACAAACATGATAGTATCTGCCTGAAACAGTAGTAATGATACCAGAGTAGAAAACTGTGATTTCTAAGTGATGGTCCGGTTCAGTGATAATAAAATACGGGCATGTTAGAAAATTAGAGGCTCTGGGAAATCCCACAATGATGAATTGTTGAAACATTAAAATTTTGCTTTACCCAATGTTTCCCAAACTTATTTACTGTGTTTAGTCTTGTTTTGCTTTAAACAGAATGGCTTTATGCATCCTGAGAAAGCATTTGGGGAATACACTACCAGTTCTTAGTGCTTACCTCGTTAGAAGACTGTGCATGTGCCTTTAGGATACAAACATTGATGTGTGGCATTCCCTCAGTTTAAGCTCCAGTGCACTGTAATACATATAAGGTTTTAGCTGATGGAGAACATGACTTTTTTTTTTTTTAAAGATTTTATTTATTTATTTCACAGAGAAAGAGACAGTGAGAGAGGGAACACAAGCAGGGGGAGTGGGAGAGGGAGAAGCAGGCTTCCCGCTGAGCAGGGAGCCTGATGCGGGGCTCGATCCCAGGACCCTGGGATCATGACCTGAGCCGAAGGCAGACGCTTAACGACTGAGCCACCCAGGCGCCCCTTCTTTTTTTTTTTTTTTTTTTAAAGATTTATTTCACAGAGAGAGAGACAGTGAGAGAGGGAACACAAGCAGGGGGAGTAGAACATGACTTTTATTCTTCAGGTTCTGACAGCCTAATAAAGATTGCCATATAGATAAAAATAAACTTAAATCGAGGGGCTTGTTCCTATAACTGAATTGTAGTCACTCATATTGTCTTTTAGTCTGGTGAAAACACTTGTTATCACCTAGGAAAACATTTGAATAGACTAAGAAACTTAGCTGGATGATGGCCTGAACTCACATGCAGAAGACTTTAACACTATGTATGTATAACACATTTGCATAGTTAATTAACTTACTGATTGTGATCACTTACATCTTTGAAAGTAATCTCAGTGCTCTGTAAAAAGAAGTTATTTTTAATTCTCTTAAACATTTTTTTGTCATTGCATGCCAACAAAAATGTTCTTAACATGTAGGTCCAAAATTGCGTCCTGTATTGGGGAAAATAATATAATCACTCTATAAACATAATAGATTCAATGGCTGATTGAAAGCATGTTTAGCCAAGTTTTTCGACAGATTTCTTCAGTGGCTTTACTTAGGGTTACCTGTTCTATAAAGCTTTAAAGAAACAAGATGGAACTTGAAAAAAAAAAACCTTCAAATTCTTTTCCCACGTGTAGTGCTTCAGCAATAGTTGATACTGTACCAAGATTATATTCCAGAATTGATCCTGAGTAGGTTGATTCATACGCATCTCTTTGGTTCCTCAGACATAAAAGTACAATTGGAATACAATTAACAATTTTAATGACCAAGAAAAGTAACAAGGAGAAAGACAATTTCATTATCCAGACCTGTGAAAACTTTCTCTTTTTTTGAACAAGAACATGAAACTAAAGTCAACAAAATATTTATTTGAAGTTTTCAGGAATTTGAGTTTTTTGAAGTATGTATACTGAACAAATATTCTTGTGAGTGACAGTTAATCTCATGCTTTCTTTTGCTGTTTCAACATTTGTTAAAGAATTTTCTAAAGTAAAGGACCAAATCACTTCTTTGGTAACAAAGCCTTAAAGCTATTGGAGTGATCATGTTGAATATTCTTAGTATTTGGCATGATACTTGTAGAAAGTATCGGTAGTTTGATTAAGCTTACACGTTTCAGGTGTATACAGAAAGTTTTCTATTTTAAATGAATCCTTATTAGTGAAATCTTTTGACTAACTTTTTTTTCCTAAGTACTTAGTTCTGGGCAAAGAAGAGTCCGTTCATTATAGCTTCATTATAGGTTTCACTTTGTGAATACAGGATGATGGTGGTTTGGCCATTATTAAAGAAACTGAAAATATTGTATACTGATGTTTGAATTGCTTCTCAGACCAGTAAAAATTTTTGGTTCACAGACTCTTTCATTCATTAACGAATTTGAAGAAGATAATTGGATATTCTGCACTACTTCTTATTTTGAAGGACAAAAACTCGTACAACTCTTACTCTTTTGATAACCTCCTAGACATGGTTAGTTGCTACCTTTTATATTACCATAAAAATGTGTGATTCTTTTGTTCTTGGTTCAGAAAAGGGGGTGAGAAGCTGAGTGAAAAGAAACCTTGAAAAATAGTGATTTCCTTATACATGATTTGAAAGAATTTGTATCATTTTATATGAAATACCTATGTGTTCTTCTTTCCTGTAAGTGTGTCTGTATTTGATTTATGGTGTATATTTTGTTCTGACGAAATCTAAGCATGAAAACTAATGAACTTCATTATGTGGAACATACAGCTTTGAGAACACTATTAATATGGTACTGTAAGGTAACTAGACGCTGTAATTAGTTATTTTGCTTGGCTTTAATTAGAAGCCCCTGAATTGTCTTCTGGTTTCAGGATGAGCCCATGGAGCGCTGTGAGCAGTGCTCAGATGTGTGTAACAGCAGAGGAGCAGTTGAGGAATTAAAGACTAGCTATTAGCCCCACCTCTGTACCTGATTGCATGGGCCTGAAAAAGTTGCTTAACATCTGTGAGCCCTCATTCATTTATCTGTTAGATGGGATGATTCCTGCCTCGGCTTGTATCGTGGTTAGGATCAGGGGAGCCAATAAAACAGAACATACTCTGAGAGGAAGAATATACTCTTCAGCAGCAAGGAAGAACAGTGGGAAAAAATGGGGGATTGCAAACCTCTTTAGACTTCGATTTGGCAACTCAGATGTTTTAAAACTGTAATATTTTATCATTAGAGTCTATTGTGAGCCATAGGCTTTGAAATTTTACATGTAATTGGAACTTACACATCTGGAATCAGAGATAGTAAGTTCAGTATTTTCATATACTGATGTTTGCAATCAAATTATGGTTACATATTTTCATGTTGAAGTAAAAAATCCAATAAATGGACATACATTGCTTAAGGATATGAAACCTGTGATACAAAGGTAAAATAGTGAAACTTTTTGCAAAATGATCTTTAGAACTTTGATTTACTTGGTTCCTAATTGGACTCTAGTAGTCCGTGTAACACATGCCGTACTGAAGTCTAAAGACACACCCATAAAAATGCACACACACAAGAATTACTTATTTTGAACTTTGATGGACCTTTATGTAGCTAGAAGGAGGACACCATTGTGTCCTTTTTAGGATTTTTGTAAGTACTATTACATAGCTAGTTTTGAAACTTAAGTTTTAAAAGTAAAATAAAAAATTTTTGTTTATTTTTACAGGATTTGAAACAAAACTCACACGGTTCTCTACCACAAAAAACTGTAATAACACTGAGTGCAGAGCCAAGGTAAATACATAATTTCTCATACACTTTGCTACTGTTCTGACTTGACTTTTTTGCTTTTCATGTTTCTTTTCCCTAGCCAGGATATACTTTGAGGCAGTATTTTGTTTAATAAATTTATTAATTTAAAAAAATTTTTTGAAGAAATGGATTTTTCTCCCATGACTGTCATGTTCAATGTTAATAGTTAACACAGTGTTTGATACATTAATTGCTGAATGAACAATTACAACTATTTTTTTACAGATATTTGGTATGGGATCATAAATATGATTTATGATTATGTTTTTTCTTAACCCTTTGTTAACTTATCTTTTCATTGATCCCTGATCCCATTTTTAAAATGAAGGAAGAAACTTAATTATGAAAAGTTCCTACTATAAATTGTTTACTAGATAACTGTCATTGTGCTGGCCAGACTGTCTCATTTTGGCATTGTGGATTTATGTTAAGGCAAATGGGAAGGGTGTTCAGTTGACCTGAAAATGGGGCGATTAATTGGTGGCTGCCTCTGATTTATAAAGAAATGTTTTGTGTTTTTATTGGTAATCATTTAACCAAGTCTTCTGTTTTAAATGACCAAATATCACTAGGTCAGTACCCACTATCCCCAGATACACACTATATTCTTATATAATATAACTTTTTGCTATCTAAATTGAGAAATTTAGTATGTACAAATTGCAGGATAAAAAAATAATTGTAAAGGATAATTCATGATTTTAGGTATTCTTTATTAGAATTATTTTAAAATAAATGGAATCAAAGTATTACAGAAAATTTACAATTGCTAATAAAATTGACATTTTGGTTACTCAGAAAATAAAGCCTTAGTTTGCTAAATCTCTTCAGGAGGTAGAGACTTAAAAATGTATACAGCTCATACCTTAGAACAAGAAGACAGGTATTTTTTAGTGACACTAAAGTATCACTAAAGTAATGGTAAAGAAATCCTACATTTCTTTCTTTTGGCCAGAAAAAGAAGGGATTAACTGGAAAAGACAGTTTAAGTCTCAACTTTGAAGTCCTGTTGCAGGCTTAACAGCTTTCAGGTTGCCAAGTCATAAGAGAGTAATGATACTCCCATTACAAAATGTTTTCTTTGTCTTAAAATATGTAATATTTTGATGTAGTTGAGGTTGTGTGGCTGTTCCTTAAATATTTTGCCCCTAATAAACTCTGGTATTAGGCATAATCCCCCTTTTTCTATTTTGGTAGGGGAAGATCTTTGTTTCTGCTGACTGTAAGAATGCCTTATGCTTGCTATAAATAATTTATGCCCCTTCCCCACCCCATTAGTCTTCCTCTGGGTGAATGGTAGGGTGGGTGGGATGGAGCCCTAATGGGTTACAAACCCTATGGCTTTTCTTCTTCCTCTATTGTCCTTGCTTTAGCCAGGAGTAAGTGGTATTTTAGCTCTACTTATGCTGGAGGAAGAAAGGAGATCCAGGTGTATTAACTAAGAAGAAATATATTTTGAGCTTTAATATTGAGGAGTTTTAATTATACATCAACGTAAATAGCATTTTTGGGACTATTAGTAAAATGATTGCTTTCTGATATTTCCTTTTAAACAGTTTGTATTTAAATAGTGTTCTTCATCTTAATATTACTCCTTCACAGTTCTTTTCTACCAAATGTCAGTGCTACTACTGTTTCTGTAGTTAGGTGAATTGGGAGTACTTAAGATTGTCAAGTTCTTATTTGTATCTTTATTATCTGTTTTGTACTTGAGGACCTCATGAATAGAACTACTTATACTTCTGGTTTTAAAATCTATATTTTACTTGTTAGCCACAAATAATCTGAGCTGATCTCTCAACAAAATCAGAGAAGAATGGAGGAATGACAGTGGCCTTTAAAATGGAAGAATTTCATAGTTTTATTTAGCAGATACTGAAAGTGATATCATTGCACTTCTCAGTCTTGAAGTTGAAAGTTTCAGGAGTATGGTCATGAGTCTTTCTCATGTTCTTCATGAGTCCCTATATAATGATCTAAGGCTTAGCATTATTTTGGCGATAAGAATAATTCTTATTTGAGCAACAATTTATTAATCTAAATAAAACATGCATTCTCAGTGAGAGAGACATCCTCCTTAGGGGGGTAAAAATTGGTTCTTGGGGAGTTTGAAAAAAAGTATTTTTTTAAATATATAAAGCATAAAAATAGTACTCAATAGTACAATAACAGATATACTTTTAAGTGTATTAAAATTGTATGGGGGGATGATTAACAAAAAATGTCTAAAGAGTCTTTAAGGAGTTATGTGAAAAGTCTGAGAAATACTGATCTAACTCACACAATTTCATAGCTATTTTTTTTTAAGTTTTTATTTATTTGACAGAGAGAGACACAGCAAGACAGGGAACACAAGCAGAGAGAGTGGGAGAGGGAGAAGCAGGCCTCCCGCTGAGCAGGGAGCCCGATGTGGGGCTCGATCCCAGGACCCTGGGATCACGACCCAAGCCAAAGGCGGACACTTAATGACTGAGCCAGCCAGGCGCCCCTAACTCACACAATTTCAATAATACATGTAAATGAATTTGATCATGCTGTTTGGCAACATTAGTTATAGCTATAACCTAACATAAGTTAGTTTGGGAGTCTTTAAAAAGGAGTGGCTAATCTGCTCATGGGGATGTGGTACATATCTGTGAGCCTGATTGAGTTCACAAGGTTGGGTAAGCTCTATAGTATATGCATTCATAGTCTTTATGTGGAAAGAAGGTATAATTGAGAGTTAAAAGTTAGGGCACCCTGAACAAGTCATAAATTTTCTAGCCTTAAATAATCCTTTAATGTACCGAGGTGTTTCTTTTCCTCCAAGGCCCAATTGTAAAAAAAAAAAAACTGTAGTACAAAGATTTACAGGATTAGGGACGTGGAGGACCTAGAGGATGGAAGGTAAACTCCTAGGACAGGCAGGGATTTCAGTCTTCTTTCAGTGTTTAGTACTTGAGGCAGGATGGAAGCAAATATCACCGCAGCCCAGGACGCCAAATCATGTGTTTTGACAACGTGTGAAGGAACTTTTTTTTTTAAATGTGGATAATTTGAAATGCCACGGAGTATACAACTAAAATCTGAAACTTCTGTAAATCTGAAAATTTAATTTTTCAAGTAGAAAACTTTTAGTTTGAGAGCAATTTATTCAAACCCATTACAAATTTACCATTAAGTGCTTTTAATGTTTAACAAGGCGTTTATTGGTAAGGGATTTTGGGCCAGAAAAAAGAAGGGATTAACTTCAAATGAAACCACCAACCATGTGGAGACACAAAAGAAGTCCTTGTTTTGGGGGCTTGGGTGACTTTAGAGTATCAAACAGATATTAAAAGTACTCAGTTCCAGAAAAGGCACTCAGTACCTCCATTGTCATGTGCTTGTTGTAATGGTTCTTCCTGGATGGCTGCCCAGCACCTCTAATTTAATTTCCTCTTGTTTTCTCCATGTGTGCTTTCTTTTTGGATCCTAATCTTTATTAATAGCATCATTCTCTTTTTGGTTGTCTAGGTGCTGAAAAATAGTCTTTATATGGAAAGCAGGTACAATTAAGAGTTAAGAGTTAGGACACCCTGAACAAGTCATAAATTTTCTAGCCTCTAGAACCCACTTTGACTTCTACCTTTTCTTGTTCTTTTAAGTTTCATCAGCTGGAAAGTGTTTTGGATTTTCCCCTCTGCTCACCTCTGACATTCTTCGTCTCCTGTCTTCCTATTACTTTCTGGTTTTAAGGCCTCTATTATGATTTTTTTTTTAAATGTTTTACTTGAACTACTGCAATGACTTCCTGCTCTTCTGTCTTCAGTTTCTCTCTGCCCCTAATTTATTGCATGTAGTTGTCACAGGAATCTACCCATAGCGGAACGCAAGAAAGACACCTGGGTGGAAGCAGCAAGGCTTCTAGGACCTAGCCTCAGAACTCCTAGAAGGTCCTTTCCACTACATTCTTAGTGAAGCAAGTCACTAGCGTCAGCCAAGATTCAGGGGGAGGGAATTATTCTCCATTACTTGAAGGGAATGATGGCAGTCATCTTTGGAGACGGTCTACCACAGTTTATCCACTGGCCACTACAATTCACATACAATTCACCATGTGCACAATATTCCACCTCCTCCCATGATGCCAAAGTGCCATCCCATTATGGTACTGGCCTCAAATTTTCATCTAAATCAGATCCAAAATGACTCAATCATGTAACTGGGAATTGATGTTTTCTTATTTCTCTCAGTATAATAATTATTTGAAGTTAATTCTGCTAGACTGTAAACTCCTTGACAGTAGGAACTATTTCTTTTATTTATTTCTCCCACCATACCTGTGGAATTGCAGTCAACATAGTAAGAATTGAATAAAGACTTGTTGAAATACAATTAATTACTGATTGAAGAGACTATTAAACTTCAGACACCAGATATGCGTAGACATTCTATGTGAAGATGTGGTATCCTGGTATATCTTCTCTCCAAATAGTTCTTTCATCTAGTATTTGGAGTTTGGATGCCAGAGGGCTTCTGAATACACTAAATAATACTACAAGCAAAAATAAATAACAACTCAAAGCTTTGAATTTGCTCAACATTTGGACAACTGTTCATTGGAGATTATAGAGTTTCATACCATGGGACCTGAAAAATTTTAGGTTGCCTCTCAGCATCATTGCATTCTTACAGAATTACCTTTGTTGAGATTGCTTTCTTGAAGGCTCTTTAGAATGGGTGGGTTCAAACGATACTCCCAAATATCTAAATGAGTTGACTTGATCAGATGACTTTTTTTCTTTTTTAGATTTTATTTAAATTGAAGTTAGTTAACATACAGTTTATTATTAGTTTCAGAGGTAGTATTTAGTGATTGATCAGTTGCCTATAACACCCAATGCTCATTACATCAAGTGCCCTCTTTAATGCCCATCACACAGTTACCCCATCCCCCCCACATCCCCTCCAGCAACCCTCAGTTTGTTCCCGGTAGTTAAGCATCTCTTGTGACTTGCCTCCTTCTCTGTTTTTATCTTATTTTATTTTTCCTTCCCTTCCCCTATGTTCATCAGTTTTGTTTCTTAAATTCTAGATATTAGTAAAATCATGTCATTTGTCTTTCTCTGACTAACTTATTTCACTTAGCATAATACACTCTAGTTCCATCCACATTGTTGCAAATGGCAAGATTTCATTCTTTTTGATGGCTGAATAATATTCCACTGTGTGTATGTATGTATATATACATACACATCTTCTTTATTCATTCATCAGTGAGTGGACATTGGGGCTCTTTCCGTGTTTTGGGTACTGTGGACATTGCTGATCAGATCAGTTTTTACACACAAGACTTTCTGTTGTTGCTGACTTAGAGTATTTGCCTGATTCTGCATTTTGTGTTTTTAATGTTGTTATCACAAACCATTCTTCTCACAGTAATTATCTATTAGTGTAATGGAATTCAAGACTTTAAATCATTTTTTCATCTGTTACCATATCATCAGTGTATTTTTAGACCAAATCACACTGTATCTAATCTTCCTACCAGTTGTTTAAACGTAAGTTTTAAATGAAGTAACCAAATTCACAGCCGCACAGTTATTGTTTGGAGTGGAATTTCTAGGGAAATAGAATTCTCACCATTCAGATTCTGGCAGTGTTATTTATTATAATATAGACCTGGTAGAGTCATTTATAGCTCAAGAACTGAGCTGAGATTCCACTACTTGAACGAAAGTGGTTCTAATCTGAGCACGTGGCGTCTCCTGAGAGAGCTGTGAACGTCACGATGCACCTTACTTTGTACCTGGTGGTTTTTCTTGGGGGAGATGGAACAGTGTTAGCAGTGATAACTGTGATGAGTAGTGTAAGAACTGTGCTTTATTGCTCATGGATCGTAACAGTGTGAGCTCAAATCTTGTCATGCACTAGAAAACTAGTACAGAAATGTCTTCACATTAGTTAGCAGAAAAACAAATGTACAAAGTCACAGAGATTGAGGATTTCTGTCCTTGATAATGAAGGGCTGCCTTTTAACATTATCCCAAGGGAATTTAAAGTAATAATAGAATACATGATCTGACTAGGATTTGACACTCTGGATCCTCTGCAGGTTCTGTTATTATGAGAGACTTTAGAACTTTTCTTTTAATGGGGCAATTGTTAACTGAGAGTACTGGAGACTCTTAAAAATAAAAAACTGAGTTCTAGTCTAGTAGAGGTCTGTCTGGGTATTAATAGCATAGTCTATTTAAGAGTTAATTCTCATTACTGGTTTTGAAGGCATTCCTAAACTCTCCTCTGAGATGCTTTTTTGTTTAAGTATTTCTTGCTTGTGAAAGGTGTTTGTGTGTTTTCATCTATGTTGCATCTGAGTTACATTTTATTCATTTTGACTTGTTTCAAGATATAGATTGACCGGTTCTCCAATTATCCAGAAACACATTTCAGCCTGTGTGTAATGTGGGATATTTTTAGAAAGGATGTCTCACCCAAAAGACTTGAGTAGAATATAGTACATTACTTTAAGTAACCAAAAACTTCCTAGGGAGTTGGAGATACTTTCAACATGATATATTAGTTAATTTTATGTTATAACTAGTTTTAGAGCAATCATGTCTGGATCACAACATCAAATAATCTTATCTGGTGTTTGCCATTCTAAATCAGTCATTCGCAGGCTTGTCTTTTGCCTGACTTTTTTCAAGGAGATATAAAGGTCTCTGGGGGAGAGAATAGAAAAGGCCCTACCTTTCCCACAACAGTCTTCCTACCCTTAACATTTCTATTTATTTTATGATATCAGAAATGATGAGTATTAATTCCAGAAATACTGTTTCAGCCTTACGTTGACTTAGATGAATAACACCTATTCTATGAAAAAACAAAAAAGTTGACACTTTGTTTTATGTGATGGCAGACTAGGGACTCTGAGACTGACTCTCTCAATTTCCTATTAAAACTCATGCAAACAAAGATGATGATCAACAATCAGAGGAACACCAAATCTTGGTTTGACAGTCAGCCTATTGCCACAATTTAAGATATCCACAAACTATAAAGTTGATCAACTGGACTGGAAAATACAATTACTCACTGACCAGTGGTAAACAGTTAGAAATAATAGCTACATTGCAGGTCTCTAGAAGCAGGTGTGGAGATTGATTCCTTTTCCTTTTTATAATGTCTACCCCCAAAGCTTTGAAATTTGTGTACCTACCACCTAGAACAGAGAACTAATGTTTTAATACAGGGACAGGGCTACTTTTTGAGGCTGTTAAGGAGATAAAGTAACTATTCTTTTCATTCTCTCTTCCTAAGATTTCTGTTAACCAATCTCCATTTAATTGGCCAACTAGATCAACTGATTCACTCCATTCCTTTTCTGTGCCCATGATAGCCTGACCTTGTCCCTAACAGGCCACTAGCTAGGGAAACTGGTACAATTCTCTCCCTCTGGTCTTTCCGTTGAATTGTATGATTATCATGAAACAATTATTTATTCCCAGATCAGTTGTTCTTGTTATTTTTCTTACACAATTTGATTAATTTTTATTGAACTGGTGAATTATACAAAAGATTGTTTTTTTTTTTTAAATGAAGTTGGGTTCTTTAGAAATTTTCAACAAATGTGAGTCACTGGTGAGATGCCTAAAAAAAATTGGGAAGAAGTCATAAAGATGTAGAAGCAGTCTGTACTCATATGGCTTAATATTTTTTCAAGTGGTGAAATTCTTGGTCTGCTTTAGAAAAACCTAATCTGGAAACCATACATGATTAATCACATGCATGGTTATGCAGAAAATATGACACAGGACTCCAGTTAGTGGTCCCATAGTTAAACCAGAAGCTTTGCTCTTAATATCAATAGATTAGGAAATGTTATATATATAAGTATATATAAAACATATATGAAAACATGAATTATTAAGTCATATGTGTGTAACTTAAAATTGTACTACTTAAACTTTAACTTTCAAGTCAACTTTATCTCTTTCAGTTAATAGGTCTATTGCCAGCCTTAATCACACTTAAAAGAGGGCTTCCATTGTGTCTGTATTTCACAACCAATTTGGAGACTGAATCTGACAGAAATAAAATAGGCAGGTGCAGCCACTCTGGAAAACAGTATGGAGGTTCTTCAAAAAGTTGAAAATAGAGCTGCCGTACGACCCAGCAATTGCACTACTGGGTATTTACCCCAAAGATACAAATGAGGTGGTCCGAAGGGGTACGTGCACCCGGATGTTTATAGCAGCAGTGTCCACAATAACCAAACTATGGAAGGAGCCAAGATGTCCATCAATAGATGAATGGTTAAAGAAGAAACGGTATATATGTGTGTGTGTGTGTGTGTGTGTGTACACACACATATACACACATACACACACAATGGAATATTATGCAGCCATCAAAAAAAATCTTGCCATTTGCAACGATGTGGATGGAACCAGAGGGTATTATGCTAAGCGAAATAAGTCAATCAGAGAAAGACATGTATCATATGATCTCACTGATATGAGGAATTCTTAATCTCAGGAAACAAACTGAGGTTTGCTGGAGTGGTGGGGGGTCGGAGGGATGGGGAGCTGGGTGATAGACATTGTGGAGGGTATGTGCTATGGTGAGCGCTGTGAATTGTGTAAGGCTGTTGAATCACAGACCTGTACCTCTGGAACAAATAATACATTATATGTTAAAAAGAGAGAGAGAGAGAAAAGATAGAAGGAAGGGAAAAATGAAGGGGGAGGGGGGAACCGGAGGGGGAGATGAACCATGAGAGACTATGGACTCTAAGAAACAAACTGAGGGTTCTAGAGGGGAGGGGGGTGGGAGAATGGGTTAGCCTGGTGATGGGTATTAAAGAGGGCACGTACTGAATGGAGCACTGGGTGTTAATACGCAAATAATGAATCGTGGAATGCTACATCAAAAACTAATGATGTAATGTATGGTGATTAACATTACATAATGAAATAAAAAAAAAAAGAAATAAAATAGGCAGAAACAAGTGGGGAACTGATGGTAGAGCACTGACCTAGGGAAGTATCCGTTCAAGGAAATTACTATTGACAGTGGCATGGGCCAGAAGGATACCCATGATAGTCTTTGCTGAAGAAAGAATCCCTCCATTTGTTCACCAGAGTTGGCATAAAACAATGAATATACAGGCATAGCCACCTTGGATGGTAGCCCTTTGGACCTTTGCAATCAGGCTGGCTCTATGCATGTGGACTTACATTCCTTATTATATATTTTATATATTATATAACTTACTCTTCTCCATCACTGCATTTTTCTTCCCCTCCTTTAGGCATTATTAACAAACTGGTTATTTAATTTATTTATTTCTTGCTGTCTGTCTCCCTTGCTAAAATATTAGCTCCATGATGGCAGGGAACTACCTTGCTTTTGAATCCCCTGGCAAATCCCTTGCTTTTGAATCCCTTGCCAAATACTCGTCAAATAAACTAACTCTAGGTAAGAGAGGGGCTTTAATGCCAAAATAAAGACCAAGAGTACCTTTAGCATACACAGGGTCTGGATATCTGCTTCTGTGAGGGTAAGTAAAGGGAAAGTTATCCTAGCAAACCTTTGCAAAGGCTCTACAGAACGACAGAAAGTAGCGCTACATGAAGACTCAGAAGAACAATTTACCTTTTAAAATGATTTATTACAGAGACCAGGAAAACATTGCAAAAAAACCTCTTTGGAGTTCTCAAAAAATTTGAGTCATGATCTCTAAGAAATCTGAAACGGGAAACAAAGAGCCGAGATGAAAAACTGGTGAGATGATACGGGGAAGGGACAAAAGGGAAGGTTATTGGTGGGGGCGCGATGAGTGAGCATCTTTACAAGTGATACTGAAGACTGAGGCTGACATTGTGAAAGAGTGTCCAGTGACACGAAAGAAAAAAACCCATGAGATGCTTTGCAAGAATGCAGAGAAAAGGAAGAGGAGTGGAAACAACAGGAGAGAAGATGATTGGTATGCAGGATAAGATTTAAACAAAAGACAGTGATTTTCTTCAGGAGAAAAAAATGGAGCAGAGACAATGATCAAAGACAGAACTGATGAAAAGTTTTCTGAGCTGAGAAGGTCTGACTTTATAGATAAAAGGGTTAAGTTCTGGGTAATACAAATGAAAAGAGGGTCACTCCTGTTATGTCTTGGTAACTTAGTCCAATTAAAAGGAAAGGGACATATTGTAGAAGTACCCAAGCAGAAAGATATATACTGTGTAATATGGAACAAAAGCTAAACAGACTTAGGTTTCTTCTCTGTAATGAGAAGACTATAGAGTTTTTAAATCATTTTATACTCACAGTTATCTTTCATATGTGAAAGCAACAAAAAAAGACATTTTCAAATATGAAAACACAAAATGAACCATGGGTACTCTTCTTTTTGAATATTTTCTTGATAAAGTCAACTCAGCTGACTAATATTTGAATCAAAAGTAAGAAGGCCTTGAAAATAATGAGACATCGTGAAATGCAGATCATGACTGGAAATTTGGTTACCGGAACTGAAGCTAGGTATGTACTGTAGAAAAAGCTACAGGAATATAGATCTGTGACTTCAGATTATGTTAACATCTAAAAGAGGTGGAGAGTCAAGAGCATATAAGAGATCTTAAATAAGTAATTGTTTTGCCTCAGGAAGATTTAAAAGATAAAAGCTCCTGGTGAGAGTGATATTTCCTACTCAGTTGCCTTCATTTATTGTCCATGTACTGGTGACTCACCACATCCATATCTCTTCTGAGAAAAGTTTGCCAAGTTCTGCCCACAGGCCAGATAGGTAGCTCCATCGGGATGGTCCACCTGTACCTCCATTTCAGTGCGTATAAAACTGAACTCCTGGGGCGCCTGGGTGCCTCAGTCATTAAGCATCTGCCTTGGGCTCAGGTGATGATCCCAAGGTCCTGGGATCAAGCCCCACATTGGGCTCCCTGCTCAGCAGGAAGCCTGCTTCTCCCTCTCCCTCTGCTTGTGTGTGTGTGTGTGTGTGCTCTCTCTCTGTCAAATAAATAAAATCTTTTTTTAAAAATTTTTTTTAAATTAAAAATAAAACCGGATTCCTACTCTCTACTCAAATATTTTGTGGTCCTGAGCTCCTTAATAAAATTTCAGCATCATCATCCAGTTACCTGGGCCTCAATTTTTGAGTGATCATGTATTCCAGTTTTTCATTAGTGTCCCCTTCAGTCCCTGCTCATCTCTGTCTCTTTCACTTTCTCCTTGTACCCAAACAAATACCAGGTCTCTTCATTCTACTTCCTAAACGTATCACAGTTTTGTCCGCTTCTCCTTAACTTCAGTACCAGTGCCCTCCTTTAGGTTGCTACTGTCTCTCCCCTGAGTGATGGCGACACTCCTGTAACAGGTGTCCGTCCCTCCCTCATACATTTGTTGGAGGAATTAAATAAGGTTACATATATGAATTTTATAGTGTAGAATCTGGTACTTAGTAGGCATTTAACGGATACTAGCCATGATGTTTCAGCTGCTCAAAACTCTTCTTTTGTCCACTGCCCTAAGGCTAAACTTACAGACTCTTCAACTTGAATTATGTGTCTACATTTTGGTTTCTCTAGCATCATCTTTCACATTACCCCAGCCTGCACTCTGTGTTTCAGCCCTTCAACTATCAATTCTCTTAACATACCATGTTCTCTTACTTCTAGACCTTTGCTGCCTGGAAACAAAACAAAACCCCCCTACCAGCACATCCCCAGGCGCGCACGCACCCACACACACACACTCTCTTTGCCTGATTGACCCCTGGTTATCGTTTAGGACTCAGCGTAAGTGTTACATTCTCTGGAAACTTTTTCCAGTATACTTGAGTCATATTAGGTGTCGTTCTTGTATGCTCCCATGGGACTGTGTGTCTAACCACTGTTGTCCCACATAGCACATGTATAATATTCCTATGAAGATGCTTGCTATAAACCCCGTGAAGGCATAGGTTGGGTCTTATTCATCATTCTTACATGACACCTAGCAGTCTGTCTAGAAAGTAACCCAGTAATACATGCCAGGAGCATTCAAACTAGGCATTGCACTGGAAAAAATCGATCCTGTGTAGAGATGAAGAGAACTGTGGGCAAAACCTTTCTCTCAGCTTTATCATCTGAAAAAATACTTTAAAAGACTTAAATGTTCAATAATAACCATCGAGGAATTGGTCAAATAAACTATGTTCATAAAATTCTATATAAAGAAGATGCCTGTGCTAGCATGTATTTTGTAATAAAGAGCATAGGATTGGTAAATTCTGAGGCTTAGCTTAAGTTTTTATGAAATCTGCCTTTCACATTCCATGGAGAAAATAAAGAAGACTCGCCTGAATTAAAGAAGTTATGAATGGTTGAATGAAATAAGAAGTACTTGGTATACAAGAGTTGTTTGCTGATTGATCATTAAAAATTGTGGTAGAGAAGGTGACAATTATGAGAAGTTACGTGTAGTAATTGATAGGCAGTTAAGGACAGATTTAAAACTAAGCATCCCTCTGAGGAAAAGTATGTTTGTAGTGATCAATCTTTATGGGAAAATTTTTGCTTTAGGAGAATCATCTTGCATTCAGTATTACCTTCTTTTAAGATCAATAGGAGTTTTGGGTACTTCAGTATAATTTGTTGTGGGTATAGTGTTTCGCTTCAGATTGCATTCAACTGCATGTAACAAAAAGCGTGCTACATTGGCTTCCCAAGAAACCAAGTTTCAAAGTAGTAGGTAGTCCGGGCCTTGTGATGTGTTCCATGAGGTCATGAAAGGACCAGGCCCCTTTTACCTCTCAGCTCTGCATTAGCCTGTGGTGGTTCTCATGGTTTCAAGATTGTGCCTGGTTCTCCAGACATTGCATTGTGTTCCAGCCAGGAAGGGGTAGGAGGAGCAAAGGATGAAAGTTATGCCACTTGAGTCTGCTGACTTTTATTAAATTGAGGATACAATAATTTTCTGGGAAGCTCCACTTGCTGAATTCTAATTATATTTCATTGGCCAGAACTGTGTCACGTAGCCACAAGCATGGAGAATCAAGGGCTTTTTTTTTTTTTAAAGCTACGATTACTGTCTTCCTAAGTAAAATTGAGTTTCTGTCAGGAAAGGAGAATATGGGAATGGCTATTGGGTAGGCAACTAGCATTATCTACTCATTAGGTTCATTAACTAGACGACTCAGGCCAGCTACCATATTTTCTGATCATGGACTACTCTTCCCTGCCCTCTTCCTCTCAGACTGGAGTTGTATTCTGCACACTGTGGAAACAGGTCTGTGCTGAATAAATCAGTCCTGGATGCTAGAAGCTTCTTAAAATCCTGTTCTCAAGACTCTCCTACCAGTTAGGTAGTAAAATCATATCTAACACAATTATTAAAGAAACAGATTTTCCATTTATTCTAAAACCAAAACATAATTAGATATTGTAAAATTAAGAATTGGGATAGAGATAAAGTAAAAGCATATATGTCCTGTTGGGATTTGGGGTATTCATATATAAAGAAAATATTCTTAAATGTTTACTGTTTCTTAGTGACCTATTTAGGGTCATGTTAAAAGATACTTATTCCTTGGTTCAGATAGTCAGCCATTCAGTGACAGATTTATTTTGTGTTCCTGCCTTTGTCGCACTGTGCTGGGATATGTTCATGTTCTCCTTCCCCTTTCATTTCTTGTGTTTTTTTGTTTTTTTGTTTTTTGTTTTTTTTCTTTTTCTTTCTTGTTCAGAACCACAGATAGGGTGTCTTCTATAAGAAGTCTATGCCTTGGACTGCTTGTATAGCCTACCTTTAAATAAAATCCTCAATCCTTTACCTGAAATCTTTTGTGAATTCAGAATTTTTATTTTCTAGGAACATAATATGCATATATGGCATATTATTACATAAATATTTCAGTCTGGGACAGGGCTCATTAAATAATTTAAAATTTCTGAATATTAAGATCAAGTGGAATAAATAATTTTATGTGGCTTCATGTCAGTTCAGTTTAGGTTTTGCCACCAAATGAGTTTTGAAAAAACCTGATTTTCAGAATTTTTCAGATTTTGCAGATAGAGACTGTAGAGCTATATAATAAAGGTTTGGCAGAATTATGAAATAATTAGTTTAAAGTAATTAGCAAATTCCCTAATAAAGGCACAGTACAGGAGAAAGCACCATCACTCTTCTGACTTGCATTGGATTGTTACTAGCATCATGCTTAAGTGCCTCAACTTTTCCTCTTTGTCCAGCTTCGCATCCCTTCCAAAAATTGAAAAATGTCTGTCTTTCAAGAAATTTTTGCAAGTCAAGTGGTGCTGACTTTTCACCCTCTGTACCACATTCCCGAAGCACAGAGGTATTTAAGTGCTAACTTTTCTTCTTTATAAGAGTCCTTTCCTTGATTCTGCTTGTCTACTAGTGTTCTAGCCTCTTGAATATTCATTAGGCTTCCTCGTTATCAGAATTAAAAAAGAAATTCTTATTCCTTTCTTGCACCTCCTGAAAAAATATTTTTATGGTTTTGTGTTAGGCAGTTTAAAGTTTATGATAGGCAGCTTTAAATAATATAACTATATTTATTATATATACATTTTTACTGTCACTTAGAAGTTTGAAGAAAATATTTATCAGTAGGCTACCATCATTCTCACATACTGATTTCTGAAAGATTTACAACGTGGTCAGAGTTTGTCTCCTTAGTGCTTTCAGGGCATGATATCTTAAATCATTCTTTTCATCAATTTTATGTGAACTTGAAAAGAATCTTCCTTCCCAGGCCCTTATAATTAGTCTACTGTGATTTTGTTCCTAGGTACAAAATTATTTTAGATTTTATTAGCTTTAGATTTTATCTGTGGAAGTGGCTGAACAGACTGCATTTAAAATGATAGTTTTAAGTTTTATTTCTTGAAAAGCAATGGCAAAGTAGTTATGTGTTCAGTGAACACCTGCTAAATTGCCTGGTTAGTCTGTGTTTTAATTGCCTTTTTATTGTTTATACTTTAAATCAAACTTTCTTAACTAGCTGCGTGGTTCTAGTTTGTTGTCAGATTATTATACAGTGAATTAAGTTTATACAAGGTGTTTTAGTTGTGTGGTTTGTCTAATGAAATCAAAGCGATTTTGTTTGTTGCTTCCAACATCTTGCAATTACCTCATCAAGGATCATAATTGGGAGAGTGCAGAAGATGGAGAGGAAAAATGTGTGCCCTCTGTGTGTTGGATTATGATGAGATATTTTGTTACACTGTGAAGGCAGAGTTAGCATGGGGACTACCAACTGTAATCTGGGAAGGATTATAATCATTTCCAGTTATGATATTTGGAAATGCATAACTTGGTAGAACTTAAGAAAAACTTGGGAAAGGAGATGAGATAGTGGCAAAGAAAAGCTGACGTTAGTTTTGCTGTATCTGCCAGATAATGCAAATCTTGAATGATCCTCTTCTGTTATTGCTGTAATGCCAGAGGTTTTCCCCCCGTTAGTTGGAACTGTGTAATGCACCATGAAAGAGAGAAAGTAAATATCTGGACTACGAGTCATTTTTAAAAGTGATTTGTATTAGGGTTGGGCAGGGGGGAAGTGATGATTAAATGAGAGTCCTTAGCTGTTCTGTTTTGTTTTGTTTTCTGGTTTCTTGCACACTCAGTCCTCTGTTCTCTCTCTTCTTTCCTCCCCGTGTCCATCATGTCTTCTGAAATTGCTGAGACAGAGCTAATTAACTCAAAGCAGTTCACAGCATAGACTGAAGTGATATGGCGTATTTCAAAGTCTTCTGTTCTTCTGAACCAGATTTTTTTTCCTTCTAAATGCAGATTAATAAAGCGTGCACTACAAGAGGAACAAGGAAAAGGATTTTAGTGAAGGTATCCCGATCCTGAAAAAGTCAGGAAGGGCTTCAAGCCCATCTTGGACTTCAGAACACTTCACAACTTTGTGGTAAAAGAAAAATTTTAAATAGAGCCTTTGGACTTATTTATTTCATCCTTATTTGGAGAGCAGCATTATTTTATTATTTTATTTTATTTTAGGCAAGAATATTGTATGTGAAATTAGGCTACTTTTCAAAGTAAAACATACCTGGGTTTTAGGGGTTTTTTGTAGGTGCTTAAAATATACTCAAAGTATTATAGGTAGTTGGATGGCTTGTGTGTTTTTCTTCGAATCGTGTTCTTTATCCCTTGTGACATTGTGTTTGCCTTCACTGTAAGTGATGTTTTCTCTAGTGTTTTGTATCTTCTTCAGTTGGTTCATTGGATTGTAGAGTAGAATGTCTTTCCCAGGACCAATACTGTGTCTAAAAGTGTTTTGAAAACAGAAAGTGGTTTGTGTTTTGTTGTTTTCATCATTTTACCTCTTATATGATGGCTCACTTGCATGGAGAGACATAGCACCAATATAAAGTTTTTTTTTTCTTTTTTTCTTTTCACCTGAAAAACCTTACACAGGATAGATTTCTGTTGTTGACAAAGATCTACAAAGGGAATACAAACATATTTGTCGTGTCTGTCTTTAGTAACAAAACAACTTTATTTTACTGCATTAACTTTTAAGGTCTTTTTATTCATGAAAATCAGCCTGTTTATGTACATGTTCCTCCAAAGTTACAGCATTATAGTTATTGGAGAAATGAAATTTTCTCCCAGTAGATGAAAATTACATTTTGATTGAACATCATTCCTTATGCAGTCACCCATAAATATAATGCCTTCTGCTGTCTTTTCAGAAAATGGCTACAGATGTGATTTCTGAATTGACAAGAAAATAGAACATCTTAATGTTTTAGGTAAAGCAGATGGTATTTTTGTTTAAGGCAAAACTCTCTCATAGTGAAAGCAACTTAATTGGTGACAAGACTCTTAGGGTCAGCCAAATTATGTACAGCTTTTGTATCTGTTTCTTATTATTGCTTTAGTACCAAAGGTCTTAGAATAGTTGGAAAGGAGTATTTATCCTTCTTATTGCTGTTTTCTCTTATGCCCTTAAAATAGATGTAAGGTTTTTCAGGCCTGTTTTATTTATAAAAGTTGTAAAATTGCATGTTGATTCTACTTTGGTTATATTTTGGCTTTTAGAAGTGCTTTCCCCATTCCTGAAATATGTAGTTGTACTTTTGACAGTTAACGCCTTATAATATTGAGTTGTAGCTATAACGAGTATTTGCAGCAATAAATTCTGATAACATTTATATACTATTTCGTTTCCATACCATTGAGCTTTGGGCAGCTTTCATGGTCAGGTGCCTAAAAAGAGCACCGTATTGTGAAAGGAGCTCTGGACTGAGAGTCAGGGGCTCATTCTAGTCCCACCTCTGGCACTAACTAGCGTCATTTTTTTGAAACCTAATTCCATTTGCTACACGTGCTGGGAGAGAGGGATCCGAAGTAGGTGATAACTAGAGTTGCATCTAGCTAACAGTGGTTCTCTCGTCTGTTAACACATAAATCGTATATAAAGCATTCATTTGGATAAACACTACGAAAGGAAGTTTTTACGTAGAAAACTCAGCTGTGGAAATTAAGCCAGCTTGTCCAATAACTGGGACATAGGAAACTATTTTCCAGAATAACACCACAATTGCAAAATGGAGACTTACTATAGCAATTCCTTTCCTACCACCACTTATAAAGAGTTAGAACTTACTGAAAGAACAGCTTGTGTTGTCATTACAGCAGCTCAGGAAGGTAGCCTCGATTTCATCTCAGAGAAACTCCCTTAAACCGCAGTCCTGCCATTGGAGGTGATTAGAAGGTTTCCGAGTGAAGGCTCTTTATGGGGTGAATACAGAGCACTCTGATGAAGCAGCAGACCGAGAGCCTTGGGGACATGGGGACTCTGAGTGCTGCGGACGGCCCATCTACTTCTAGCGCACACACTGGAGGGAAATAGGACCACCCTCCTTACCTGCAAGGTTCGGTTCCTTGGAGCCTGACTGCTTGAATTTAAATCCTGGCTCTCTCACTTAAGTGGCTCTGTGTCCGTGAGCAGGTTACTGAACCACTCTACACATCTGTAGATAGGTATGATTCAGGATGTCACAAGTTAGTTGTGAAACTGAGCGGAGTTAATTCAAGTGAAGTACCTCCTGAATGCTAGGCAGTGTTCCAAAGGCAAATTAAGTGCAGCTGCTGGTGTAGTCGGTACTGTTGTTATTACCATTTTGGCTGAAAAACTCTATACCACCTGCTGAGTCAAATTTACTCTGAGTTAAAAATAGCAAAATTATTTCTTTATGGTAAAGTGCTATTTATGAATTACTGCGTTGTCTATTAATATTATAAACAAGCATAATTCTCTACTCAAAGTAATATTTTCTAACAGACAGCTTTCTAGAATACTTACTTAACAATCACATACTTTTCATCTAAACCAAGAACTTGGATTAGAAATATTTTGTGGATTCCTTGGATTTGAGATAGAAGGTATTCTCAGAAATTAAATACTTAGTTGACAATAGCAATTTTAGGTCCCGCTACCATACTGTTTCATGAAGGGCAGCTTCACATTTGCTTTTGAATCTTGTCCTTGCAGAAATGGCTGTTCATAGAATGATAGATTCGTAATATTTTTGTCCCATAAATTTTAAGAAATATATTTCCTATAGTTAACTATAGGAAAAAAAATGCTGAAATAATGTGTTAGGAAGATCAGGTAACATTTATCCCCTACTTGTATTCAAATATAATCCTAATTTTCATTGTAGAGAAAAAGAGTGTTCTGTTCCTTACTGTTCAATTTTTTGCCTCTTAGATGAGACCGTATTTGCTACTTAATCAACTGGAAGCTTTCCGAAAACATCATTTTTTATTTTTCCCCTTACAAATATAAATTCCATTGTCTGGTAATTAAAGAGAAGCAAGACTGTTATTATACAGTTTCTGGAGAAACTTTAATGGGGAAACAGTTAAATATTTGCCTACTTAAGAAGGCCTCTTTTATAAAAATAGAAAGGTTTTTAAACTGGGAGGCCTTGGAAAGTATATGAAAAATCTTGTGCATGTGTGCATGTCTCCAGGGAATGCAGTCTGTGTGAGGTAGTCAAAGATTAGAAAATAAACATAATTTTAAAAGGCTAGGAATAACCACCTTAGTCACTGTAAGGGACTGTCAATCATTTGTTTTTCACAAAGTACAGGTTCAGGGTTTTCGTTGTTTTCTTCGTAGTGTTTGCTGTGAGCACCTGTGCTGAGACAGTGGGGTTGGGCACATCAGGCCTGGTGGTCTGTGGATGAGGAAGTGGGAAGGCATCCTCCCTGGGAGGGACGGTCAGACAGCTGGATACACTTTATTTCAGTCTTTGCCTGGGCCCAGGTCCAAGGACCCCAAGTTTTTCTCATTGATCTTTGCCCCTCTCCACCCAGCCCTCAAGATTTTCTTGTATGCATTTGGTGGTAAAAAGTCTTTGTGCTACAAAACCACAGCTTAGCCCTCATTTTCAAGAGGAATAGTATAACCTGATGTGTTAGTCTCCTCCTGCTGCTGTAATAAATTAGCACAAAGTTAGTCTCTTAAAAAAAAGCACACATTTATTGTTTTACAATGTTGGCGATCAGAAGTCCTAAGTCAGCTTCACAGGCCTAACAGGTTGGCAGGGCTGGTTCCTTCTGGAGGCTCTGAAGGGAGAGTCTGTTTCTTTGCCTTCTTCATCTTCTAGAGGCCACCTGCATTCCCTGGCCTGGGGCCCCTTCCCACATATTCCAACCTCTTGCTTCTGTTGTCATGTGGCCTTCTTCTCAGTTGGACCTTCCTATATCTCTCTTATAAGGATCCCTGTGATTATATTGGACTCAACTGGATAATCTAGGAAATCTCACCATCCCAAGATCTTTAATTTAATTGCATCTGCAAAGTCTTTTGCCATATAAGTTACTCATAGGCTCTGGGGATTAGGATGTGGACATCTTGGGGGAGGGGGGAATGGTAAAGTATTCTGTCTGCCATACCTTGAAACCTGATTTTTGTATTTCCAATGGATAAGTAGCTCCTGAATTTGGGATAATTAATTAAAAAGCATCAGGATAAATCTGTGTGATGTTCCTCAGGCACCTCAAATTCAAGAAGTCTAAACCTGAATTTATCACCTTCATCTTAAAACTTCCTCCCACTACCCATCCTTAGGTGTTCGATCCTGGTTATTGGCACTCCTATCATGTCTATCCCCCCCTAACTGGAAACCAGGAGCTGTAGATTTTTTTTTTCTTCTCGTTTTACTCGGCCTTCTCCAAGGAATCCAAAAAATCCTACTGATAAGATATCCTGCCTGTTTCTCAGATTTGTCCCTCTTTTTGTATTTCTATCACTCCTGTAACTTCGGTCTTCACCTTTCCTGCCTGGGTTATTATAGCTACTTGGTTGGTCTTCTGCTTTTAATCCTGACTCCTTAAATTCTTCCTCCACCTAGCAACAGGAAATATCTATTCAAAATGAATCTGACCATGTTAAACCTTCCAGTCACTCCCTGTAACTTATATAATAGGGTCTGTGCTCCTTATAATGATTTAAAGACACCCATTCCTCACTATGACTTGAGATTTAGCTCCCTTTCTAGCTCATATATTGGCGCTTTAGAGGTTCACTTTACTGTGTAGATTTTAGTGGTATTGGATGGCTTGTATGTCCTGAAAATAACATCCTTTTTCTTGTATCTGTGCTTTTATTCTGATAGTCAAACTACCTAGAGCATATTTCCCTATTTTCCTTTACCTGGCTATCCCTCCCTGCCCTACTTTTTAAAAAGTTGCTTGTTTTTGTTGTTGTCATCATATTTTCTGATTACTTTAAAAATATGTACTTTTTGTAGAAGAGGGTTTTACATCCAGAAGTATTAAAAAGTAGTTGCAGAATATTCACTCATAATACCAGAATCTAGAGGAAGTACCCTGTTAATAGTTTAACTTCTCTTCTGCTGAATGTACTCTGTTGTTAAATATATCTGCAGAATTCTTAGTTTCAAATATTTCTCCTTAGAGAATTTCATTCTGTTTAATTTTAATGTGTTAAGTTTCTGTGGTGAAACTGTTCATCCTTTCACCTACTTACGGAAAGTCTTATCAGTTAAACTCCAGTATCTGGAGCATGTGTAGTTCTCATTCTTTTGTCTTTTTCTCCTTGGTGTTTAATCATGAGGCTCTGTCTTCTGGGATGTCTCGAAATTTTGTATTAAGTGGTAGACATTGTGTATGAAATTTATGTAGTCTCCAGAAAATATTTTCTTCTGGAAAGCATTCAGTCTTCCTCTAATCAAGCGCTGTGCTAAACTGAGGCTAATTCATGTCTTGTTCATCTAGCTCTCCAAGTTTTCAGCTAATAGTCTTGTATATTCTGTGGGCCCTACTCCCTGGTAGGTTCTGAAATGTCGTGAGGGGGCATGTGTGTGGCTCAGTTGGTTGAGTGTCTGACTCTTGGTTTCGGCTCAGGTCATGATCTCAGGGATGGAGTGCCACGTTGGCCTCTGCCCTCAGAGGGGAGTCTGCTTGAGATTCTCTCTCCCTCTCCTTCTGCCCCTCCCCCCCCACTCTCTCTCTCTCTCTTTCAAATAAGTAAATCAATCTTTACATAAAATATCATGAGATGTCTCTGCTCTACCTTTCATCAGCTTTCTGTTGAGGGTTTAAGCTTCCCTTTCTGTAGAGCAGTCCAGTATTTGCCATGTGTACTGATGAGAAAGCTACATGTATACTTGAAGCGTCCTGAGTCCTCACCAAATGCTTTTCAGCCACTCTGCTCCCACAGTGACCCTCCTCTAGGCTTTGCATGGAACTCAGCCATTCTCAGGCTGAGAATTGGCATGCCTCAGGGTAAAATGGCTAGAGAAGAAAGCTCACATCTCTGAAGTTCTTTGCACCCCTTGGCAGTGTTCTCTGTTGCCTGCAGATGATTACCGCATCTCTCTGGGTTTTCTAGTTGGCCGGTAGAAGTGGAGCTCTTGCCTGTCAGCTCCTCCGTCTCTCCGAGAGCCGTGTCTCCTAGAAGCTGAATCAGCCCTGATTTTTCAACTTCAGTCTGACAGTTGAAAAAGGTTCACTTTCTTCTTGTATCTGTGCTTTTATTCTGATAGTCAAACTACCTAGAGCATATTTCTATTGATTTCTAAGAGCACTTTACAAATTTCCCAAATTTGATTTTCTTTTCTTTTTGGATTCTTTAACCTTATTTTTAAGGTAGAAAATGCTTAAGCTTTTGTTATCAATTCTGCTAGCCTTTCACTTCGCTATTTTTGTACCGTTACGGTTAGAGAGACCCTTTGTGCCACAGAGGACATATTTATCTTTTTCTACTAATCTTGTATCATTTTTAATGTTTCTACATTTTTTTAATCTAGAATCAATGTTGGCATATTGTTTTAATGTGTCTGTTTAACCATTTGTCTTGCCTATTATTATAGATATAGAATTGTTTTTTGCTCTTTCTCCCAACAAAAGGATTTCAGTGAGATTTTGATTAGCATTGCGTAGGATTCATGAATTAATTTTGGGATAGTTGGGGTTTTTCGGCAGTCTTTTATTTTTCTCTCCTAGGCAAGTATGTCTCTCCGTTTATTCATTTTTATGTCTCCCAATAAAGTTTTGTCATTTATGCAGTCATTTTGTGTAAAATTAATTTCCTATTTTGAATACTCTCCTGATTCTTAATCATCCTGCCACCTTTTTGTGTGCATCACAAGATGCTCTGTGCGTACCTTTGTCTTATTACCTACCCTATTGTATTGAACTTAACAGTTTCCGTCTCTCTCTTCTAGATTATAGGTGCTTCCATGACAGGGACTATGTAATCACATTCATAAGTTTGTAACTATACAAAACAGGAGGTATCCTTCTCTCTGTCCTTTTATTCTTTTTAAATTATTCATACACCACGTGGTTACTTTGTACATGTATGTATTATATGCACCTGTGTGTTTATTTCCCCCCTCCCATGTTATCTGAACTCTTGTTTCAAGGAATCTTTGTTATCACATACATAGTTTAGTTAATTTCTGTCATTTAGATTTTTATATGCCTTACACAGAAAAGCATTTAAGGCAGCTCAGTGACCTGGGTGAATTAAAACATTCACTCCACCATCCAGTGTGATTCATGTACCAGAGTCCCTGGTCAGGACGCCAGGAGGATTTTGTGAGGAGAAGGAGAGATTTAATTGCTCTTGGGATTCTACTTTGTGTCAGGCCTGAGGTATGTGATTTTCCAAACATTTTATCATTTAACTCCAATAAGAGTCTTATCTCCTGATTTTATAGATGAGGATATTAAGGCTTAGAGAAATGAAATACCTTGCCCAAAGCCTCTCAAATTCTAAGGCCCGTTGTGGGGTTTTCAGCTTGAATTCGTTCGATTCCAGAACCCAGGAATCACAGAACTCTGTGATTTTTGAGACCTGTCATATGTCAAAATGGCTTTTTGTTTTTAATATCTTGATTCTTTTCCCCTTAGTGACTAACATTGTAAGCATTATGTTTTAAATAGAGAAAACTAGGTGGACTATATCAGAAAGACTTCAAGTCTAGAAATTGAAATTTTTATAAACATATAAATCTGTATATTTCCACATTCAGAAAATTCTCTAAGTTTACTACTTTTCTTTAGATTAGGCTCCACTGATGAGGCTACTTAGGGAAGATGTATATATTCTTATTTGAAATGAATTTTTTTTACTATGCTGTCATTGATTAAGAATCAGACACACTGAGCTCTAGTCTGCTTTATTCTTAACTTTCTCTGTGATCTCGGATCTGTCATTTCTCCTGTCTTTGAAAAGGGGTTAATTATATAGCTTGTCGACCTTAAAAGCATTTTTTTGTGGAATTAAAATTATCAAAATGAAAATGATCTGATAAAATTATAAAACCCCATACCAGTAGGCATATTTATGAATGATACATTCTCCTAGTGGGATTTTTGTGCATTACTCATTTATCAACTATTTGTTGAACGTTATTCCGTGTCAGGTACTACACTAGGCACATGAAGTTACTAAACTGCACTTAAAGGGGACTTGCAGATACTTCTCATTTTTATCTCCCTTACACAGTCTTAAATATATGTAATGCTTTTTAAATGTTTTCCTTGAATAGTGTTTTGCTTACCTCATGTCGTGAGGTCATAAGATGAGCTCCTTAGTATATTTTGCAAGATTTTTTCTGTTCCAGTGTTCCGGTTTATAAATTTTCTTTTACAAATATAATATATTGAAATGCAAATAGCTTTCTGTGAATCCCAAAGAAAGAGGCTCCATGAGGATCTTTGGCATCAGTGAGAAAAGAAAATTCTCCACATATGAATTTGGAACTAAGGAAATTTCTATAGGAAAGCCCAGTTGTCAAAAAGGTACTTAATGAGCTTGACCTGTGAATAAAATGATTAAGAAGATGGCCAAGGGGGTAAGGTCAAGTTCAAAGCCTTATTATGGCACTTTTTTGCTGGGTGAGTCTTACCTGCATACCTAACCTCAGTTTCCTACCTGTTCAGTGGGAAAGATGAAAGGCTGTACCTTATAAGTTGCCTGTACAGGCCCAAGGGCTGGGCTGCACAGACAGGAAGCATGCTAAGTGATAACTCCAACGTCACTCTGACCATGAGGCATACTCCTTCCACTCTGCCCTTCATCCAGTCCTAGAAGGAGGTCCATGTGCTCCTAGACTCTTGTTCAGAGTTGGCACGAATTAGATTTGCCTTAAAGAGAGAGTGCCACAGTCATCTTTTTTAACATGGCATGAATCATTTCTACAAAAGGGATGAAGGAATTCTAAATATACTCATCCTCGATAGAGTCTTCAAGGACAGAACCACATTTACGATGGAATTCTAGTTCTTCCATAAAATGATTCCCAATTTGACATAAAGCATGTAGATGTCCTTTCATTTTTCTCTCAGAGTAGATCATAGTCTGTCACCTAATTTGATGGGCAGGTAGCATATGAATGCTTTGCCTCTGTGAGGTGAGGGTTGTTCCTTGTACACAGAGAATTGAGATCATTGCTGTAACCCCAGGTTAAGGGGGCTAGTGTCGTATGAGAACGAGAAGGCTGGATGTGACCTGGTGATAGATGACAGGAGGAAGCTAATGTAAATGTGGGGAAAATCAAGGGGGAAAAAGTTCGGAGTTTCCTTTACAGTTACTTACAAGGTAAAATAGAAATTAACTGTCCCCATTTTTAGGATATAAGTATTACTCTCCTCTTCTTTAGTGTGAATCAGATATTATTAATTTTCAGTAACTGAGTTTGATATTTAGGATATTGAAACCTGTTGGTTTCATTCACAGCTGATGGGTTTAAATGGACTCCTATTTAGGGATGTTGGCAGTATAACAAATATTTGACTACCAAACATAATAAAAATGAACATTTAGTTAATTTTTGATTGTGTACTTATTTCCAAAGGAAAATATTTCATATGTGATTCTCCTTTCTCTGTACTCTACTTAAAATGTATGTAGATGAGAGTTGTGTGTATGTCAGGTAAATTTATGCTGTTGTGCGCTTGAAGAACATGGTGTGAATCTCTAATTATGTTAAAAAAATGATTTTCTTAGTGCAGCATTATACTCATTATATACTCTACACATTCCATTTTTGAACAGATTCCTGGCATGATAATTATATAATCATTCAGTACAGTAGAAACATCATTATGGTCACATACTAATTAGCTACTAAAATGAAACAAAACAGAACCTAGTTCACAGCTTATTATAAAAAGTGATTTAATATTATATAAAACTAAATGTATGGTTAAAATTATTATTTGCTTTAAATGTGAATCTTTTTCCCCTATGGGACACGGGAAGGAATCTGTGTTCTGGATGCTTATTACCTAATTTATTGGTTGGGCACATGTTACATTTTATTATCAGAGCCCTTATGACTAGACCTGTGTAGTAGAGCATCCAACAAACCTGCCAGTAGGAATTCTAGGCTCAGTACCTGGATGTGCCTCAGGGCTTCTGCAGAATCAGGATACTGGCCCGAGTCTTCAGACCATATTATCTCTAAGCCTCTGGGAACATGGGGTTAAGCAGTAAATCACTCATTTCTGGGATGCTGGCTTAAACATCTTTGGTGCTGAGGATAGGTGATCCTCAACTGTTTTTCTTCTCCACGTTGCACATTAGGAATATAGTATTGTCTTGCTGGTAACAATGAATCCTGACAGTTGTGATTATCCAGGTGTGTTTGTGATGGGACAAGTCAGGTGACACGTAAGCTCTGGTAGAGGGCAGTAGGAGGGCACCAATAGGTTGGCAGATCCTTCAGGTAAGTCTGTTAGCATTGCCCTCACTATTCTTTAGAATTGCTTCTGTGGATAAAATAGGGTTTTACCCAGTATGTCAAGACTTCAGTGTCCTTTGTAAATACGTTTTTGACTACACAGCTTCAGCCACTCTTCTCTCGCACATCTATGAAATCTCGGTGAACATAAGTGGTGTAAGCTAGGTTGTGTGATCCTGATGCATACTATAAGCCATTAGGAATTAGAGACATTTTTATTGCTGTGTTGTCGCTTTTGGTATCTCAGAATACTATTTCTATCATAAGAGCTTCTCCCGATAAACCCTTTATAAGTCAAACATTTTATAGATTTTATGCTACATGCTCGCTCTTTTCTTTTGTGTTTTCCTGTTGTCCTTCACTTTAGTTTTGACCACTGCAAGTATTAGTTTTACTTCTTATGCGATTTGCAATGCAATTGAAATACACAGAACACACGTGGAATAAAAGAGCACGACTACGCTTTCTAATGCACTAAATACACAATACTAGCTGGTGTCTGCCATCCTTGATGTAGCTGCTATGGGTCAGGGGGAGATGGGGTTGCTATTTGACTATTCAGTTCTGTGGTCCTGCAGTTACAAAATTGTATAGGAAACCAAAATATTTCAATCAAGAAAATATTCACTAATGAATCAGTGAGTTATATTATTCAAACATCCTCTTTGAAATATCTTTTGATTTATTTGAAGATAATCTGATTCAAATTGATCATAAAGTAAAATCATAAATCTTTCAAAGACTCTGTTTCATGAAGTCTGTGATATGATGGTCTAGAACATTTCTGCTCACAGGCAAAGCCATGAAACAGTGAGGATCTCCAACTAAGAATTCTTTGAATATCAAAGAAATTAAGAAGAGGACTTTAGGAAAAATGATGAAGTCCTTGAATATTTTTTACAAATGTAGTTATGTTTAAAACCATCCTATAAAAATTAAATGTGTGAAGGTGTCATAATGTGCTAATATAAAATATTGTTGGAAAAAGTCTGCCAGAAACTCCAGTTCATTCATTTTTTTGCTCATTCTAAGAATTGCATGTAGTTTTAAATAATTGTCTAAACTTATTTTAATAGTGTGTGTTGTCCTTTTTCTAGCTAGGCCCAGTCAAATCTTTTTTAGCACTATTTGTATAAAATTTTAACACCCTTTTTAAGTGGAGCTACTTGAAATGATCTTTTTTCCAGAACCAACTCTCTTGGGGAATAAGGACCCCATGTATATAAAATAAATGTGTGATTCTGCATGGATAGCCATACATTTTTGTTGTCTTTTAGTGGTCTAAAATGAATGTCAGGATTTTAATTGAAATTAATTGTGGCTAAAGTACAAATAGGCAATGTATGTGTTTTCTTACTCAGCGAGCTTAGGCAGGGATCAGGAGATTAGTTGGATCAAGCTGATTATTTTAGAAAGGCTAATAAAACCATGTGTTATATAGGTCATTTTCTGGGCCATGGAAATAACTTTATTATAGTTCTATTAATGTCTTCCATTTGTATAACATTTTATTCTTAGAAAGTGAATCATTATTTCGTTACCCTTTGTAGTGTGTGTTATTTGTGATGAAATTGCGTGTTCTCCAAAAATTTTACCAGAATGTGTTCATTATAAGTCCTCTCCGTGTGTTGACTCTATGTCTACAAGCTGAGTCTTTACACATAGTGTAAAAGAAGTAGAAATACTGTTTTAAGACCCGAGTAGTGAAGCAGCTGTTTTTGCAGGTATCTTGTGGTCTGTAATCCTTCAGAACAAGACCGAATCTCAGTGGTCTCAGTCTATGTGAGTTCCCCCACAGCACAAGTGTCTTCTGCTTCCGGAAAGCCTGTGGAAATTCAGATGAGTGCAGTTTGGAATACAGCAACTACTATTTCACAGACAGCCTATGAGGTACGTTTTCGCCATAGAACTTAAAGAGGCACCATTAAAAAAGCATAGCCAGTATGTAGTTTATATATGTATCCATGCTCCCTTTGAGTCATCACATTGGTGTATGTGAAGTGGTTAAAGTTGTGGATACCAGGGGATTTAACTGACCAGTTAAATGACACTAAAGGAAAAGAGATCCTGTGTTTCCTAGAATACTAATATCTTCTTTAGTGTGTATATCACATGTTATTATTAGTATGTTATTAGCATGTATATTGTATATCTTTGTAAGTATTGGAACTTTTTCCTGAAGTAATGAAGTCATCATTACCTAAAAATTTTTGAAATTCTTTGTTTAACTCAATTCAGTAACAATTATGCACACTGAAGTTGAGATAAATAACACCTTTTCTAAATAACTTAGGTCCTTTCAGCGTTTCATTGCAAAGGTGACGTGACACACCATAAAAGAAGGACTTCCTAAAATAGAGGAAGGTGCTTTTTACCTGAGATACAACTGTGGAAAGCCTGGCCTGAAGTAATAGACATTTTTGGAGAAAATTTCTTAAAGTAATATTAAACTGGACCCCTGCATCACTAGAAAAGTTGAATTCTTGGAGTCTCGAGTGCAAATTAAACTGTACTTCTGAAGACGCAGCCAAAAGCTAGGAACTCTAAATGAGAATTACTTTGCTTGTTAAAAGCCATTGCTGGCTGCTTTCATAAATTCATAATCCTTTAGTTAGAAAGGAGAAGATAATAGAAGTTTTGGTCAGATGTTACAGGAAACAGCCTATCTAGAAAAGGGAGGAATAGCTCCTAGAAGGCAGAGGTCATGACTTACAGTGTGTGTGCATCCTCTGTGCTTTGTGCATTGTCTGCTGGACCCCAGGCATTCGATGGCCACTGTTAGCCTGCCTAATATTTATAGTATTACATTTACCACTTTTATTTTTAATGTACTTGAAACCATAGTATAAAAAGGGTCCTGATAATTAGGAAAAATCGTTGTTCACCTAAAGCTCCTACCTTCATGAAGCATTTTCTCCTCTGAGCATCCATTAAGAGCACCATAGGACAATTGAGGTTGCTCGTATAATTTCATATATTGAATGAAAGCATTCATGCCTTTGATAGTCCTACCAACCTGAAGTTATTAGATTCCCTGGATAAATGGAAATGTGGATACTCTACCCATAAATTCTCAAAACATCTTTAGAGTATTAAATTCTTTTTAAAATACGGTAGTTTTTTTGTTGTTGTTCTTACTAGATGTATAAATCCTTTTCTTTCAGTAGATTGCATTTCTCTTTAAAAAAATTCTCTCCTCTGTCTTTTAAAGATCTCCTTTCTAGTGCAGATGCCACCACTCGGACTGAAAGTGTATAGAATTTTGTAATCAGCAAGTTCAGACCCACATTTAGCTGAGTATGTGCTGCATAATGGTAACGTAAAAGATAAAGGAATTTTCAACATGAAGAATGTAAAAAGTACTGAAGAAGATATAACTCTAGAGAACTCCTTTGTTAAACTTCGGTTTGATCAGTCTGGGCTTTTGGAGATATGTTCTGAATAGTTTCCAAATTCATGGAAGGCTTATCACTTTTATTATAATATGTGCAGATTATGTATGCAGAGGGGGGAAAGTCGATGCAAATACTCTGGGAGAAAGGATGGATGAGCTATATGTATCTGATATATGTGGTCCACTGTGACCACTTGCTCCTAACAAGGGTGGTCTGTGGGTGGTGCTGCTCCGTGAACTGTTACTGGTCCACAAGATAAGTATAGAAGCTGTAATGGTTGAGAAAAATGTTTGTGGAAACTCTGAAAGCACAATGACACAATAAATTTATGCCTACTGAATCTAATAATAAAAAATTTGAGTGTATATTTGGTATATCACTTTAAATTTAATTTTTCTAGTAATTCACTCTTATTGTACTTCACAAAAATATTGGTCCATGCATACTGGAAATAAAAAAATAAACCTGCTTCTTCAGTACAGAAAGTTTGAGAAGCACTGGTCCACATCTCTTAATTTGTGTATCTCTTTCTTCCTTAATGAAGTGTGTTCTTTTTGTTTCTATTGTGAAAGTTTTAAATTCTAAGTATTAGCTATAAAAGTATACTTTTAAATATAAGATTTTGGGTGTTCATCCAAGAATCGTGAACATTAGAGGCTGAATGTTAGCATTTTTCTGTCTGTCTTGAGGTTTTTTGGTGTTTTTTTTTTAATCAACATATACATGGAACCCGATGCAACATCATTAAAATCTTAATATAGTAAGTTGCTTTTAAACATTGTTTTTATCCTTAGGAAATGATAAGTAAAGAAGACAGTAAACATCATGAAGTAAAAGTGCAATTTTCATGGTATGGAACCACCAGTAAAAAGGACAAAAGTGGTGCCTACCTCTTCTTACCTGATGGGGAAGCCAAGGTAAGTGCCAATGAACTGAGCTGTGAATAAGCATTTATTGAAAGAGTAATGAAGAAAAAAATAAGTTCATCTCATTATTTTGTCATCTGTTAGGTATAGATGAGTTGGTTCCACTATTATATTTCCTTATTGACACTTGGCAATCGGTAGTCGTGAGTGTTAGGTAAACAAATAATTTTTCAGGGTTGGAATTCATTAAGGTGCTACAATGAACAGTTGCTCTCCATGGAAAGAAGCCAGATTTGTTGGAGGGTTCAGGTGCTGTTGTGGTGTTCTGTGTGGCACAGCACATATACAGAGACAAATTATCTAGCCATAGGAGAAAAATAAATTGTCCAGTGGGCCATTTTTCTCCTTAACTTTCAGCACTTTAAAAAACAAAAAAAATTTCCCTCCCCTTGACTGTAAAGGTGTAATAATATATACAAATTTTGGCACATTTTTGAAAATGCAGAAAACTGAAGAAAACAATAAAATTTACCAACTATTCCAAAGGCCATGCAAACCACTGCCAACATTTTGATGTATTTTTTATTGTCTTACTATGCATATCCCTTTCTCCCCCATTTTCACTGTTGTGACAGTGCTCACAATCAAATGGTATATTCTTCGAAAACACATTTTTAATATATACTGTTGTGATTAAAGGTCTGAGGGTCCAATGTCTAACATGGTGACTGTAGTTGATAACACCGTATTATATGATATGCTGAGAGAGTAGAACTTAAATGTTTTCACACACACAAAAATGTATATATATGTAAAAAAAAAAAAAAGAATTTCCTATTGTTGCATATGTAGATTTTCTCCCAATACTTCACTACTGTAACATTGTGATAAGCTTTCTTTGTAGCATTCTTTTTATTTTATTTCCTGAGAATAACTTTCTAGAAGAGTTATTTTGTGTCAGTGGATGAGGCCTTTAAGACTTGATACAGGGGCGCCTGGGTGGCTCAGATGGTTAAGCGACTGCCTTCAGCTCAGGTCATGATCCTGGAGTCCCGGGATCGAGTCCCGCATCAGGCTCCCTGCTCGGCGGGGAGTCTGCTTCTCCCTCTGACCCTCCTCCCTCTCCTGCTCTCTGTCTCTCATTCTCTCTCTCTCAAATAAATAAATAAAATCTTTAAAAAAAAAAGACTTGATACATACTGGGGCGCCTGGGTGGCTCAGTTGTTTAGCATCTGCCTTCGGCTCAGGTCCTGGTCCCAGGGTCCTGGGATGGAGCCCCGCATCAGGCTCCCTGCTCTGCGGGGAGCCTGCTTCTCCCTCTCCCACTCCCCCTGCTTGTGTTCCCTCTCTAGCTGTGTTTCTCTCTGTCAAATAAATAAAACCTTTAAAAAAAAAAAAAGACTTGATACATACTATTTCTCTGTCCTCTAAAGTGACTGCATAAATATTCGCTCCCACCAGCATTTTTGAGAGTAGCTCTCTAATATACCACTCCAAGCACTGAGAATCAGTCATATCAAAAGCTTTACCTATAATAATGGGTGAAAAATATTTTACTGTTAAGTTTTTGTGATTATTAGGGAAGCTAAACTTCATACATTTATTTCTCTCTCCTATATCTTTTGTGAGTTTCATATATAAGTTCTTTGACCATTTTTCTACTGGTATGACTTACGGATCTATAAGCATTCTTTATATATGGTAAAAATTAATCCTTTTTCCTATATACTGCAAAATGTTCCATCAGTGTGTCATTTAATTTAATTATCTTATGCTGTTATAGTATTTTTTTTTAATTTTTGTGTAGTCAGTTCTGTATTTTTTTCTTTAGAACATCTTCCTTTGCTATTCTACTTATATAGGTTTTCTCTACTTCAAGATAAGTTAAATATTCTCCATATTTTGTTGCCTAGAAACCTGTCTCCTGCAGAAGTTACTGTTGTTCTTCAATTTCGAAAAACCTGTTAACCGAAATCAAATAATAGATTTTATTTTATTTTATTTTTTTAAAGATTTTATTTATTTATTTGACAGAGAGAGACACAGAGAGAGAAGGAACACAAGCAGCAGGGGTGGGAGAGGGAGAAGCAGGCTTCTCGCTGAGCAGGGAGCCCGATGCGGGGCTCAATCCCAGCACCCCGGGACCATGACCTGAGCTGAAGGCAGACGCTTAACGACTGAGCCACCCAGGCGCCCCAAATAATAGATTTTAAAGAATAGCATTGACCGTTCTAAGGAGTCTAGTTTTTTGTTGTTTCGATTTTTTTTTAAATCAGTGAGGAATTAAAGGTAAACTACAGCTCATAGTAGCCGTTCTAGGAAGGGTAGTGGATCCTAAGTATAAGCTGTATCAGTTTGTTCTCACTTGGACAAGAATTTGGTTGTTTTTTTTTTTTTTTTTTTTAAGATTTTTATTTATTTATTTGAGAGAGAGAGTCAGAGAGAGGGCACAAGCAAGGGGAGCAGCAGAGGGAGACGGAGAAGCAGGCTCCCTGCTCAGCAGGGAGACCGACGTGGGTCTTGATTCCAGGAACCTGGGATCATAACCCCAGCCAAAGGCAGACGCTTAACCGACTGAGTCACCCAGGCACCCCAGGAATTTGGTTTTGATTGACTGTTCTTATACCAAAGAAAACATGAAAAATAACAATACTTCTGGAATATTATGCATGGACAATTGTGACTAATTTATTTAAAATTCTTCTATCTTTAAATAGCTCTAATATTAAATTAAAAAAACAAGAGAATTATCATATATTTACAAAGAGAAAATAAAAGACTATCAGGGAGGCAGGTGGGTGCATCAGAAACAGGTAGGAGCCCAGAAATCCCCATGCCAGCTTTCATCTTCTTCCCTTACTTTTTAGCTATATGGTAAAATTAGGTCCAAGAACTTTGTAAACTCTTAATGCATTATATTAATTTCAGAATATTTTTTCTAGAACCAGAGAGGTACATTTGGAAGAAAATTTCACAGTTCTGAAAATCTGATGCTACTTAAGTAGTTCACAATGCAAGCCTAGCTTGTCATGCCATTGTTGAGCTTCTGCAGCCTGTAATGCTTAAGAAAATATAATTCCTTCAAAAAAAAAAGAGAAAATATAATTCTTCATAAATGCTTTCAATGTGTTCCTATGTCACAGAAGTATGTTCTGTTCCTGATTTTTCTTGACAACTAGATTCGAAATGACGAAACCTTAAACCAGTGGTTGCCATAGTTTTTTCAAGTTTGTAAATTTGCTTTATATTCAGCTAGTTCTTTCTAGTAAAAGGGCAGTGTGTTTTATAGACTAGTAAACCTAACTGTGATTAAGCAATTCTCTGAATCCTGCTTTCTGTTTGCTTAGATGACTCCCTGTGGTCATCCTTGCCACCTGCCCGACCCCTGAACATTAGGGGGCCACGGTTATAATAAACATTTGCCTTGGAAAATGTCACTGCTGTAGAATGAATGGTATTTCTAATAAATAGCACATGGACAATATAGAAGGGTTTTAATTAGAAATTTTTATAGCTGGGAGGGAATGTTTGTAGATCACCTAGGCCAGTCAAGTTGTAAACATTTTTATTTTCTATTTTCAGCACTTTTTGTCTAATGAAAAACCTTATACTCCATTTTTATAGCATGCACCTGTTCTGATACCTTGTAAGGTTTTGTTTTCACTTGAGATTGCAAATATCAGGTGGTATGTATTTGCCATTTGGGAAATGATAATAAACATCCCTTGGAAAAGTTAAAAGCTGAAATGTTTTTCTTAAAAATGTCATTTCCTCCTCAGCCTTATGTTTACACAACACTGCCCTTTGTCAGAGTGCAACGTGGAAGGTTTTACTCAGACGTGACTTGCTTTTTGGAACATGTTACCCATAGGGTCCGACTGTACAACATCCAAGGTAAGAAAACAAAGCAATAGCTGCGAAACATGTACTCTGGTTCTGGAATTCTTTGTGTGTCGTTTTTAATAAACTAGCAATTGGTTTTTTGTGTGGTTTTTTTTTTTTTGTTATGTTATGTTAATCACCATACATTACATCACTAGTTTTAGATGAAGTGTTCCATGATTCGTTGTTTGTGCATAACACCCAGTGCTCCATGCAGTACGTGCCCTCTTTAATACCCATCACCAGGCTCACTCATCCCCCCACCCCCTCCCCTCTAGAACCCTCAGTTTGTTTCTCAGAGTCCATCGCCTCTCATGGAGCAATTGGTTTTTGAACATGGTATTTATGGTGGTCTTTCTTAAACTTGTCATTATACTCACTGTGTGGTTTAAAAATATACTTAGCCTTTTGATAATCAGAAATGGTAAAACATTTAACTCTACATATGTATGTTCTTTCCCTATATATATCTCCTCTTACGTCTCATAATATTTGTCTTGGTCATGAGTTCATTAATTGGAATCTTTATTTCTAAGATCTAAAAACAGTGGGTTTTTTTGTTGTTGTTTTAATTTTACAAAATGGGAATTCTGTCAATTACGGCTTTCAGTTAGTAGATCATTGACCGTCTCTGACATGCACACACACCCCCCACGTATGGCCTGCCTTAAATATGGAATGTATTACAATAGCAGGTGTTACTGGAATTTAACTTTCTTTTAAGAAAAACGTTCGTTACTAGTTCTTTCTGTTTACAAGTCTTTACCTGGGAGAGTATAAAATCGGGCGATTGTTTATTGCTTTTAGGATGGGACTGATGAGCAGCATCTTTATCAACCAAGTGACAGTAAATAGGCTTTTAATCCTCTTAGGGACTTAACCATGGGCAGTGGTTCTTGTCCTTCCTTAGGATTTGGATGGAGCCGTGGCTCCCAGACACCCTCAGAGTTGCACATTTATGTTGGTTCATGTTGAATTCACTTTTTTTAGAATGGAGTACTTTTCCAACCACAAATTTAATCCTAGTAACCAGACCACTTAACCATGGTATCAACTCTCTTAGAAAAGGACCTCATAAAAATGCCACTTTAGATTCTTCTTTGCTGTTAGCTAGGCTGAAAAAGTTAGAAAAGGAAATAGTGTTTCCTTGAATCTTTATACCAGTAGATAATAAAGCGTTTGAAAACTAATGATAAAATATATGGGCAGGCGCTGTTTGCTTTTTGGGTTTTGTGGGGAAGCAAAGGGTACTGTGTTCAGGGAATGTTCACTTTGCTACCTACAAGAAAGTCTGAAATAATCTTTTATTGAGTTTTATTGAGTTTTCTAAAATCTCTGGTAAGCCAGAAACAATATTTTTGACCATCCTTTTCTACTCTTGCATAAGCCATTGTTCAACATCTCTGAGAGCTCTAAAATTATACCTTCAGCTACGGCCAGAGGTTTCATTTTATGGGTAGAAAGTAGCATCCCCATCACACAGGAGATGTGCTTATCTGCTTTTAGATTTGCTTAAAAAACTGTTGCTTGTAATGGAATGTTTCTTCCTTGAGTACAGCATGGCCCCCACTTTGGCCCAGCCTGTGACATCAAGCATGGTTTACTGTTGTTTTTCCTTAGGTCTACTTAGGAGGTAGGCTGTGTGACAGAGTTAATGCTGAAGCAGCTCGCCAGAGAATTCCTACTTCTCAGTCAAGTCCGTTTGCTTAATTGCTTTTCTTTTTGTTTAAATGAGTCTGTCACCATCATTGCAGCCTCAGAGTTTTCGCAGGTTGTCCAGGGGATCTGGAGCTCATCACAGAGGATGGTTTCCGTAAATTAGAGGGCCCTCTTCTGCTGCTGTGACTATAAGCTTAGTTTGCCGTCATAGCCCAGTGGTTGATTTGGAAATTAATAGGCTCTGACTTGCCTGTGTACTCAACCCAACAAACATGCATTTACCAGGCCCTAAAAGCTTTTCTTTTCTCCTCTTTCCTTCTCCCCAGCTAAGCAGTCCAAAATGTCCAATGGCTGACTAGTAGCCCCTTTGCAGAACCAGGAACCACCAAGATTTAACTGCCTCCCAGCCCTCCAAGGTGACAATGCCAGTGGATTGGTCAGTTAAGAAAGAGAAGTTGTTCTCAACTGGACGCTTAGAGTATTAGCATAACAAAAATAATAATAATAAAATAAGAATACAGACCTCGAATTGCCTCTGGATGTCACAATGGGTGGAATAAACAGGGTGAAGCATTTGGATGAGATTTCTGTAGCTTGAAAGCAGAAAGCTTCAGAAGTTGGTGGGAAACGACAGATAAATAAGTTAGGTATAACGTGAAGTTAACTTAGAGTGCTTCTCCAGATGGGTTTTACTGTTCTTGGCCTGGATTGAACCTGAAACCAGCGTGTATAACCATTCGAAGTGACATAGCGATCTTTATTTTTGCTCTCTCAAGCCCAGAGTGTTTATATTTTTTGTTTTTTTCCAACATGAAAGCGATCGGTGGGAGATGGAGATACCAGTTCACCTGAAAGGCTTTCATTCAAACTATACATCCTTCTATGTTTGTATCTGAGCCCCTCTCAACAAATCTCCCTCTTGGAAAAAATAAGCCCCGTTGTGGAGAGAGAGCCTCTTCTCAGTCGCCTTCCTGACCTCCCTCCATCTGTCGTTTTCTTTCACATACCGGTGCATGAAGGCTCAGGTTGTCTGGATCCTGGCTCATTGGGGTTTTAATTAAATCACTGGTCGAAACCTAAGGAAGAGATGTGAGGTCTTCAGGGTGTTTGGATGTCGACGAGTTCAAAGTGCCTGAATGGGGTCTGGTTATGCTGCACCAAAGCAGCCATACTGTGAAATACTTGAAAGCTCTTCGGTGTTTTAAACTTCGGCCTCATGTAAACCAGGTATCTGGGCGATTGATCAAAATCCATGGACAGGATGTAGCTTTTCGTCTTAGGTGTAGAGAAAACATCAGCCAACTTCCATGCTTTTGTCGAGTGGCTTGTGTTTAATATTTCTTGAAAGAACGTAAATACCTACTTTCAAATTTAACTTTCTAAATTGTCTTTGGATGTATGCTAATTGTGCCCCCTTTAAATAAACTGACCAGATGCAGTTATTCGGATGAGTATTAATGAATAGAGCCTGTTTGTTGTTAGTACCAAATTTATGAGCCAGAAAAAAATGGGGCTTGGGGGAGAGAAACTATTAATATTTTATGATTAGGTACTATAATGGTATTAGGTTACTAAACCATTAATTATACAAAAGATTTTATTACCTCTCAGCAACAAGGATAAAGAAACAGAAAGAGTTGATATTATGGAATATCTGTCTTTATTGAGAGTCTATATTAAATGTTTCAAATTCAGTTTACTTGAAATATTCTTTTAAAAAAACTAAAGTAATACAAACCTGATAAAGTATCCTTAAATTCCTCAGTCTCTATTTTAGTTACTCTTTGACCGTTTTCTCCCCCAAAGTAACCTTTGGCTCCAATTAAGCTTTGAGAGAAAACAAAAGCAAGAACAGAAATCAAACAGCACTTCTCAGATTATAAAAACTGTGTGGTCATCATTGATTTTGCAACAAACTGAGTTGGGAGGCGTAGGTTCAACCAACTTTGTTTTTTTGTTTTTTGTTTTTTTCTTGGTGTTTTATATTTAAGTTTTAGTGTCTATTTGTGTTCTCTCCAGATTCTGAAAATGGTCAGAGGTGCAGTTTAGAGTCCTCTCTTAACATCATTTAAGCTATTAAAAAACACTCTTGTGTTTCTTTTCATTATTGTTCAAACATTACATTCAAAACGTTTCTAGAAATATTAAATTAGAGGAAATCTTGTGCTCACTAGCTTTAAAAGCTCTACAAGATCAGAGGGATTTGAAAGAGTTCTAATGCAACACAATGTATCGCCTTCTATCAGGTTAAATAAGAAATCCATTTTGTAGCACCCATAATTTAATGAAATGCCCTTTTGGAACTATTTTTTTTTTAATTTTTCAAAGATTATATTTAGTTTGTAGAAAATAACATTTTTCTGGAGGAAAAGATGGGAGAAATGAGGATTAATTTTTCTTGCACTATAATCATCTTTCATTAAATTGAAGCTTTTCATGTCACTAAGGCTACTTTAGCTTTTTTTTGTTAATCTTGATTTGGAAGATAGAATGTGATACAGGCAGAAGCCCCTGTATCCCCTTACGTTATATTTGTTTCATCACAACAAGTGCATACCTTGCAGTGACATCATGATCAGTAAGTGACATTTGCTAGCTGTGGCTTCATTTGTCTTTGGAGTTGTAATTATTAGACTTTGGTGCCCTAGTTTTTTGACATCAACAGCTACTTTGAAGAATGAGGTTGCTATGGGTTACCAGTGTGTCCTGTACATTTTCACTAGCACAAGGTTCAGGTTCCAGATCGGTTAAAATATATACCTTCAAGCTTCCCCCCGCCTCTCCGCCCCAGGACTACGTTCTCCTAGGCGGGTGTTTGTGAATGAATGAGTATGTGTGTAAACCATGTTTCAACCCTTAAGAGAAATATCTAAATGCAATACTTTTGCCTATTTTCCACCAACATACTATGAAAGTACTATATGTAATGGATCTTGCTAAAAGAAAGCAAGTAGCCTGGAGGTAAAATGTAATGAACTGCCATCAAAAAGTATGGAAGAAAAGACTTTCCTTTGGCTGCAATGACTGAGTAATTTCCTTGCATGGGCACATTTAGCATTCAAAAAGAGGTCGCTTAGTTTTTCTCTGTTTTGAATATGTAATGTGATTGGATTCATAACATGACCCTTGACTTTTAGAAAGTCAAAATGAACTCCATCTAGTTAAACACATAAGAGAATCACACTGGGAATTAGAGGTCTGAATCCTCAGTTGTGCCTTGAAGCCAACCAGTGACCTTGAGTTTGTCCTTAGATTTCTTACGGACTCAGTTTCTTAAACTGTAGAAAGACTAGATAGATGGCCAATTAGGTATAACCATTAAAGAGTCTTCACAAAACTTAGTATTACATAAAGTCTCTGTTGTGCTTAACTCCTTGCTCCTAAATTCATCTTCTAAGGATGGTTGAATCTGGGCCTTCCATCCCTGGAGTCCTCCTCCTTGTAAACAAGGTCTCAGAGCTTCACTGAAGTTGTTTTTATTTCCATGAAAAGATTCATGAGGATATTAAAATGGTTTGCAATCAATCTCTCATTTTTTTCCCAGGACTGCATTCCATATTTAGTTTAAGAGTAAAAAGCATTAAGTAAGTTATGGCTAGGCAGACTTAGGTAATTCAGACATTTTTGGAATACCATAATATGCAATTGACTGCTAAGGATTTTTCTTTCCTGTTAATTGGAACTTTTAAAAATTGAAATAAGTAGCTATGTGTTGAATCTGATTATTCCCTACAGGCATGAAAGAGGAGGTTATTTTAAGGGACTATAAGCACATTCTGGCTACACAAATTGAGAACTCAGAGGTTATCTTGGGGGCTCGTTGACAGCAGCTGCTGTGTTGAAAGCATAGCTTCTTAGCAGGGAAGCATCCTCCCCCACAAATAAGTGTTGCACTAAACTCAGATGAAGGGCAGGGGGATGGGAAATATAGGGGGAGTATGGTGGTTAAGAGCTCAGACTCCAGAGTCCACGTACCTGCATGTCATCTCCAGCTCCTATCCCAGCTCTGCCGCTTACTAGCTAGCTGCTTGACCTTGCGCAAGTTATTACCTCTCTGTCCTTGGTTTTGTCATACTGAAAAAGGTGACAATAATAGAATCCACCTCACAGAAATGTTGGAAGATTAACTGAGTTAGTATACATAAAGCCTGGCACATATTATGTGTTGTGTCTCCTTAAGAGGTTGTGTAGGCTTTGGGCACCTGGGTGGCTCCGTCGGTTAGGCGTCTGACTCTTGATCTCAGCTCAGGTCTTGATCTTAGGGGTTGTGAGTTCAAGCCCCACATTGGGCTCCGTGCTGGGTGTGGAGTCTACTTAAAAAAAAAAAAAAAGAGGATGTGGGCCAGATGAATTAGACATAAGTGTTACAAAAGAGAGTAGCCATTGAGGGTTGGGGGTGTTGGGGAAGATTTGATAAAGGAAGTGAGCTGTTGAGATGCTATGTCTTAGAGAAATGTCATTTATATAGGCAGAAAGGAGGGAAAGAACATTACAAAGCGTGAAGTGGGGTTTTTTTTAATCAGACTCCTTTGTTCCTATTAGAATTTGAAAAACTATTACATATATTTAAGTTGGCATCTAGTTTTTATACATTTAAAGAATTGCAGATGTTTTTTTCTGGAATATAATAAATATTGACATTTTAAAATAAGCATATCCAGTGAGTAGCAATTTGATTTCCAAATCATGCATTTTTAAAAAGGCCTGAATAAGATCTTTAACAGTCAAATTTCACATCCTTATTTTCTCCTTGAACTCGTATTTCCATTCTACTTCCACAGAATTTTATCTTAATGTAATATTTTTATGCTTGAGAGTCTTGTTATTCATCAACCTTTCATTACTCTTATGAAATATATATGTATGTGTATATTAAGTTTAAAAATTCTATCATCCTAAAAGTAAGTATTAAATTTTTTCTGGATTGAGTTATAAAGATTATTAGTAGTATACAGTTGATCAAAACAGTCCCTGTATAGGGGCACCTGGGTGGCTCAGTCATTAAGCGTCTGCCTCCTGTATATTGCCATTTTGGTCATTTATTTCATGAACTTATAGGAAACTTTTTGCTCAGTGGATGAATCGTTTCTACCCTTTGTATCCCCATATGTTCATGTATCCATTGGTGAATGTTACTTATTGCTAGAATGAGATAGGTTTCAGCATCGATTTTCTTCTTAATTTTTGTTTTTATAAAGGTAAGGCCAAAAAATGATGTTACCATAAATAGGTGGGAATGGAAGGAGTTCTATTATAAGAATGTCATTCAGTCCCTTGAACTCCTTATGAGTTATGGTCCATAAATCACAGAATTGTCTATTGTCAAACTTGAGTTTCAATCAATTATTTTTAATGATCTACTGCCTGACAAATTGATTAGATACACCTTCAGTTTTGTTGAAGGCAAACAATAGAAAATCACATGTTTTGGAAAATATTTGTTACCCAGCCTTTAAAGTTCAACCAAACACCAGTATTGCAAATTGTCTCTGTTCAGCGTCCACTGGAGTTAGGATGAATGAGTGGTATGCTACTGATTCTTTTTTGTTAATTCAAGAGAAGGAACGGTAAAAGTGTGATTAAAAAAAAAAAAAGAAAAAAACAAGGAAGAACTGCTTGCCTCCATAGCAAGATCAACTTGAGAAGTAAGAGTACACAGAATCCAGGCTTCCTGCATTAAGCTACCTTGGAAAGGAGCATGTTTGGGAGAGCGGGAAGTAGGCAAGTTCAGAGTGACTGTCAGTGTGGAGAGTATGCGAACAGACCATTATGAGTATTCTAGCATTCTTCCCTCGCTTGTCCTGGACCAGCCCCAGCTTGGATCGTTGGGAAGGGAACAGGAAAGCTCTACAGTGTTGTGAACTGTTTTATTCACTCCCCGTGGAAGTGCTTTCGTTAGATCTTGTCTGTTTTGGATTTAAAAAAATGTTACTGATGTAGATGTTGTATTCCCTCCAAGAGAGAGCTTCCAAAAAACCTATTGTTTCTTTTTTTTTTTTTTTTAAGATTCTATTCATTTATTCATGAGAGATAGAGAGAGAGAGGCAGAGGCAGAGGGAGAAGCAGGCTCCCAAGGAGCAGGGAGCCTGATGCGGGACTCGATCCCAGGACCCTGGGATCATGACCTGAGCCGAAGGCAGACGCTTAACGACTGAGCCACCCAGGTGTCCCAAACCTATTGTTTCTTAAAATCAATGCTTAATAGGACCAAAAAAAAAAAAGACAGCTTTCAGTGTTATTGTGTGTTTTTTTCTATTACTAGGTCTTCAAGTATATTGTAGTTAATTGGTGTCATCTTTAACCAAAAATTGCAATCCATGGAATCAAAATGCTCTACTTTTCCTATTATGCATTTACTTTTGTGTCATTTTAAGAATTACTGAAATGAAAAGCCTAAAATATGTAGACTAGTGCCTTGCTCATGATAAGTTGATCAATAAGTCGTAGTAGTTATTTATCAAGTGCTTTAGAAATGAAACGAAGTGGTGCATCATCATTTTCTTAAATTCAAGACTTGGAATGAAATTTACTCAAATTTATATTCATGAAAGCAGATGTTAAAATTTTCACTTGTGGAGAAATAGTCAATATGAACATTTACAGACCTGGAAATCAGCAAGTACCTCAGAGGATAAATTAGATCTTACAATGGATAGGCAAGTTGAATAAGTCAACATGGACAAAAAGGTCATCTAGTTATGGGAGTTATTACCATTTTTATTCTTGGTACTTTCAGATATGAGTACAGTTTTTAAAAATGATAATATTTGCTTTTTTAGAAACATCATCTCCATATTGTCCTACTAAATTTATCATTGTTGCGAGAATTGTCATTTATGTGTTGAGTGAAGCAGTGTGTATTAGTTAATAACCCTAAGCGTCAACTCCTGGTTAAGTTGGGTAAGTTCGGGGGCACCTGGGTGGCTCAGTTGTTAAGCGTCTGCCTTCGGCTCAGGTCATGGTCCCGGGGTCCTGGGATCGAGCCCCGTATCGTGCTCCCTGCTCAGCGGGAAGCCTGCTTCTCCCTCTCCCACTCTGCCTGCTTGCGTTCCTTCCCTTGCTGTGTCTTTCTCTGTCAAATAAATAAAATCTAAAAAAAATAGAATAAAAAAGATAATAATTTTTATGTATACAAATAATATATATGTATACTCTTTTGACAAAAGTGTCACACATTATAGTATATGTATGTAATGTAAAATCCCTCTAGAATCTGTGCGTGGTCCCTATCCACTACTCAAGAGAGGTAATCAGATACCTGTGTGCACCCTCGGATCACTTGCATTCTCTCTCTCTATCTCCTCTCTCTCTCTCACACACACCTCTCTTGCGTGCATATCTGCAGAAAGGTATAGTATTGTGTTTGGTTTTAGCAAAAAGTTCATCACACTGTACAAATGCTCCATTCACCTCTTGCATCAGATATCTTCCTTTGCCGGGGCAGAGAGCTACCTCATTCATTTGCTACAGAGCAGTCCAAAACGTGGATGTGCTGGTTTTATTATTCATTTTTCTGTTGGTGGGCATCTAGCCTGTTTCCCCATGTTTCTACCCTTGGCACCAGTGCACAGTGAACATGCTTGTGCTTGTGATTAGTGTTCATCTTAGGTAAATACGTGAGATCACAGTGTCTTTAATTAGTATATATTACTTTATTGGCTTCTAAAGTGACCGTGACATTTTTAAAGAAAAGATTTTGGATTGTTTTGAAGAAGTTTTGTATTCTGGCAAGCCTGTCCCATAATTATTTTTTATTATTTTTATTTTATTTTACTGATAATGTATTTGTCTCCTTTAGGTAGCACTTGCAGCATATCATCCCAGATCAGTACCCTCTCTCTTTCTTAAAAAATAACCTGGAGGTCTCCTTTCTACTTAGAGTCACTGCAAAGCTTCTCCAATCCATGGTCCCAAAGTAACTTTAACATTCTCTAGTGGTCAATTTGCCAGTGAGACATGATGGCCAAGAGGCTTAGTGCTGGTTCTGTCAGCCTTGTGATCTGGGGCAAGGTATGTTCTCCTAGGCTTAGGGTCAGGATTGAATGAGTTACTGTATGTAAAGCATATGGCGGGGCATATGGTACATAGCGAGGACTCAGTAATTGTTGGCTGATTCTTCCATGTAGCTGCTGCCCATTACTCAGCAAACACTATCTGCCTATTATGTGCTGGGAGCATAAAGATAAATAAGACATGGTCCCAGTGCTTGAGGAGCTTACATTCTAACATGCATGTGTTTGCTCAAAATCTAAGTACTTATTCCCTTCTTTCTATTTAAACTCTGTCCATGGCCTAGTTTGCCTTCCTCCCATGTCAGCTGACATCTGCATCATGAAGGACAGCCTCTCACATCTTAACTCATTCTCTTTAATGGTGATTCAGCACCTACTACATCCCCAAATTATTGTTAAAAACTGGAATGCAGAGATGGTGTGTAAGACAATCTGTAAGGAGCTAACAGGCTCCAGGGAGGAGAAAAAAAAAAAAAAAAACAAAACTTCAGAGTTCTGCAAGACTCTTTCCGCTTCTCTATGATGGCTTTCCACCTGTGGACTTGCTCTGTTTTTACCTTGCATTGCCTCTGTTAATAAAGATAAATAATCTCCTTTCTCTCTTTCTGGGGACAGAGGGTGAGGTGTTAGCAGCAAGGGAGTTCTTAATTCTCTGTCTTTATCAATGACATAACTCTTTGGACTACGCTTGTTAGGTAGGAGCTGTTTTCTTTCCCAGGACTGAAGAAAAACCAGAGGGGCTTAGAAATTCCTGGCCATCCATGCCCAGGTGGAACCAATTTGGTAAAAGAACCTTTTGCTGCAAAGATTCTGCAGGTCACTGAGACCGATCGGTTCATACCCATGCTTCCCAGGGAGTTCTCCCCTCAATCCCATGAGCTTCTTTGGGAATGGCACACTTTAGGGAATTCTTGACCTAGAGTAGGAAAAGGTAGCAGTCCTTTATCCCCCTCACATAGATTCTTCTTTAAAAAGTAATAAATTACCTTTGATGACTCAGGGATACCTCCTTGCTTTGATTACCATTACAAGATTTATTTGGTTTGTTCATAATAAGTGTATTAGGTTTGATCTTACTTTAAAAGCCTGCCCTGGCACAGATGTCTTGCTGAACTGTGAATGGACATCGAGGCTCCTTTTAAAGGAGACTTAAGCATTTGTTGCCACAACCGGATCTGAGCATAATACTGAGCTCAAGAAAGATCATTTTCTCAACAGAAATAATTTATTATTGCCAGAGGTAATGTGAAATTATTTATTTTTTCTTGAAGCATGTTTTTTGTAAATGTTTTCCAGAGATACGTGACTTGAAATTAATGACACTCTCCTTTGTAAAGACTTTATTTCATTTCATGTACTCTATTGACCCCCTGGGAGAATATCCAGTCTAGAGAGGAGAAAACGGACATGGTGCCAAACAGCCACGAATGCCTCCAGTAGATGAGGTGTTCGCCTGAATGCTTCATGGGGGACTTCATCCCTATGCTGTATTTTTTGTTTTTTGGCATCTTTGGTTCATTTGTGGAAGCTTGTCTGTTAGAATTCCATATACATTTCATTGGCTTTGAAAGATATTGGGGTTGACATAAACCTACTGAAAGGAAAGTTTGCATCGAAAGTAATACATTTCCTAGTCAAAGAAAACACCATTGTTCTGGCATCAGTGGATGTGATTTTTGTTTTCTTTTAACTTCCCAGTAGTAGTGAAGCTATTTGGGTCAGTTATCTGGTAATTGTCAGAAGGAAAGTTATATGTATATTTTACTGGTTAGTGGTTCAGACTGGCCATAACGTGGGAGGGAAAAGAAAAGGACCTTCTTCCCCCACACATGAGGTCATACTGCTCATCACAGCTTTATGAACATAGTAAGAAACTGAAGTCATCTCTGACTGAGGTTGTCGAGTTGGAGGCGTAACATCTCCCAGAAAAGAACTTCTGTGAGAATTCTGAAAAATCTGTTGATGGAGGCTTCTGCCCATTTAGTATTGTCAGCATATTACTATTGATGTCTTACAATTTCCGGTGTACTTCTCACATAAACCTATAGTGCCTCAGCTAGCTGCATTTTCATTATTTTCCACCAGTCCCACCGATTCAAACTTCCTTCCTTTAACTGTTTGCTTTCATCTTCTCTAAGCCCTGGGGATTCTTCTTGGCTTCCAGAAAAAGTCCTCCTTACTCCCTTCTCCCACTCCCCATTTCTCTTTACATAGCCTTCTTTGTCTAAAGAGTGTCCTGGTGATCGGCACGCTGTGACAGAGTGTGTGTGAGGCCTGGTGGGTAACGACTGACAACTGCAGGTACGTGTCCAGGGCTCTTAGAACCTTAAAAACCTTCTGCCGTATGAAATAGGATAGGGCCAGTCTTTCTTCTTTTGATTGCTTGCTTTCCTGATTGCTCTTTTGTAGAAGATCCAGTATCTCTTCTACATACTCAGTCTGTATTAGGAGTGTTGGATTTCTCCATAACTCCCCTCCCCGTCTCGGAAATAGACCCAAGGCTTCACTCAGGACCAGAAGATATAGTTAGGGTGGCATGACAGATAGAAATTAGTGAAAAGTTTAGGCTTATCCAAAAAAATAAATGTTTGAGACATCTGGGACTTCTTCAAGCTGTCCTCTGCTTTATATAGCAAAGGACAAAACGAATCACTCCATAACAAGGGGTCTTAAGAGATACCAAACTCAATTAAAATTGATTTAACTTGGGGCACCTGGGTGGCTCAGTCGGTTAAGCGGCTGCCTTCCGCTCAGGTCATGATCCCAGGGTCCTGGGATCGAGCCCCGCATCGGACTCCCTGCTCGGCGGGAAGCCTGCTTCTCCCTCTCCCACTCCCCCTGCTTGTGTTCCCTCTCTCGCTGTCTCTCTCTGTCAAATAAATAAATAAAATCTTAAAAAAAAATTGATTTAACTTCTGGGGAGCTGTCCAGATTATACTCCACAAATACTAATATGATAATATCCATTTTAGCCATAAAGCATCTCATTGGATCTCGTGTCTCTTTTCCTAGATTATAGATCATGGGCAGTAATAGACTGTCTCTCGAACCAACAGAGTGTAGATCTCACTGCTTCAGATTTCCAGCACGGAAGGCGAGCCGTGAAGAAGTAGGCTCACATGGCTCTGTTGGAGAATGGCCGTACACGTGACAGGCGGCCTGGCCTGGAGTGGGGCTAACCTTTTCTCATTTAAAGTTCTCTTTTCCCTCCAGAACTCATTGGAGAATCATTTGCATGTTATATTTCATCTGCGTTTATCTCATCCCAAGCTCTTCATCCTTCTGTTGAGTTACATGTTCTCCGGAGTAAATGTTTTCTACTGTCTGACAGTGTAAAAAAAAAAAGAAAGAAAGAAAAGAAAGAAAAAGGTGAATGGTGGCACAGTTAGCATGAAAAATGGTGAAGATAGGAATAGAAAACGGGAAAATGTATGTCACTCTGGAAGTTCTGTACAGTATAAGAAAAGTGGAGCAATCAATTTCTATTAACATATATATTCTTTTAAATTTACGAATAGACAGACAGTCTGTGGAAGTGTCCAATATCGTGGACATCTGAAAAGAACATAACCGTGAGATTGCAATGAGAATTTCTTCTAGCATAAACAGTCAAAACAAATTTTATACTGACCTGAATGGATATCAGGTAATTTTCCCTTAAAATGTCTAAGTAATAGCTGTGTTAGTGTGTAACTTTTATATATGGTAGTGGGCCAGTTAATTTTGGATCCTTTGAAAAATATGCTTAAGTTTACAAATTATTTCTAAAGGAAAACTGAATTTTAACAGGTACTTATAGGTTCTATATTCAACCAGATGTCCAAAGTTAGAACAGATATTTGAGAGATTGGTTTGTAGAGCATCTGATTTACGGAGGTAGTTTTTTCAAAGGCAGATTTGGTGACCATTTGCATGTTAAATGCCTTGACACCAAAATATATCTGAATTTGTTTAATAGAAAGGAAACATAATTAGGGATTGGTGGAGTATGTATTTTTCCCCTCATAAAGAAATGGTATGTGTGGAGGGCGCCTGGGTGGCTCAGTTGGTTAAGCGACTGCCTTCGGCTCAGGTCATGATCCTGGAGTCCCGGGATCAAGTCCCGCATCGGGCTCCCTGCTTGGCAGGGAGTCTGCTTCTCCCTCTGACCCTCCTCCCTCTCATGCTCTCCGTCTCTCATTCTCTCTCTCTCTCAAATAAATAAATAAAATCTTAAAAAAAAAAAAAAGAAATGGTATGTGTGTATTTAATTTATTACATATATACTTTTAAATGTATAATGTAATAATGGGCTCTTTTAAATTTCAGGAAAGCTCTTTCCCTCTTTTTATCAATAATGTATGTGTATTTACCTTTATGCACACACTTGTGTACATATACATAGACAAAGAAATACAAGCACATATATAGAAATGTGGGCAGGGATGTATTTAATCAAAATGTTCACAAAATAGTTTGAAATAGTAATGAGAAAATTGACTCAATTTTTTTCAGATTGTTAGCTCTCTAATTTAATAGGGCTCTTTTGATTGTTACATAAATTTCTATATTCAGAGTATATGTGTGTGACAACATAGCTTTGAAATACTACCACTAAAAACATTAGCATGTTTTTGAGACATTAGCATTTTAGAAATTTCTGGCTATGAATAGAAATAATTTCACAACAAATGCTTTTACTTTGTCTGATTTTCAACTGGGATGAGTGGAAGGGGTTGTGATAATTTTTTCTTCTACAATTTCCTGCAAAGGTTAAATTTAAACCTTTTCCAAAGCATAAAAATTGCATTATACACTTTGAATTTACATGTTAATTCTACCACAGCTGTTTGGTTTTCAAATGAAGCCCTGACTTTATGGTGATTCATTTTCCTTGTGTACAAAAGAAACTCTTTTCTTAAAATCTTACAAAAGCAATTATTTGTATGTGTGGGTGTATACATGAATGAAAAAAACTTAGTAAAAGTGAATAAACATGTGAATTTTCTTTTCAAGGATCGAGCATTTGAATAAATGGGAAAATATTATTTCTAAACTTCTACATTTCTAAATTTATGACCTAAATATTTCTGCTTCTAAAATAGGCCATTTTTTAAGCCTTGGAAAGAGTAGTCCTTGAGCAAAACTAGAAATCTAGACCAACAGGTAGGGAGTGAGGGTGGCAGCCCTATAGTCATGACAGTGTGAATGTCCTTTTCAGTGAGTATACAAGTTAATTTGATTGGGAAGATCCAGATTGGAAAGGAGAAATGGAAAATTCTTTGAAACTCTCTCTTCTTTTTTCTTTCTTTTTTTTTTTTTTTAACATTTTGCAGTTGTTTCTTCAGGTTCATAATTTCCTGGGCCTGTGATACAAATTACCACAAAATGGGTGGCTTAGAACAACAAAATTTATTCTGTCATGGTTCTGGACACCAGAAGTCCCAAATCAAGATGTCTTCAGGGCCACACTCCCTCCAGAGGCTCTAGAGAAATACTCTTCCTTGCCTGTTGGGGCTTCTGATGGGCTTGTAGACCCATCACTCCACTATCTGCCTCTGCTGTCCCAGAGTCCCTGTCGTATTCTCCTTGTGTTGCCATGTGTGTCCTTTCGTGTCCAGGTTTCCCGCTTAGAAGGACACCAGCCCTTGGATTAGAGCCCACCCTAATCCACTATACCTTATGTCTGTAGAGATCCTATTTCAGAACAAAATCACATTCACAGGTTATGGATGACCATGAATTTGGGGGACACTATTCAGTACAACCAGTAAGTTAAAGGATGCACTACAGGGTTGTTGTAAAGATTAAAGATCATATTTGTGAATGCCCGTACTTTGTCTCGTTATAATGGGCACTCAATACTATTACATTAACTTTGTACTCCTTTTCTTCTTGAGTGTCATGTCAGACTTGCATGAGCTGAACAGGAGAGATGTCATTTTTATGTGGTGTGAATAAGATACCTCATAACAAAGTCTCTGTTTGATGTTTCCTCCTGAGGTTTGAGGGACTCTCCTCAGCCCCAACCAGCTTAGTGAATTTTCGGTCAAAAAATAAAATAATGTATTTCATGCATTCACATACCAGACCAAGAAAAGTTAAAATATGGAACTACCTACATTGACACTAAACAGGAAGAATAAGCACTGAAGAGTTTTTAAATATAAATATTAATTTGATTATTTTAATGTAATATGTTAGAGGATTTGATAAGGGGATCTGTGGTATTTATTAAAACTGATTCAAGAATTATAAGAGAGATTTTTTGAAAGGGGATAGAGAGCTATTATGCTTAGCATTCATTACAAAAGCAGTATGTTAGATTTAGATGAGAAATGAATACTTGATACCTTTATAATTTGTTTTATGCAAATATTGGAAAGCTAGAAGACTTTTGTTAAGGATTTTTATTCTGAATTTAAATAGGAATGCCTATTTTAAGAACCTGGATAAGTTCTACCTTTCTCACCTAAAAGTTTTCTAAGATCCTCCTTATTTTTTTTTTTCATATTGTTTGAAAGAATGTTTTAATTCCTAAATTAGCTCTTCCTTTGAACAAGAAAGGAAGCTATACCTTTTTCTTTTTGGAAGAAACGTCATCTGTAGTCAGTACTAATTTTTTAAAGTACATCTGTAAATATCCCTTGATTTCTTTTTTTTAAAGTGAACTGTTTGGTCTTATAGATTCAGCCCAGAATGACGATGAGCAAATTGCCTCTTCAAGCAAATGTCTATCCGATGACCACAATGGCCTATATACAGAACACCAAGCATCGCTTGACATTACTCTCAGCTCAGTCTTTAGGGGTTTCAAGTTTGAAAAGTGGTGCGTGTTGTTTGGATTCTTTTTTGCTCTTACAAGTTTCAGTTCCAAATGTATAATTTTTCTGTTGGTCATATTATTAATTATCATCTTCAGACACCAGCTATTAGTTAATTTTGGTTTTGTGAGAATAACATAAAATAATGTATTTCTTCAATCTTCTGATGAAGAATGAGGGACCTAAAGCTCCATGAAACCATGGCTTCTTAAAGATAATTTTTCTCTCCTGATAGCTCATTGTTTGCACAAGCCTCTGTTGTTGTCATAATGGAATGGCTGTGGAAACTCTCCCAGAAGCCAAAGAGGAGAGGGAGCTGGGGTAAAAGTTAGAAATTCCCAGAGTTGCCTAAGTTCGCAAAGGCGGGACGTAACAGTTCAAACCTAGGTCCTTCTCTGAATCGTATCGTTCTAGGGCACTTCTACCCGAAAGAAGAAAGGGAGTTGCAATGATACAGCTAGGCAGATAAAGAGGTGACAGACACAACTTTAAGGATTCCAAAAGATAGAACAAGATGGAAAGAGAAAATAAATCGTAAGCACAGATTAATTTTTATAAAACCTTCTATGGAGAGGCGTATGTCCTTTATAATATATATTTTTTCATTATCATTTATATGTAGTCAAAGTGCTCTTCTTTCTTACATATTAAGAGTTGCTAAGACAAATGTCTTAAGGAGCCAGGCAGATAATAAAGGTGTGCAGGTACCTGACGTACCCTTTGCCCCAAACCCACTTTTTTTAATTGGGCATATACATACATTCCATATGTCCACCCACACAAAAAAGCATACTACTCATCTTCTTTTGTGGCTTTCATTACACAGACTCATGAGATGATGCCATAAAGATATTAACGCTGTTAGAAAAATAATAATGGCCTCACATCAGGGATGCAGCAGGGAGTGGTGGGGCTTCGGCAAACTGGGGCACACCATTCCCAGTGAACGGTGGGGCAGCCGCTGCTCAGCGCCAGGTTGTTGTCACCATGGGGAAAGGGGCCCAGGGTTGCCAAATTTTTCTGCTTCTGAAGAGCCCAGGAGTCTGGAGTTTTTTATGTTTTTATTTTTATTTTTTTGGAGATTTTATTCATTTATTTGACAGAGAAAGAGAGAGACAGCGAGAGAGGGAACATAAGCAGGGGGAGTGGGAGAGGGAGAAGCAGGCTTCCCAGGGAGCAGGGAGCACAATATGGGGCTCGATCCCGGGACCCCGGGACCATGACCTGAGCTGAAGGCAGCCGCTTAATGACTGAGCCACCCAGGCACTCCATATGTTTTGATTTAAAAAAAAAAATAAGTCAACTATTTATAGATTGGACAACTTCACATAAAATTCCTAAATGTGGTTTAGGGACAGAGGAGCTTTATTTCTCAGCTTGCCTTTGTCAAGGGAAGTGACATAACTGTCTACTCCATGATTGCTCCAGTCCTAATGTCTAGTTCCCTATTTAAGGACCCAGCTTTGAGAATTTAAGGCAACGTTTAAAAATGGGGGGCTCAAGAGTCACACCTGGCCCAGGTGCCCCTGCTACAGACAGCCAAGCACCCTAGCATTTCAGTACCTACAAACAGAAGAACAATTTGAGTACAGCCCAGGAGATTTACTGAGTGTCACATATTATGAGGGCTAACATTTGGAGGCAGGGAGAAGAGAGAAACTGCCAAGAGATTGATGTACTCATTTGGGTGTGACATGATCAAGCTCTAGATGGCCAATTCGTCCCAGTGCCTGAGGAGCACATTCTAGACAGTTGTGTTCTAAAATAAATATGGAGGTAGTAACAACGAAAATTCTGACCATCACTGGCAGTTTTATGTACTGGGTACCTAAATTGAGAAGAAAGAACTAAACAGAGTTGGATTGACTGTGTGAAAATAATAGTTATTAAAATATTTTATGTATTGCTCTTTTATGCCAAAAGATCATTTAGTACTGTAACAAATGTGAATGAGTGGATGGATGAATATGCATATATTTTTATGTATGACTAGGGTTTTTTTTAGTGTAAATATATGACTGTGGCTCTGGGTGGTTTTTTGCTTTGTTTTGGATAGGGTTTTTTGGTTTGTAGTCTCATAGCCTAATTCTTAGCTTACAACTTAACCTAGAGGAGGTGTGGAATTACTGCACAGCCAATGAAGGAACCAAATATGACCTCTTCTTGAACTAGAGGAGAGAGGATAGTTGATGCCACTAACTTAATACCAGGGAGGGAAGGGGGTACGTGCTGGGTGTCTCCAAATCCTGGGGTTTCTTCAGAGAATCACCAGATACCAAGTAACCAAAACGCTTAGTCTTTAAATCCTTTTTAGATTCTACACATCTGTATTTGCCTTGTTACTCCAGGTGTGATGTATGTTTCCTAATGAACCTCGTAAATGTTTTTAAATTCCAGGTGCTACCACTAAAAATTTTAGAGGACATAATTTACTCTTCAGATTAATTCTTTTTAAATTTCACTTAAGTTTTGATCTGTCTCATTTTTAAATTTCTTACCAAATTTTACCAGACATTTATGAAGAAGAACGGAAATAAAGTCCTGTTTTTTGCATTTATCCTAGCTGTTTTGAGAAAGCCCTTGGTACTTTGGGCTATATGGATCTGTCTCCTTGGCTTAAATCAGGACCGTGCCTAAACTTATGTGATTGTCACTGGATGTTTGTATTAAATAACTCTGGCCAGTTTGTTTGTTTGTTTGTTAGGTCAGATTGAAGTTATCATGGATCGAAGACTCATGCAAGATGATAATCGCGGCCTTGAGCAAGGTGTCCATGATAACAAGGTTACAGCTAATTTATTTCGACTACTACTGGAAAAAAGAAGTGTGAATACGGTAGGAAAAAAATAATAACTCATACGTTCTGATGTTGTTTGTTCTTTGCCACCCAAAACTTGAAATTATGACTGTCCACTTTTTTTATGATTTTCAGTTCCCAGGATTGAGATATCTTTATAATAGGTGTAGCCTATATTGACAAAAAAGAGAACTTCAGTTACACATATGTCAGATTTGCATTTAGGTCATCTTATTTTTTATTTTTCCTTATTATGTAGATGTAAAATGTTAAAGAATCAGTTTGGGTGAGATTTTCTGAGATTATTTTGAAAGAAAATAAGAGTCGAATTTAAGAATAGAACTTAATCACATACTTAGATTAAGTTTGATTAGTAAAATTTATGGGAAACCTTAGTGTGCTTATTCTAGTCTTAGACTCCTCAATTGAAAATGGATTTACTTGTCTATCTTCTTGCTCAGTTTTCATTTCTCAAGACAAAACCTCAGCATTCCATTAAAAAAATCTGGCTAAAGCTCAGTTGGATGTAAACCAACATGACAATACGCCTCTTCAAGGCTACACAAAAGTCATCATCACAGTCCTCCGTGCTTTACTGATTTCCCACCTCAGATGATCTGTACACAGCCCTTTTTTTTCTCACTCTGCTCTCCTTCTTTCTTCACTGATCCATTTCAGATCTTTTCTACTCTTTTTAGCTGGTGGCCTCACCATCGACTTCACATCTGACAGGGCTCTCTGTTCTAGGTATCAACCATCTCCTCCCACCCTTTCCTTCTTCCCTCATGTTGCAATAGAGACATTTTTACCTTCCTTTCCTCCCAGGCCAGTACCTCCACTTGTCCTTGCAACGTACCCCAGCACCCTCCTCAGCATCATCATCCACCTTCCCTCTCTCTGCCCTTCATAGCTGACATTTCCCTAGGAAAGAAACCCTTTCTGCAGGCTTTTAGACACTCTTCATTTTCTCCTATTAAAAATAAAAACCAAGGGCGCCTGGGTGGCTCAGATGGTTAAGCGTCTGCCTTCGGCTCGAGTCATGATCCCAGGGTCCTGGGATCGAGTCCCACATCAGGCTCCCGGCTCAGCGGGGAGCCTACTTCTCCCTCTGACCCTCTCCCCTCTCATGCTGTTTCTCGCTCGCTCGCTCTCTAAAAAATAAATAAAATCTTTAGTAAATAAATAAATACATACATACATACATACATACATACATACCAAAAACAACCTCCACACAGACTCATGTCCATTTGCCCTGCTCTCCCGTCCTGTCTTCCACACCCAGTTGAGCCGCTTTGGAAGATGGGTTTATTTCATTGCTTCCGTGTCACACTCAACTCATTTCAGATTTGCTTTAGCTTCCCCCACCACACACACACCCTTGCCAGTGTCACGAGATCCACCATCTTACTTCACCTTGCAGCAGCATTCGACACTGACCATGTCACTTCTTAGAAGACAGTCTAGCCAGGGCTTCCGTGGTGCCATGCTCATCTGGTTTTCCTCCTAGCTCTCAAGTGGTTCTTTATCTCTCTGAGGGTTATTAAGCCATTAAATGTCAGAGTCCTCAAGGGTTGGCCCCACGCCTTCTCCTTTTCTCGTCTTATATGTTCTCCCTCTGCAATCTCTCCTACTCCTGTGGCTTTGGTGACCACCTCTACGCAGATGAAACCCACACATATATTTCACCTCTTACCTGCAGACCCATCTACCTAGCTGCTATTCAGACCCGACATATCCATGATCACTCTCATGATCTCTCTTCCCTTCCCCCCAGACCTGCTCTTTTCTAGTGTTTGCTCTCTCGGGGACTAGTACCACCTTCCATCCAGTGCCACATACACAGCAGTCATCTCTCATTGATACTTCTCCTTTGCCTGCCCCTTTCTTAAAACAATGATCACCAGTGTTGACTATCTTATTGCCTAAATATTTCAAATCTATAAACTCGCTTATTTTGACCACCATTATCTAAACAAACATCATGTGTTTCCTGAATCATTCTGCTCTTCTTTTCCTGCCATATTTGTTTCCAAATCAAGTAAGCAAAGTGATTCATTTTTTCAAAATTCAATCTGACCTCACTGCTCCCTTCTTAACCCTCAGGTGTCTTCTCATTGCTCTCCTAATAAAAGCCAAAATCCTTCCATGGCCTGAAGAGCCCCTCATGATCTGGGCCCTGCCTGTCCCCCAGCTTCATCCAGCATGACTCGTGTTATTTCTGCTCTAGGCCCACTAGTTTTCTTTCAGTCCCAAGTGCTCCCTACGCACCTGGGGCCCACAGCACCTTTGCATTTGTGGTTTCATTCTGTGCCCAGGGAACTCTTCATAATAGTTCAGGCCAAAGCTGCCTTGGTCAACTGCTTTTTCTTGACCAGGCCAGATCACCATCCTCAGTGCCTCCTCAGAATTGCGCATCTGTCCTCCGTGCATAGATGTGATTATATTTGATCATTGTCTCTCTCCTCTTTTGGACCATAACTTCATGAGAGTGGGGGCCATGTTCCTCTGCTTCTAGAATTGTTCCTGGTAGAGGAAGCACCCGATATGTGTTGCATGAATGAATGCACAAATGCATAAATGAGTGAGCTGTAATAGCGCATGGTGCCACCGCATTTATCCCAGCCCCTGCTTACTGCCTTGTCATACTCGGCATGTTCTCTTCCCCTGCTCCATTCCAGGGACTTGTCTGCTTCATTTTTATGTACCCCACAGGGCTCCTTGCCTATGGTAGCTATTCTATAAATAAAACACTGGTTGATTGAATGAAATGGCAACAGCTCATTAAAGCCAATAATTCTTTCAGTATCTAGAATCTTTTAGGAAAAAAGGTTTTAATATCCATTTTTAGATGTCAAGATTTAAACCAGTTCTTGGGACTCATGGTTTAAATCAATTACTGACAAGATAGCTTAATTTGAGGACTAAAACTGCACAGGAAAATCATTGTCTGAGTGCTGGCAGCTACTGTCTTTTTCTCCTCCCGAAAATGTCTCTGGCTTTTATGATTTTTTTTTCTCTCTATATAGACACTAATTTGCAAAGCTTCTGTTAACTATGGCAATAAGCATTTTCATGTCAGATCTATAAAGCTTTCACTTAGAAGTGAAATAATTTGTTTATTCCCATTCAAAACTCCTTGGATAGTAATTGATTGAAATTTGATCCAGTGTTTGTATAATCCTATGTTGGTTAAATTTTTCTTTTTGCTCAACTATAGATTCTTGGACTTAAATCAATAGTTTCTTTTAAATAAAAAATGAACTAGAGAAGAGAAAATACATTTTAATTTCTAGTGCAATTGATTAAAAAGGCATTTGATTAAGGAATGTTCCATCTCCTATAACTTAAACTTTACAGAAAGTGTTTTTATTTTCAACTCAGACTCTCATGTTTAAGATGTCGATGGTAGGAACCATGGTGAGGAGACAGTCTCTGTACAGGAAGGCATTTTAGTAGAAAGTCTTCAGCCTGCCAGAGCCTCTGGGAGGAGTTATCTGGGTGACTAAGTGGAACCGAATCCTGTTCGTGAGTGTTCTGCAGAGAGGCAGTGAGAACAAGGACTGGAATGATAATTGCTGTGAGATGTGCAGATGCCCAGTGGGTTACTGTAGCTATGTGAGGTGGACTATCATCCATGTGTAATGACCAACGGAAGCGGAAAGTGGGAATTGTCTCTTTGGCATTGACCCTTTAGGTTTTGTTTCTTTGACACTTACTCCCTATCCCTTCCTGCTGAAGACTGCTATAGGTAGAGGGCATTGAACCAGGAATTAGAAGTGCTGGGAAGTGTTCAGGTATTACAGTTGTGTCATTTTACCTGTGGATACCAGTTCTTTACATGTCAGGAAAAGGAGCTAGGAGAGATCAGATGAAAAGCTCAAATGCTGACAGGACTCAGAAAAGTGATGGCATGAGGGAGGTTGGTCAGGTTTAAGGGCAAACGCGTAAGTGAGGTGACCCCAGGTCTGTGATGAGTGAGGACACATCCCACCAAGGAGCTACAACTCAGCTGCACTTGAGGGAATATGGGGGCCCAGGGTGACTTGGGTTTCCAGTGTTTTGGGTTTTAAAAAAAAAAAGTTACCTGTTTTAGGGAGTTTTTTTGTTGTTGTTGACAATTTCACTGTGAAATCTCCTGGATTTTTTTTCTTTTTTGAGAGTTGGCCAAAAAACAGACAACTTTTTAATACCATGCAGACCTATCAAAACCTATCTGTAGGCAGATTTAGCTCACAGATCACCAGGCTTCCCCTCTGCACTAAATGAGATATATTTCTAAATCTTATGATTCATTAATTTTCATCAATTATTTCTTCTGTCTCTTTTTACCACATCCTTTCTCCTACTGTATTTTTCTCTCCTTTATTTATATTACATTTACTTGTTGATAGATTAAGTTTAAAAAAACATTTATCAAGTTCTCACCATGTATCAGGTCATACTGAATAAGCCAAAGTGACTCAAAATATCATCTCTTATTGTCTTAGATAATTTATTTAGCAAGTTTTGCTGTAGATGGATGGAAACCTTTGATGTTTAGGGATCAGATAACTTAAATGGGCTTCATGAAGGACACCATAGAGCCTAGCAGGAAGTTCTGATTTATAAAATAAGGGCTGGAACCCAATGGAGATCTCAACTTCTTGTGGTTTGGATCAGAATGTGCTATAAACTCTTTATAATTTCATACAGAATGCAAGGAGAAAGCTAGATCTGAACAGCTTGAAGCCTTCCAACCCACAAGGAACCAAATAATGTTTAGAGTAGTATATTAGTACTGCAAGGCTGGAGAATTCATTTACAGCTTAAAATTTCCTATAGCAAACATGTGTTATAAGCTTTGGGTTTATCATAAAGGTTACAGTTAAAAGATTACCTTTCCAGGAGATTAATCAAAAGGTGATAATTCACCAGCTAAATATCTTGTCGAGCCCCTCGTTGCTATAAACATGTTAAGAAAGTGCATGAATCATGGAACCTTCTGTGAGATTTTGTCCCACCCTGCCTGGCTAGCTTCCAGCAGCGTTATTTGTTCGTGGTGCTTTTATAGCTCTGAACCACAAATCTTCCCTAAACTTCTCTCCCTTATCCTACTTAGGACAGTAAATGGCACAGTTCTTGAATTCTCGAAGCACTTACAGTCATGATATTGTTTCCTTTGACGAGACTTAGCATTAACATGTTTCTGAGTCTGAATCATTTTCTTAATCCAAAAGTAGTTAAAGGATGAGACTCAGACATTTGATTGCAAAGGCAGCGGTTTCTTCTACAAGGTTGGGAGGATGTCTGGGGTGATGGTTCCCAGCACGTGTCCACAGAGCTGTGTCAGACTGACCGAGATTTGAGATTCACTCTGGGGGCTGTTAAGCTTTGGCTTCCTAGGGCTCACCCCTGGAAATTCTGATTAAGTATATTTGGGTTAGGGTTCGGGGATCTATGTTTAAAGCTCCCCAAGCCATTTTTATGTATGGTAGGTTGCAGGGGGCACTGAGAGTCAAGGGAACTGGTGTGGTTGGGAGGAAGAGTATATATGCACATTACTGTTTGAAAGGTATACATAATCCATCAAGAAGTATCCCACCTATTCACTGAAGTGTCCAGGGATTCCTCCAAGAGCATAGAACAAAGCCAGAGAGCATTCTCTGAATGTTACTTGACCTAGAATGGACTTAATGCCTTCTGATTCTGATACGGCAGGTGTCTTCTTTTCTGTTGGGATCTTTTATCTTTTATTATTGAAAAGTGATTTTGTCAGCAATCCTGACCTAGATTATGAAGTCCTTTGATCTTGGAGTACATTTAAAGTTTCCAGTTGAAACTGTTCCCTCAGTATTCAACAACATGCATTAAATTTCAGTATTGTTGGTGAATATTATTATATATGCTTTTTTAATCTTTCTTTTAAAAAAAGAGTGTGGGATGGGTGCATATTTTATTTACAAGTCATTTAGACCTTGTGTCAGTATCTCAGTATGCACTGTCCCTCTACTGCCTTTAATTTTTTTTCTTTCTCCATAGTCTGAATTGTAATGACATCTACAGTTCGCTGCTGGCAAGATGCTTGTCACTCTTTGCTCAATACCCTCTGTTCAGTGCTAATCTGACATTCTGAATTTTAAGCCCCGTATCTCCTATAAATCCTATCTTTTCGGCCAGATAAGTAGCCAAGCCTTTTATTTGAGCCCTGTATTGCAGAAAGGATGCAAAATCAGAGGATATCAGTGAAATGGACAGTTTAAAAATAAGATACAAAATTAAATTTGTTCCACATGTCACTGTTGATCAAAAAACCTTTCTACATAAATTATTTTCTCTTCTCAGTGTTTTTCTCTGTGTGCTCTTATACCTTAGGCATTATTGGTTAAGATTCTACTTAGTCATCGATTTAGTTAATTGAGTGTGTCATCTACCATATGCCTATTGCCAGCCCTGGCAGACTTGTTTAATGTTTGAACATGCAGAACCACTTGTCTTTAAGTATATACCATAGCAATGACTAAAGTACTTTTAAATTCTACTGAATAATTGTGTACTAGGTAAATATGTACTAACTATTATATAACATAATTTAACAGTTTCAGTTCAGTGGTAGTGATTTACCAAATTTAACAGATGATAGAGGTATACTCCTTGTGTTATTTTAAAAACCTTATTTATTTTGAGAGTTTTTCCCCAAAAAATCCTGTCATTGGGTAACATGTATGGAGCATAGCTTCAGATCACAAGATGTTATGGTCTAGTTGAGTGTATAAATGAAACCATGAGTATATGGTGGGTAAAACCTGAGGGAGAAGAGATCACATTTGATGATGTGCAAGATGTGTGAATATCCCAGCCCATCTATTTAAGAATTTTGTGGTAGGTTGAGAAAGAGTTTCCGTAAAATGTTATGCCTTGTCCTAAAATGTTTTTTGGAAAATGTTATCAGGATTTTTAGTACTAAAGCAATGGAAAAAAGATCTTTCTAAACATGAGTTAGGTGGACACTGTTCATTTTCTTGTATTGCTTACAAATGGACTTGGTAATCTCTGTGTTGGCTAAGACTGTTATTTACAAAATATAAAATTAAAATATTTGTTTTTGTTTATATTTCTTTTCTATTTAAACCCTGTCAGGTAATTCCATTAATATTGTGAAAACTGCATATATATATAACACTTAAGCATTTCTGTTTTTTCTTGATAGGAAGAAGAAAAGAAGTCAGTCAGTTATCCTTCTCTCGTTAGCCACATAACTTCCTCTTTCCTGAATCATCCTGTCTTTACAATGACAGAAAAGATCCCCGTGCCCACCCTTCAGCTGCTAGGTGAATTCTCTCCGTTACTGTCATCTTTGCCTTGTGACATTCATCTCGTTAATCTGAGGACAATACAGTCAAAGGTATATCCCAAAATGTATCTATAAAGAATTACTTTTTTGTGATGTATTTGATATAAGGGGATGAGAAGCAGAAAGAACTGCAGCTGACCCTTGAACAGCATGAGCTGGAATTGCACTGGTCCACTTACACAGATTGTTTCCCATAAACACACTACAGGACTGAAAATGTATTTTCTCTTCCTTATGATTTTCTTAACATCATCTTTTCTCTAGCTTCTTTTATTATAAGAATAAAGTGTAACATACATATAACATACAAAATGTGTGCTGATCACCTGTCCATGTTATCAGTAAGGCTTCCAACCAAGAGTAGGCTATTAGTCGTTATGTTTTGGGAGAGTCAGAGTCATGCGGATTTTTGACTCGGGGGAGGGGGATCATCGCCCCTAACCCCCTGCACAGCTCAAGGGTCAACTGTACTGTGGGTTTTACTGCGCCTCAAGGAGCCGTTAAGAGGACTTGGCCTTTAGGCAAAATCATTCTACCTTTCATTTGACTGTTGCTGTGTAGTTTAGAGCATATCCCACTACTAATTTATGTTATTCCCGGAAAAGTTCTATGTGGTGAGAAGGTCAGGGTATATTATCTTTGTACAGATAAGTAGGCAAAAACTGGCCCTGGGGTCACATTATAGTAGGTGGGAGAACAGGCCGTAAGATCAGCTCTTCTGGCATTTTCCATTCATTTCTCCTTGTTAGCCAGTGTTTCTTGAGGAGTTAGAGAATTAAGAAGCATAGCATTTAATTATTTCTGTATCAGAGGCCTTGTACATTCATATCTTTCTCTTGAAAATCACTGCAACTCAGATGTTTGCATTGAGAAACCCAACTATTTAGAGACATCCAAAGATATACTAGAGGAAGAGAGGGGAAGGTTTTATTAGATTTGGAATTTTAATTCAGTTAGACTGCTTTTGTTTACATGTATGCCTACTTTTAAAGTCAGAGATTGCATTTGAAAAGAATAAAAATTAGACATTTGACATCATTTTTATCTTTTGTAGAGCTGTTTTGTGATATTGTGAATTGACATATGTGTAGCTACAAATAGTCTTAAGTGCTTAGGGATTCTGCAGGGAATGTAATAAATGGTCTGAGTATGAAAAGAAGAGAATGCTCATGTTTGAAGACCACATAAGAAGAAAAAAATGTTTCGTTTAAGCACAAAGAACTAAAGCAAACCAAGTAAAGTAAGGATAAATGCCTGCAAATTTGGACATATAGGGCTTTTAAAACTGTATGACCAAGAGAAGGAACTTAGGCCTATGTAGGAATATCCATGAGGCTTATGATAATGAATACAGGTGAACACAGGAGGCCTGCGTATATCTGCATGTGTCAAAAGCCTTGTTTGATCATGCGAACGAACCAGGATTTATTTCATGCCTACTACGTGCCAGTTATAGCTAAAGGCACTAGGGATACTGTCATGAGCAAACCAGACAATCACCCCTGCGTTTCTGAAGCATGGATTCTGGTGGGAGGAGAAAAATAAGAAAAAATAAGAGAAACATATAATGTGTTAGATGGTGATAAGTGTTAGGGAAAATAGGGAAGGATGGTTCTGGAAGATGATGCGAGTTTGCATAGTGTGGTTGGAAGAGGACCTTGCAGAAAGGGTGTTAATGGAGTAAAAATCTGAAGGAGGTTAGAGAGTAAGTGACTCATGCAGATTTCTGGGGGTAGAGTGGTCCAGGAAGAGTTACAAGCAAGTAGAAAGGCCTACACGTGGGTGCCGTGGTGAGAATAGAAGCTCCATGTGAGCTGGTCTTTTCTTTGATTCCTTGCTGCATCCTGTTGCCTAGAAGAATGGTTGCACATAGAAGGGGCTCAGCAACAATTTGCTGATTGAGCGAATCTCATGAGCTCTTTTTCTAGGATTCTGCTAGTCTTTTGTGGGTCAACTTTTTGACTCATGGAAAGAACACACCAGCGATGGATAGCCTCCCTGAGCTTTTCCTCTCATTAATTCATAAGCCAAAGGGAATGAGGGGATGTGGGGTGGTGGTACTAAAGACTCTGAGCCTCAGGTTGCCACCTCTGGGCATGATGGTAGAGGACATTAGCAACCTAAGGATCTGAAGGCTTCTGGGGCACATGGCGGCCACTGTTCCTTAGCCTCGTTTCTAGATGACTCTTTCCCATGATTGTTTTCTGGAAGCAGATCCAGTTGTCTGGAGTCAATGAATGTTGCTATTCAGTTGGTTCACACTCTGAAGAATTCGGCTCCGTGTGGTCTGGTCTCCACTCACTATGTCCGCTTGGCTTCCCCTTGTTCCTCTCACCCTTCAACAGGTGGCCCACCTCCACTCCCTGATGGCTGGCCGAGTGCCGACTCAGCTGCCCGTTATAAAATGGGGCTGATATCAGATCTGCCTGCTGCGGGTCTGTTGTGAGCAACACATAAACTAATGCTTGTGAAAGCCCTTTGGAAACAGAAGTGCTTTATAAACATACGTTGTCCTGATGGTGCTTATGGTACTTGCCGGCTCAGGTGCAAACTAGGGTTTTAGCAGAGGAAATAGAAAGCAATTTAACAATTTGACCAGGAAGAATAAAGGCTGAAATATTATGTGTAACCATAACTAGCACACTGGCACATGATCAGAAGTCGGTATTATTGGGGGCTGTTTTACTTTATCCTATCAATCAGTGCCGGTTCCTGTGTTAGTCTTTGACTCTTAGCACATATTTCTAACAGTAGGTTAAAAGCTCACCGGTAATCCAAGGGGATTGATTTGTCCATTCAAAATCACTTCTTTAAAGAATTGCATTCTGTCCCTTAACCTCTGATAATGGGAAAATAATCATTGAAAGAAGCTGACGTAGGTATTGAATCAAAGAAAGCTCGGTACTTAAAAAGGTGTCAAGTGTAATTTCATGGTTACACTAAAAGAAGACAAAAATCACTTGGAAGAAATCCAGAAACCAGACCTCAGCATTTTGGATTGTATCCCTATTTCTGTGTGCTGGCAGCTCCAAACATATAATAATGAATTGTTCCTCTGGAGGTTGCAAAGCATTTTTCCCATTGAAGTAGTGTGAACATAGATCTTAGCTTCCAAGCCAGACCAGGGTCTCCACTGGCCTGTATGTAAGTAAGCATTTTCCTAACTACCACCTCCCACAAGAAACATGTCTGAGAACCACCTTCACACGATGGAGGCATGTCTTTGTTTCTGCCGCACCTCCTCGTCGGCAGCGGGATGGAGGAGGCCCCTGCTTGCCCAGCTCCCGGGTCACCGTCTGATGGTTCCTCAAGTTCTAAACGTCACATGGGCAGCCTGACTCCTCAGGGAGAAAGGGGTTATGGACTCGAGCAACAGTGAGAGAGGCAAGGTAGGGTTGGAGGTGTTGCTAACCCACCAAGGTGCTGCAGCATTTCCAGCTACCAGTCCTCAGAGTCCTATGTGTCCAGATCACACCAGGGAGATTTTGAAATAGAGAAGACTTACAAATTTCCCCATCTCTGAGATTCTGATTCCCTAGGTCTGGGGTGGGGCAACTTAGGAATCAGTAATTTTCAAAAACTCTCATGATTCTAGAAATTACTGTTATCTCCATTGACTAAATTGGGAAAGTAAAAGTTAGAAATTAAATGACTAAGATAAAATTACACAGTGGTACTGGCAGAATTAGGGCCCACATGCAGGTTTTCTGAATCTGGGTGCTGTACAGGGCCTCAGAGGGTGGCGTTTGACTTCTTAAGAGTTACTAAATCTGTTCCTCAGAGTGCAGTTTTTCAGGAATTATTCTGTATTGGTAGATGAGTTTATGGTTTTATATAAGCATATGTTGCTCTTATTTTATATGTTTTTGGAAAAAACTGATTGCATGTCATCTAGTTGCAGTCAGAGGACGATGGGAGCAGGCATCTCTTAAACCCTGCCTCGCAGCACCGCCGGGTGTGCCAGTGAAGTCCCGTCTAGCAGTGAACTGTCAGCCTTCTCCTCCTGGAGGCTCGGCCCCCCTCTCTTCTCTTTACCATCTCCTTTTCTTGTACTGTCAGAAGCTTGAGATATTAAAAAGAAGATTCTGTAAAGGCTTGAAAGCTGGGGAACAGGAGCACCAGTGAAGTGGTCGGGAACAGGAAAACCATGCCATCCTCAGGAAAGGGTATTGATTAGGGGGGAAGGGAGTCTTGGTAGAGAGGATGCTGGGAGAATCTCACAGGGGCATGGATCATCGGTCGGGGTTCTGTAGGCTGGAGAGATAGCTTCAGCCTGGAATGCAGACATTCCAGGGACCAGAAGGAATTTGATTAAGCCATTTAATTAAAGGCTTCATGGAGCCATGCTGCCTTGATGTTTTGCACAATGATACGTTGTTCAACCTTTTTCTTTCCCCCAGATTATTTCCACCTCTTTTATGTTCAGATGTATTTTTATTTAATTCATTTATAGATATGTATCTTTATATCTGTATCTACTTCTCTCTCTGTGTAATACATTTAGCTCTATCTCTGACATTTTATTCTGATTTCTGCTTAACCATTTCTTGCAAATAGTTAAATATTATAATTTCAACATCACCACTTACTGAATAAGATTTTCTCTCTCCACTTGTTTACACACCCCCTTTTCTTATAAGAGGCAGTTTAAGGTTTTTACTTCATTTTGCCTTTCTTAGAAGAATTGATCGGTGCTTTATTAATCTCCCTGGCTTCTGGAAAGGTGAAAATTGTGGAGAAAATTTCCTCGTTGTACAGCCCTTCACCTTCTCTGTTCTTTCTGTCATCTTATCTTGTTGATCGAAACAAGATAACTGTTATTGGACATTTTAATGAATGCCCTGGAAAATGAATTCCTACTGGTTACTTCCTGTCTCAGGACTTAAAATGCAATGTGCAGTTTTCCCACCTTTCCAGTTGCCAGAATACAGGGAAAGATGGATGTCAGTCGGCATTTTCAAGGAATCTGGGCAGGTTGGAGAAATTTCTCCACCAGCTGTTTAGCCATGCCTTAATTTGTATGGACCTTAGACATTCTTTGAGGAGGATAGAGACACATTTCTCTTAGGGAATCTAGTCGAAGTTATGGCTTCTCTCTTCCACAGAAAAAAAGGGTGCACACATAACGTTGACTACAGTTTCCAGGAGTGTGCTTATCTGTGAAGCTCACCTTATTAATGAGCAAGTCAGATTTCTTTTGGTGTGAGACGGAACGGCCACAGCTCTCTCTTCTGGGTTCTCACCCATGTCGATGGAGGGACACTTGCCTGCTACTCTGCTTATGAGACACTGCCGTGTGCATATATGATTTTCAGAATGGCTTTAAATCCCATTTAAAATGGGGCGGGTGGGTGGAAATGACAGTGTCCATGCCTTCCTTTCTCAACTAATGTATGTTCTGATAAGTCATGGTTTTAGGCTGCTGGAACCTTGGATTAAATACTCCCTTTTTCTAAGCTCAGATCAGAGAGTGAGCTCCTTCGGGTTATAGCCTTTTCTTCTGTTACATTAAAAGTGATCTTTCTCTTTCCCCTCCTAGCGGGTGTCCTTGAGCGCCAGTCCATAGCTAGCGCGAAGGCAGGGGGGCGAAGCTGGTAGAGCACTTTGGAGTCCCGCTGCCTTTGTTTGAGCACATCACCTGTGCTTACCGGCCAGTTTGCTTAGCACACAGCCCCTCATTCTCCCATTTGCCTCATTCGCAACGTGGCCATGATAACAGGACACACCTCAGAGGTGTCCTAGGGATCAAATGAGTTAATGTTTACAGAGCACTTAGAACAGTATCTGGCACGTACTAAGCACTGAGTGCGTGATGAATGAAGGTTGTCAACAGTGAGCGGTCAGTCATGAGCAGTGGTGATTGTTGCTAAAAATGAAATAAAATGTAGGCACTTTTTTTTTTTTATAAATTGGAGGTTGAATTTTATTCCCAAAGTAAATCTCGGTGTCACCTTGACTTGTATTCCGTATATATTTTTTGAAAAGTTAATAAGATACCTAAAATTGTGTGCCGGGCATTATGCTGAGTGTTTTCTTTATAAAGAGAGCCTTATTTAGCTCTCCCAGCAGTACTGTGAAGGTAGGCAATATTGTGCCCCCCTGTTACAGAAGAGGAAACTAGCTGACCTAAAGATGGTAGGTAGCTTTCCCAGGTCATGCAGCCAGTAAATGGTGTGCTGAGAGGCGCACCCCAGCATGTTGACTCCAGATCCCCGCCCAGAACCTTCTACTCCTCTTGTATGGAAACAAAGGGGAGTGAGAGTGCTGAAAATGTTAGGGAATACTCTGCCTGTTTTTCTCTTGACCACTCAGTTATGATGGGACACCCTCAGAAGGATCCACCATCTGTGGGAAAGGTCATGAAGGACTAATGTAGGGTCGGTCAGTGATCATTGCTAGTTGACTATGAGAAGGCATGCTTCATGATTGCGATGCTCATGTGCACTTAAATATAATAATACAAACTTGTATACCACCTCCACTGTTTCAAAGGCTGTTATGAGATAATTGAGTTCTTCCGTGAGAAGTATTCTGTACAGGGTCCCACACACGGCAAGTGCTCAAAAAGTGTTAGCTGCGATTACTGTTACTGTCATTGTGGTTGGGACTTGATCCTCAGAGGGGCGCTTCACGAGTCTCCCGAGTTTTCTGAGTTCTGAGAGGTTAAATGACGTATCTGCAGACACAGGACTGGTTCGTGTGTTTTGCCCCCAGTCCAGCTTCTTCTAGCCTTGATGGCGTCGTTCTGCCAGCCGCACCATCTTCCGCCCCCCACCCCCCACCCCACTGCCAGAGAAACCTCCCGGGCCCTGCTTAGCCTCAGAGCCACAGGTTGCTTTATCCCCTGGAAGTAAGTTCTGCGGTGGATTCTCCAAGTGACTTCGGAACACCCAGGCCTTCCCGAGGGGATTCAGTCTCAAATGTGATCTGAGCTGTATACAGAGACACTTGATTTGAAGTTCACCTAGCATAGTGCTTGGTGCAATTTCAAACTTGGTCAATTTTCTTCCCTCCCCCCTCCCCCCTTTTTTTTCTGAGGTCCGGATAGTACTCATACATTAATGAGTATAAAAACAGGTCTTTCAGAGTCTGTTTACTCTCCTCGAGTGAACAGCATCTTTTTTGTGAAGGTATCTGTTTTCTTGCATGCATATTCAAGTTAAATTCACAGTTTCCCTACTTTGAAAAACAGTTTTCTTGGAAATAAAATGACGAGACAGACTTTGAAACTGAAAAACTGCTGCTTTGCCTCAGGTATTTTTGCTTGAAAACTGATACTTTCATGAATATTTAATTTTTAAAAACTTGGACAAGATGATTGCTATTTCAGTTGGTGTTCTGGTCCTTACGAAAGTGATGCAGTTTTGGTTTTTAGAGAAAGTGTAACATTTTTCCATCAGTGAAAATTACTCTTTATGACTTCAATTTCTACTTTTGCATTGTTTAAATCTCTTGTAAAACTAATGGCAAAATTCCAAAGATGCTTCCTTTTGCTTTTTTTTTTATTATCACCTCCAGTCTGGTAAAGGCCTCACACATTCATTATTTCAAGAGCAGATGTGTTGCAGGAATTTTCACAAAGCCTGCTGTCTGGTGGTTTTGTAAGGATGGTTTAGTGAGTTAAAATGGCTAAATGCTTCAGGTTATAATGATAAGTGCTTTTAAAAGAGCCTCATCAATAGACCATGTAAATAGTGAATCTGAATTGGGACTTAGTCATGATTTTGTTATGTTATGATTTTGATGCATAATTGTTGACATACAGTTTGGAGGGTCTCTGATTCCTCAGCTACAGAGTTATAATGTCACTAAAGAAAATTTGTGAATAAAAAATTAAGTGAGCTATTGGGAAAATAATCACCAGTACTTATCTGATAGATTACAATGACAGAAAGAATAATGGCTAAAATGTACCAAGGGCTTCCTCTGCTGCAGACACTGGGCTGAGTCTCTGTTACACAATTGAATTTCATCTCCATTTTATGCTACAGGAGAAACCAGGTTTTGCTAAAAGCATCTAGGAAATTGCAGAGCTAGGATCTAGATGTCGAGCTGCCTGACTCCCAGCCCAGGTTCTGATCCATTTTCTGTAGCTTCTACACCAACACATTCTGTCCTATAAGCTAAGCCACCATACCTCGTATTTTCAACGTCTTACTAGACGCCATGACTCCATGAAGAGGGGAAACCTGCATTAGGTCCATTTTATAGGCAAAGAAACTGATGCTTAGGTGATCAGTAACTATTCCAAGCCTATACACTTAGCACACGAGAGACTTGTCCTTGTCCTTCTGGAGACCTTATGTATGTCATAAATGAAGGATTTTTTTTTTTTTTTTTTTTTTTTTTTACTGTGCTCTTTTCGTGCTCTTTTGGGACTGTGTGAAACACCTTGAAATTTTATTTTTTTATTTTTTTTTTAAGATTTTATTTATTTATTTGAGAGAGAGAGAAGGAGAGACAGAGAGCACAGGAGGGAAGAGGGCAGAGGGGGAAGCAGACCCCCCGCTGAGCAGGGAGCCTGATGCGGGACTCGATCCCGGGACTCCAGGATCATGACCTGAGCCGAAGGCAGTCGCTTAACCAACTGAGCCACCCAGGCGCCCCACCTTGAAATTTTATTAGAAAACATTGTCATATGATTTAAACTTGCTATGTTTATCATGTTGGTCCTGTGATGACTCAGAATTCCTTAAATGACTTTTTCCTCTCCCTTCAAACAAAATCTTAGCAGTACCACTGCAGAATACCAGTGTGAAATATCATAAAGCAGGTTATTCCAGCGAAGAATCCGAGGTGAGGCCAGCTTTAAATTGTTGAGGCACATTAATGTCAAATCAGTGGTGAGAATGCTGACAGCTCCTCCTCAGAAAAGATGTCTCTGTGGCACATTTAAAAATCATATCCCCCAGTGAAGATGATTAAGAACTTGGACATATTCGTATCTGTGGCCACAGAGGAGAAAAAGGGATCATTTTCATCACAGGTCAGTGCTGAGCACACTGAACTCCTTTGAATAGCTGTCCCTTTCTTAATTCGTCCAAGGATTCTTAATTTATTTTGCTTATTATCAGAAGCGTCTCCCCCCTTGAGGAAACATAAAATTTATTAAGAGAATTGTAACTTAAAATATTCAGAGCACTCCTGGCATCTTTACTTAAATGGATGCAAGAAATTTTACTGCAAGAAAGTATATATTGATCCCTGTAGCTTACTTGTCATGTTTAGTATTTTTCTCTTTGCACAAGAAGAATAGCTTCTGTAATGTGAATTTAAATGATACATCAAGCTAATAAATGTGGTTGGCCTAGCAAGTGATAAGCATAACTAACTCAATTTAAATGTCTTTTATATAAAAATAATGAACCAGTGCATTAAAGATTAAAAATGTTAATGCAATTAGCAAAAATTAGCATTCAATAAAGAAGTGTGTTTCAGTTTTGAGATGGATGATACATCATTCAATGACCAGATAAGGACTAAATTCAGGTACACTTTATTCAGCTGGCGTGTATGTTAAAAACCAAATAAATAAAAATTAAATGCTTTATTTGCCCCTTTGCAACGACGTGGGTGGAACTAGAGGGTATTATGCTAAGCGAAATAAGTCAGTCAGAGAAAGACAATTATCATATATAATCTCACTCGTATGTGGAATTTAAGAAACAAAACAGGATCAGAGGGGAAGGGAGGAAAAAGTAAAACAAAACAAAACCAGAGAGGGAGACAAACCATAAGAGACTCTTAATCATAGGGAACAAACTGAGGGTTGCTGGAGGGGGGGGGTTACAGGAATGGGGTAACTGGGTGATAGACATTTAGGAGGGCACGTGATGTAATGAGCACTGGGTATTATATAAGACTGATGAATCACTGACCTCTACCTAGACATGAAACCAGTAATACATTATATGTTAAGTAATTGAATTTAAATTAAAAAAAAAAGTAAATGCTTTATTTGAAGAAACTTTGATAAAACAGTATGTGGCATATAGACAAAAGGACACGCAGGTCCTTGGGGACTGTGCCAGAAACCAGGGCATGAGGTGACTTAAAACATATTGTCACCTGCCTCCTTGTGGGGGAGGTAGAGGGGATGTAGCAGGTGTGACAGTGAACGTGGGACTGGAGGGGAAATGAATTTTCCTGGTTTCACTGCTAAATAAAGTGAGCATTTTTGGTTTGGGGACGCTGACTTTAAAACAGTGGAGTATACAGTGGTGTCGCTATTTGCCTTAATGTCGCTGTGGCGTCTTGTTACTCTATGCTCATCTGCAGGTGGATGGCAAGCATTCCGATGAGGCAGCCTTGATCCTCCACAGGAAGGGGTTTGACTGCCGCTTCTCGAGCAGAGACACGGGGCTGCTTTGTTCCACAACCCAGGGAAAGGTGAGCTGAAAAGTGGTTTTTGCTTGTTGATTTCATGTGCTTTGAAATCCTTGCTTTCTGCTAATCATTCTGACAATAAGATAATGTTTCATTGCCTCTTCGTGGACTCATTCCCCTCAGCTGCTGTAATTTAGCTCAAGTCTCTCCATCTTAAGAAAGCACTTTCTCAACCTTTGATCTCTTCTCCTTGTCAGCATCAAAATGCACGTCTGGAACATGGGCACGTGTAGGGGCAACATTCTCCTCCATTCCTAGGCCTTCCGTTGCCAGCCGACAAAACATCCTCTCCCCACCCCCCATCCCCCAATATTCCCTCCTCTCTCACACATGCTCATGTAGGATCTAGGTCCATGAAGTCTCAGAGGGGCAAAAGCAGGTTTTATAATAACTAAAGGTGGGGTGGGGTGGGGTAGGGAAGTGGTGACACTGGCCAGTCGGGGAGTTTCACCACGGCCCCGAAGCAACCTTACTTAGCTCCAGTCAGTTGTTGTCCCAGGGGAAATGAGGGTCTAGATCTCCTGATCAAGACAGATTTGCATAGGAGTCCTCACTGTGCCAGCCAAACAGGTCTTCAGGCTGACCTGCCGGCTGCCCAGTTTTTCTGTCTCCTTTGAGCTGGTCTTTCTGATAGTTCCCTCAGGCTCTCCTTGGAAGGAAATGAACCTCCAGCCTTCTGCCTCTGGCTCTGAGCAGGTTGTGCTCAGAGAAGACAGCTGGATGGCACACAGGCAGGTCTGCCCCACGGGGCAGCTCAGCTGACCCAGCTCTTCTCCAAAACCTCACAGATAACCTGTAGATCAGACTTAAGAGATTCATTTCCAACCCTACCAACTAGAATGTGAATAGGGTCTGAAAAGGAGAGAAAAGACAATATGGTAGGGGGTCAAAATCCACTTAGGCAGATAAGCTTCTTCATTTCTCGTATCATGCCCTCCGTGGAATTGGTGCGAAGAAAGCACTGATGGTTTGGGGTTTGTTTTTCATGATATTTATGCTTTACCTTATTACTGATGATGTGAGTGTACTTGGTTGTAAGCATTTGTATATAGACATTAAGGCGTCAAGTTTTAAGGGGATTATATGGTCCAGAGAGACATGGGATGAGGGTAGTACTTTCTCAGCAACCCCCCAACCCTGAAAATGGGACTCACTGACATGAGGAGCCTGTGTCCTTTCTCTCAGCTCTTTGGGAACAAGAAGAACGACAACTGTTAGGTGTAAATGTTGGGTGTAAGAGGATACGGATGTTTATAAAGCTTGCTGGCTCATAGATGTGTTTTCTTTTATTGAAAAAGTGGCCCCTGCACGTGATAAGTTCTCAAGAAATTCAGAAGAAGAATGTAGAGTGAGCTGTCCTCTCCTGGTTACACTTCTCCTAGGTGTCCCTCCCAGGGTGGTCTGTGTGTCCAGGCACACATAGCTGTATCTAATCTCCTTCCTCTTCCTCTTTTTATCATTAAAAGGAAACTTCAAATACACTGTTTTACTCTCCTACTATTTTCCACTGAATAAATATATAGATGTGCTACTAATCTTTCTTCAAAGTTGACCTAACTGTGCAATTTTTTTTTATCATTTATTTTCTAGATTTTGGTACAGAAGCTTTTTAGCATGTTTACTGTCGCAAGTCTCATACCTTCATCATTATCCTTGATGCATTCACCTCCAGACGCCCGAAATATAAGTGAGATCAACTTGAGTCCCATGGAAATCAGCACATTCCGAATCCAGTTGAGATGAACCTGGCTTTCAAATTTGGATTGGGAAGCATTGTCTTTTATACACTTCTTGGTTTGACGTGCAATAAGGAAGCACATTATTTTAGCTTCTGGCTACTGTGAGGACATGAATTCTGTGATTGTTATTATAATTATTATTATTATTTTTTTTTACTAGTACAGAAAGAAAAAAAAAAGCCATGCTATAGCCAGTTTTTCTTTAAGTTCCATCCATGAATCACCACCATCAGTATGAATCGATGCAACAATGAAGGAAGAAATGTCTAAAACAACCTCTCCACAGATTGTATCTCAGGTTAAATGCTAACTAACTATATCTGTGTTGGGAGTTGTGAAGAGATTGTTATAAGTATTCATGTTGCTGATCCTTCATTAGTTTTACAAAAATACCCATTTTTACCAAAATGGAATAAAAAGCTGAAGGGTAATAGCTAATGGCCAAAATGGTTGCAATCGTTCATACGCATTCGAAAAATTTTGTGTATTGAAATATGTGGAAAAGTGCAATCCATCAACCCTTATGATATCTGTACATCATTGATCTTCACACCTTTTTCTAATGTACCACTTGACCCCTCCCTTCTCACTCTTTGTATTTCCAGAAATAGCAGATTTTGAATCATTCAATAGTAGAAAAAGAGGCATATTTTCATTACTTGACAATGTGGGATAGGTGCAATTTATTCCATTGTCACTAAGATAGAAAAAGCAATCCCATAGGTACCATCACCTCTTTTAGGTACCACAAGGTGTCTTTTTACACAGCTCATTTGAATACAGATGTTCGGAGAGGGGTTTTCCATTTTAAAAATAACCATATCAAAATAAATGTGCCTTATTTTTTTATAAGTCTTGTTAAATCTTTTGGTGTCCATATGACTGAGGAAGGGGGAGAGGGCGGGGGTGGGGAGGAGGTGGGTACTTTCTATGACACGTAAAGTGTTATCGGTTTTGCCTGACAATGCTGGCCACATTCTGATCTGTTTCATTAAATTTGTGGTGATGTTATTCTAAACATTTTGACTATTTGAATGTACTGAGATGTCAGAAAACAAAACAAGGAAGAAAAAGTACTGTTCATTAAAATCCGCTGCTGCCAAGAAGATGGCAGCTTGAAGCAAGGATTTTGTGACATGCAAAATCCATACACTGTTTCCATTTCACAGGAGGTAACTCTATGAAAGAATGCTTTAAAAGGGACCCTGTTTTGAAATCCACTTATAGGTAGCTCATCCTGATTTCTTTTATTAAAGAACATGTGTGTTGAGTGAATTCCAAACTTTTGTACGTGCTAACCTCAAAGTGAAGTTCCAAGCCTATGTGCCATTACAGTACTTTTGATAAAATTTATTTGGGATCATGATTAACATGACATTAACACTGAAGCAACACTAGAAACATTTAGAATATTCAGTTTTAGGATAGAAAGGATTCACTGAGTATGTACACTTTTGAAAATTCTCTTTGTGTTACCTAATAAATTTAGTATTCTCTGACTTTAAACTTCCTTTTACCTCCTGCCATTCCAGCATCTTTATAGAGAAGTTGAAACCTAATTTCTGTTTCACCAGGTAGTCTGATGATCATCCTTTTTTTTTTTTTTTTTTTTACCAAGATGCAGCTCCTACAATTATTGCTAAGTTATGTTAAGTTCATAAATTTTGTTCGCCTTTAATAATTAAGGAAACAATACTGGTGTTGATGAAGATATTATAAGGGAGTAATTTCATGCAATAAACATGTACTGTAAGTTTCCTTCCTCATTTTGGGGGATAAACAACTAAAAGAAAAAAAAAATAAACACTTCCTTTTTGTGGACATCTACAGATGTTAAGATTGCCAGAAGCAAATCCCAGGAATAAGATCAGTATTTTCATTGCATCTTAAATGTAAAACCTTCCTTTGGGAGTTCACTGTGTTCTGTGGTTAAGTGGGTGTGCTTAATCATTGTGGAAATTCTGATCAGTTGAAATAAAAAATCTTGATGCAATAACAGTGGTTTTGCCACTTCTGGTTGTTTGAGATGGATCTGTCCCATGTCAGTCGGGGTCTTAGTGTGTGTTGCCACCGTTCACAGGTAAAGCAGGAATTCTCTTTAAACCAGCAAATTTCTGCTTTTTATTTTTAGAATAAATCATCAGGGAAATGAGGAGAGGATGCTTTTGCTTTGGGTTGTGGTCACGAACTGATTAATTTCGTGTCTCTGGCACACCTAAAAACCATACATTTCAGTTGTGATCTCGGTGGCATATTTGTTTGCTTGGGTTTTATTACATTTGTTACTGCAGATGTTCAGTTGAGCGAGTAGGTCATTCCTGTGATTTTTTTTTTTTTTTTTTGGTAATTTGAGCTTTTACCTGCAGTGTTTGAGAACTCGGCATTCTTGTTTTCTTCAAATACTGATTAAAATAAAATGCTATAAAATGTGTTGTGAAACATTTTAATTACCTTCCCATGTCTTTGTTGTACTTGTGTCGAAATGTTTTCACATTCCTTTGGAAGAAAATCTTTGCTTTCATTTTGATTATGTTGCTTATCTTGGAATCAGATAGGTTTTGATATTTTTCTCTTGGAAGATTTTATATCTTTTTGGGAATATGTAATATAAGATCTCTAATAAAAGATAAATCTTACCATGTACGTAGTCCTCCAGAGTGCTGCTTAAGTCTTATTTTGTAAACAACAAGAATTAGTACATTTTGAGGGGTAGGGTGGAAGAGTGAGGGTCTGTTCTTTGTTCCTTCAAGAATGAATCACTCCACCTTCTGCCCAGTGCTAGCTGGGAAATACAGTTTTAGAGAGCAAGTGGCAGGCGGGGGTGGTGATGAGTTCGTCTGGGTTTGTGGCCACCTTTGAGTTTGGGGTGTGGGAACCTTCCGGACAGTGTGGTACCTGTGGGGCCTTCTGAGCCAATTGGAGGAGCAGGGTCTGGTCAGATTCCGTATATTACAGGACAGTAGTGAGAGGAAGACGACACAGGAAGCCAAGAAGTTTCCCGTGAGCTGATCAGGAGGGAGAAGGGATCTGGAGGCACCCCGCCAGTCCCACCCAGCGCCCAGGGCGGTGGCTTTCAGAGACTTCCTTCAAAGGCGGGAGGTGGGGCGGCTGAAGGACAAATACGCCGCAGGATCCTGTGGCTTAGCCGGGCAAGTGAGAACGTGCTAACTGGGGAGTTTGGGCTTGTTTGGGGTGATGTAGTACAGAGGCTAGTCAATTTGTAGTATGCATGTGCCAAGCTAAAAACTTGGGAGAGAACTCTCCATAAGCATCTCATTAGCATATAAGGAAAATTGTGTTTGGCTCCGTCACATTTGATTATCAACACGTCAAAATAATTTGACTATCAAGACTTGTAAAGAAACACGTAGTTTCGGTAGGTATCTGCTCGCGGACTCCTGCGAACCCGTGAGCGGCAACCAAGGGAGCGCGAGCGCGACTGGCCGGCTGAACGGACGGCCGGACGGGGGGTGGCCGAGCGTCAGCAAGGCCCCGGCTGAAGCGGAACGAGGAGATGGATTGTTCCCGGTAAGGAACGGTTGAGGGTCGAAGGAGCTCCAGAGACAGGCAGAGCCAAGCACGAGATGACGTCGTCCAGGATCTGTCTTCGTCTCCTGGGTGCCCCGCTGAGAGAGCGCCCTTAATTATTCAGCCAATGTCCTGGCACTGACGTCACTGGCTTCCTCTGGCTCATGTGCTAATGACCGTGGCCCCCCGGCTGAAGCGGAACGAGGAGATGGATTGTTCCCGGTAAGGAACGGTGGAGGGCGGAAGGAGCTCCAGAGACAGGCAGAGCCAAGCACGAGATGACGTCGTCCAGGATCTGTCCTCATCTCCTGGGTGCGCCGCTGAGAGAGCGCCTTCAATTATTCAGCCAATGTCCTGGCACTGACGTCGCTTCCTCTGGCTCATGTGCTAATGACCGTGGTGAGGGCAGCGTTCGGCTTGCATGAATCCTGCGGAATCGCGTGAGCGAGAAATTGCCCCGCCCCCCAACGTGCACACCCATAGAAGGTGGGGTTCTACAACCAGAGAAAAGGGCTGGGGACCTTGAATACGAGGTGGACAAAATACAGTAGAAACACATCGCGGAGAAAAACCAAATACGCAGATCGGAAGGAAGCAGCTCACCCAGTTTCAGTTCCAGGAAAGCTCCGTAGAAGACACAGATTTGAGACAGTTCTTAAAAGATGCATTTGATTCGAACAGAGACAACACGTGCGTTCCTTGGAAAAGACAGAATAAGGAAAGATGGTAACAGGAGGCGTAGAGAACTAGAAATAGTTTCCTCTGCCTGGAGAAGCGCCACCCAGTAAAACTTTCTTTAATAAGGGCAAGTTCGTCATCCATGGGCTGTCCCATAGAGCAGCCACTAGCCACCTGTGGCTTTGAGCATTTGAGATGTAGTAGTGCAACTAAGGAACTGAATGTCTTATTTTAGCTTAATTAAATTTAGCAACATGTAGCCACTGTTTCAGTACCGGTCTGTACATGGTATGCACAGGACAGTAGTAGGAAATACAACTAAATATGTAAGTTAAGGTCACTTGTGCTAGAATCCTGCTACTGAGTGTGGTTCTCAGACCAGAAGCTGTGACATCAGCTGGAAACTGGTTAGACAAGCAGAATCCCAGGCCCCACCTCAGACCTCCCGAGTCACAATCTGCACTTTACAAAGATCCCTAAAGGATTCACATGCACACTAAATCACTGGCCTAGAACATTCCCAGGGAGTAATTTCTCTCTGCTCTTACCGAACTTTTCCAAGTAGCTCTTGACTGTAACTCCTATACCTCACAGTCTCTAGGAAGCATCCCACAATACCTGTCTGCTTGTCCCACTGCCACCCAATTCCAAGTCACCTTCGTGCACCTGGGACTCTGCCTTACAAAAGAGTTGTAAGAGGGCTCCTGCCCCTTATGTCTCTTTTTTTCCACACAGAAGCCAGAAAATAAAAGAAAGTAAAATTTGAAAAATATCTTCCCTCTTGAAAACTGTGTGTTTCCCGTTACACCTGGAATAACATACAACCTTTCACCATGGCCAGAAGCCGTGCCTGGCTTGGTCCGTGTCCTTCTCCTTCATCTCAACTCTGAGAAGGGGGCGAGGGTGTTTAAGAAATCCTTTCCCGACCCAAGTCAGCTTTATCTCCCACCACGCCCCCTTCTGACTGTTGTCTAGGATCCTTATGGGTCTCTAACATGCCAAGATTATCCCTCTTGGGGGCTTTGTACTTGTTCCTTCTGCTTCAAACTTGCTCTCAAATCCTCCCCTGGCAGGCACCTTATTATTCTGGTTTAATTCAAGCATCATCTTCTCAAGAATCTTCCTTGACCAGCCAATTTAAACCAGTCCCACCTCCACTCCCTCACTGAGTATTTTTATTACACTGCTTCCTTTCTGCTTAAACAGAGTCAAATTTGAAATGATGTAGTTTGCCTTCCCCACCAGAATATAAGCTCTCCTGAAGGCAAGAACCCCAGCATTTATTCAGCATTGCATCCTCACACTTGGAACAGCAGGCGTTCGGAAGATATTTGTTCAATAAATGAATGAAAATATGTGTACCACCAGTAAATGTTGTGAAACAAGAATTATAATTTTCAGAATTACAATTTTTCCAAATCCCTTACATCTTAATCTGCTCATGTTATTTTCCTGCTCAAAAGCCTTCAGGAAGTGCCCATTACCAGAAATTAAAGTATAGAGGTTTCAAACTGCATTCCTAATCTCCCTGAAGTATGTGACCTCCTTATGGAAGATACTGTCATTGCTTAATGACCAGTCATTGCCCCTCTGCCTTCCATGCTAATAAACCCTGATTTTATTCATAATCAGATACCCAGGAGCTTCCGGATGTGAATTGTTCTTGATCTAAATTAGTCATGAGAATTTTCTTCTCCAGGCTGGATGATGAATTTAGGAATTGGCATGTGACACAATTTTGGCCAATGGGAAGTCAGTTGGGGACTCCTGGGGGAGGCCTCCTTCCTCTTCAGAAGGAGGGAGCATCTTACCCTCAGATCGCAATGTTTAAAGGTAGTATTGGTGTAAGTGTTGATGCTTGGGCTGCTGCAGCCACTTTTGCAACCTTGCGGTGGCAAGCCTGAGGACAAAAGTCAACTAGACGACCAAGTCAAAAATGAGTAGAGCCTGGGTCCCTGATGATATTGAGCAGCTGAATGAACCAACTCCAACCTTCTCGTGATGTGAAATAATGCCACCTTGCTAAATGTTTAAGCCATTTGAGCTTAGTGTTTTGTTAGAAAGAGCTAAAAACACTTAAACTGGTGGTTCTCACCACTGCCCCAGTGCTGTGCTTTCCCCGTTAGGTACTTTCCTGGACGGGGGCGTGTGTACTTGCACAACTAAGACTCGGTCATAGTAGGTTCCTCAGAACACATCCTCTTACGTTGTCCCTGCTGCTCCCACCACCTTGCATATTTTGCTCAATATGTTTAATAAAATTGTGTTTAATTAATTATATCGTGAAGGAATTTTTTTCAAATGTAAGGAAGAAGAAGGTTTTTAAAAAATGATAAGTGAGTTAAGGATGTGTGTACTAGCAACTTGCCCAAAGATTGCAAAGTTCCTTTGGCACAGAGTCAGATTCACTTCAAGTGTGGGATTGGGGCTGGCTCCTGTGTACCGAGATGAACCTTCCAAATGTCAAACAAAATCTGGAAGGCAGAGGAGAAAAGGACCAAGGGGTTGGGGTGGGAACAACGAGTCAATGGGACTAGCTCCTTTGAAGTACGCCAGCTAACGCTTTAAATATTTTAATATTTTTTCCCAATAAATGTCTATCATTGAAAGATTATAAGTGAATTTCTGAATCTCCGAACAGGCAAAGGAGGGAAATTGGAAGAGTGCTGTTTAAAAGGGCATATTTTAAGGGCTTTGGATGGAGCCTAGTGTTCTTGGCTCCCATGCTCCATATAGCTTCCCAATTTTTTTATTCACAGGCTTAGCCTTGGGGCTCATTTTCTAGTCCCAAATCTGAGTAGCGTTGCTACCAAGCAAGATGTGTCTCTAGGGTCTGGATGTATAAAACTCTTCACTAAACCAAAGGTAGCCTTCGTTGGTTGGCTTTCAAAGCATGATCTGAAGTTTCAGCAAGGTCTTTGTTTTGGTCCAAAACTCCCCTCTGGAGCAAAAGATCAGAGCACTTGCTTTTCTTGAGACAGATTTCCTTGCCACACGCAGGACTGAAATCATTCTGGGCTGCCTGTATGGAAGTGAGTTTTCAAGAAAAACAATTTGACTCATTCATTTGTCTTCCTAAATGGATTTTTTAAGTGCAGTTAATAAGATTACTTTGAAGTTAAAATCTATTTTCTTAGGTAAAAACTACAAATTAATCCCATTTAATTTATGGGGCTCCCCTTAATAGAGCCTGAAGGTAATCTGTTTTAGATTTTGCACTGAGCTTTCAATAAACATTAACTGAAGTTGTCATTTGGGCAGGGTACCTGTGCTAGGCTCCGAGGGAAAAGGATTTTAATAATCTTACCCTGTGGTCTAGTAAAGGAGAGAAGAAGTCCTGTATGGAGTCAAGAAGCCATACGATCAGAGAGCAAGGGAGTCACCTCAGCGCTGACTGCACGGGTGATGGATATTTGGATACAGGGGAAGGAGAGTTGGCTTCTGCCCCGAGTGATGCAGAGGGACAGCAGGGAGGTGGGAGGCTCTGAGCTGAGCCCGGAAGGATGGACGCATATCACCTACCAGGTGTGGGAGAGGAGGTGGCAAGGCACGAACGGCACCAAAAGTAGTTATCTCAAATCTGGCGGAAGTTTCATGAAGGGAAATCACTGGAAGTTAGACTGGAAGTGTCTTTGCTGAATTTAAAGACCCTCTGTAATGTGTATCTAAGCTTTGGACCCCACCGAAGAGGACGGATATGTGGTAGTGTGCCCATGAAGGTTGATCTGTAGGCACATTGAAGAAAGTGAAAGGAAAGAAACACGTGTGTCATTTTCAGGAAACTTTAATGCAATGTCACATAGTTGCCAAAATTGTGAAGAAAAGGACACCTGTATCTCTGATTTTGTGATACTTTTTTTTTTAAGATTTTATTTATTTATTTGACAGAGAGAGACAGAGCAAGAGAGGGAACACAAGCAGGGGGAGTGGGAGAGGGAGAAGCAGGCTCCGCGCAGAGCAGGGAGCCCAATGCGGGACTCGATCCCAGGACCCTGGGATCATGACCTGAGTTGAAGGCAGTCGCTTAACCAACTGAGCCACCCAGGCGCCCTGATTTTGTGATACTTTTATTGGAGCCATGCGCTGGTGCATTAAGGCAATTATGAAATGGATATTTCTTATATATGAACGTGTTGACTTCAGAGCTCCGTGGCAATGATACGGTGAAGACTTCCAGTGTCGAATCCAAGCTTGGACAGAACAATTTTACAGGGTATTTCAGTAGTTTACAGTCAATCTACTTCAGGACTGTCTCTAGGGTTTAATTTGTCAACCATAAATTCAGGAATATTTGTCACCTAGATAAGAGGTTAAAGAATTAATGAGACACATTATTAAATACTTTCAGCTTTAAAAGGGTTTAGTATTTTAAAGTTTAGTAGAACCTTGTCATAATGCAATCTCTGGGGCCTGTGTCATTGAAATGTAATAATGATGAAGTTTTATAATTCAGTAAAAACTACAGCAGGTGAAAGATAGCCCACCTTATCCTGAATCCCATCCTATTTGCATGAGGAGAGATGAGTAAGGTTTCAACAAAGCTGAAGCCCCAGTTCCTGTAGCTTTCACAAGCACTGGAAAGATGGAGCTCTGTGAAGTACAAAATCTCGAATGAGAAGGGAACAGAAGGGGCAGGGTGGCACCAGCAAAAACGACTGGTCTTTGAAACTATGCACCTGGCTTCATTAAAATCTCTAGAAATAAACAGTGAAAGTGAAAGCTGTTCAATATTTTAAAAGAAACTACCTATTTGAGCACCTGGTGTCAGGGAGCCAGGAGGCTGTTGGAGCTCAGAACTTACCAGGGTTCCAAATAGAAGACACACTGTCTATCTGAGGCATACGGAGCCCTGGGAGCTCAGAGTGTGATGTTACCATCTGTGTGATTGTGATGATCAGCTACCCGATAATGTCCGTGAAGCAGTGAGGGGCTCATGGCAGTGGGCACATTTTGGTTTGTCTGGGGCAAGGGAAAAAGAAAGATCACTAAATGTTGATTCCTTTGTTTCTCTTCCTTTTTTTGGAAGGTATGGTAAAAAGTAAACTAGTGGTAAAATAATAATAAAAAATAATAATAGGGGTGAATGGGTGAAATAGGTGAAAGACATTGAGTATACTTATCATGATGAGCACTGAGTAATGTATACAATTGTTGAGTTACTATACTGTATACCTGAAATTAATATAACAGTATGTTAACTGTAGTGAAATTAAAAAAAAAATAAAAGGGGCACCTGGGTGGCTCAGTTGGTTAAGTGTCTTCATCTCAGGTCATGATCTTGGGGTTCTGGGATTGAGCCCCATGTTGGACTCCCTACTCAGCAGGGAGTCTGCTTCTCCCTCTCCCTATGCCCCCCAATCCCCCCACTCAAGCTCTCTCTCTCTCTCTCAAATAGATAAATAAAGTCTTTAAATAATAATAATACTAATAATAATTGCCAACATTTATTGAGTGTTATGTGCCAGGTGCTATAAACAGATGACCTACTCACATCATTGAAGCCTTACAACCAACCTATACAGCTATACTGATTATTATACCCTTTTTACAGAACAGGAAAGTGAGGGTTAATGAAACTGGACTCCAACCTTAGTCTACATAGGGGCCTGAGAACTACAGTCCACAGGCCAAAGCTAGCCCACTGCCTGTTTTTGTAATTAAAGTATTATTGGAACATAGTGATGCCGTTTGTTGACATATTGTCCATGGCTGCTGTACGGCTACACAGACAGAGTTGAACAGTTGTAACAGAGACCATATGGCCCCCAAAGCTGAAAATATTTACTAATGGTCCTTTAGAGAAAGCATAGAGTCCACTTGGTGTAGAATCCCTAGAGCTGTCACTCCAGGGAGTATTTTAGTTACAAGAGAATGGATGGGGTGCCTGGGTGGCTCAGTCGGTTGAGTGAGAGACTCTTGGTTTTGACTCAGGTCATGATCTCAGGGTCGTGGGATCAAGCCCCACGTTGGGCTCCGCAATCAGTGTGGAGTCTGCTCAAGATTCTCTCGCCTTCTCCCTCGCCCCACTTGTGTGCATGCTCTCTCTATCTCTCAAATAAATAAATAAGTAAAATATTTTTTTTTAAAAAAGAGGGAGAATGGAAAATGTATCAGTAGTGGAAAGAGCACTAGACTGGGAGCCTGTAAAAAGTGGCCATGGGACCTTGGAAAAGTCACTCCACCTCCTAAGAAATCTTTTTTCTGATCTACTAATTAAAGCCACACTGCCAAGTTTCCAAATTAGAAGGTGTCCTAAACACTTCTTTCTGGTTTGCAAAAAGCTATTTTAGCAGAGGGAGAGAGAAAGAGAGAGAGCAAGCACAAGCAGGGGGAACAGCAGGCAGGGGAGAAGCAGGCTCCCTGCTGAGCAAGGACCCCCGAAGCGGGGCTGGATCCCAGGACCCTGGGATCACGACCTGAGCCGAAGGCAGACGCTTAACCGACTGAGCCACCCAGGCGTCCCCTTTATTTTGATAGTTTTACATTTTAAATTTATCTACAGTTTTGAATGAATTTTGCTGTAAGTTGTAAAGCCTGTGTCTGCATTTCACTTAATTCCGTATGGTTTCTAATTAATTGTTTCTATTTCTGGAGAAGTCGGGGACAATTGGACTCCATTTCAGTTCGAATTTCCAAAATATAATGGATTCAGCTGGACCCCAGGACAGGTGCCTCCGCTGAACTGCGGGCACCGCATCCTGCACTGCCCCCGCCTCCCGCAGGGGGCGCCCGAGTCCCGCTCCGAGACCCTGCGGGGCATGCGCGCTCAGCCCTTCTCCTCGGGTCGCGGACCGGCGTTCCAAAGCCTCAGAACCCACTGTGCTGACGCCCAGGCTTCGGGAGGACGTGGGGCCGCGTCCACGCTGACGGCAGCCGGGCCTCCTCAGGACCCGCTGTGGAGACTCCGGGAGGACGTGGGGCCGCGTCCACGCTGACGGCAGCCGGGCCTTCTCCGGACCCGCTGTGGAGACATTGGGAGGACGTGGGTCCGCGTCCACACTGACAGGAGTCCGGCCTCGTCAGGACCCACTGTGGAGACTCCGGGAGGACGTGTGGCCGCGTCCACGCTGACAGGAGTCCGGCCTCATCAGGACCTGCTGTGGGGACTTCGGGAGGACGTGGGGCCGCGTCCACGCTGACGGGAGCCGGGCCTCCTCAGGACCCGCTGTGGAGACTCCGGGAGGACGTGGGGCCGCGTCCACGCTGACGGCAGCTGGGTCTCCTCCGGACCCGCTGTGGAGACTTCGGGAGGACGTGGGGCCGCTTCCACACTGACAGGAGTCCGGCCTCGTCAGGACCCGCTGTGGAGACTTCGGGAGGATGTGGGGCCGCGTCCACGCTGACGGCAGCCGGGCCTCCTCAGGACCCGCCGTGGAGACTCCGGGAGGACGTGGGGCCGCGTCCACGCTGACGGCAGCTGGGTCTCCTCCGGACCCGCTGTGGAGACTCCGGGAGGACGTGGGTCCGCGTCCACGCTGACAGGAGTCCGGCCTCGTCAGGACCCGCTGTGGAGACTCCGGGAGGACGTGGGTCCGCGTCCACGCTGACAGGAGTCCGGCCGCGTCAGGACCCCCCGGGAGTAGAAGGTGAGGAGAAGCTGCCTGAGCGGGGACTGCGGGGGGGGGGGGCGCGGGGTGCGAGCTGCCGGGACCCCGCTGGGGAAGGGCGCGCTGTGTAGATGCGGGGCTTTGTGTGCGCTGACGTGGGGTCCCGCGCGGGGCCGGGCGCGGGGCTGGCGGGTCTCCCCTTCCTGAGCTCGGATCCGCTCCGAGGTCCCGGGGTCTGTGTTTCTGGGCCACTCGGATTCGGTTCCTGGGGCTGCTCAGTCTGCAGGCAGGGAGGGGACACCCGCCGCGGGGCTCATGCTCCCCGGGCCTCGGCCCTGCGGGCTCCTTCCCGCGTCCACGCGGTCAGGATCTGGGTAGGGCTCCGGCTCCGTCACGGAGGTTGGCGTCTCTGCTTCTCTGGGAGGTGCTGACGTGGGTGTTCGGAAGAGTCACCGACTGCGGCGAGCCTGTCCCAGCGGCACAAACGCTCGGTCTCCGCACTCAGGCCCCCAGCTGTCGTTGGCTCAGCACATTCACCACCTCACACGGGGCGCTTGGGTGCGTTGGACCCCAAACAGGGACGCCGTCCCGCGGAACCGGCACAGGACCCTAAGTGCGGAGATCATCCGGTGTCCACACTGCAACCCAGCCCGCAGGCCCGCTTCCACGGTCACCACCTGCCCCACTGTCTGAAGCGTCCTTTTCCCCTCGCGTCCGGTTTTCTTCCTCTGGAACTGCTCCCGACACGTTGCCTTATGCGGGTAACCTTGGCGGATGTAAAGAGCAAGCTGGTTGCAATCTGGCCTTTCCTGTCTGGCTTCTGTCCCTGCGGCTGTTTTCAGTGTCCACCCACGCTGTGACCTGCCTCAGTCCCTCATTCATCTTTTCACTGCGACTAAACACAATAGTATCGACCACTTACAACATTGCAGGTGCACAGTTCTCTGGCCTCAGCCGAGTTCCCGCGGTTGTCCCTCATCCTCCAGCACTCTTTCCTTCTCCGGGAGGGGGACTCTGTGCCTGAGACACCAGCTCCCCATTGCCCTTCCCCTCGGCCCCTGCAGCCACATTCTACTTCATGTCTCAGGATACTTCCTGTAAGTGGGATCACACAATATCTGTCCTCCTGTGACTGGCTGATTTCACTCAGCGAAGCGACTTCCAGGGCCAATCCGTGTTGTAGCCTGTGTCAGAACTCCCTTCGTTTTTGAGGCCGAATCGAGTTCCACACTGTATATGCCACATTTTGTTTATCCATTCATCCGTCAGTGGGCACTTGGGTTGCTTCCACCTTTTGGCTGTTGTGAAAATTGCTGCTCTGAATAAGGGTACTTGTACTTTCAGTTTTGGGGGGCATATAGGCTGCAGTGGAATTCTGCGTTCAATATTTTGAGGAGCCACCCTATTTTTTTCTACAAATGAACCATTTTTCTTCATTCCTTCATAGGGCAGAACAAGATTGCCAGTTATGGATCTACCTCATTTTGTTTATCCTTTCCCCATTGATGGACATTTGCATAGTTTCTGGGTTTTGCCTATTGTGAACACTGCTGCTACGAATATTTCTGTACATTTTTGTTTGTATCAGTGTTTTCAATTTTGGGGGTATACACCTAGGAGTGTAATTGTTGAACCATATGGTAATTCTACTTTGACCTATTTGAGTAAATGCCAAAATATTTTATACGTAGACTCACCATTTTTCACAAGCAAGGTGTAAGGGTTTCAGTTTCTCAACATCCTTTCCAAAATCTGTTATTTTAGTTTTCTTGATTAGAGCGATTCTATCGTGTGTAAAAGGACATCTAACTGGTTTAAATCTTCATTTGCATAAAGACTAAGGATGCTTAACATCTATTCATGTGCTGTTCACCATTTGTATGATTTCTTTGGAGGAAGGTCTATCCAAGTCTTTTGTCTATTTTAAAAAATGGGTCGTCTTTTTGCTGAGGAGTTGTAAAAGCTCTTTACATACTCTGGGCAACAGACTCTTATTAGATAAATAATGTACAAATATTTTCTTCCATTCTGGGGGCTTTCTTTTCACTTTCCAGATAGTATCTTATGATGTACAGATTTTTATTTTTTTTTACATTTCTTTTTTAAGAGTGAGTGAGAGAGAGTGTGCAAGTGGTCAGGGGCAGAGGGAGAAGGAGAGAGAATCTTAAGCAGGCCCCATACTCAGTGTGGAGCCTGACATGGTCTTGATCTCATGACCTTGAGATCATGATCTGAGCCAAAATTAAGAGTCGGACGCTTAACCAACTGAGCCACCCAGGCACCCAGAACAGATTTTTAATTTTGAGGATATTATTTTATCTATTTTTTCCTTTCCTTTCTTATGCTTTGGTGTCAGATCTAAAAGCATTGCTAGATCCAAGCTTATGAAGATTTATCCCCATTTATTTCTTCTAGAGTTTATAGTTTTACCTCTTACATTTAAGCCTTTAATTTATTTTGAGTTAATGTTTATATGTGGTGTGAGGTAAGGGTCCAGTTTCATCTCTCTGTACATGGATAGTCAATTGTCTAGCACCCTTTGTTGAAAAGACCATTCTCTCCCCCAGTGTAATGTTGCCACCCTTGTCAAAATTCAGTGGAGCATAGATGAAGGGGTTTATTTCTGGGCTGTCAGTGAAATCCCACTGATCTGTATGCATATCTTTTTAAAAAAACTATTTTATTTATTTATTTTAAAAAACGTTTTAAATTTAAATTCAACTAATTAACGTATAATGTATTATTTGTTTCAGGGTGAATGCTACCTTTATGACAGTATCACAATGTTTTATTTACTGTTGCTTTTTATTAATATTTGAACTTTGGAAGTATGACCTTTCACCTTTGATTTTGTTTTTCAAGATTGTTTTGTCTATTTTGTGGTCCCTTGAAATTCCATATGACTGTTAGGATTAGCTTGTGCATTTCTTTCCAAAGGCCTTTGTGAATTTCCTCGGGAACACATTGAATTTCCACATTGCATTGTGTACTATTGCCATCTTATCAATAGTATGTCTTTTCATCACCATGGGGTCCTCAGATTTATTTAGGTTTCCCTTTCTTTCAGCAATGTTTTGTAATTTTCAGTGTACAAGCCTTGCAACTTGATTACATCTATTCCTGAGTATTTTGTCAATGTTAATGTTCCCTAAAATGGAATTGTTTTCTTAAATTATTTTTTGGATGATTCATGGCTAATGTATACAAATAAGAGAGATTTTTGTGTGTTGATATTAACTGGCTGTAATCATTTTTTGTTGATTGTTTAGGAAGCTCTCTATATAAGATGATGTCATCTCTGGTCTCTGAATAGACGTAGTTCTACTGTTTTCTTTCACATGTGGATTTCTTGCCTTATCATTCTGGGTAGAACTTCCAGTACGATACTGAGCAATGAGTGAAAGCCAGCATGATGGACTTGTTTGTGATTTCAGAGTAGAGCTGTCAGTCCTCTAAATTGAGCATGATGTTTGATTAGAGTTAGGGTTGGGTTAGGGGATAGGGTTAGGGTTAAGGGTTCGGGTAGTTGACCCTGTGACCCATGCAGCCCCACAGTCAGCATGTTGGAGCCAGGAACACTCCCCCTGTGCTGAGCTCGGGGGCAAACCCTGCGGGTCCCCTCCCCTGGCTGACCCCCTGAAGGTTCTGTCCCCACCTGCCATGAGTTGGAAGTCCCCACAACCTCCTCTTCAGGTTTGAATAATCTGCTCCAGTGGCTCATGGAACTCAGAGAAACATGTGTGATTCTTGGGCACAGCCATGAATCTCAGCTTCTTCATGATGGGGGGCAGCCCAGCAGCTGAGTGACCATGCAGGGCTGCCTCAGCTTTTATTTCATTTTTTTATCAGAAAAGCAAGGGCAGTTGCCTCAAAGCGTGGGAAAGGAGGACAAAGGGATGGCAAGTATCCTGAAGCAGTAAAGCAGTCCTGTACCCTCCCCTAGGGGCAGGCACGCAGGGAGGCAGTCATGGGATAAGGGAAAAGCAAGATGTTTGTGCTCGCAAGCACCAGGTGCAGAAAGGGGAACTGAGGGTTACATTCTTTCCTAGCTCCTAACCTGTGCCCTGCCCCTGGGGATCATGGGATCCTGCTCCTACTGGGCCCTTGCGTTCAATAGTCTGAGAACAGGAACGCTGTTGACCTTTCAGCTGCTTCCACAATCACTCCTGAGGGCTTACAATATATTTTCTTAGAATAATTCCACACTTCCTCCGTGAGGTGGACTACCTGGTATGCACAGAGGTGGATATGAAGTTCTGCGACCACGTGAGTATGGAGATCCTGTCCCCCCTCTTTGGCACCCTGCACCCCGGGTTCTACCAGGCAGCCCACAAGGACTTCAGCTACGAGCATTGGCCACAGTCCCAGGCACACATCCCCAGGGACAAGGGCGACTTTTCCTACATGAGGACCTTTTTTGGGGGGTCGGTGGTAGAGGTTCACCAACTGACCTTGGCCTGTCACCAGGCAATGGGGGTCAACCTGGCCACTGGGATTGAGGCTGTGTGGCACAATGAGAGCCACCTGAACAGGTACTTGCTGGACCATAAGCCCATTAAAGTGCTGTCCCCAGAGGACCCTTGGGACCCTCAGCTGCTGGGCTGTCCCCGAGAGGACCTGTGGGACCCACAGCTGCTGGGCTGCCCCTGGAGGACCTGTGGGATCCACAGCTGCTGGGCTGCGCCCCATCATGAAGAAGCTGAGATTCATGGCTGTGCCCAAGAATCACCAGGACATCAGCAGTGGTTATTACTTGAGGAGTCATTTTGGTGCCCACCGGGTCTTTCACTTGAGTTAACAGATGAGCCCGAAGGAAGGACGTCATCAGTTAGGAAGTACAGACGAAGGTCAGAGTGGAGTTGGGCAAAGGCCTCTTTAACTCAGAGAGCGGGGGAGCCCCGAGCTTCTTCTACACACCTTGCCCTGCTCATCGATTCCAGCTGCCTGGCTCTGAGTTCTGTCCTTTTAATGAACTGGTCATCTAGTAAGTAACATGTTTCTCTGAGTTCCATGAGCCACTGGAGCAGATTATTCAAACCTGAAGAGGAGGTTGTGGGGACTTCCAGTCTGTAGCCCATAGCTCGGAAACAGGGGTGACCTCTCTGCCCAGCCACTGGCTGACCACTGAGTTAACAGCACAGGGATTCAGTGGCCACACACAGCAAAGAATACAGACTTGACAAAGTGAGTTCAGAAAAGTCACTAAGCCAACAGTAGCAACTACAACGAGCAGCAATCATGAAGCCTGGAGTGGGGAAGGTCTGATGTTCAGTATGCTTCCATTATAATATTCATAATCACACCCTGGACTTGTCACTGGGGCCAAGTCCCCCGGCTGGGGGTCAGGGAGCTCCTACATGTTCCACGTGCCTCTCTCTGGCTCCCCCACCCGTGCACAGTCCTATGCTGCTTCCCAGCAGAGGTCGGTTTTAACCAAAGCCAGGAAGATGGGATGGGTTTTCCTGACTCCCCACCCCCTGCCCCACAGGGCTGCAAGAGAGGAAAAAGGTTTCCTCAACCCTGTTAAGGTCCCCGGCTGAGTCTGGAAATTGACACAGACAGATGAACAGGAGAAAAGCAAGCAGAATGTATTGATTGCATGGTCACAAGACCATGAAGACCAGCAGAGGTGACTGGAGCAGACAGCTCTTCTACCTTTTAGACAAAGAAGCAGTAAGTGTGTGAAGAATTGACAGACGCAGGGGTTTGGACTAGGGCTCGTAAACGGTAAAGAAGTAACTAGGAAGATAAGGGTTAGTTTAACCAGGTGTGTGTGTATAGACCCCGTGGTCCTAAATTCCTTGACTCTGGTGATAAGCACGTCATCTCTGTGGTCCGGGGCGAGAAAGTTCCACATGGCAGTCTTCTGACCTGCTTAAGGGAAAAAGGGCTGATGGCTGGGGGTCAGAGAGACCTTCTTGCTTTGCTCTATGCAAAAGTTCTTTTAGCTTCTGTATTTATTTTGCCAAGGTTCCGTATTTGGGGTCGTGTGTCCTGACCCTCACTGGCCTGGTGCTGTACTCTGTCTCCTAGTATCCAGGACATTGGATGTGCTGCTGTGGAGACCTTCCAGCCCTGGGGTAGCCCCTTGTCCAGGGAGGCATCTGCCTCAAGGGGAGGGTCGCTAAGGGTGGCCGCCCCTCCTCAGGGAGATTGGGTGGGAGAATGCAGATCTTACTTCGAGAAACTGACTTTATTTCCTGAAAAGGTCTACCTGATAGTGGTATCATACGGGAGTTCTATTTTTAGTATTTTGGGGAAGCTTCATCCTTTTCCCAGCATGGGTGTGCCAACCAAAGTCAATTCCAGATGATTTTTACCTATAAACCAGAGATTTTGGAAGAACCTCTCCAGTAGAGAACATCAGGAGAACAGTTTCAAGACCTTAGACAGGCAGAGATTTCCCAGGATGCAAAATATACTAACCGTAGGAACAAACCGGTGACTGAGAAACTATGAAATGAAGAACTCGTTCTCCTTCTTCCATTTCTGGCTAGTGTGCTGGTCTGTGGCTCGATCTCACCTCAGGCAGCTGAAAGGTTGACCTCCCAGGTCAGCTACCACTGAGATGGCTACTGTTTCTAGAAATTCTTCGGGGTGTGGCCGGTTTTCCCCACCTGTGCACTGATCAAGTCGGCGACCTCGGACAGTGGAGCCACGGGTCCTCCAGTCATGGTTCCCCCCCAATGCCCCAGTAAAGCCATTCCACTGAGGGTTTAGGGGGACCGGAGCTGCCCCTAGGCAAAAACACCAGAGATTCTCACTGTCCCTACCTGGCCTACAGATGCTCCTCAGTTACTCCTGTGCCTCTGGTGTCTTCCTGGAACCCTGACCTGGCTGTTTTTGGACAGTTTGTCCAGTGGGACCCTCACTTTCTGGTAGGGGGATTTGCTGGAATCCGGAGTGTGTCCTGCAGCCCCACCAGGATCACCTTTTGAAGGCACGTCGCCTGGGCCATCTGAGGACTCAAGACTGTGGGTCTGTGGCTTGGAGGGTTTCTGAGCAGCGGGTGGGATTCTGAGCGCTGGTGGGATGGGAGGGCTGCAAGGCCCAGAGGCAGGTCTCCAGAAAGCTGTCTGGGGTCCCCGGCATCCTGCCGTTTTTGAATCAAAGCCCTGAGATCTTTAAAATGCCAGCAACGTTACAGCATGGGCCAGAAAAGCAAATGTCCCTGTGCACCCAACACCACCTAAACTATTGGCCATTTCTTTCACTTGAGTTGAGTAGAAAGGATTGGGAGTCAGGGCTTGAGGGGGGTCCTGGATCAGACTTTGTGTTTGGGGGACAAAGGTCATCCGGACAAGCTTGTGCTGAGGCTGAGGAGGGGGTCTGTGTGGAGACACCAGCTGCAGGCACTGCTGTCCCCTGATGCCCCCTCAGCCTGCCCAAGTGCACCTGATGCTGGGGGAGAGCCTGCCCCCTCTTCTCTGCCTGAGGGCTCTGTCCTGCACCAGGTGCGCCTCCTCTCCTGCCAGCCACTGCCAGCCTGCAGTCTGGGAGGGTGGCTACCCCGAGTTCCTGTAGCTGCTGGGGGAGCGCCTGCCCCCTCCTCTCTGCCTGAGGGCTGTCTCCTGCACCAGGTGCCTCCTCCCCTGCCAGTCACTGCCAGCCTGCAGCATGGGAGGGTGGATACCCTGAAAACCTCCAGCCCTGTGGACAGAGTCAGTGCAATGTGGTCTCCCAGCAGGTCTGAGCACCAGGCCCCCACATTGCTCACTCTCGTCCTATGGGCTCAATGTGCCACATCCTCCCTCAGGCTCCCTGGGTCCGAGTCCTCCTCTGCTCGTGGACCATCCTTGGCCCAGGCTCCACACCCTGGGACTGGGAGCGGGTCATCTGGACGTTCTGGACTCTCGCTTCTGTTCCCGTGACACGGGCACAGGCCGGCCTCACAGACTGCTCAGAGGAGACTCAGCACAGGACGATGCAGGTCGCTGTAAGGGGAGATGCCAAGTGACCCCAGAGGGAGCGCACAGGCCTTGCAGAAGGCACTGGGCTCATGGGGCTCAGTGTGGGATGCGGGCGCCCAGCCAAGGGGCATGGGGAATCCTGGTGAGGGCGGCCCTGGCAAGTGGGGGAGGGGGAAGCCACAGAAGGGTCTCAGAAGAGGCAGGAGACAAGGAAGAGGACAGGACAGAGCTTCCCAAGGAGGTCGATGGAAGGATCAAAGGATCACAGAGACCCTTGGGGAAACTCGGAGGCCCTGGAGATGTTGGCTGAAATGCTGTCATTTGGTCAGAAAAATTGTGTCACAACTCCCCAGTTGACACTGGATGATTTACTCTTTGTTTGTTCTAGGAATCAGTGCGTACCTGCCATTAGAACTCACATGGCATGAAGTCTAGGACATACTTACTTTTCATCACTTTTCAGGACGAGATTTTTCTAGAGGAGGTGCTAAACACGGGTCTCTCCATTCTTTTCTTTGTGCGACTGGCCTGTTTCCAGGAGCAGATTCCTAGTGCTCATCGCCAGAGCTAGCCGTGAGGACTGCCCCCCATCACCTCCCACAGTGGACGTGACCATATGGGTTGGGGGGTGCTCACTGATGAAGCCCCAGTGCTCAGTACCCAGCAGGGACCCCAGATCCTGTGCTGAATGAGGGAGGATGGGAGTGAGGGAAAGAGAGAGGGAAGGACGATGGGAGAGAAGGAGGGGAGAGAGGGAGAAGGGAAGGGAGGATGGGAGGGAGGCAGGATGGGGAGAGGGAGGGGAGAGAGGCAGGAGGAAAGGGAGGATGGGAGGGGTAGAGGGGAGGGAGGGAGGCAGGGAGGATGAGAGGGAGGCAGAGAGGCAGGGAGGGAGGGAGTGGGGGAGGGAAGGGAGGAGTGGAGGGGAAGGAGAGAGAGGGGCGAATGAACGAGTGAATAAATGACGTAGGGAGGGTCGGAGTGAAACCACAGAAGCTGGATCTGTACCTCAGGAGCCATTATTTGGGGTGAGGTCCGAGGGCACCACAGCCTGGGTCCTGGATGGTGGCTCAGGGCACGTCCATCTGTCCTCCCAGTGCTGACCTTCCTTCTCCTTGGACCCGGTGTCATCCTGGATCCTCTCCACCTCCTCCTCAAACAATTCTCAATGTTCCCAGGAACAGGGTGGCAGGATGGAGTCTCAGGAGGGGCTTCCCGGATCCTGTGCCCCGAAGGACAATGTGACAGTGGCTACAGGACATTCTATCATGAGGACTGGGACCATGGATCCCATCCATCTCCTTGGGTATTAACGTTGTTCCATTCCCTGCTCTCTCCACCACCGCTGTGATGAACACTCCTGAAAGCAGATCTGTGAAAAACCGAGCCAGATTTTCCGGGGGTGAGTCCGAGGCCGAGCATGCCAGGTGATGGGTGCACCTGCAGCCTGGGATGGGTGATGCTCACTGTTCTCCCAGACAGGGGTGCCCATCACCCTTTCCTCCAGGGGACCTGCATTGGACCTCTGCTTCCTCACGTTCTCCCCAGACCAGACACCTGCCAGTCTGAGGGTGACCACCGCTGCCTCCATAGGGTTTCCTTTGCCGGAATCCTTCCCCGGGAGCTCCACATCTCTGACACATATTCCCTGCGTGCCTATCCTCCCCCTTGGACTGGCATGTGTTTGGTCTCCATCCCTGTGGAACCCAGTGACTTGGAGCGTAGTTTGGACCAGAGTCAGGTGAAACCTTTCTCTGGCCTTGTTTTGTGGTGTGTCTTCCAGCTTTCTGCATTTCCCTGGTTTCTGTGTGGGCCACAGGAGTAACCAGCCGTTTCCTGTCTGGGGTCAGGCTGTGGTGTCCCAGCAGGTACAGGGGTCTCTGCCCCGAGATTGTGCTCATAATTCCTTTTAAAAAAAAAAAAAAAATTTATTTATTTGACAGAGAGAGACACAGCGAGAGAGGGAACACAAGCAAGGGGAGTGGGAGACGGAGAAGCAGGCTTCCCACGGAGCAGGGAGCCCGAGCGGGGCTCGATCCCAGGACCCTGGGAGCATGACCTGAGTCGAAGGCAGACGCTTAACGACTAAGCCACCCAGGCGCCCCTGTGCCCATAATTCCTAAAGTGGCCTCTCTGATTACATCTGATCTGTAATCAATCGGGGATTTCAATATCGAATAAGGGAAATTTTATGACAAATAAACAGAAGAAAACGAGTCCCCTTTGAAAATAGGTGGGCAGACACAAAGGCTCCTATTGCATGATTCCACGTACAGAAACATCCAGAACAAGTAAAAGAATAGGGAGAGAAAGCAGCTTAGGGGTTTCCAGGGTCTGGGCCGGGGGAGAAATGGGCAGGGAGGCTTCTGGTTCTGGGACTCCTTTGAGACATGAGATATTCCGCAGCAATCTTCTGTGGTGTGGTGGGACAGCGTTGGGAATGAACTTATGCTCATCACATGTTCAGTTGAAAACAAGTAATTTTATTTAAAACAAATAATAAACAGTATACAGACCATGAAAAGATAAAATAACAATATGAACCAGAGAGAAAGAATGTAGGGGGAGGGGATGAAACAATCTGGAGGGGCGTCGGGGTCCGGCGATGGACCTAAGGGTAATTGTACAAGGAGCTCTCCCCGCAGGGCTGTGGACTCTGGATGTGGCTCTGGGAGCCCTGCGGGAGCAGGAGTACGGGCAGGGGTTGGGATAGGGGCAGGGCCAGGGGCAGGGCCAGGTGTAAGAGCAGGGCCAGGGGCAGGGGCAAGGGGAGGGATAGGATCAGCAGTCGTGGCAGGTGCAGGATCTAGGGCAGGACCTGGGTAAGGAGCAGCAACAGGAGCTCCGGCAGGCGCAGGGGCAGGGGCAGCGGCAGAAGGAGCAGGAACAGGAGCTCAGGCAGGGGCAGGGGCAGGGGCAGCAGGTCTGGCAGGGGAAGGGGCAGGAGCAGGAGCAGGAAAAGGATCAGGAACAGGAGCTCAGGCAGGGGCAGGGGAAGGCGCAGAAGCAGGAGCAGGATCAGGAGCTCAGGCAGGGGCAGGGGAACGGGCAGTGGGTCTGGCAGGGGAAGGGGCAGAAATGGGAACAGGAAAAGGAGCAGGAACAGGAGCTCAGGCAGGGGCAGGGGCAGCAGGTCTGGCAGGGGCAGGGGCAGAAGCAGGAGCAGGAAAAGGAGCAGGAACAGGAACTCAGGCAGGGGCAGGGGCAGACACAGGAGCAGGAAAAGGAGCAGGAACAGGAACTCAGGCAGGGGCAGGGGAAGGGGCAGCATGTCTGGCAGGTGTAGGGTTATGGGTAGGAGCAGGGTCAGGGACAAGAACAGGAGCCCAGGAAGGGGCAGGGGAAGGGGCAGCGAGTCTGGCAGGGGCAGGGACAGGAGCAGGAGAAGGAGCAGGAACAGGAGCTCAGGCAGGGGCAGGGGAAGGAGTAGGAGGAGGGGCAGGAGCTGGGTTGGAGCAGTGGCAGGTGCAGGATCCACGGCAGGAGCTGGGTCAGGGGCAGGAACAGTAGCAGGAGCTGGGTCAGGGGCAGGTGCCAGTTCTTCCTGGTCCGCGTCAGGCTGTCCGTGGGTGGGTGCCGGGTCACCTGCCGGCTCCTGGTCTCCTCCTGCAGTCGCTGCAGGCACCACCCCTCCGTCCAGAGCTGCCGATGGAGTTGGAACCGGCTCTAGCTCCTCAGGTGGTGGGGCAGCAGTGAGAGGAGAAAAGCTCACCCCGAGCCTGCTCTCCGTGGGCCTTTGCGGAGACAGAACCCAGCCCAGGGCCTCCCAGAGAAGCCGCAGCCAGGAAGGAGCCCTCCCCGGGGCGTCTCCCCGACCGCAGTCCACCCGCTGGGCGCTCTGAGCCCAGTCGTTGCTCCAGGCCCCACACCAGCCTCTGGGGGCTCGTCCCTGTGGGGCCAGCACCGACCCATCCCCACACACCACAAACACCCAGCCCCAGCCTTCTCACCCTCGGGCTCGGTCTCCGTGGGCTCCGGCTCCTGGACCACTGTCCGGTGACAAACCACCTGGGACAGTGGTCTGGGGGGTGTTGGAGGTCTTGCCCGGCAATCCCCAGCACTTGTTTTTGGGGATGCCTGTGGGGTCAACCCCTCTGTCAGGGAGGAGGGCATGTCCGCCAGCCGCCTCGGGAGGTCATCCGTGGCCTTCTGCAAAGACAGGGACGGGTAGCCGGCTGGAGGCATCACAGCCCTGCCCGGCCATCCTCACTGTCCTCCTGCCCAGTCCCCCTGCTGCTCCCAGATCAGACACAGACCTGTGAGTGCACAGCCCTGCACCCGGGATGCAGTGACCCATCCCTGCAGGGCTATCCGGATAAACCCTGGGTAGAAGGGGCAGCGCCCCCACACCCCATCCCACACGGCCAGCCTTGAACTTGAACATGACCTGCCCACTGGGAAACTGACCCCTCATCAGCCTGCTCCTGCTCAGGGTGGCCCCACCCTGCATGACCCCTCTTTACACACACAGACACGCACACACACGCACACTCACACACAGAAAAGCACACACACACACACACACGGAGGGGAGGGGACCTGGGGCTGCACAGGTCAGATCAGAGCGTGTGGGGCTGGGTGGCCGGCTCTGGGCCTCCTGGTGTCACCTTTCGGGCCTTCCGGCCAAACGGCCAGAAGCGGTGGGGAGCCCTGATCGGACATCCCCAGCGGGAGCCAGCGTTTGCAGGGCGGGCTTTCTTCAGCCTGCAGCATCCAGACTTAGGGAGGCAACAAGCCCACATGTTCATGGTTGGATGATCTCCAACGAAATGAGCTGGGCAGGGGGCTGTCTCTGGAATGTGGGTGCCTGGTTACCTGGGTTCCAAATTCTGTTGGACTCTGTTGTCAGGGAAGTGAGGTCACCAGTGCCTGGGGTCCCCTTACCCAACTTCCTCCTCACACAAGACCCCCGCCCCCGAGGGCCCCCTCCCCCGGCTGTTCAATGCTCCCCCTCCCCCCATGCCCCATCCATACAGTGACTCCCTCACAGCCCCCCCACAGCCTTCCCAAGGCCTGGGTGCAGCTGGTGTCCCCGCTGTGAGGACACAGAGCTGGCTTCAGACTGGGCTCCTGTGCGTGCCCAGGGCTGTGACCCTGGACAGACCCTGTGCCTCTCAGGGCCTCCCCAGGCTCCCCATCTGCACAGCGGGGTGTTCTGGCTTCTACTCCTAGGGACGCTATCAGGGGTAGGACCTCTACATACATTCCGGACCTGCTATCACAGGAGGCTGGGGCACACTTGGCAATGCAAGGATGAGCCCGGGTTGGGCGGGACATGGAGCACAGCTCAGAGGGGCCTGGGTCTGCTCTGGGGTCTGGGCAAAGCCACCCCCTTCTTGCCTGTTCCCAGCCCCTGTGGGAAGGTTGCAATGAACGGATTCTGACCTTGTCCTCTCACAACACAGACTTCCAGGGGCTTCGATTAGGGTTAGGCTCAGGTCCCAGGGACTCATCTGTGCCCATGTGCTGAGCAGTCCCCACAGTGGCTCCCAGCATCCCTGAATCCTGGTCACAGATCCCTATGGAATCCCCTCCCCTCCAGGGAGGATGGCCTCTCAGGAAGAGAATGGCGACAAATGCTGGGATGTCATTTTCAAGCTGATGGAGGAAAGTCTGTGACTTCTTCTGGTTCCCTCTGTCGTGTGTTCATTCTCTGTCTCCTTCTCTGTTTCTGTCTCTGTCTCTGTGTCTCTCACAGGAGCAGGATCTGTGGACTCCAGGGGTGATGTGAGAAACCTCAGAAGTCTCTCTTATCCGTGTTTCCCTCTTCTGTCCCGGGGCTCCGTTCCTTCCTAAGGCCTTGTCACCGGGACCAGAGCAGTGAATCTGGAACCGCTTCCAAATGGAGACCCGGAGGCTGCAACAAGGAGGGTCTTGGCCTTGGTCCCCAGACTAGTGGTCAGTGCTCTGCCATGTTCTGCGTACCCAGGTCCTCAGCCCCCCAAGCCCCCAGTCTGTCCCCTGCTCCGAAGGACCTCGAGGGAGTACAAAGCATTTTCCCAGGACTGGGAGCACAGGGGGTCGGGGATGGAGATCCAAGGCCAACAGGCTCTCCCACAAGCCTGTGGGACCCTAGGGACACTGCATCTCTACAGCCCAAGTGACAGAAGAGTAAGCTGAGGCCTTTGTGCTGTAGCCCCTCTGGACATGGGGGTGGGTATCTCTTCCTGCTTCCAAGTGCCCAGGCTGGTGATGGACACCGGAACCCAGACCCTGTCCTCTTCCAGTGCCCTGGCATCCCCCCTAGGCCCCTTGGGGACCCCTGACCCTCAGCCTGTCCTGTCTCCCCTCCCCATGCTATGGATCTGGGTCCTTGCCAGGAGTCCTGATGCCCTGCCCCACGGCCCAGCTGTCTGCAACCTGTTTCTTCTTTCCCCCCTGTCACCCACCTCGCTCCCAGGGTGTCCTCCCCTTCTGACCCCCAGCTGGGCAGTCCGAGTGGTGTGTGTGTGGGTGTGGGTGTGGGTGTGGGTGTGGGTGTGCAGGTGCACGTGCCTCTAAGTACCTGGGGATGCCAAAGTCATGTCCCCACATGGGACGGGGTGGGTAGCTCTTCCCGAGGATCTGAGGGGCTCTCACCCCCAAAGCAAACCTCATGGGAGGGTTGGGACTGGCCTAGGACTGAAGAGCAGCTCCTTGGACTCTGCACCCCTCAGTTGTCCTGGGCCAGTCCCTGCCTCTCTTGACCCAGGTTCCCAAATGTCCCTGAGGGTCGGACATGGAAAGGCTTGAACGTGGCTGCTCCTCCAGGGGTAGGTGGGGGACAGGTGCACCAGGCACGCAGGCCTCCCCAACGAGAGGGCCAGCCAGGTGTGTCATGGCCAGGTGTGCACAGACGACCTGCCCACAGCTCCTGTACCATGACACAGCCCTGCGGCAGATGTGCATGAGACCCATGGCTCCGCACCTGACCGGTCCCCCGCGTTCCCTCAGCACCTCCGAGACAAGGGCTCTTCTTCGTCCTAGGGCCCGTCATCCTTCGGACAATGAGAGCAGAGGGATCCGTATGTAGAGGAGGCCGGCAGGGCGTCCCACGGAACGTCGTGTGCCCATCTCTGCTTTGTCGACTAGGCTTAGCGGCGGACCCCCACCTAGAAAGAGGCCCGCGGGGCAGGGACATTTGTCTGCCCTGTTCCCTGAATTATGGAAAATGTCTAGAAGGGGCTTCCTGTCCATGTGTGGAGTCGATGAAGCCCAGCCAGCACCTTTCAGATGTCTGAGTGGCTCTGGGGCCCCTCTGCCAGCCCCCAGGGATCCCTGCTCTGGCTCTACCCAGGAAGGGAGCCCCAGATGGAATCTGAAACCTCCTCACAGCCAGGAATGCGGCTGTGCCCGGGACACAGGACACCGAGGCTTGGGGCAGAGAGCTCCTTCACGGTGAAGAGGAACTGCCTCAGCCCCAGGCGACCCTGCCCGTGGGCCGGCCACAGGGTCGGGGAGCGGTCCCAACAGGCCCGACGGCACCCCGTGTGTGGGGCCTGGCCTCGTGGCACGCAGGGTCCCCAGGAGACACCTGAGGTTCGGAGAGGGGACGTGCCAGGCCCGAGACACACAGCCCGCAGGTGAGGGGGAGCCCCCGGGCGGGACGGGGGGCCCTGCTCTCCTTGGTGAGCAGCAGGTGTGGGAAGGGCTGGGGAGGCGTTCCTCTGGGAGGTGCTCCGGGAGAGGGGCCACAGGAGAGGGCCTGGCCCGGCTCCACCAGCTTCCTCAGGCTGTCTGCACAGACCGCCCACAGCCTCTGGCTCGCCTCCAGCGGCAGGGCCCTCTCAGGTTCACGGTGGGGCTGATCTGTGGATAAAGGAGGGACAATTCACAACACAGAAACTGCAAAACTATTTCTGTCCGTGTCCTGAAGTGGAACAGAATATCCAAATTGGTTCGGATCATCTTCCACGTATGTGAAGGGTGATTTTGTACGTGGCCAAGGCTGGGGCTGGACCGGGTGTGTGTGTCTGTGTGTGAAGGACCCGGTGTGTGTGTGTGTGTGTGTGTGTGTGTTTGAAGGACTGGGTGTGTGTCTGTGTTTGGCGTGTGTGTTTGTGTGTGTGGGTCTGTGATGGGAGCAGCCCAGAGCCCTTGGGTTGAGATCATGGCCACGTAAGGGGCACAGCCGTCGTGGCACCCGGGTCATCAGTGTCCTGGATGGCGACGGGGCAGGAGACCCTCCCGGCCCTCCCAGAGCCTGGTCCTGGAGCGCCCTCGTCCCCACACTCCCCCTGAGCCCGCACAAGCCCTTACCGACTGCTTGGTGCACGTGCCCCACGCCGGGGAGCCGTCGAGTGAGGCTCCTGTTGACCAGCTTGTCCCCAATTTCTTCCATGGGGCTCTCCGAAGACAGTGAGTGGCGCCTGGCCCGGAGGCATCACAGCCCTGCCCGGCCGTCCTCACCGTCCTCGTACCCAGGCCCACTGCTGCCCCCAGATCAGACACAGCCCCGTGCGGGCACAGCCCTGCGCCCGGGGTGCAGTGACATGTATCGACAGGGCTCCAGATCAAACCTGGGGAGAAGGAAGCCGCCCCAGCACACCCCGTCCCACCCAGCCAGCCTTGACCCGGGGTGTCAACATGATCCACCCACCAGGCATCTCGCCCCTCATCACCCTGCTCCTGCTCAGGGTGGGCTACCCTGCCCGAGACCTCTGCACACACACACACACACACACACACACAGGGGGCGCTGGGCTGCACAGTCGGATCACAGCGGTGTCTGGCTGGCCTAGCTGGCTCTGGGCTTCCCTGTGTTCCCTTTGGGCCCCTCCAGGCAAAAGGCCAGAGGTGTCAGGGGTGGGACCTGACCCCAGGTCTGCAGTGTAGGCAACGGCTCTCACTGTCAGCTTTGCTGAGACCACATCCTGGGGACATTGGGATACAGCAGGATTGCAGCATCTCTAGCCAAGTGAACTGAGTAGGAAGGGGGCTGGCTCTAGATTTTGGGTGCCTGTGACAGCCCTTGGGCATCTTGGGGACGCCCTGGCCATCAGCCTGGCATGTCTCCCCCGAGCCCCATGCTACGGCCCCGGGCATGTTCCCAGGAGACAATGCCCACAGCCCACGGCCCAGCTGCCTCCAACCTCCTCCTTCTTTCCCCCTTGTCCCCTCCAGGGTCCACGCCCCCTTGGACGCGCCTGAGGAGTTTGTGCATGTGTGTGTGTGTGTGAGTTAGTTTGTGTGCGCGCGCGCTCGCACAGGCAAGAGCCTTGTGCGTACGTGTGCCCGCGCGAGGATGACCAGAGGAAAGGGCCCCACATGGGAGTGTGGGCAGGGGTCCCCCAGATCTTAGGGGCCTTCGTTCCCAAAGGAAACCCCCTGCGAGGTGAAGCTTGGCCTCAGAAGCTGGATCCCTCCCTGTTCCTCTAGCCTCTGCTCAGCTGGTGGGTCCCAGGCAAGTCCCTGCATCTCCTGCCCTCAGTTTGCCGACTGTCCCATGAGGGCTTGGAGGAGGAACGTCCTTAGCGTTGCTCGGCGTGGCCGGTCGACTCCCACCTTTTGGGTGGACGTGGCGCAGGTGCACTCTTGGTGGGCGGGGCCCTCCCACCAACGGTGGGTCGGAGGCAGGTGGATCCTGCGCAGGCGCACACGGCCCAGCAGACGGCGCCTGCGCGGGTCCCCACCTGCCAGCAGGCCTGCACAAACCCGAGGGGCTGGCTGTGGCCTTGGTCCTCCGTGTCCCGATCTCCACTGCCTGCTCAGTGACCCTCACGTCCTCTTAGGCCGGGGGCCAGACCCAGTCCCGCCAGGCAGGACCGCTGGACTGAGTGGACATGGAGACCTGGGGACTAGAGAGAAATGAAATATACCCCCGCTGCCATCCTGGCCCCAACCTTCCACTTCAGTGTTCGTCTCAGTGCATGGCGGGGGTTCAGGGGAGGGTGATGGGGACACATGTGGCAGGGAGGAGGTCAGGCCGCCTTTTCCTCCTCTACATCACCTCCCCCTGTCTTCCTCGCAGCAGCCCCTTTCCCCAAAATCCGGCACTCAAACACCTTCATCTCCCTGCTTTCAACCCCAACCCATCTTCCTGAGGTGAGAGTCACTGACCCCATCTCTAAAGTAGAAAACTGAAGTCCCAGGAGTTCCCACAGGAGCTTGCCAGTCACAGGGCTGTGAGATGGCACTGCTGTGGGTTTGAACCCAGCTCAATCTGACCCAAAGCCTGAGCTTACAGAGGAGCCGGAGGAAGGAGCCTTTGAGCCCAGGCTTGGAGGTGAGGCCATCCTGGATGGGGGTCATAGGGAGGGACGGCAGGGGTTCTGAGGGGCAAATTCCAGCCGGGCTCCCTGGGGGACGAAGGCTCTACACAGGCTGGAGTGGGCTGAGGGGTGCACACTGGGGAGTATGTCTAGACCAGATCACACAGGGCTCTCTGGATATTGGGCAAGGAGTCAGGGGACACTGCGTGTTGGGGGGTTCACGGGACACAATCCAGGCAGTCTTACCAGAGCCACAGCATCGTAGATTTAGAAGGAGCTTGGTGGGCATGTTATTGTCCCCATCCAAGCATGGATCACCAAGCAAGCACCAGCCAGAGGTGAGGAGGCTGCCGCAGTTTCCTCCTGTGTAGAGTGGGGGCCGTGGTGGTCGTCTGCGTCCTTCCAGTCCTGGGCATGCTGCCTGGAAGTTCCAGAGGTGGCTTCTTGTCAGAGTAGCTAGCTGTTCCAGTGAGGTCAGTACTCAGAGACGTCTGAGTCAGGAGACTAAAGGGACGCCCCACGTGCCCAGTTCAGCAGGATGCTCTTGGACATGGTGCCGATCTTCATGTCCAGGCTGATGGTGTTGAGGCAGCAGCGCCCACCTGCTGCATGGAGAGCGGCAGCGAGGAGCCGTGGTTGCAGACCCCGAGACACGGCGCTCGTGTGAGTCCGAGGCTGCCACAGATGTGATGGAGGCTGAGGAGGGGGAGGTGCTGACAGAGGCTAAGATGATGCCTGAGGTCTCCTGCTACGACTGGGAGGTCAACTCCGGAACTTGAGGAACGGCAAGGCCAGTAGAAACACCAGACTGTGTAAGGCAACCGCGGTCAGCATCTAGCCCAGAAGCTGCTAGAGACTGAGTCTTCTTGGCCCCTTGTGGCTGTGGAGTGGGGACCCAGGCTCCAGGAAGGGATGTCTCTCAGGGAGAAAGGGTGGGACAGTCACCTCCTTTTCCTGGCCATCCGGGATCCTGGGACAAAACCCACACTAATGTCGTGCACATCTCCATCGGGCTGGAGGAGCATGCAGAGCGGGTAGGCGATGTCCCTGCTGCGCAGGTAGGGGCTGCATCTGAGCTGGTCCCAGGACTGGGAGTGAGCGCTCCTTTTGGTCTTGGGTGTTGTGTTGGGGGTGCGGAGGCAGAATTGAAGGGCTGATTTTGCATTGATCCGACACCCTGGGTGAATGGGTGCTCTGGGGTGTCCATGGGCACAGGTGGCTGTGACCCACACATGGGAAGGTGTGAAGGAAGCACACAGAAGACAGTGCCCTGAGCTATGCAGGTTTTCTGCTCATGGGCAGTGCTCCTTGGCAAAATTCAGCTAGTCTGCTTGTTCCTAGAGCACAGAAGGCCCCTAAGGTTGTGAGTGGTTCATTGCAAGTCAGGTCAGTCTGTTGCTAGGCATCATGCCTGGCAGGAGGAGAGCTTCAGCCTGAAATGACGGTCTGGGGGTGACCTGGAATGCCAGGTGAGGTAGAAATTGCCCAGGTAGCCTGATCCACTCCAGTCTGTATTGCTTCTCTACCCAACAACCCAGACCTAGACAAAGGCCCTCTGGCTGCCTGGCATCTGGAACGGTTAGAATGTTCCTCTGGTTCAGTCGAAGGAGAAGATCAAAGTTAGTAGAGCAAAGAATCTATGAAGATTAGGGCAGAGATACATGGAAGAGAAGAGCACGTGAGAAAAATCAGTGAAAACAACAGTTCTTTCTTTTGCAGATTTACCAAAATTGACAAAGAGACAAAAATGGAACCACTTTATACCAACCAATTGGCTCCCTGAGATGAAGCAGATCATTCTGAGAAGCCCACAAACTACCAAAGTGACTCCAGAAGAAATGGAAACCATGAGCTGACCTCTAATAAGTAAATAGACTGAAGCAGTCATGAGAACTTCCCAAGAATGAAAAGTGCAGAACCTGATGCTTTCCCTGGTGATTTGTCCCACACGTTTAAAGAAGACAGAATACCAATCCTTCTGAAAGTCTGAAAAAAGTACAAGAGGAGCGAACACTTCCCACGTCACCCTAGAATGCCAGCATTGTCCCGATTCCAAAGACTGACAAAGACCTTACAAGAAAAGACAGTTGCAGGCCAAAATCCATTATGAAGAGCGAGGCAAATATCCTCAACAGAATTCTAGCAGACAGAATCTAGCAGCACATTGACAGGACTCTACATCATGACCAAGTTTGATTTACACCGGGAATGCAAAGGCTGTTCAACGTAGCTAATCAGTGTCCTAGACCACCTCCAGAAGAAACATGATCATGTCAAATGTTGTAGGATAAGCTTTGACAAAATCCAAACCTTTTCATAACAAGGGTTCTCAATAAAATAGAAATAGAAGGTTAAATTGTGATAAAGGAGAGGTGCCTGGGTGGCTCAGTGGGTTGAGTGTCCGACTCTTGGTTTGGGCTCAGGTCATGATCTCAAGAGACTTCAGATTGAGCTCCAGGGAGGGTTCTGCACTCAATCGGGAGTCTGCTTGGAGATTCTCTCCCTCTGCCCCTCCCCACTCCTGGGTTTGCATGCTCTCAAATAAATAAATAAATAAATAATTCTTTAAAAATTATGATAAAGGATATTTATGTAAAATAACTAAAATGTATATCATTCTCTGTGGTGAAAGACTGAGTGTTTTCTCCTTAAAATCCCTAAAAAGTCAAGGATGCCCATGTCCACCACTTCATTTCCTTATTGTCATGAAAATTTGGTCAGAGAAATTATACAAGATTAGTTACTAAAAGCTCACAAATGGAAAGGAAGAAGAAAAAGTTTATTTATATATGACATGATCTTCTATGCAAATAATCCTAAGAATTTGAAAAACTGTACGAGATTATAATATTTCCCGAAAGGTATGAGCAGAGAAGACCAACACGTATGGATCAATGGGATAGTGCTGAGAATCAAGGAATAAATACATGTACAGTCAGTTGTTTTCGAACACGGAGACCAAGATCAGTCAATGAGGCAAAAACAATGTCTCCAACAAACGGTGTTGAGAAACCGGATATCCACCTACGAAGGAGTGAAGTCAGAGCATTCCCTTCCACCCTATAAAAAATGAACTCCACATGGATCCAAGAATGAACTTTAAGAGCGAAAATTCTTAACACTCAGAAGAAATTAAGAGCACCTAGGGGCAGATCTTCCTTCCCTTGGATTTGGCAATATGGTGTCTCTTGTATGGCACCCGAAGCCCAAGCAACAACAGAGAAAACAGAGACACTGGACTTCAACCTCGCTAAAAATTTTGTGAAGGAAAGGGTAATCTCAAGAGGATGTAAAGAAACCCAAAGAATGGTAGGAAATATTTGCAAATCTCATACGAGTCTTGCATCCAGAATGTGTCCAAACTCCTCCAACTTAAGAACCTAAACAACCCCACTGAAAATAATAGACATTTCTCCAAAGAAGATAGTCAGACGACCCAGTGAGCACATGGGGCGATTTTCTTCATGAGATCGTAGGAAATGCAAGCCAACACCACAGTCACACGCCTTCCCCCACCCAGGAAGAGGGGCTCTAGTGAATAAGCAGAAATAACAAGTGTCGGAGAGGATGTGGGGAAACAGTACCCTCCTCCATTGCTGGGGGAGATGTAATATGGCGGAGCCACTGTGGCAAAGGGTGTGGCACGTCGTCCACACGTTGAGCATACTGTTCTCATTTGGCCGAACTCCACTCATTCTCTAAACAGAAGAATGGAATACAGGCCCTCTAACAACAGCCTGCACGTAAGTCTTCGTAGCAGCACTCTGGACAATAACCGAAAGATGAAAACAACCCACAGGTGCACCCACACTTGAATGGACAAACACAACGTGGTCTGTTCATACAATGGGATTCATTCAGCCACGCCAGGAAAGAGGTAGTGATACACGCTATCACGTGGGTGAACTTTGAAAACATCCTTCTCAGTGGAAGAAACTAGACCCCAAATACCACATACGGTATGATCCCACGTGTATGAAAAATTCGTCCCAGGTAAATGACAGGTGCCAGATCAGTGGTTGCCTGGGAGCAGGGGGATGGGGAATGGCCAGTGACTGCCTGCTCAGAGGGTGCGGGGTTTCTCTCCAGGGCATTAAATGTTCTGGGACTAGATAGGGTGATGGTACCAGCACGGGAAATGGAGTTGATAACAGTGGTTTGCACACTTTGAAATGTTTAAAAAGATAAAGTTTATTTTATCTTAAGCTACAAATATACCTGGAGACAGGAAAAGAAACCAAAGCCAAAAGAGAAGAAAAGGAATGCATTCGCTGGTGAGGACAGGCCGACTCTGGTGCTGGAACTGGCCCTGGTTGGAGCTCATCAGCTGCTCCGGGAGGTGGGGCCGGAGCTGGCTGTAGCTGGTGCTGGATTGGGTCTTGCTCCCACTGGCCCTAGCTCTGCAGGGGGAGCCAGCGCTGGCTCCAGGTCGGAGGTGCCGCCGGAGCTGACTGTGGAGCCGGTCCAGCTCGGAGTCTTGCCTTGGCTCTAGCTCTGCAGTCGGCGATGGAGCCGTAGGTCCAGGGGCTTCCTCCCACTGGGGCGCACGTGGCTCCAGCTCCCGAGCTCCTGGCGAAGGCCCCGCAGCAGGACATGGAAATGCCTCGAGCTCTGCAGCGGGCTTTGTGTCTGTAGCTGCTTCGGCAGCCGCGTCGACTCTGCAGCGGGGACCGGCCCTGGGGCAGCGGCCAGTTCTCCGTCTCGAGATGGTGCCAAAGCAGCAGGAGGAGAGAAGATCACCACCCTGCCAGGGGGATCACCCTGTGCTGATCCCCACAGCCAGTCCCTGTGCCTTGTCAGAGGAAACAGGCCTCCCTCAGCAGCGCTGAGCTGCCTCGAGACCTAGCTCTCGTTCTCGGGCTGCCTCGCACTCTCCCAGTGCTGCCGGATCGGGTGGGAGAACTGGTGTGGAGGTGGCTCTGCTCTGGAATTCACCCCGGAGCCGCTTTTGTCTCCGGAGGGGGACCGCGGGTCGGAGCTGGAGGGGCTCTAGTGTGCGAGCCCCTGGCCCAGGCTCTCGAGCTGCTTCCACGGCTGGCTCGAGTCAGTGCCGGGGCAGGTTCTGGTGCGTCAGATGGTTCAAGATCTTAGCTGCCCCACGCTCGTGCAAGGTCTCGTGCTCGAGGTGCTCTAGCTCTGTATCGCCCACTTGCTGACCTTGGGTGAGATGCTGACCCACCGGTTAGGCTGGGAGCTCCGAGGGCAGGGAGGATGTGTGGGCGTCCCCTTGCATTCCAGCGAACAGACACAGGTGTGGGTGATGCCCGCGTGGAAGAAAGCGTGAACACAAGAGTCTGTGGCCCAGACCTCTCATCTGTAACAACATCCGCCGCATCACAGTGCTGCTGGGGGAATCCCACCGACTCACTAAACTTTGAAGTGCTACCACCTCCCAGGCACTGTTCTGGGGGTTTGGGACCCACCGGTGAGGAAGCACGGTCCCTGCTTGCGTGGGGCTGGCCGGAGCAGAAGTCAAACGAGGACTTCAGGTCCCCGGCAAGTGTCTCTGATCAGCTGGGGGCAGCTGCCGGGAGCAGCGGGTCAGGCCCTTGTCCCCGTCTGGCAGCTCTGGACCGACCCGCGTGGGGCGCGTGGTGAAGGGGATGCAGGATCCTTGGTCAGAATCCCCCCGTAGCCATTACCCCCATGTAGCCGGTCCCGTCACCGTCCCGAGTTTTGTCATCCATGAAGTGGGCAGGGGAGGAAAGCCGTTCGTGGGTTCAAGAGCCCTATCCAAGTGTGGAACCGGGTCTGGATCATCTCTGGAGGGGGATTCAGCTCTAGCACCTGCCCCAGAGCTCGAGCCAGGTCCTCCACCGATGCGTTCCGCAGCTCCCGAGACTGGGGCAGCTGCAGCTTCGGGTCTCGCGCCAGCTCTGGGATCAGAGCCCGGTTTGGAGCTTGAGCAGCTCCAGCACCAGCTAGAGAACTCGACAGCCAAGGGCCAGCACCTTCACCGTCACACACTCGCCATCATGCACGAGGTCAGGAGAGGGGCTGGGGGCGGGAGGGTCCCTGCTGGGCAGGTCCCCCCGGGTACCTTGGTCACTCCACTCAGAGCTCCCCCTCCCCACCCCTCCCACAGGTCACAGCCCCAGGGATCCCCACCCCTGCTTCCCAAACAAGGCTCAAGGTGGACAAGCAGACCTGGGATGTTGGAAATTGAGGCTTGTACCCTCAACACTGGATACGTGTTGACCCAGAAACTCCACTTTATGGATTCTGTTGCAAAGAGAGGTTGATGGAAACGGTGTTCCCTTCGACACAGTGGGAGTGAGCTGCCCACGCTAGGTGATGGGTGCACCTGTGGCCTGGGATGGGTGCTGCTCACTGTTCTCCCAGACAGGAGTGCCCGTCACCCTTCTCTCCCGGGGACCTCCGTTTCCTCACGTTCTCGCCAGGTCTACTGGTCCCCAGACCAGACACCTGCCAGTTTGAGGGTGACCAGTGCTGCCTCCATAGGGTTTCCATTGCCAGAGTCCTTCCCCGGGAGCTCCTGCATCTCTGACTGCCCCCATGCCTGTCCCCCTACCCTTGGACTTGCAAGCATTTCGTCTCTGTGCCTGTGGAACCCAGTGACTTGGAGCATGGTTTGGACCAGAGGCATGGGAAACCTTTCTGTGGCCTTGGGTTGTGAGCAATGCTTTGGCCCTTTGGGGTGTGTCTTCCAGCTTTCTGCATTTCCCTGGTTTCTCTGTGGGTCACAGGAGGAACCAGCCCTTTCCTGTCTGGGGTCAGGCTGAGGTGTCCCAGCAGGAACAGGGGTCTCCGCCCCGAGATTGTGTCCATATTTACCAAAGGGGGCTCTATGGTTACATCTCATCTGTAATCCATCGGGGATTTCAACATCCAATAAGGGAAATTCTATGTCAAGTCAACCCAGAAAAGAAGAAGTCCCCTTTGAAAATAGGGGGGCAGACACAAAGACCCATACTGTGTGATTCCACGTACAGGAAACCTCCAGAACAGGTAAAGGAACAGAGAGAGGAAGCAGCTTAGGGGTTTCCAGGGAGGTCTTCTGGTTCGGGGACTCCTTTGGGGAAGCAGATATTCCACAGCCATGTTCTGTGGTGTGGTGGCCCAGGGTTGGGAATGTACTTGATGCTCGGGATTTGTTCAACTGAAAAAATGAACTTTATTTAAAAAAAATAAAAAACAGCATATAGGACATGGAAAGAGAATAGAACAGTTAATACGAACCAGAGAGAAAGAACATAGGGGGAGGGGATGAAACAATTTGGCGGGGCATCGGGGTCGGGTGATGGAGCTAAGGGTAATGGTACAAGGAGCTCTCCCTGTGAGGATGTGGGCTCTGGATGTGGTTCTGGGAGCCCTGCAGGTGGAGGAGGAGGGGCAGGGCCAGATGCAAGAGCAGGGCCAGACAGAAGCGCAGGGCCAGGGGCAGGATCCACGGTAAGAGCTGGGTCAGGGGCAAGTAGAGGAGCATAGGCAGGGCCAGGGGAAGGATCAGCAGCCCTGGAAAGCAGAGGAAGGGGCATCGGCTCTGGCAGGGGCAGGGGCAGGAACAGGGACACCGGCACCGGAAGGGGCATTGGCTCTGGCAGGGGCAGGAACAGGGACACAGGCAGGGGAAGAGGCATCAGCTCTGGCAGGGGCAGGGGCAGGAACAGGGACACTGGCAGGGGAAGGGGCATCGGCTCTGGCAGGGGCAGGGGCAGGAACAGGGACACTGGCAGGGGAAGGGGCATCGGCTCTGGTAGGGGCAGGGGCAGGAACTGGGACGCAGGCAGGGGAAGGGGCATCGGATCTGGCAGGGGCAGGAACAAGGACACTGGCAGGGGAAGGGGCATCGGCTCTGGCAGGGGCAGGGGCAGGAACAAGGACGCAGGCAGGGGAAGGGGCATCGGCTCTGGCGGGGGCCGGAACAGGGACACAGGCAGAGGAAGGGACAGGTGCAGGGGCGGGGGGTGGGCCAGGGGCAGGAATGGGCGCACACGCAGGGACAGGGAAACGGGTAGGGAAAGGGGAAGGAGCTGGGTCATAGGTAAGGATAGGACCACAGGGAGGGGCTGGGGAAGGGACAGTTGCAGGGCAGAAGCCAAGTCAAGGGCAAGAACAGGTATACAGGCAGGGGCAGGAGAAGGGGCAGAATCCAGGGCAGGAGCTGTGTCCGGGGCAAGAACAGGAACACAGGTAGGGGAAGGGGCAGGTGCAGGGGCAGGAGGTGGGTCAGGGACAGGAACAGGACCACAGGCAGGGCCAGGGGCAGAACCCGGGTCAGGGGCAAGAATAGGAGCACAGGCAGGGGCAAGGGAAGGGGAAGGATCCAGGGCAGGAGCTGGATCAGGGTCAGGATCCGGATCAGGGGCAAGAAGAGGAGCAAAGGGAAGGGAAGGGGCTGGTGCAGGGTCAGGAGCTTGGTCAGGGGCAAGAACAGGTGCACAGGCAGGTGCTGGGGAAGGGGCAGGTGCAGGGGCAGGAGGTGGGTCAGGAGAAGGGACATTGGCTCTAGCAGGGGCAGGGGCAGGGGCAGGGGCAGGAGTTTGGGCAGGGGCCGGAACAGGAGCACAAGCCGGGGGAGGGGAGGGGGCAGGTGCAAGGAGAGGGACAGGGTCTGTCGCATTGGCACGGACAGGAAGCGGGGCAGTATCTGGGTCAGGGGCAAGAACCGGGGCACTGGCAGGGGTAGGGATGGGTCAGGATCCAGGGCAGGAGCTGGCTCGGGGGCAGGAGCAGGGCCACAGTTCGGGGCAGGCGCAGGGGCGGTGGCTCTGGCAGGCACAGGGGCAGGCACAGGGGCAGGCTCTCCGGAGGCAGGTTGTCCAGCAGGCCATTCCTGGCCCCCGTCAGTCTGTCCGTGGGCGGTTGCTGGTCACCTGCCGGAACCTGGTCTCCTGCTGAAGTCGCAGCCACCACCCCTCCGTCCAGAGCTGCCGATGGAGTTGGAACCAGCTCTAGCTCCTCAGGTCGTGGAGCAGCTGTGAGAGGAGAAAATCTCAGCCCGAGCCTGCTCTCCGTGGAGACAGAACCCAGCCCAGGGCCTCCCAGAGAAGCCGCAGCCAGGAAGGAGCCATCCCCGGGCCGTCTCCCCGACCGCAGTCCACCCACTGGGTGCTCTGAGCCCAGTCGTTGCTCCAGGCCCCACACCAGGCTCTGGGGGCTCCTTCCTGTGGGGCCAGCCCCCACCCTTCCGCACACACCCACGGGCACCCAGCCCCGGGCTTCTCAGGCTCAGGCTCGGCCTCCGTGGGCTCCGGCTCCTGGAGCACAATGCAGTCAATGACCACCAGGGACAGTGGTCTGGGTGGTGTCAGAGGCTTCTCCCCGCAATCCGCAGCACCTGCTCCAGGGGAGTCCTGTGGGGTCACGCTTCGGATCCCGGACATGGAGTGGGTGTCCGCCAGCCTCGTGCCGATCTCATCGGAGGTCTGCAAAGACAGGGACGGGTAGCCAGCCTGGAGGCATCCCAGTGCTGCCCGGCCAACCTCCCTGTCTCCTGCCCAGTGGCCCTGCTGCTCCCAGATCAGACACACACCTGTGGGTGCACAGCCCTGCACGCGGGACAATGACCCATCCCTGCAGGGTGATCGAGAGAAACCCTGGGCAGAAGCTCACAACCCCCCCACACCCCGTCCCACCCAGCCAGCCTGGACCTTGAACATGACCTGCCCACGGGTTATCTGACCCCTCATCAGCCTGCTCTTGAATGGCGTTGGCCCAACCCACATGACCCCTCTTCACACACACACACACACACACACACACACACACACACACACACGGAGGGGAGGGGACCTGGGGCTGCACAGGTGGATTAGACCCTGTGGGGCTGGGTAACCGGCTCTGGGCCTCCTGGTATCACCTTTCGGGCCTTCCGGCCAAACGGCCAGAGGCGGTGGGGAGCCCTGATCGGACATCCCCAGCGGGGGCCAGCGTTTGCAGGGCGGGCTTTCTTCAGCCTGCAGCATCCAGAAGTAGGGAGGCAACAAGCCCGCATGTTCATGGTTGGATGATCTCCAAAGAAATGAGCTGAGCAGCGGGCTGTCTCTGGAATGTGGGTTCCTGGTTACCTGAGTTCCAAATTCTGTTGGACTCTGTTGTCAGTGAAGTGAGGTCACCAGTGCCTGGGGTCCCCTTACCCAACTTCCTCCTCACACAAGACCCCCGCCCCCGAGGGCCCCCTCCCCCGGCTGCTCAATGCTCCCCCTCCCCCCATGCCCCATCCATACAGTGATTCCCTCACAGCCCCCCCACAGCCTTCCCAAGGCCTGGGTGCAGCCGGTGTCCCCACTGTGAGGACACAGAGCTGGCTTCAGACTGGGCTCCTGTGCGTGCCCAGGGCTGTGACGCTGGAAAGACCCTGTGCCTCTCAGGGCCTCCCCAGTCTCCCCATGTGCACAGTGGGGTGTTCTGGCTTCTACTCCTAGGACGCCATCAGGGGTAGGACCTCTACATACATTCCGGACCTGCTATCACAGGAGGCTGCGGCACACTTGGCAATGCAAGGATGAGCCAGGGGCTGGGCGGGACATGGAGCACAGCTCAGAGGGGCCTGGGTCAGCTCTGGGGTCTGGGCAAAGCCACCCCATTCTTGCCTGTTCCCAGCCCCTGTGAGAAGGTTACAATGAACGGATTCCGACCTTGTCCCCTGGTGACACACACTTCCAGGGGCTCCCATTAGGTTTAGGCTCAGGCCCCGGGGCCTCGTCTGCGGCCATGTGCTGGGCAGTCCCCACAGTGGTTCCCGGGCATTCCCGCATTCTGCTCACACTTCCCTGTGGAATCCCCTCCCCTCCGGCGTGGATGGCCTGTGTGACCGTGCTCTCAGGAAGAGAATGGGGCCAAATGCTGGGATGTCATTTCCAAGCTGATGGAGGAAAGTCTGTGACTTCTGGTTCCCACTGTCGTGTGTTCATTCTCTGTCTCCTTCTCTGTTTCTGTCTCTGTCTCTGTGTCTCTCACAGGAGCAGGACCTGTGGACACCAGGGGTGATGTGAGAAACCTCATAAGCCTCCCTTGTCCGTGTTTCCCTCTTCTGTCCCGGGGCTCCATTCCTACCTAAGGCCTTGTCACCCGGACAGAGCAGAGAAACTGAAACCTCTTCCAAATGGACACCCGGAGGCTGCAACAAGGAGGGTCTTGGCCATGGTCCCCAGACTAGTGGTCAGTGCTCTGCCACGTTCTACGTACCCAGGTCCTCAGCCCCCCAAGCCCCCAGTCTGTCCCCTGTTCCGAAGGACCTCGAGGGAGTACAAAGCATTTTCCCAGCACTGGGAGCACAGGGGGTCGGGGATGGAGATCCAAGGTCAACAGACTCTCCCACAAGCCTGTGGGACCCTAGGGACACTGCATCTCTACAGCTCAAGTGAAAGAAGAGTAAGCTGAGGCCTTTGGCTGGAGCCCCTCTGGACTTGGGGGTGGGTATCTCTTCCTGCTTCCAAGTGCCCAGGCTGGTGATGGACACCGGAACCCAGACCCTGTCCTCTCCCAGTGCCCTCGCAACCCCCCTGGGCCCCTTGGGCACCCCTGACCGTCAGCCTGGCCTGTCTCCCCTCCCCATGCTATGGATCTGGATCCTTGCCAGGAGTCCTGATGCCCTGCCCCATGGCCCAGCTGTCTGCAACCTGTTTCTTCTTTCCCCCCTGTCACCCACCTCGCTCCCAGGGTGTCCTCCGCTTTTGACACCCAGCTGGGCAGTCCGAGTGGTGTGTGTGTGGGTATGGGTGTGTGTGTGGCGGTGGGTGTGCAGGTGCACGTGCCTCTATGTGCCTGGGGATGCCAAGGTCATGTCCCCACATCGGACGTTGTGGGTAGCTCTTCCCGAGCATCTGAGGAGCTCTCACCCCCAAAGCAAACCTCATGGGAGGGTTGGGACTGGCCTAGGTCTGAAGAGCACCTCCTTGGACTCTGCACCCCTCAGTTGTCCTGGGTCAGTCCCTGCCTCTCTTGACCCAGGGACCCAACTGTCCCTGAGGGTCGGACATGGAAAGGCTTGAACATGGCTGCTCCTCCAGGGGTAGGTGGGGGACAGGTGCACCAGGCACGCAGGCCTCCCCACCGAGAGGGCCAGCCAGGTGTGTCATGGCCAGGTGGGCACCGACGACCTGCCCACAGCTCCTGTACCATGACCCAGGCCTGCGGCAGATGTGCACGAGACCCATGGCTCTGCACCTGACCGGTCCCCCGCGTTCCCTCACCACCTCGGAGACAAGGGCTCTTCTTTGGACAGTGAGAGCAGAGGGATCCGTATGTAGAGGAGGCCGGCAGGGCGTCCCACGGAACGTCGTGTGCCCATCTCTGCTTTGTCGTCTAGGCTTAGCGGCGGACCCCACCTAGAAAGAGGCCCGCGGGGCAGGGACATTTGTCTGCCCTGTTCCCTGAATTATGGAAAATGTCTAGAAGGGGCTTCCTGTCCATGTGTGGAGTCAATGAAGCCAAGCCAGCACCTTTCAGATGTCTGAGTGGCTCTGGGGCCCCTCTGCCAGCCCCCAGGGATCCCTGCTCTGGCTCCACCCAGGATGGGAGCCCCAGATGGAATCTGAAACCTCCTCACAGCCAGGAATGCGGCTTTGCCCGGGACACAGGACACCGAGGCTTGGGGCAGAGAGCTCCTTCACGGTGAAGAGGAACTGCCTCAGCCCCAGGCGACCCTCCCCGTGGGCCGGCCCCAGGTTCGTGGAGCGGTCCCAATAGGCCCGACGGCAATCCCGTGTGTGGGGCCTGGCCTCGTGGCACACAGGGTCCCCAGGCGTCACCTGAGGTTCGGAGAGGGGACGTGCCAGGCCCGAGACACACAGCCCGCAGGTGAGGGTGAGCCTCCGGGCGGGACAGGGGGCCCTGCTCACCTTGGTGAGCAGCAGGTGTGGGAAGGGCTGGGGAGGCGTTCCTCTGGGAGGTGCTCCGGGAGAGGGGCCACAGGAGAGGGCCTGGCCCGGCTCCACCAGCTTCCTCAGGCTGTCAGCACGGACCGCCCACAGCCTCTGGCTCGCCCCCAGCGGCAGGGCCCACTCAGGTTCACGGTGGGGCTGATCTGTGGATAAAGGAGGGACAATTCACAACACAGAAACTGCAAAACTATTTCTGTCCGTGTCCTGAAGTGCAACAGAATATCCAAATTGGTTCGGATCATCTTCCACGTATGTGAAGGGTGATTTTGTACGTGGCCAAGGCTGGGGCTGGACCGGGTGTATGTGTCTGTGTGTGAAGGACCAGGTGTGTGTGTGTGTGTGTGTGTGCTTGAAGGACTGGGTGTGTGTGTGTTTGGCGTGTGTGTCTGTTTGTGTGTGTCTGTGAAGGGAGCAGCCCTGACCCCTTGGGTTGAGATCATGGCCACGTAAGGGGCACAGCCGTCGTGGCACCCCGGGACGTCAGTGTCCCGGATGGCGTCGGGACAGGAGACCCTCCCGGCCCTCCCCGAGCCTGGTCCTGGAGCGCCCTCGTGCCCACACTCCCCCTGAGCCCGCACCAGCCCTTACCGACTGCCTGGTGCACGTGCCCCCGTTGGGGAGCCGTCAAGTGAGGCTCCTGTTGACCAGCTTGTCCCCAATTACTTCCATGGGGCTCTGCGAAGACAGTGAGCGGCGCCCGGCCCAGAGGCATCACAGCCCTGCCCGGCCGTCCTCTCCGTCCTCCTGCCCAGGCCCACTGCTGCCCCCAGATCAGACACAGCCCCGTGCGGGCACAGCCCTGCGCCCGGGGTACAGTGACATGTATTGACAGGGCTCCGGATCAAACCTGGGGAGAAGAAGGCCGCCCCAGCACACCCCGTCCCACCCAGCCAGCCTTGACCCGGGGTGTCAACATGATCCACCCACCAGGCATCTGGCCCCTCATCACCCTGCTCCCGCTCAGGGTGGGCTACCCTGCCCGAGACCTCTGCACACACACACAAATACACACAGAGGGGCGCTGGGCTGCACGTTCGGATCACAGCGGTGTCTGGCTGGCCTGGCTGGCTCTGGGCCTCCCTGTGTTCCCTTTGGGCCCCTCCAGGCAAATGGCCAGTGGTGTCAGGGGTGGGACCTGACCCCACGTCTGCAGTGTAGGCAACGGCTCTCACTGTCGGCTTTGCTGAGACCACATCCTGGGGACATTGGGATACAGCAGGATTGCAGCATCTCCAGCCAAGTGAACTGAGTAGGAAGGGGGCTGTCTCTAGAATGTGGGTGTCTGTGACAGCCCTTGGGCATCTTGGGGACGCCCTGGCCATCAGCCTGGCATGTCTCCGCCGAGGCCCATGCTACGAACCCGGGCATGTTCCCAGGAGACAATGCCCACAGCCCACGGCCCAGCTGCCTCCAACCTCCTCCTTCTTTCCCCCTTGTTCCCTCCAGGGTCCACGCCCCCTTGGACGCCCCTGGGGAGTTTGTGTGTGTGTGTGTGTGAGTGTGTGTGAGTGCGCACGCGCGCGCGCAGGCAGAGAGCCTTGTGCGTACGTGTGCCCGTGCGAGGATGACCAGAGGAAAGGGCCCCCATGGGAGTGTGGGCAGGGGTCCCCCAGATCTTAGGGGCCTTCGTTCCCAATGGAAACGCCCTGCGAGGTGAAGCTTGGCCTCAGAAGCTGGAACCCTCCCTGTTCCTCTAGCCTCTGCTCAGCTGGTGGGTCCCAGGCCAGTCCCTGCCTCTCCTGTCCTCAGTTTGCCGACTGCCCCATGATGGCTTGGAGGAGGAACTTCTTTAGCGTGTCTCGGCGTGGCCGGTCGGCTCCCACCTATTGGGTGGACGTGGCGCAGGTGCACTCTGGGTGGGCGGGGCCCTCCCACCAATGGTGGGTCGGAGGCAGGTGGATCCTGCGCAGGCGCACACGGCCCAGCAGTCGGCGCCTGCGCGTGACCCCACCTGCCAGCAGGCCTGCACAACCCCGAGGGGCTGGCTGTGGCCTTGGTCCTCCGTGTCCCGAACTCCACTGCCTGCTTAGTGACCCTCACGTCCTCTTAGGCCGGGGGCCAGACCCAGTCCGCCAGGCAGGGCCGCTGGACTGAGTGGACATGGAGACCTGGGGACTAGAGAGAAATAAAATATACCCCCGCTGCCGTCCTGGCCCCCACGATCCACTTCAGTGTTCGTCTCAGTGCATGGCGGGGGTTCAGGGGAGGGTGATGGGGACACGTTTGGCAGGGAGGAGGTCAGGCCGCCTTTTCCTCCTCTACATCCCCTCCCCCTGTCTTCCTGGCAGCAGCCCCTTTCCAGAAAATCCGGCACTCAAACACCTTCATCTCCCTGCTTTCAACCCCAACCCATCCTCCTGAGGTGGGAGTCACTGACCCCATCTCCAAAGTAGAAAACGGAGGTCCCAGGAGTTCCCACAGGAGCTTGCCAGTCACAGGGCTGTGACATGGCCCTGCTGTGGGTTTGAACCCAGCTCAATCTGACCCAAAGCCTGAGCTTACAGAGGAGCCGGAGGAAGGAGCCTTTGAGCCCAGGCTTGGAGGTGAGGCCATCCTGGATGGGGGTCATAGGGAGGGACGGCAGGGGTTCTGAGGGGCAAATTCCTGCCGGGCTCCCTGGGGGCGAAGGCCCTACAGAGGCTGGAGTGGGCTGAGGGTTGCACACTGGGGAGCATGTCTAGACAAAATCATGCAGGGCTCTCTGGATATTGGGCAAGGAGTCAGGGGACACTGCGGGTTGGGGGGTTCACGGGACACAATCCGGGCAGTCTTACCAGAGCCACAGCATCAAAGATTTAGAAGGAGCTTGGTGGGAATGTTATTGTCCCCACCCAAGCATGGATCACCACGCAAGCACCAGCCGGGGGTGAGGAGGCTGCCGCAGTTTCCTCCTGTGTAGAGTGGGGACCGTGGTGGTCGTCTGCGTCCTTCCAGTCCTGGGCATGCTGCCTGGACGGTCCAGAGGTGGCTTCTTGTCAGAGTAGCTAGCTGTTCCAATGAGGTCAGTACTCAGAGACGTCTGAGTCAGGAGACCAACGGGACGCCCCACGTGCCCAGTTCAGCAGGATGCTCTTGGTCATGGTGCCGATCTTCATGTCCAGGCTGATGGGGTTGAGGCAGCAGCGCCCACCTGCTGCATGGAGAGCGGCAGCGAGGAGCCGTGGTTGCAGACCCCGAGACACGGCGCTCGTGGGAGTCCGAGGCTGCCACAGATGTGATGGAGGCTGAGGAGGGGGAGGTGCTGACAGAGGCTGAGATGATGCCTGAGGTCTCCAGCGACGACTGGGAGGTCAACTCCGGAACTTGAGGAACAGGAAGGCCAGCAGAAACACCAGACTGTGTAAGGCAACCGCGGTCAGCATCTACCCCAGAAGCCGCTAGAGAGTGAGTCTTCTTGGCCCCTTGTGGCTGTGGAGTGGGGACTCAGGCTCCAGGAAGTGATGTCTCTCAGGGAGAAAGGGTGGGACAGTCACCTCCTTTTCCTGGCCATCAGGGATCCTGGGACAATACCCACACTAATGTCGTGCACATCTCCATCGGGCTGGAGGAGCATGCAGAGCGGGTAGGCGATGTCCCTGCTGCGCAGGTAGGGGCTGCATCTGAGCTGGTCCCAGGACTTGGAGTGAGCGCTCCTTTTGGTCTTGGGTGTTGTGTTGGGGGTTTGGTGGCAGAATTGAAGGGCTGACTTGGCACTGATCCGACACCCTGGGTGAATGGGTGCTCTAGGGTGTCCATGGGCACAGGTGGCTGTGACCCACACACGGGAAGGTGTGAAGGAAGCACACAGAAGACAGTGCCCTGAGCTATGCAGGTTTTCTGCTCATGGGCAGTGCTCCTTGGTAAAATTCAGCTAGTCTGCTTGTTCCTAGAGCACAGAAGGCCCCTCAGTTCGTGAGTGGTTCATGGGAAGTCAGGTCAGTCTGTTGCTGGGCATCATGCCTGGCAGGAGGAGAGCTTCAGCCTGAAATGACGGTCTGGGGGTAACCTGGAATGCCAGGTGAGGTAGAAATTGCCCAGGTAGCCTGATCCACTCCAGTCTGTATTGCTTCTCTACCCAACAACCCAGACCTAGACAAAGGCCCTCTGGCTGCCTGGCATCTGGAACGGTTAGAATGTTCCCCTGGTTCAGTCGAAGGAGAAGATCAAAGTTAGTAGAGCAAAGGAATCTATGAAGATTAGGGCAGAGATACATGGTAGAGAAGAGCACGTGAGTAAAATCAGTGAAAACAACAGTTCTTTCTTTTGCAGATTTACCAAAATGGACAAAGAGACAAAAATGGAACAACTTTATACCAACCAATTGGCTCCCTGAGATGAAGCAGATCATTCTGAGAAGCACACAAACTACCAAAGTGACTCCAGAAGAAATGGAAACCCTGAGCAGACCTCTAATAAGTAAATAGACTGAAGCAGTCATGAGAACTTCCCAAGAATGGAAAGTCCAGAACCTGATGCTTTCCCTGGTGATTTGTCCCACACGTTTAAAGAAGACAGAATACCAATCCTTCTGAAAGTCTGAAAAAAGTACAAGAGGAGGGAACACTTCCCACGTCACCCTAGAATGCCAGCATTGTCCCGATTCCAAAGACTGACAAAGACCTTACAAGAAAAGACAGTTGCAGGCCAAAATCCATTATGAAGAGCGAGGCAAAAATCCTCAACAGAATTCTAGCAGACAGAATCTAGCAGCACATTGACAGGACTCTACATCATGACCAAGTGTGATTTACACCGGGAATGCAAAGGCTGTTCAACGTAGCTAATCAGTGTCCTAGACCACATCCAGAAGAAACATGATCATGTCAATTGTTGTAGGATAAGCTTTGACAAAATCCAAACCTTTTCATAACAAGTGTTCTCAATAAAATAGAAATAGAAGGTTAAATTGTGATAAAGGAGAGGTGCCTGGGTGGCTCAGTGGGTTGAGTGTCTGACTCTTGGTTTGGGCTCAGGTCATAATCTCAAGAGTCTTCAGATTGAGCTCCAGGGAGGGTTCTGCACTCAATCGGGAGTCTGCTTGGAGATTCTCTCCCTCTGCCCCTCCCCACTCTTGGGCTTGCATGCTCTCAAATAAATAAATAAATAAATAAATAAATAATTCTTTAAAAATTATGATAAAGGATATTTATGAAATATAACTCACATGTATATCATTCTCTGTGGTGAAAGACTGAGGGTTTTCTCCTTAAAATCCCCAAAAAGTCAAGGATGCCCATGTCCACCACTTCATTTCCATAATGTCATGGAAGTTTGGTCAGAGAAATTATCCAAGATTAGTTACTAAAAGCTCACAAATGGAAAGGAAGAAGAAAAAGTTTATTTATATATGACATGATCTTCTATGCAAATAATCCTAAGAATTTGAAAAACTCTGTACGAGATTATAGTATTTCCCGAAAGGTATGAGCAGAGAAGACCAACACATATGGATCAATGGGATAGTGCTGAGAATCAAGGAATACATACATGTACAGTCAGTTGTTTTCGAACACGGAGACCAAGATCAGTCAATGAGGCAAAAACAGTGTCTCCAGCAAACGGTGTTGAGAAACCGGATATCCACCTACGAAGTAGTGAAGTCAGAGCATTCCCTTCCACCCTATAAAAAATGAACTCTACATGGATCCAAGAATGAACTTTAAGAGCGAAAATTCTTAACCCTCAGAAGGAAACTAAGAGCACCTAGGGGCAGATCTTCCTTCCCTTGGATTTGGCAATATGCTGTCTCTTGTATGGCACCCGAAGCCCAAGCAACAACAGAGAAAACAGAGACACTGGACTTCAACGTTGCTAAAAACTTTTGTGAAGGAAAGGGTAATCTCAAGAGGATGTAAAGAAACCCAAAGAATGGTAGGAAATATTTGCAAATCTCATACGAGTCTTGCATCGAGAATGTGTACAAAACTCCTCCAACTTAAGAACCTAAACAACCCCACTGAAAATAATAGACATTTCTCCAAAGAAGATAGTCAGACGACCCAGTGAGCACATGGGGCGATTTTCTTCATGAGATCGTAGGAAATGCAAGCCAACACCACAGTCACACGCCTTCCCCCACCCAGGAAGAGGGGCTCTAGTGAATAAGCAGAAATAACAAGTGTCGGAGAGGATCTGGGGAAACAGAACCCTCCTCCATTGCTGGGGGAGATGTAATGTGGCGGAGCCACTGTGGCAAAGGGTGTGGCACGTCGTCCACACGTTGAGCATACTGTTCTCATTTGGCCGAACTCCACTCATTCTCTAAACAGAAGAATGGAATACAGGCCCTCTAACAAGAGCCTGCACGTAAGTCTTCGTAGCAGCACTCTGGACAATAACCGAAAGATGAAAACAACCCACAGGTGCACCCACACTTGAATGGACAAACACAACTGGTCTGTTCATACAATGGGATTCGTTCAGCCACGCCAGGAATGAAGTAGTGATACACGCTATCACGTGGGTGAACTTCGAAAACATCCTACTCAGTGGAAGAAACTAGACCGCAAATACCACATACGGTATGATCCCACGTGTATGAAAAATTCGTCCCAGGTAAATGACAGGTACAGATCAGTGGTTGCCTGGGAGCAGGGGGATTTGGAATGGCCAGTGACTGCCAGCTCAGAGGGTGCGGGGTTTCTCTCCAGGGCATTAAATGTTCTGGGACTAGATAGGGTGATGGTGCCAGCACGGGAAATGGAGTTGATAACAGTGGTTTGCACACTTTGAAATGTTTAAAAAGATAAAGTTTATTTTATCTTAAGCTACAAATATACCTGGAGACAGGAAAAGAAACCAAAGCCAAAAGAGAAGAAAAGGAATGCGTTCGCTGGTGAGGACAGGCCGACTCTGGAGCTGGAACTGGCCCTGGTTGGAGCTCATCAGCTGCTCCGGGAGGTGGGGCCGGAGCTGGCTGTAGCTGGTGCTGGATTGGGTCTTGCTCCCACTGACCCTAGATCTGCAGGGGGAGCCAGCGCTGGCTCCAGGTCGGAGGTGCCGCCGGAGCTGACTGTGGAGCCGGTCCAGCTCGGAGTCTTGCCTTGGCTCTAGCTCTGCATTCAGCGATGGAGCCGTAGGTCCAGGGGCTTCCTCCCACTGGGGCGCACGTGGCTCCAGCTCCCGAGCTCCTGGCGAAGGCCCCGCAGCAGGATATGGAAATGCCTCGAGCTCTGCAGCGGGCTTTGGGTCTGTAGCTGCTTCTGCAGCCGCGTCGACTCTGCAGCGGTGACCGGCCCCAGGGCAGAGGCCAGTTCTCCGTCTCGAGATGGTGCCGAGGCAGCAGGAGGAGAGAAGATCACCACCCTGCCAGGGGGATCACCCTGTGCTGATCCCCACAGCCCGTCCCTGTGCCTTCTCAGAGGAAACCGGCCTCCCCCAGCAGCACTGAGCTGACTCGAGACCTGGCTCTCGTTCTCGGGCTGCCTCTCACTCTGCCAGTGGTGCCGGATCAGGTGGGAGAACTGGTGTGGAGGTGGCTCTGCTCCGGAATTCACCCCGGAGCTGCTTTTGCCTCTGGAGGGGGACCGCGGGTCAGAGCTGGAGGGGCACTAGTGTGCGGGGCCCTGGCTCAGGCCCTCGAGCTGCTTCCACGGCTGGCTCGAGTCAGCGCCGGGGCACGTTCTGGTGCGTCAGATGGTTCGAGATCTTAGCTGCCCCACGGCTCGTGCAAGGTCTCGTGCTCGAGGTGCTCTAGCTCTTTATCACCCACTTGCTGACCGTGGGTGAGATGCTGACCCACCGGTTAGGCTGGGAGCTCCGAGGGCAGGGAGGGTGTCTGGGGGTCCCCTCTGCGTTCCAGCGAACAGACACAGGTGTGGGTGATGCCCGCGTGGAAGAAAGCGTGGACACAAGAGTCTGTGGCCCAGACCTCTCATGTGTAACAACATCCCCCGCATCCCGGGGCTGCTGGGGGAATCCCACCGACTCACTAAACTGTGAAGTGCTACCACATCCCAGGCACTGTTCTGGGGATTGGCGACCCAGCGGTGAGGAAGCACGGTCCCTGCTCGCGTGGGGCTGGCCGGAGCAGAGGTCAAACGAGGACTTCAGTTCCCCGGCAAGTGTCTCTGCTCAGCTGGGGGCAGCTGCCGGGAGCAGCGGGTCAGGCCCTTGTCCCCTCTGGCAGCTCAGGACCGACCCGCGTGGGGCGCGTGGTGAAGGGGATGCAGGATCCTTGCTCTGAATCCCCCCGTAGCCATTACCCCTATGTAGCCGGTCCCGTCACCGTCCCGAGTTTTGTCATCCATGAAGTGGGCAGGGGAGGAAAGCCTTTCGTGGGTTCAAGAGCCCTATCCAAGTGCGGAGCCGGGTCTGGATCATCTCTGGAGGGGGATTCAGCTCCAGCACCTGCCCCAGAGCTCGAGCCAGGTCCTCCACGGATGCGTGTCGCAGCTCCTGAGACTGGGGCAGCTGCAGCTTCGGCTCTCGCGCAGCTCTGGGATCAGAGCCCGGTTTGGAGCTTGAGCAGCTCCAGCAGCAGCTAGGGAGCTCGCCAGCCAAGGGCCAGCACCTTCACCGTCACACCCTCGCCATCGTGCACGAGGTCAGGAGAGGGGCTGGGGGCGGGAGGGTCCCTGCTGGGCAGGTCACCCCGGGTACCTTGGTCACTCCACTCAGAGCTCCCCCTCCCCACCCCTCCCACAGGTCACAGCCCCAGGGATCCCCACCCCTGCTTCCCAAAAAAGGCTCAAGGTGGACAAGCAGACCTGGGATATTGGAAGTTGAGGCTTGTACCTTCAACACTGTATACGTGTTGACCCAGAAACTCCACTTTATGGATTCTGTTGCAAATAGAGGTTGATGGACATGGTGTTCCCTTCGACACGGTGGGAGTGAGCTGCCCACGCTAGGTGATGGGTGCACCTGTGGCCTGGGATGGGTGCTGCTCACTGTTCTCCCAGACAGAGGTGCCCGTCACCCTTCTCTCCCGGGGACCTCCGTTTCCTGACGTTCTCGCCAGGGCTGCTGGTCCCCAGACCAGACACCTGCCAGTCTGAGGGTGACCAGTGCTGCCTCTATAGGGTTTCCTTTGCCAGAGTCCTTCCCCGGGAGCTCCTGCATCTCCGACTCTCCCCATGCCTCTCCCCCTCCCCTTGGACTTGCATGCATTTCATCTCTGTCCCTGTGGAACCCAGTGACTTGGAGCATGGTTTGGACCAGAGGCATGGGAAACCTTTCTGTGGCCTTGGGTTGTGAGCAATGCTTTGGCCCTTTGGGGTGTGTCTTCCAGCTTTCTGCATTTCCCTGGTTTCTCTGTGGGTCACAGGAGGAACCAGCCCTTTCCTGTCTGGGGTCAGGCGGAGGTGTCCCAGCAGGAACAGGGGTCTCTGCCCCGAGATTGTGTCCATATTTACCAAAGGGGCCTCTATGGTTACATCTCATCTGTAATCCATCGGGGATTTCAACATCCAATAAGGGAAATTCTATGTCAAGTCAACCCAGAAAAGAAGGAGTCCCCTTTGAAATTAGGAGGGCAGACACAAAGGCCCATTCTGTGTGATTCCACGTACAGGAAACCTCCAGAACAGGAAAAGGAACAGAGAGAGGAAGCAGCTTAGGGGTTTCCAGGGAGGCCTTCTGGTTCGGGGACTCCGTTGGGGAAGCAGATATTCCACAGCCATGTTCTGTGGTGTGGTGGCCCAGCGTTGGGAATGGACTTGATGCTCAGGACTTGTTCAACTGAAAACAATTCATTTTATTTAAAATAAATAATAAACAGCATATAGGACATGGAAAGAGAATAGAACAGTTAATACGAACCAGAGAGAAAGAACATAGGGGGAGGGGAGGAAACAATCTGTCGGGGCATCGGGGTCGGGTGATGGAGCTAAGGGGAATGGTACAAGGAGCTCTCCCCGTGAGGATGTGGGCTCTGGATGTGGTTCTGGGAGCCCTGCAGGAGCAGGAGGAGGGGCAGGGCCAGATGCAAGAGCAGGGCCAGACACAAGAGCAGGGCCAGGGGCAGGATCTACAGTAAGAGCTGGGTCAGGGGCAAGTAGAGGAGCACAGGCAGGTGCAGGGGAAGGGGCAGCGGCCCTGGAAAGCAGGGGAAGGGGCATCGGCTCTGGCAGGGGCAGGGGCAGGAACAGGGACACCAGCAGGGGAAGGGGCATTGGCTCTGGCAGGGGCAGGAACAGGAACACTGGCAGGGGAAGGGGCATCAGCTCTGGCAGCGGCAGGGGCAGGAACAGGGACACTGGCAGGGGAAGGGCCATCGGCTCTGGCAGGGGCAGGGGCAGGAACAAGGACGCAGGCAGGGGAAGGGGCATCGGGTCTGGCTGGGGCAGGGGCAGGAACTGGGATGCAGGAAGGGGAAGGGGCATCGGATCTGGCAGGGGCAGGAACAGGAACACTGGCAGGGGAAGGGGCATCGGCTCTGGCAGGGGCAGGGGCAGGACCAAGGACGCAGGCAGGGGAAGGGGCATCAGCTCTGGCAGGTGCAGGGGCAGGAACAGGGACACCGGCACGGGAAGGGGCATTGGCTCTGGCAGGGGCAGGAACAGGGACACAGGCAGGGGTAGGGCCATGAGCTCTGGCAGGGGCAGTTGCAGGAACAGGGACACTGGCAGGGGAAGGGGCATCAGCTCTGGCAGGGGCAGGGGCAGGAACTGAGATGCAGGCAGGGGAAGGGGCATCGGATCTGGCAGGGGCAGGAACAGGGACACAGGCAGAGGAAGGGACAGGTGCAGGGGCAGGAGCCGAGTCAAGGGCAAGAACAGGAATACAGGCAGGGGCAGGAGAAGGGGCAGGATCCAGGGCAGGAGCTGGGTCCGGGGCAAGAACAGGAACACAGGTAGGGGAAGGGGGAGGTGCAGGGGCAGGAGGTGGGTCAGGGACAGGAACAGGACCACAGGCAGGGGCAGGGGCAGAACCCGGGTCAGGGGCAAGAATAGGAGCACAGGCAGGGTCAAGGGAAGGGACAGGATCCAGGGCAGGAGCTGGGTCAGGGACAAGAACAGGAACACAGGTAGGGGAAGGGGCAGGTGCAGGGGCAGGAGCTGGGTCAGGGACAAGAACAGGAACACAGGTAGGGGAAGGGGCAGTTGCAGGGGCAGGAGGTGGGTCAGGAACAGGAAGAGGACCACAGGCAGGGGCAGGGGAGGAACCCGGGTCAGGGGCAAGAATAGGAGCACAGGCAGGGGCAAAGGAAGGGGCAGGATCCAGGGCAGGAGCTGGGTCAGGGTCAGGATCCGGATCAGGGGCAAGAAGAGGTGCACAGGTAAGGGAAGGGGCTGGTGCAGGGTCAGGAGCTGGGTCTGAGGCAAGAACAGGTGCACAGGCAGGTGCTGGGGAAGGGGCAGGTGCAGGGGCAGGAGGTGGGTCAGGAGAAGGGTCATTGGCTCTAGCAGGGGCAGGGGCAGGGGCAGGGGCAGGGGAAGGGGCAGGAGTTGGGGCAGGGGCCGGAACAGGAGCACAAGCCGGGGGAGGGGAGGGGGCAGGTGCAAGGGGAGGGACAGGGTCTGCCGCATTGGCACGGACAGGAAGCGGGGCAGTATCTGGGTCAGGGGCAAGAACCGGGGCACTGGCAGGGGTAGGGATGGGTCAGGATCCAGGGCAGGAGCTGGGTCGGGGGCAGGAGCAGGGCCACAGTTCGGGGCAGGCGCAGGGGCGGCGGCTCTGGCAGGCACAGGGGCAGGCATTGGGGCAGGCTCTCCGGAGGCAGGTTGTCCAGCAGGCCCTTCCTGGCCCCCGTCAGGCTCTCCGTGGGCGGGTGCTGGGTCACCTGCCGGCTCCTGTTCTCCTGCTGATGTCGCAGCCACCACCCCTCCGTCCAGAGCTGCCGATGGAGTTGGAACCAGCTCTAGCTCCTCAGGTCGTGGAGCAGCTGTGAGAGGAGAAAAGCTCACCCCGTGCCCCCTCTCCGTGGGCCTTTGCGGAGACAGAACCCAGCCCAGGGCCTCCCAGAGAAGCCGCAGCCAGGAAGGAGCCCTCCCCGGGGCGTCTCCCCGACCGCAGTCCACCCGCTGGGCGCTCTGAGCCCAGTCGTTGCTCCAGGCCCCACACCAGGCTCTGGGGGCTCCTCCCTGTGGGGCCAGCCCCCACCCTTCCGCACACACCCACGGGCACCCAGCCCCGGGCTTCTCAGCCTCAGGCTCGGGCTCCGTGGGTTCCGGCTCCTGGAGCACAATGCAGTCAATGACCACCAGGGACAGTGGTCTGGGTGGGGTCGGAGGCCTCTCCCCGCAATCCCCAGCACCTGCTCCAGGGGAGTCCTGTGGGGTCACGCTCCGGATCCCGGACATGGAGTGGGTGTCCGCCAGCCTCGTGCCGATCTCATCGGAGGTCTGCAAAGACAGGGACGGGTAGCCGGCCCGGAGGCATCCCAGTCCTGCCCGGCCAACGTCCCTGTCCCCTGCCCAGTCGCCCTGCTGCTCCCAGATCAGACACACACCTGTGGGTGCACAGCCCTGCACGCGGGACAATGACCCATCCCTGCAGGGCGATCGAGAGAAACCCTGGGCAGAAGCTCACAGCCCCCCACACCCTGTCCCACCCAGGCAGCCTTGACCTTGAACATGACCTGCCCACGGGTTATCTGACCCCCCATCAGCCTGCTCTTGAATTGCGTTGGCCCACCCCACATGACCCCTCTTCACACACACACACACACACACACACACACACACGGAGGGGAGGGGACCTGGGGCTGCACAGGTGGATTAGACCCTGTGGGGCTGGGTGGCCGGCTCTGGGCCTCCTGGTGTCACCTTTCGGGCCTTCCGGCCAAACGGCCAGAGGCGGTGGGGAGCCCTGATCGGACATCCCCAGCGGGGGCCAGCGTTTGCAGGGCGGGCTTTCTTCAGCCTGCAGCATCCAGAAGTAGGGAGGCAACAAGCCCACATGTTCATGGTTGGATGATCTCCAACGAAATGAGCTGGGCAGGGGGCTGTCTCTGGAATGTGGGTGCCTGGTTACCTGGGTTCCAAATTCTGTTGGACTCTGTTGTCAGGGAAGTGAGGTCACCACTGCCTGGGGTCCCCTTAACCAACTTCCTCCTCACACAAGACCCCCACCCCCGAGGGCCCCCTACCCCAGCTGCTCAATTCTCCCCCTCCCCCCATGCCCCATCCATACAGTGACTCCATCACAGCCCCCCCACAGCCTTCCCAAGGCCTGGGTGCAGCCGGTGTCCCCGCTGTGAGGACACAGAGCTGGCTTCAGACTGGGCTCCAGTGCCTGGATCAGGCCTTCAGTGCAACAGCTGCAGGATGAGGACCTAGTGAGGACCTTGCCCACGACACTAGCCCCATGACACTGTGAGGGTGTTCCCAGTCCCCAGTTAAGTCATGCAGTGCAACAAGTGATTATACATCAGGGTGGATGATGCAAAGTACAGTGCAGTGAGAACATGACAAAAACATTTAAATGACAGAATAGGATGTAGGTAAACATACTATATACTACGTAAGTGAAGGGAAAAGTAAACAACGGGGTCAGAAAGAGGAATGGGAGTTTCGAGAAGCAGGCTGGGGTAGTCAGGTGGTGGGGGGTGGCTCATGGAGGAAGTGACCAAGGAGACCCGTCACCAGTTACAACAGTGCAGCAGCAGGGTTTGAGCTCTGCTTGACCCACGACCCCCAGGGGCATTGGGGGCATTCTAGCTCCAGAGGATCTACAGGCTGCAAATCAGCCTGAGCCTAGCCTCTCTGGTATGTCTTCTTTGCTCCCGGCTGTGGCTCTTTCTCTGCCTCTTGAGGCTGTTGAATCTCCTTTTATTTTCCTCTGAAGTGCACTATTTTGTGTGGGTTCAGTACTGTTAGTTGACACAAATTCTTTGTGAAAATAAGTGGAGTATAAATCCTACTTGTTTCCTAATTAGATCTGAACATATTCAATAATAACAGCTTTTCCCCAGGCCCCTGGGTCTTCATCTGCTCACCAACGCTGAGATTTTTAAAAACATTATATTTTTAACAGTTTCAAAGAATTAGTTTGGTTTTTAAAAAATTCCAGAAAGTCACACTTTTAATACTCTATAGAATGATCTGTAAACATTGAATGAGCAAGGTTTTACAGGATGAGGGAAGAATTGGCTTTGTGGCCGGGTTTGCCCTACTCTTTACTCCCTGTTGCCCCCGTGTGGCCACTCTCCAGATAGCATGTGGCCGAATGTGTTCCAACCTGTCAAATTCAAGGGAGAATAAGGTAGAAGAAGGTTTGTCCTTGGATCCCCTAGCTCCTAATAATCATGAAATAATTTATGAGCTGTATTCTAAATCAGAGTATATGTTAACTTGATATTAGGGTTAGGTTCAGGGTCAAGTTGAATACAGTAATTATGTACAGCTTTTTGTAGGTCAGTCATACGTCCATAAACTGTTTTTAAAAAATAAAACGGGAGAGAATATAGTCACTCAAAGCACTGAGCACCTTTCCTGTCACAGTAAATATGTAACTAAACATAATTATTGCTTAACCTTAGCTGAGGACCGGGAGCTGGTCCTACAGGTACTTGGCAGGTAACATCTGTGGCCAGCTGCCCATCTCTTCCCCCGACACCCACACCCAGCTCAGCACATCCTCTGCTCTGCTCAAGGGCAGCCCAGAGAGACCAGGTCCAGGTGTGGCTCCCTCCTGTCAGGCATGGCTTCCTTCCGACAGGTAGAGAAGGTGGCCAGCTCACAGACACATGACATCTTCTTTTGGTTACTTGCTATCTGCGTCACCTTTTTGTCACCTGGTCATTAACATTTAGCTCCTGTGAGAACCTGAGTTTGCAGGTTTCTGTTCACATTTCAAAGTGTGCAGATATGTGTTGACTTTGTTCGCTGTCCCTGGGGAGGATATACAGGGTTAGGGTATGGGTTAGGGTACGGGTACAGGTTAGGGTACGGGTTAGGGTATGGGTTAGGGAATGGGTTATGGTTAGGGTACGGGTACGGGTATGGGTTAGGGTATGGGTCAGGGAACAGGTTAGGGTTAGGGTACGGGTTAGGGTTAGGGTACGGGTTAGGGTTAGGGTACGGGTTAGGGTATGGGTTAGGGTTAGGGTACTGGTTAGGGTCAGGGTTAGGGTACAGGTTAGGGTTAGGGTACGGGTACAGGTTAGGTACGGGTTAGGGTACGGCTTGGTTAGGGTACGGGTTAGGATTAGGGTACGGGTTAGGGTTAGGGTTAGGGTACGGGTTAGGGAACGGGTTAGGGTTAGGGTACGGGTATGGGTATGGGTTAGGGTACGGGTCAGGGAACGGGTTAGGGTTAGGGTACGGGTTAGGGTTAGGGTATGGGTTAGTGTTAGGGTACGGGTTAGGGTCAGGATTAGGGTACGGGTTAGGGTTAGGGTACGGGTATGGGTACGGGTTAGGGTATGGCTTGGTTAGGGTACGGGTTAGGATTAGGGTATGGGTTAGGGTTAGGGTTAGGGTACGGGTTAGGTATGGGTTAGGGAATGGGTTAGGGTTAGGGTACGGGTACGGGTATGGGTTAGGGTACAGGTCAGGGAACGGGTTAGGGTTAGGGTACGGGTTAGGGTTAGGGTACGGTTTAGGGTATGGGTTAGGGTTAGGGTACTGGTTAGGGTCAGGGTTAGGGTACAGGTTAGGGTTAGGGTACGGGTACAGGTTAGGGTACGGGTTAGGGTACGGCTTGGTTAGGGTACGGGTTAGAATTAGGGTACGGGTTAGGGTTAGGGTTAGGGTACGGGTTAGGGAACGGGTTAGGGTTAGGGTATGGGTATGGGTATGGGTTAGGGTACGGGTCAGGGAACGGGTCAGGGTTAGGGTACGGGTTAGGGTTAGGGTACGGGTTAGGGTCAGGAATAGGGTACGAGTTAGGGTTAGGGTACGGGTATGGGTACGGGTTAGGGTACGGGTTAGGGTACGGCTTGGTTAGGGTACGGGTTAGGATTAGGGTACGGGTTAGGGTACGGGTTAGGGTACGGGTTAGGGTATGGGTTAGGGATAGGGTTAGGGTACAGGTACGGGTTAGGGTACGGGTTAGGGTACGGATTGGGGTTAGGGTTAGGGTTAGGGTACGGGTTAGGTTTAGTGTACGGGTACGGGTTAGGGTACGGGTTAGGGTTAGCGTTAGGGTACGGTTTAGGGTACAGGTTAGGGTACGGGTTAGGGTAGGGCGAGGGTTAGGTTTAGGGTACGGGTTAGGGTACGGGTTAGGGTTATGGTTAGGGGTTAGGGGTTAGTGGTTGGGGTTAGGGTTAGGGTTAGGTTTAGGGTACAGGTTAGGGTACAGTTTAGGGTAAGGTTAGGGTTAGGGTTAGGGTACGGGTTAGTGTACGGGTTAGGGTTAGGGGTTAGGGGTTGGTTAGGGGTTAGGGGTTAGGGTTAGGTTTAGGGTTAGTGTTAGGGTTAGGGTTAGGGTTAGGGTCTCCCTGTCCTCTGCTGTATAGAGACAATTCTCGTCCGGTAACCAGATTGATTATTTCAGAACATAACCTTTGAGCCTCTCTGCGATCCGCTCCCCACCTGTCTGTCCTCTCCAGCCTCACCTCTCCCACTGCAGCCCCCCTCTGTGGGCCACCAAGCTGTGTGGTTGTCCCACATGTTCCTTGGGCCTGACTCCAATCCTTTACATTCTCTGTGCCCTCTGCCAGGAGCACTCTTCTCTCCCCTTGCATCATGTCTGGCTTGTTCTCCCATTGGCTGGGCCTCTACTTGCCCCCTGGTGACCTGACTCATGTCTGCTGGGTGTATGTGCTCGTCCCATATTTAAATGTAGTATCCACCTTCCCTGTGTGAGCGATTTACTAACCTGCAAGGTATGGGGTAGGCACAGGGAAGTAGTCTTAGTGCCTGTGTAAAAAAGCCAGTCTCAGGGCGCCTGGGTGGCTCAGTCCTTAAGCGTCTGCCTTCGGCTCAGGTCGTGATCCCAGGGGCCTGGGATTAAGTCCCATGTCAGGCTCCCTGCTCTGCGGGGAGCCTGCTTCTCCCTCTCCCCCTCCCCCTCCTTGTGTTCCCTCTCTAGCTGTCTCTTTCTCTGTCAAATAAATAAAATCTTAAAAAAAATCAGTCTCAGAGGGGCTCACCACACTTGCTGACAATGGGGGAGCTGCTGTCCCCACAGTGAGGGGCAGGTAGTCCCCTCAAAGGGGGACCAGCCATGTGAGGCATTTGGACAAGACTTCCAATGTTTTGGGGCCAGGGAGATGTAGACCTGGAACCAGAAGCTCACACCCTTGGATTCAAGGCTGGGGCCTAAGCAAGCCCCCTTTTTCCAGGGGTCATCTTTCCCCTTCCCTGCCCATGGGCTGAACCTGATTCCTGATCTGGGGAGTTCGAGGATGACCCCTCCTAGGAATACCAGTGGTTTACTGATGGACCTTGTCAGCCAGAGGCCCAGTAGCCTTCGAGGGAGGACCCTATAGGGGGTGGAGACAGCTCTGTTGGGGACCAGCGACAGCCCACTCAAAGTAAAGTGGGGCAGCTGGCCGGCCCTGCTGATTCTACCCAGTCTGTAGGACATAGAAACACGGGCTGTGCCCAGAGGTGCTCAAATCATGGCAGGTGGGGACAGAACCTACAGGGGGGCAGCTAGGGGAGGGCACCTGCAGGGTTTGCCCAGGAGCTCAGCACGGGGGAGTGTTCCTGGCTCCAGCATGCTGACTGTGCGGCTGCATGGGTTTCCAGCCTCCCAAGCCTCAGGCTCCCCTTTGTAAGATGGGGCGCTGATGGCCCCCATCTCTGGGAGCAGAAGGTAGAGAGGCCCTGCCGGCAGATTCACTCAGGACAGGTCAGGAGGTGGCTGTTGCTTAAAGCAGCCCAGGGCCTGTCCCCATGAAGAAGGTGCACACGTCCATGACCCCCAGCTCGGGGGTCCTGCTGCCAGCCTCTGGCAGTGACCCTCTTCCTGCCCTGTCCCCTGCCCCTGTGGACACGGGGTCTTCCTGGAGCTGTTCCTGCAGAATCACTTCATGGTGGACACAGGGTCATCTACTATGTCTTCACCGACCAGCTGGTTGCTGTGTCCCGTGTGCCCCTCCAAGAGCACTGAAGGGTGGTGGTTCTTGAGGTCCGCGGTGCCCCACACTGGCTGGATGTGTCCATGCAGCACATGGCGATCATGAGCTGCTTCTATGAGGAGTGCTTCCTCTATGAGGTGGATGACATGGTGTGCGGGGATGTGGACATGAAGTTCTGTGACCACGTGGGCATGGAGATCCTGTCCCCCCGCTTTGGCACCCTGCACCCCAGTTTCTACTGGGTGGCCCATGAGGACTTAAGCTATGAGCACTGGTCCCAGTCCCAGGCCCACATCCCCAAGGACAAGGGTGACTTCTACTACATGGGGGCCTTTTTTGGGGTGTTGTGGCGGAGGTTCACTGACTGACCTCAGCCTGTCACCAGGTGATGGTGGTCAACTGGGCCAATGGGATCGAGGCCATGTGGTACGATAAGAGCCACCTGAACAGGTACCTGCTGGACCACAAGCCCACCAAGGTGCTGTCCCTGGAGGACCTGCAGGACCCACAGCTATTGGGTGGGCCCTGGAGGACCTGTGTGCAGCTGCTGGGCTGGTCCCGGGTCATGAAGAAGCTGAGATTTGGGCCATGCCCAAGAATCACCAGGACACCTGGAACTCATGAGGGGCTGTCCCCGTCTCCAGCAGAGGGTGCTGACTTCAGCGGAGCCATCAGAGAGGGTTCCTACTTCTGTCCCCTCGAGGGACACTGTGGAGTCCAGTACTGTCTGCACGGGCAAGTCCAGTGCCCCAGCCGCACCTGCTCACAGGAGGCCTGCCTGGGGATACAGCGTCCTCTCTTTGCGTTCACTACATTTTCTTCACTTCTGGGTCATTTGCACCTGTGAACGGCTCCAGTTTTATATCAGATGTTTTTCTTTGTCAATGCTGAGCAACCATTTTTAAAAAGAACAATTGAAGGAAAAGGTTTTCTCTCTAGTTGTAAACAGACACCGCCTGGTGGGGCTGGGACAGTCCTGTAGCAGCCATGGAGCCAGAACAGGTCCTGGCTGGGTCTTCCCTCCCAGTCCTTGCATGTTGCCATGGCCATGGGGTTTCAGGGTCAGGGGTGCACCGAGCCACCTCTCAGAACCCCGGTGCGCTCACTGCCAGAGGCCTTGGCCGTGACCGCTAGCTCAGCCTCCAGGAGCATGGCGCCCTCTGGGTTATTTCCATTTCCTGCCGTGGATTTATTTTTTATTTATTAATTTTATTTAATTTTTTAAATTTAAATTCATTAGCCAACATATAGTACATCAGTAGATTTTGATGTAGTGTTCAGTGATTCATTAGTTGCCTATAACACCCAGTTTTCATCACAACATGTGCCCTCCTTAATACCCGTCACGCAGTTACCCCATCCCCCCACCCTCCTCCCTTCTGTAACCCTCAGTTTGTTTACCGGAGTCCAGAGTCTCTCATGGTTTGTCTCCCTCTCTGATTTCTTCCTGTTCATTTTTCCCTCCCTTCCCCTGTAGTCCTCTGTGCTATTCCTGACATTCCACATAGGAGTGAAACTATATGATAATTGTCTTTCCCTGATTTATTTATTTCACTTAGCATATCCCCTCCCGTTCCATCTATGTCAATGTAAATGGTAGGTATTCATCCTTTCTGACAGCTGAAGAATATCCCATTGTACGTATATACCACATCTTCTTTATCCATTCGTCTGTTGAAGGGCATCTCGGCTCCTTCCACAGTTTGGCTATTGTGAACATTGCTGCTATGAACATTGGGGGGCAGGTGCCCCTTCTTTTCACTACATCTGTATCTTTGGGGTAAATATCCAGTAGTGCAACTGCTGGGTGATAGGGTAGTTCTATTTGTAACGTCTTGAAGAACCTCCATACTGTTTTTCAGAGTTGCTGTACCAGCTTGCATTCCCACCAACAGTGTAAGAGGGTTCCCTTTTCTCCACATCCTCACCAACATTTGTTGTTTCCTGCCTTGTTGATTTTTGCCATTCTAAGTGGTGAAGGTGGTATCTCAATGTGGTTTTAATTTCTTTTTCTCTGATGGCTAGTGATGTGGAGCATTTTTTCATGTGTCTGTTAGCCATTTGTATGTCTTTGGAGAAGTGTCTGTTCATGTGTTCTGCCCGTTTCTTGATTGGATTATTTGTTTTTTGGGTGTTGAGTTTGAGAAGTTCTTCATAGATCTTGGATGCCAGCCCTTTATCTGTAATGTCATTTGCAAATATCTTCTCCCATTCCATGGCTTGCCTCTTAGTTTTGTTGACTGTTTCCTTTGCTGTGCAGAAGCTTTTTATCTTGATGAAGTCCCAAAGGTTCATTTTTGCTTTTGTTACCCTTGCCTTTGGAGACGTGTCTAGCAAGAAGTTGCTGTGGCTGAGGTTGAAGAGGTTGCTGCCTGTGTTCTCTTCTAGGATTTTGATGGATTCCTGTGTCACATTGAGGTCTTTCATCCAATTTGAGTTTACCTTTGTATATGGTGTGAGAGAATGGTCCAGTTTCATTCTTCTGCATGTGGCTGTCTAATTTTCCCAACACCATTTATTGAAGAGACTGTCTTTTTTCCATTGGGTATTCTTTCCTGCTTTGTGGAAGATTAGTTGACCATAGAGTTGAGGGTCCATTTCTGGGGTCTCTATTCTGTTCCATTGATCTGTGTGTCTGTTTTGTCCAGTACCATACTGTCTTGATGATCACAGCTTTGTAATACAGCTTGAGGTCACCTGCTTTTGTTTTATTTTTATTATTTTAGTGAATTTTAAATTAATGTATAATATATTATTTGTTTCAGGGGTACAGGTCTTTGATTCATCGGTCTTATACAATTCACAGTGCTCACCATAGCACATACCCTCCCCAATGTCCATCACCCAGTCACCCCACGCCTCCCAACCCCCTCCACTCCAGCAACCCCCAGTTTGTTTCCTGAGATTAAGAGTCTCTTATGGTATGTGCTCTGGTAAGCGCTGTGAATTGTGCAAGACTGTTGAATCTCAGATCTCTACCTCTGAAACAAATAATGCAATATATGTTAAGAAAAAAAAAGAAGAAGAAGAAGGTAGCAGGAAGGGAAGAATGAAGCAGGGGAAATCGGAGGGGTAGACGAACCATGAGAGATGATGGACTCTGAAAAACAGAGGATTCTAGAGGGGAGGGGGGTGGGAGGATGGGTTAGCCTGGTGGTGGGTATTGAGGAGGGCACATTCTTCATGGAGCACTGGGTGTTATGCACAAACAATGAATCATGGAACACTTCATCTAAATCTAATGATGTAATGTATGGGGATTAACATAAGAATAAAAAAAAAGAGTCTCTTATGGTTTGTCTCTCTCTCTGGTTTCGTCTTGTTTCATTTTTCCCTCCCTTCGCCTATGATCCTCTGTCTTGTTCCTCAAATTCCTCATATCACTGAGATCATAGGATAATTGTCTTTCTCTGAGTGACTTATTTTGTTTAACATAATACACTGTAGTTCCATCCACGTCATTGCAAATGGCAAGATTTCATTTTTTTGATAGGTGCATAATATTCTCTGTATATATATACACACACACCACATTTTCTTTATCCATTCATCTGTTGATGGACATTTAGACTCTTTCCATAGTTTGGCTATTGTGGACATTGCTGCTATAAACATTGGGGTGCACATGCTCCTTCGGATCCCTACATTTGTATCTTTGGGGTAAATACCCAGTAGTGCAATTGCTCGGTCATAAGGTAGCTCTTTTTTCAACTTTTTGAGGAACCTCCCTAGTGTTTTCCAGAGTGGCGTCTGCCTTCGTTTTAAATGGCTATTTATGCTGGTGTTTGTGAAATGTGGGCACTCACTCAGTCTGGATGCATGTGCCGTTGGGATTCCTCAGTGCCCACAGATGGTTTGTGCACTCTCTCTGGACCATCTGCCTGCACTGTGTCTTAGCAAGCATTTAGTGATGCCACTGTGAGCTCAGGCACCCAAGAAGGCGCAGAGCATGAGAGCAAGAACTAAGATACAGGATCCCTGCTCTTGGGCCTTCCTGGGACGTTCAATGGACCCGTCCTCCTGACTCACTACTCTCCTATTGTGTAATAGACATACAACTGATACCATTAAGCACGTTTCAGGGTACAATTCAGTGGCAATAAGTATATTCACTCTTCTGCACCTGCCACCTCCATCCACTGCCACAACTTTGTCATCCTCCCAAACTGAACCTCTACCCAGGAGACACTAACACCCCATTTCCCCTCCCCAGCCCCGGCACCCAGCAGCTCCTTCCACCTCTATGAATCAGAGTGCTCTCTGTCCCTCACAAGTGGGGTCCTCCCGTATTGGTCCTTTAGGGACTGGCTTATTTCACATAGCCCATTGGCCTCAAGGTCTGTCCCTGTGAGCCTGGACCTGACCCACTTTCCCCCCAAAGGAGTGTCTCAGCCCTCTCCTGTCTAAGCCAAGCCTCCTCAGTCCCTTCTGCTCCCCTCACCTTCCTCCTCCGCCTGAAGATGATCCCAGCCAATCTGCAGCTTTGAAGACCTATTCAGTCCAGATGCCAGGCACATACCCCGGGGACCTCGGGCCTCACCTACCCCATCTGTCCACGTCAGGTCCCTGCCCACCCCCCACCAGCTGGCCACCTGCTCATCCCACAGGTGTCCCCATCTCAGGAGAGGGAAACACCAAGACCAGACTGCCTAGGCAATGGATAACAGTTGGGGCAGATAGAAACCGAACAGAATCACTGGAATAAAGGCTGAGGAATGAGGAGCTTTAGGGAAGAAGGGCCTGGAAGCTGTGACTGCCCATACCTGACCTTCAGATGCCCCTCAGTGACTCCTGTGCCTCTGGTGTCTTCCTGGAACCCTGACCTGGCTGTTTTCAGACAGCTCATCCTGCAGTACCCTCAGTTTCTGGGAGGGGGATTTGCTGGAATCTGCAGTGTGTCCTACTGCCCCACCGGGATCATTTTTTTTCTTTTTTTAAAGATTTTATTTATTTGACAGAGAGAGACACAGCGAGAGAGGGAACACAAGCAGGGGGAGTGGGAGAAGGAGAAGCAGGCTTCCCGCAGAGCAGGGAGCCCGATGCGGGGCTCGATCCCAGGACCCTGGAATCACGACCTGAGCCGCAAGCAGACGCTTAATGGCTGAGCCACACAGGTGCCCCCCAGGATCACTTTCTGAAGGCACATTGTCTGGGACCCAAGACTGTGGGTCTGTGGCCTGGAGGGATTCTGAGCAGAGCTGGTGGGATGGGAGGGCTGCAAGGCACAGAGGTAGGTTTCCAGAAAGCCAGCTGGGGTCCCCGGCATCTTACTGTATTTGAATCAAAGCCCTGAGATCTTTAATATGCCAGCAACATTACAGCATGTGCCAGAAAAACAAATGTGCCTGTGCACCCAACACCACCTAAACTATTGGCCATTTCTTGTCACTTGAGCTGAGTACAAAGGATTGGGAGTCAGGACTTGGTGGGGGGGCCCTGGACCAGAGTTTGTATTTGGGGGACAAAGGCCATCCAGACAAGCTTGTGCTGAGCCTAAGGAGAGGGTCTGTGTGGAGACCCCAGCTGCAGGCACTGCTGTCCAATGATGCCCCCTCAGCCCGACCCAGTGCACCTGCTGCTGGGGGAGCACCTGCCCCCTCCTCTCTGCCTGAGGGCTCTCTCCTGCACCAGCTGCCTCCTCTCCTGCCAGCCACTGCCAGCCTGCAACCAGGGAGAGTGGCTACCCCGAGTTCCTCCAGCTGCTGGGGGAGCACCTGCCCCCTCCTCTCTGCCTGAGGGCTCTCTCCTGCACCAGGTGCCTCCTCTCCTGCCAGCCACTGCCAGCCTGCAGCCTGCGAGGGTGGATACCCCGAGTTCCTCCAGCTGCTGGGGGAGCACCTGCCCCCTCCTCTCTGCCTGATGGCTCTCTCTCACACCAGGTGCCTCCTCTCCTGCCAGCCACTGCCAGCCTGCAGCCTGCGAGGCTGGATACCCCGAGTTCCTCCAGCTGCTGGGGGAGCGCCTGCCCCCTCCTCTCTGCCTGAGGGCTCTCTCCTGCACCAGGTGCCTCCTCTCCTGCCAGTCACTGCCAGCCTACAGTCTGGGAGGGTGGCTACCCCGAGTTCCTCCAGCTGCTGGGGGAGTACCTGCCCCCTCCTCTCTGCCTGAGGGCTCTCTCCTGCACTAGGTGCCTCCTCTCCTGCCAGTCACTGCCAGCCTGCAGCCTGGGAAGGTGGCAACCCCGAGTTCCTCCAGCTGTTGGGGGAGTGCCTGCCCCCTCCTCTCTGCCTGAGGGCTCTCTCCTGCACCAGGTGCCTCCTCTCCTGGCAGCCACTGGCAGCTTACAGGCTGGGAGGGTGGATACCTGGACGACCTCCAGCCCTGGGGACAGAGCCAGTGAGGGTGGGATGTGGTCTCCCAGTAGGCCTGAGCGCCAGGTCCCCACGGTGTTCACTCTCTTCCTGCAGGCTCACTGTGCCATGTCCTCCCTCAGGCTTCCTAGGCTCAAGTCCTCCTCTGCTCGCTGACCATCCTTGGCCCAGGCTCCACACGTTGGGACTGGGAGCAGGTCATCTGGACCTTCTGGACTCTCGCTTCCGTGCCCGTGACACGGACACAGGTTGGCCTCACAGAATGCTTGGAGGAGACCCAGTGCAGGAAGATGCAGGCAGCTGCAGGGGAGATGCCAAGTGACCCCAGAGGGAGCGCACAGGCTTTCACAATGCACCGGGCTCACAGGACCCCCATGGGATGCAGGCGCCAGGCCACGGGGCACAGGAACTCCTGGTTGGGGTGGCCCTGGCGGGGAGGCCAGAGAAGGGTCCCAGAAGGGACAGGAGACAAGGGAGATGACAAAACAGAGCTTCCCAAGGAGGTCAATGGAAGGATCAGAGGATCGCAGAGACCCTTGGGACAACTTGGAAGCCCTGGAGATGTTGGCTGAAATGCTGTCATTGGGTCAGAAAAGTTAGTCACAACCCCTCAGTCGACACTGGGTAATTTACTTTGTTTGTTCTAAGAATCAGTGCGTACCTGCCATTAGAACTCACACTGCAGGAAGTCTAGGATATACTCACTCTTCATCACTTTTCAGGACTCGATTTTTCTAGAGGAAGTGCTAAGCATTGGCCTCTGTTTTCAGGAGCAGATTCTTGGTGCTCATCACCACTCCTAGCCGTGAGGACTGACACCTGTCACCTCCCACAGTGGACGTGACCATGTGGGTTGGGGGGTGCTCACTGATGAAGCCCCAGTGCTCAGTACACAGCAGGGACCCCCGGTCCTCTGCTGAATGAGGGAGGAAGGGGGGAAGGAGGGAGGGAGTGAGAAGGAGGGAGTATGGGAGAAAGGGAGGGAGAGAGAAGGAGGGAGGGAGGGAAACCACAGAAGTTGGGTCCATCCATCAGGAGCCCTTATTTGGGGTGAGGTCCGAGGGCACCACAGCCCGGGCCCTGGATGGTGGCTCAGGTCCTCCCAGTGCTGACCTTCCTTCTCCTTGGCCCTCTGTCATCCTGGATCCTCTCCACCTCCTCCTCCTCCAATTCTGAATGTTCCCAGGAACAGGGTGGCAGGAGGGGTCTCAGGAGGGGCTTCCCGGATCCTGTGCCCCGAATGACAATGTGACAGTGGCAACAGGACATTCTATCATGAGGACTGGGACTGTGGATCCCATCCATCTCCTCGGGCATTAGCGTTGTTCCATTCCCTGCTCTCTCCACCACTGCTGTGATAAACACTCCGGAAAACACATCTGTGAAAAGCTGAGTGAGAGTTTCTAGGGGTTGGTCAGAGTCCAAGCATTCCAGGTGCTCCTGTGGCCTGGGATGGGTGCTGCTCACTGTTCTCCCAGACAGGGGTGCCTGTCACCCTTCTCTCCAGGGTACCTGCAGGGGATCTCCACTTCCTCACGTTCTCCCCAGACCAGACACCTGCCAGTCTGAGGGTGACCAGTGCTGCCTCCATAGGGTTTCCTTTGCCAGAGTCCTTCCCCGGGAGCTCCCTCATCTCTGACTCTGCACGTGCCTGTCCTCCCCCCTTGGACTTGCGTGCGTTTGGTGTCTGTCCTTGTGGAACCCAGTGACTTGGTGTGTTGTTTGGACAAGAGGCATCGGAAACCTTTCTCTGGCCTTCGGTTGAGCAATGCTTTTGCCCTTTGTGGTGTGTCTTCCAGCTTCTGCATTTCCCTGGTTTCTGTGTGGGCCACAGGAGGAGCCAGCCCTGTCCTGTCTGGGGTCAGGCTGTGGTGTCCCAGCAGGAACAGGGGTCTCGGCCCCGAGATTGTGCCCATAATTCCTAAAGCGGCCTCTCTGATTACATCTGATCTGTAATCCATCAGGCATTTTAATATCGAATAAGGGAAATTTTATGACAGATAAACACAGACGAAAACAAGTCCCCTTTGAAAATAGGTGGGCAGACACAAAGGCACCTATTGCGTGATTCCACTTACAGAAACATCCAGAACAGGGAAAGGAACAGGGAGAGAAAGCAGCTTAGGGGTTTCCAGGGTCTGGGCTGGGGGAGAAATGGGCAGGGGGGCTTCTGGTTCGGGGACTCCTTTGGGACACGAGATATTCCGCAGCAATGTTCTGGGGTGTGGTGGCACAGCGTTGGGAAGGTACTTATGCTCATCACATGTTCAGTTGAAAACAAGTAATTTTATTTAAAACAAATAATAAACAGTATACAGAACATGAAAATGAACAATGTGAACCAGAACAATATGAACCAGAGAGAAAGAATATAGGGGGAGGGGATGAAACAATCTGGCGGGGCATCGGGATCCGGCAATGGAACTAAGGGCAATTGTACAAGGAGCTCTCCCCACAGGACTGTGGGCTCTGGATGTGGCTCTGGGAGCCCTGCAGGAGCAGGAGTAGGGGCAGGGATTAGGATAGGGGTAGGGCCAGGGGCAGGGCCAGTTGTAAGAGCAGGGCGAGGGGCAGGGGCAAGGGGAGGGACAGGATCAGCAGTCATGGCAGGTGCAGGATCCAGGGCAGGACCTGGGTAAGGAGCAGGAACAGGAGCTCCGGCAGGCGCAGGGGCAGGGGCAGCGGCAGAAGGAGCAGGAACAGGAGCTCAGGCAGTGGCAGGGGAAGGGGTAGCAGGTCTGGCAGGGGAAGGGGCAGGAGTAGGGGCAGGGACAAAAACAGGAGCCCAGGAAGGGGCAGGGGAAGGTGTAGCGGGTCTTGCAGGGAAAGGGGCAGAAGCAGGAGCAGGAACAGGAGCTCAGGCAGGGAAAGGGGAAGGGGCAGCAGGTCTGGCAGGGGTAGGGTTATGAGCAGGAGCAGGGTCAGGGACAAGAACAGGAGCCCAGGAAGGGTCAAGGGAAGAGGCAGCGGAGTCTGGCAGGGGCAGGGAGAGGAGCAGGAGAAGGAGCAGGAACCGGACCTCTGGCAGGGGAAGGGGCAGTGGCTCTGGCAGGGGCAGGGGAAGGGGTAGGAGGAGGATCAGGAGCTGGGTTGCAGCAGTGGCAGGTGCAGGATCCAGGGCAGGAGCTGGGTCAGGGGCAGGAAGAGTAGCAGGAGCTGGGTCAGGGGCAGGTGCCAGTTCTTCCTGGTCCACGTCAGGCTGTCCGTGGGTGGGTGCCGGGTCACCTGCCGGCTCCTGGTCTCCTCCTGAAGTCGCTGCAGGCACCACCCCTCCCTCCAGAGCTGCTGATGGAGTTGGAACCGGCTCTAGCTCCTCAGGTGGTGGAGTAGCTGTGAGAGGAGAAAAGCTCACCCCGAGCCTGCTCTCCGTGGGCCTTTGCAGAGACAGAACTCAGCCCAGGGCCTCCCAGAGAAGCCGCATCCAGGAAGGAGCCCTCCCTGGGGTGTCTCCCCGACTGCAGTCCACCCGCTGGATGCTCTGCACCCAGTCTTTGCTCCAGGCCCCACACCAGCTTCTGGGGGCTCGTCCCTGTGGGGCCAGGACCGACCCATCCCCACACACCACAAACACCCAGCCCCAGCCTTCTCACCCTCGGGCTCGGTCTCCGTGGGCTCCGGGTCCTGGACCACTGTCCGGTGACCAACCACCTGGGACAGTGGTCTGGGGGGTGTTGGAGGTCTTGCCCGGCAATCCCCAGCACTTGTTTTTGGGGATGCCTGTGGTGTCAACCCCTCCGTCAGGGAGGAGGGCATGTCCGCCAGCCGCCTCGGGAGGTCATCCGTGGCCTTCTGCAAAGACAGGGACGGGTAGCCGGCTGGAGGCATCACAGCCCTGCCCGGCCATCCTCACTGTCCTCCTGCCCAGTCCCCCTGCTGCTCCCAGATCAGACACAGACCTGTGAATGCACAGCCCTGCGCCCGGGATGCAGTGACCCATCCCTGCAGGGCTATCGGGATAAACCCTGGGTAGAAGGGGCAGCGCCTGCACACCCCATCCCACACGGCCAGCCTTGACCTTGAACATGACCTGCCCACTGGGAATCTGACCCCTCATCAGCCTGCTCCTGCTCAGGGTGGCCCCACCCCACATGAACCCTCTTTACACACACACACGCACTCACACCCACAGACACACACGCACGCAAACTCACACACAGACACGCACAGACACACACACACACGGAGGGGGGCCTGGGGCTGCACAGGTCAGATCAGAGCGTGTGGGGCTGGGTGGCCGGCTCTGGGCCTCCTGGTGTCACCTTTCGGGCCTTCCGGCCAAAGGGCCAGATGTGGTGGGGAGCCCTGATCGGACATCCCCAGCGGGGGCCAGCGTTTGCAGGGCAGGCTTTCTTCAGCCTGCAGCATCCAGACTTAGGGAGGCAGCAAGCCCACATGTTCATGGTTGGATGATATCCAACGAAATGAGCTGGGCAGGGGGCTGTCTCTGGAATGTGGGTGCCTGGTTACCTGGGTTCCAAATTCTGTTGGACTCTGTTGTCAGGGAAGTGAGGTCACCACTGCCTGGGGTCCCCTTACCCAACTTCCTGCTCACACAAAACCCCCACCCCCGAGGGCCCCCTCCCCCAGCTGCTCAATGCTCCCCCTCCGCCCATGCCCCATCCATACAGTGACTCCCTCACAGCCCACCCACAGCCTTCCCAAGGCCTGGGTGCAGCCAGTGTCCCCGCTGTGGGGACACAGAGCTGGCTTCAGACTGGGCTCCTGTGCGTGCCCAGGGCTGTGACCCTGGACAGACCCCGTGCCTCCCAGGGCCTCCCCAGGCTCCCCATCTGCACAGTGGGGTGTTCTGGCTTCTACTCCTAGGGACGCCATCAGGGGTAGGACCTCTACATACATTCCGGACCTGCTATCCCAGGAGGCTGGGGCACACTTGGCAATGCAAGGAGGAGCCAGGGGCTGGGCGGGACATGGAGCACAGCTCAGAGGGGCCTGGGTCTGCTCTGGGGTCTGGGCAAAGCCACCCCCTTCTTGCCTGTTCCCAGCCCCTGTGGGAAGGTTGCAATGAATGGATTCCGACCTTGTCCCCTGGTGACGCACACTTCCAGGGGCTCCCATTAGGTTTAGGCTCAGGCCCCGGGGCCTCGTCTGCGCCCATGTGCTGGGCAGTCCCCAGAGTGGTTCCCGGGCATTCCCGCATCCTGCTCACACATCCCTGTGGAATCCCCTCCCCTCCGGGGTGGATGGCCTGTGTGACCGCGCTCTCAGGAAGAGAATGGGGCCAAATGCTGGGATGTCATTTCCAAGCTGATGGAGGAAATTCTGTGACTTCTTCTGCTTCCCTCTGTCGTGTGTTCATTCTCTGTCTCCTTCTCTGTTTCTGTCTCTGTCTCTGTGTCTCTCACAGGAGCAGGATCTGTGGATTCCAGGGGTGATGTGAGAAACCTCAGAATCCTCCCTTGTCCGTGTTTCCCTCTTCTGTCCCGGTGCTCCATTCCTTCCTAAGGCCTTGTCACCCGGACCAGAGCACTGAATCTGGACCCTCTTCCAAATGGAGACCCGGAGGCTGCAACAAGGAGGGTCTTGGCCTTGGTCCCCAGACTAGTGGTCAGTGCTCTGCCACGTTCTGCGTACCCAGGTCCTCAGCCCCCCAAGCCCCCAGTCTGTCCCCTGCTCCAAAGGACCTCGAGGGAGTACAAAGCATTTTCCCAGGACTGGGAGCACAGGGGGTCGGGGATGCAGATCCAAGGCCAACAGGCTCTCCCACAAGCCTGTGGGACCCTAGGACACTGCATCTCTACAGCCCAAGTGACAAAAGAGTAAGCTGAGGCCTTTGTGCTGGAGCCCCTCTGGACTTGGGGGTGGGTATCTCTTCCTGCTTCCAAGTGCCCAGGCTGGTGATGGACACCGGAACCCAGACCCTGTCCTCTCCCAGTGCCCTGGCAACCCCCCTGTGACCCTTGGGGACCCCTGACCCTCAGCCTGGCCTGTCTCCTCTCCCCATGTTATGGGTCAGGGTCCTTGCCAGGAGTCCTGATGCCCTGCCCCATAGCCCAGCTGTCTGCAACCTGTTTCTTCTTTCCCCCCTGTCACCCACCTCGCTCCCAGGGTTTCCTCCCCTTCTGACCCCCAGCTTGGCAGTCAGAGTGGTGGGTGTGTGTGGGGGCGTGGGTGTGCAGGTGCACGTGCCTCTACGTGCCTGGGGATGCCAAGGTCATGTCCCCACATGGGACGGGGAGGGTAACTCTTCCCGAGGATCTGAGGGGCTCTCACCCCCAAGGCAAACCTCATTGGAGGGTTGGGACTGGCCTAGGACTGGAGAGCAGCTCCTTGGACTCTGCACCCCTCAGTTGTCCTGGGCCAGTCCCTGCCTCTCTTGACCCAGGTTCGCAACTGTCCCTGAGGGTCGGACATGGAAAGGCTTGAACGTGGCTGCTCCTCCAGGGGGAGGTGGGGGACAGGTGCACCAGGCACGCAGGCCTCCCCACCGAGAGGGCCAGCCAGGTGTGTCATGGCCAGGTGTGCACAGACGACCTGCCCACAGCTCCTGGACCATGACCCAGCCCTGCGGCAGATGTGCACGAGACCCATGGCTCCGCACCTGACCGGTTCCCCGCGTTCCCTCACCACCTCGGAGACAAGGGCTCTTCTTCGTCCTAGGGCCCGTCATCCTTCGGACAATGAGAGCAGAGGGATCCGTATGTAGAGGAGGCCGGCAGGGCTTCCCACGGAACGTCGTGTGCCCATCTCTGCTTTGTCGTCTAGGCTGAGCGGCGGACCCCCACCCAGAAAGAGGCCCACGGGGCAGGGACATTTGTCTGCCCTGTTCCCTGAATTATGGAAAGTGTCTAGAAGGGGCTTCCTGTCCATGTGTGGAGTCGATGAAGCCCAGCCAGCACCTTTCAGATGTCTGAGTGGCTCTGGGGCCCCTCTGCCAGCCCCCAGGGATCCCTGCTCTGGCTCCACCCAGGATTGGAGCCCCAGATGGAATCTGAAACCTCCTCACAGCCAGGAATGCGGCTTTGCCCGGGACACAGGACACCGAGACTTGGGGCAGAGAGCTCCTTCACGGTGGAGAGGAACCGCCTCAGCCCCAGGCCACCCTCCCCATGGGCCGGCCACAGGGTCGGGGAGCGGTCCCAACAGGCCCGACGGCAACCCCGTGTGTGGGGCCTGGCCTCGTGGCACGCAGGGTCCCCAGGAGACACCTGCGGTTCGGAGAGGGGACGTGCCAGGCCCGAGACACACAGCCCTCAGGTGAGGGGGAGCCTCCGGGTGGGGCAGGGGGCCCTGCTCACCTTGGTGAGCAGCAGGTGTGGGAAGGGCTGGGGAGGTGTTCCTCTGGGAGGTGCTCCGGGAGAGGGGCCACAGGAGAGGGCCTGGCCCGGCTCCACCAGCTTCCTCAGGCTGTCAGCACGGACCGCCCACAGCCTCTGGCTCGCCCCCAGCGGCAGGGCCCACTCAGGTTCACGGTGGGGCTGATCTGTGGTAAAGGAGGGACAATTCACAGCACAGAAACTGCAAAACTATTCCTGTCCGTGTCCCGAAGTGCAACAGAATATCCAAATTGGTTCGGAGCTCCAAGCAGGCAAGTGGGCCAATGGATGGAACCCATGGACAGATGGATGGACAGACAGGTGAAGGCCAATGGGTGGAGAGAGAGGGACAAACAAAGTGAGAGATGATGACAGAAGAACAGACAGGCACTACTGAATGGATGGACGCAGAGACATAAAGGATGGGAATAGCAGAGAGATGAATGGACAGAGGCTAAAGAACAGACAGGAGACTAGAGATGAAGGACAGAGGGACAGCGTCAAAAGGAGCCAGGAAGAGACAAGCCAGGCTGCCTGCAGCCCTCCTTGGCCCGAAGCCGAGGTGCCGCATCAGCAGGTGGGGGCAGATAGCCTGTAAGTCCCCTGGCACGCTACACCCCTGCCCTGAAACCGCAGTCTCCTCTCTGGTAAAATCCAGAAAATCATCCCAGACACCCCTAGTGCCTGTGCAGGACTGAAGGAGCCCACATGCACTTGGACTTGGCCCCTTACCGGGGGCACCCTCTGTCTGGACACCTGGGACCTTCTCTCACTTTACAAGGCCGGGGGTGGGTGAGGAAAGGGCTACCGGAGGCAGGAGGAGTCATTCCAGGAGTGGAGGAACCTCCCTTGGGTTCGCTATAAGCTTCACTGACAAATTCATCCTGTAGCTTCCCAAGCAAAAGGCTCATAAAATGTCATCAATGTTCATAACGGTTCATAAAAATGATCAGTTGAGCAGGCAACTTCAAAATGAGGTAGAAATAAGTTTAAAGATGTTTTCACTGTAATTCGGCTCTAGGACCCAGATATTTTCAGAGACGTAAATAATAATACATATGGCACAGAACCAGGCTGGGAGTGGGGAGGACAGGCTCCCACCTTGGGGGCTGGCCCCTCAGCTTTGGCTGAGGAAGCTGGGCCTGTGCTGGGTGCCTACTGTCTCCTAGGCTGGGCCCTTCCTGTACCCTCCCTGGAAGCCCTGTGCTAGGACTTGACCCCACTGACCAGAAGCCACAGCCTGGGCTCCATCCACAGACTGACCATCCTTTGCTCATCTGGAATCTAGAACTTGGGTCTCCCCAGTGCCCTCCCAACTTCCTCATCAGGTCCCCTCATTTTTATCTCCTTGCTATGTCTTGGGTTCGCCGCCCCCTGCCTTCCATCATGCTTCCACAGCCTGAACCACTGCAGACTGGAGCAAACCTCCAACCTCCTGGGCAGGGCCTCCAGAAGGACCCCATCAAAACACACACTCTATCACCCCTCTGCCCAAGAACTTCGGGTGGCTCCTCACTGCCTGGAGCACCGTGTACTACAGGCTCAGCATCCAAAGTCCTTTAGCATTCAGTTGGACCAGACCTGCCAGCCCCCCGCAGCCCCACATCCCCTTCCCTTGTTCTTCCACATCTTTGCAGACATCCTCTTTCCCTAGTGAATGTCTCTACATCCTATGAGACCCCAGGCACACATCACCATCCTCATCTCTGGGTGGGTCTTTGGGAGGGTGGAGGGGGAGGTCGTGGCCTCATCTTTGGGCAGACTGACTCAAATGGTCAGTCCCATGTGGGAGGGTTAGGCTGCCCAGAACCCACCTGTGCTATTGTTAGGGCCTGGGCACAAACCGACCGACAGACCACAGACTAGGGAGGGGACGAAGGGAGGGAGGCTGGAAAGATTTAGAAGCAGACCCACGGGAAATGGAGCAACAAGGCTCCATCCTGCCCACGCACGATGTGTGGGGATAAGCCCAGACCCTACCTGCAGGACGTCTCTCGGAAGGAGATGTTCACGTCCCAGTGGGTGTGGACTCTGCAAGGAAAGAAGCGGAGGGTCAAAGTGGCCTCCAGGATCTGGTACCTGAACAGCAGGGTGTGTGTATGGCATAGCCCTCATCTTCCCCAGAGCGCTGGCCCCAAGGGAACTGGGTTGGCTCGGATTTGTCTCCAGTGCTATCTGGTACCAGCTCAACCAGCCAGTGGCTGCCACCAGGATAGGGCCGTGGGGTAGGAGCCGACTCCTGGTCTCACCAGACAAAGGAATTGGGAAGGACAGAAATGAGGCTGCCACACCTGTTCTTCTTGTTGCAGCGAACCCAGGAGAGCTGCCACATTGTGCTGAGGGCGGGGGTGGGGAGGGGAGCTGCAGCCTCTTCTGCGATCAGCCATGCAACTGAACCAAATTCCTAGTTGCTAGAGCTGCTCCAGCCAGGCTGGAACAGGTCAGGGAGCAAGCCCCATGGCCGCTGCCGGCACCGATGGTCCAGAGTCAGCCCAGGTGGGTGCAGCTTCCTGGGTCCCAGCTGCTACCAGTCTGCCTCCTGAAAGCAACCACCGCACTTGTAGGTAGGAGGGATGCCAAAACGAGAGGTCAAGTAAGGAAACAGCTCTGCCCTCTGCCTGTCCCCTCACTCATAGCCGTGTTCCCAGAAAGACCCTCAGGCTGAGGGATGGTGGTTGGAAGCCTGTGTGGGTGTGTCACCTTAGCAAGCGTGGGTAGGAGGGCTGGGAAGTGGGGGTGTTGGGGGTTTGGGAGGGTTATTTTAGGGCAGGAGATGTTGGAACACGTTGAAAGACTAGGTGGGAAGAGAAAAGGCCTAGAAACTCTGGGGGTGAGTAACATGTGCTGGATGGACAGACAAATGAATGGACCGACGACAGATAGATGGAGGCATGAAGAGGTGAGTGGACAGTGGGAGGTGTCTCTGCCAGGAGAGGAGATGGTGGGAAGTCAGGAAGAGTGGCCCCGAGCCGGGAAGGGACAGTGGGTAGCCAGGAAAGCTGCCTCCTGCCAAGGAGAATGAGCCTGAGAGTTTCAGGGACAGCTCCAGGAAGGGGGCTGCTCAGCTCCTTTCTCTCCGCCTGGCCGTGTTGGTATCAGGCCCTCCCTTGCTGGGTCTCCCTGACTGCCCTCCTCCGAGAGCCCCTGGCCCTTCCTAGAGCCTCCTTCCTTCCCCACATGGAACCTCGTCGACCCCCTCCCTCCAAGTGGGGGCAGTGTAGTTTCTCACTATGGTCTTGTGGCGTCAGGGGTTCAGGCTGTTCCAGCTTCGGCAGATACCAAGACATGACAAGCTCAACCTGGGCCCTGTCCCCAGGGCAAAGGGTCCTCGCCCTGGCCTGGCCTTCAGCTACCTGGAGACACCAGTCTTGATGTCCCGACCAGAGCCCGGGTGCCTCCCCCGAGCCTGGCCCCCAGTAAAAGTACCTTCTCCTCATGAGAGGGACATGTGGGGTGTCCCCCTGTTTCAAGCCTGGTTGCCGCCCACAGGCTGGGCCACTCCCATCGCTGTCACCATCACGGGACGAGAAGCTGGGGGTCAGCTCCTTCTTTAGGACCCGTGCAGTGGGCAGGGCAACTGTCCTCTTGTCTGCCAGCCGCCCCCGGTTCTGGGCAGGGAGGGAAGAGAGGAAGGTTAGGCTGAGCCAGGACCCTCAGGGTCCTGGGAGCTGTGCACTCCAGGCCCAAGCCTCAGGCAGGGTGCAGGTGACGGAAGCCCTCAGAGCAGCTGCTAAGATCAAATAGGCACCATCCCTGGCCCCGCTACAGGGCTTCTAGCCCACAGGACAGGCCCGAGGGTCCACATGGGTCCCAGTGGCTGGAGCTGAAGACAAGAGCAGAAAGATGAGGCCCGGGTCTGCTACCGGGGAGCGGGGTGCAGTGAAGGGCTGTAGGCCCTGGCCAGGCTCCTCGTGACACTGCCTCGTCCAGACTCTGCACTCTAGCCGGAGTGTGGGGGTGCCCACCTGGAGGCAGACCCCAGCTTTCTCGGCCCCAGGGAGCCCCAGGGACCACGTGTGCACAACACAGCATGTCTGCATTCTGCCACGTGTTCAACGTGCAGGTACCTCTGTGTGCTTGTGTCTGCTGGACCGTCCCACAAGCTCCTGCATGAACCCCCAGCCACCGCCAAGTCCTGTCTTCTATTCTGCTAGTGCCACGCAGGGTCCAGTTCAGTGTTGTTTGGAGCCTGAGTCTGGGGCCTGATCCTGCTGACCCCTTGCAAACTGCAGGCCCGGGGTTCACAGGTCACTTGATGGGGAGCCCTTACCAACCTAGACCCTGTGTCCCATGGGCCCCTAGTGAGCCTACCCTCTGGGTCAGAAACAGAGATTCCATTTCTTCCACAGCACCTCCTTCTCCCCTCCCTACACCCATGTTGTGAGGATGTGGAGCTCATGTGTGTGCTGTGTGCTGGGAGATCAGAGCAGGAAGGCATGTCCTGTGCACAGACATGGAGGGTACTCCACACCGAGCTTGTCCGTGCTCAGAGCACACTATACAAGGTCACTATACACCAAGGCTCCCTACAGTGTCCTTAGGTCCTGCTGCCCCAGTGGAAGAAGAAAAGTTACTGATTATTTTCGGGTGGGCAGGAACCCTTTTCTTATTTAATAAGGGGTTGCTGTTTCAGGGGGGTGGCAGGGACCTTGGGATTATCTAATTCTCTCTCATCTCTTCAGTCACCTGGGGACCCTCGGACATCCTCTTTCCTGTTGCAAGGACAATGCCATCATACCCCCGAGCTTGAGGAGGAAAGTGTGGAGGAGGGTCTCGCCTCACCCTGGACCCGTGTCATCCTGGACCTGAAGGACTGCTAAGCAGCCACCATCGTCCTGCCCTCCAGAATAAGGGACCATCCCTTCAGACCCAGCCCACCCCAGCTCCAGATTTGGTCAGTGGCCCCAACAGGGTCAGGGGGCCCTAGTCTTCTCCCCTTGCTTGGTCTGGGGACCACAACTGCCCCCCTCTCCAGGCCCCCCACCGCGAGCCACAGTCTCCCCCATACTTGCCCTTATGAATCCACTTGGGACACCCTCCGTATTCCTCTCTGCAACATACTCAGTGAGAGACCCTGGACAGCACTGGGGCCGGGTGGGAGTCTGAGGGTAGGCCTGAGAGATGAAATGGCCTGCTTTGTGGCCCCTTCTGAGATCCCGGCCTTGGCCCTGTGCTCTAACAGCAAGAGCAGAGAGTGGTTGAGCCGCAGGTGCGAGGGCCTGTCTGGTCCAGCTATTGGGCGCCAAGGGCAGTGTTTTCAACAACCGCTGGCCTGTCTGAAGTGTGCACTGCTGGGAAGTCCCACTCCGGTCTGCCCTTCTCTAGCCTGTGGCCCAAGCACCAGGACCTCCTCTCCTGTCTTTCTGCTTTAATTGAACTATTCTCTTAAGAAGAAAAGGAAATGCATTTCCCTCTGCTTCTCATCTGTAGGGCGAGGAGGAGGGGAAAATGAGGGCAGTAATACCGCCACTTGGGATGAGGCCAGACCAGCTATGCTGGCCTGCGGTGGCTCTTGGAGGTGCTCCTGTGGGAGGGGAGCTGAGGAAGAGGGACCAGGATGGGCAGCCCTGACCCCGACCAAGGACAGGGAGCATACTTTCCTCCTACGCACACCCAAGACCTCAGCCACTCACCCCTGCTCAGCAGCGCACAGATTTGAAAACTCTGTGACAAACCTCTGTTGCTAGTCAACGATTGGCGCCTCAGAACACAAGGAGGGGAACAGGAAAGCCATCTTGCATGTCTGCACGATCCCTGCACCAAATATGCACACCCACATTGTGCCCCTGGGGTATCTGTGGCTGTGAGGTGTGTATGTACCTTCAGGCCTGGCTGTGGGGGATGGAGGAAGACCATCTCTATGTGGCGAAAGCGGGGGCTGGAAAGACAAGGGGGTCTGTGTAGCTCCTTCCTAAGGGAAGGGTACAGGGATGGGCCTGGGAGCGACCAGGTTCAGGAGAGGCAGGCCCAGATCTGAGGCATCCCTCATGCAGGACAGGTACCCGGGAGCCCCAGACAGGTAGGCAGTTCGAGGTCGTGGCCTCATCCCTGCCAGACCTCCCCACCCCTCTCCAATCCAAGCAATGTCCCGGGGAAATTGATACTGGGCTCAGGCCACCTGAACCCCACACTCGTGTGAGAGACCTCTGGAAGGGTGGGCTAAGACAGGCTGGGACCATCCAAGCCGAACAGAAACCCCAGGCTAGCCTTGAGGGTGCCCAGAAGACTCTTCTCCAGTACCAGCTGCTTGAAAAGGTGCGTTAAGTGGAGCGGGAGCTCAGCTTCTTGCCCCAGGCAGGTACCGTAGTAGCAGGTAAGAGGTGGGCTGCCTGTGCGCACATACTCTGACCACGAGCTCATGGCAGACAGGTGTGTGGGGTAGGCACACAGGAGAGGCATGGCTGTATCCTCGTCCCCCTGTCCAACTTGTGTGTCTGATCTGGTGTCTGTATTCACAGGTGTGTTTGTGGCTTCCCCGCCTCCAGGGTCCATGAGGAAACCAAAACATCCCTTCCTCCTTCCTACTTCCAGTCCAAAGTAAAGAAGCTGAAGGTGGTGTCCTGGGTCCTCTCTCACCCCTTCCTGTGTGGGGGGCTGCAGACGCCAGCAATAACAGCACAATCCCAACCACCACCAGCAGCCAGGGCCCTAACCGGCTCTCCCCGAGCAGCTCAAAATTGGTTCCTCTCAAGATGCAATTTCTTCTTCAGATCAGTCCTCCAACTATGGCTGCCTGGAGGACATAGGATGTGGAAGACTGTGCTTCAGGGGCAGGCCCAGCACCCCGATCTCTGCTGCTCCCCTAGGCCAAAGAGGGCGTCAATACATGTCTACACTGGGTTGGGGGTCCCACATCAGCCTCCACCTCCAGATCTTGACACCAAAGGCCCACACTCCTCAGATTCTGCCCCCAACTGGGTTGTATCCTCAGACTCTCCTGGACATCCAGGGCCTTGCCCAGCAGGGTTCTAGCTTTTGGCATCCCAGAGACACATGTTACTCACCTCCAAGCTGTGACCACCCCAGAATGTACATCCAGGCCAGCCAACAGTGTCACATCCCAGAACAAGTGTTACCTTAGGACCAGCCCCTCTCCCAAGCCAGGCCAGCTGACACAGTGACACCCCCACCCCCACCCCAGACCTGTGACAGGGCAGGGTCCCAGGCCCCAGGTGGATGGCACTGTCCAGGGAGGAGACCTTTACAGCCTAGGCTGTCCCCAAGACCTGAGAAGCAGCAGCTCCAAGATAGGGAATGGTCAGGTCCTGCATCCAAAGAGCGGAGGGCTGCCCCAGGATTCCCACCCAAAGCAAAGTCTCCCCTATTTGCCCCTGCGGGGGCTCACTCCTGCACACTGGCAGGGTTGAGGTTAGGACTCTGCATCCTAGAAAACAGGCACACGCTCCACAGGGGAGAAGGAAGACCCAAAGCCCCAACTTTTCTCCCACATCTCACCACCGGGGAGGATATTCGACAGCCCGGACAGTCGCAGATCGGAGGGTGCACCTGCAGAATCCCCTTGGACATAAGCGTCTTCAGACTTTTCCTGTGAGGAGAGCCGAGGCAGGACCGGTGAGAGAGCAGGGCTGGGGCACAGGTAGAGCCGGCACGCACGGGTGCGCTTTCGGGGCGCAGTAAGCTGCAAGGCCGGTTCCCCCTCCTGGCACGTGTAGGAACATCCAACTTCTGAACCCGCTCCCTGGCCCTGCCGCCCACCACACCCTCGCGGACGCCGCGGGGATCTGCGGGGCTCAGAAACTCAAGATCCCGGCAAGCGACGTCCCCTGACCAAGGGCGGCCTCCTCCCCGCCCCCTGCGTCCCTCCTCCCGCTCTCTACCCTCTCTCCAAGCCGGTCCGGGGGAACTGGGAACAGGGTTCACGAAGGTAGAGCCTGCGCGCAGGTGAGGACCAGGGCTGTGTCTGAGCCCTCAGCGGGAGGAGGGCGGCCACAGCAGAGCCGGGAGCCTCAAAGCCCAGCGCGACGGGGTCCCCAACTTTCTAAGATCCCCCACCCCCGCCCCTGTCGCTCGCTGCGCTTCCCCCCGTTTGCCTGCTCCGGCGCCCTCGCCACGCGCCCTCGGAGCCAGACTCCTGAATGCTCTGAGCAGGCTGCTCCCAGCCCCGCCGCCGGTCCAGCTCCGCGCGCGCCCCCGCCCCGACGCGCGCCCCCGCGGCCCCCACCTGCCTACGACACCCCTACACCTTCCCTTGCCTTCCAGCAACTCGCACCCGCACCCCGGCCGCCCGTGGGCCCCTCTACTCCCGCTGGAACCTGGTGGCTCCCCGACCCGGGAGGGAAGTGGGGTCCCGCCCAGCCGGCCTCCCGCCGTCTCCCGAGTTCCCCTAAACTTCCCCTGGGCCACACAGCCCAGGAATCCCGCAAAGACCTTCCGAGTGGGAGGAGGGGCCGGCTCGTGTGCAGCCGGGAGCCCAGAGCACCGCGGCTCAAGCTGAGGTGGCGGTGGAGGCCGAGGGCGCTCTGCTCGGGTCCACCAAGGCGACCGTGCTGGGGGCGGTGGGGGGGGGGAGTGTCCCCGCGGCAGCCCCAGAGTCGCAGCGCCCTCTCCGGGCGGAGATGGAGTCTCCCAGGTGGCAGAATGGGGGGGTCCGGACCCAGGGGTCCTCGGGGAGCAGAGGGGAGGGACCGTAGCGGCCTGCGCCCCCACCGCGGCCGCACCTTTGTGGCGGATGCTGCGCCTCCAGTCCTTGGCCGTCTCTCGGCCGCTGACGAACTGGAACTCGTTGGGTGTGAGCCACTCGCCGCGGTGGCGGATGGACGGACCCTTGCTGCCTTGGCTGATCAGTTCACCCCTACCCCCACCCAGTTTGCGCACGGAGAGCAGCGCGCGATTGGCGCCGCGCTCCACCTCGATGCCCAGCTCGCCGTTGTCCAGCAGCGGCTGGAAATCGGGGCCGCGGCCGCAGTGGCTGAGACGCGTTCGGGGGCCAGAGGGCCCCGGGGCAGGTGGAGGTGCGGGGCGGCCTCGTGCAGGCTCAGGTAGGCGCGCGGGGAGCGGAGTGGTGGAGCCCACAGCGCCTCGTAGCCAGCGGTCGCGGCGGGTAGCGAGGCGGCCGGGGGCAGGGTGGCCACGGCCGGCAGCGGTGTCGGGTAGCCTGGGAGCGGCGGCAGTGGCAGTGTGGCCAGGGTCGGATGGAAGGTGGCCAGAGCCAGGGCCAGGTCTTCGCGGCCTGGGAGCTCCTTCTTGACCGCTGGCGTGACGGGCCTGTGGCCTTGTAGCCTGGCTCTCCGCCGCCGGCGCCACTTGCTCGGGCCTGGGCTGGCGTTGGGTCTCGAGGGCGGGGGGCCCGGGAGTCTCCCGGCGGCGCGCCCGCCCTACCCGCTACTGCGCCCCGGCACCTGCGGCCGTGCCGCCCGCCGGGCCACCACGGGCCGCTTCTCGGCCGGCTGCCGGGGCCTTGGCTGCCCGAGACATGGTGCTGCGGGAGCTCCTCTCGATCCCCTATCGACCTGCCGAGCGCCGCAGCCCCGGGGCCCCAGGGCTCCACAGGACCCTGGGCCACCTGCGCCCGCGCCCCCTGGGGCGGCCCCGCTCGCTGGTCCGCCCGCAGGGCCCAGCCGGGCAGTGGAGTCCAGAAGTCTCTGGCCCTGCGCCCCGCCCCGCCCGGGGGTCCCAGGCCCCAGCCCCACCTCGCCGCCCCGGCGCCCCGGCTGCGCACCCGCGTACACTGGGGCGCGCCCGCCCGGCAGGGACTTGGGAGACTCCCGCCGCCACCGCCGCCGCCGCCACAACTTGGCCCATTTAAATGGCCCGGGCTCGGCGGGCGGGCGGGCGCGGGCTCCAGCAGGGGGTGCGTGACGGCCGACTGGGCTCACACGGCTGGCGGCGGGGGCGGTGGGACAGGGCTGCGCCCCTGCCCTATTTCCAAGTGCGCGAGGGTGTGCGAAGGAGCGTACGCTAGCGAGAAGCTGCGCGCACCGACCGCGCCATCATTGAGGGAGTCATGGGGCGCAGCTGGGAGCCCCGGACTACACTTGGGGAGTGGGCGGGCCCAGGACCGAGAGTGGGCTCCTGGCGCAGGAGGGACCTGTGATTAGGAGCGGCCCGCTGGCCTGGCGGTTCTGGGTAGGAGTGTTTTCACAGCGGCGGTGGGTGGTGGGCATCAGTGTCGGGCGTGGGTGGTCTCCTCTGCATCTGCAGGTTGTGTGGCTGTGGGTTTGTGGTGTGTGGCCTCTGCAAATGTGTTGGGGAGGTTTCATGTTCTGTGAACAACAGGACAACGATGCTGTCAATTACCGCCGCCTTACTACTCTGCACTTTACATGCCTTAGTTCACTTGATCGTCTCAATATGAGTTTTCCTCATTATTCTCATTTTATAGATGAGGAGGGTGAGACACAGAGAGGTCAAGTAACTCTCCTGATGTCATACAGCTGTTTTAAATCCAGGCTCTCTGACTCCAGGACAAACAATATCTGAGCCATGCTGTGGGGCAGGAAGGTGGGCTAGACGCAGTCTGGTTGAGGGATGGAAGATGTGGGGAGGATGAGGGGCCGATGAGTGCGAGATTGCACACTTGAGCACATTTCTGTTCCCTAGTATGAGCCAGTCTGGGGAAGAGGAACCCTCTACACTCATGTCCACTTTGGTGCCTTGAGGAAGCAGGTCAGCCTTGGCCCAGTCCTGGCATGAGGGTGGCTTGTCCCTTGGTGTTCAACTCCCATCTCCCTGCAGGCCAGCAGCCCAGCATGCCGGCCTTGCAGTAGAAGCATTAGGAAGAGAAACAGAAACCTACTAATAGCTGATGAGACAGGTTTGTCTTTCTCTGATGTGTTATTCTGAACAAGCTAGAAAGTAGCCTCAGATCCCATCCCAGCGCCTAGACCCCCACTGAGATGCATTTGGCATGGCATTTTTGTGGGCATCTCTCTGACCAGGCTCTGGGGGGTTGAGCTGGACCACAGGCGTGCTTGCATGAGCACCTTGTGCAAGGGAGTGATGGAAGTGAGGGAGCACCCCACCCTCACCCACCTCCTCCCAGGCACCTGCACCAGCTGGGCATGAGCCTGACCCCTGGCTCCTGCTCTGCTCTCCCTTGCTGATGCACACTGCCAAGATCATCTGCAACTGAGGCACCAGCCAGCCCCAAGACTGACTTGGGGAGCAAGGTCTGGGCTGAGACCAGGAACGTGTCTGGGAACCTATGCACCCAAACCTCTGTATCCCCCTTCTGCTCTACTCTTTGTACATCTGCCTGCTGGGATTTAAGGGGCCAGGTGTGAATGTGGGTGTGAAAGTGAGTGGTCCTCTATGGTGTGCCACCCTCAGCCCGGTTGCCCTCCGTGCAAACTGGACACCTGCACATGCCTGACCCTAGGTGCACACTCACCTTCTGTGGTCCGCGTCTTCCTCTCAGGGGTGCTGCCTCCATGTCTAATGGATGCAGGAGGCTGTTCCTGCCCAAGAGCCAAGGCCCACAGAGGAGCCATCATGCTACGCTGTGGTCATGGCACAGTGTGGAGAGGTTATCAGGGCTCAGCGTGAGGCCAACTGTCTGGCTACAGCCCTGACACTGCTTTCAAGAGATGGTCCCCTCCACTCAGGTCTTCTCATGTTTGCCTGCACCTATTCACTGACCCTTAGGCCTCCTAACCCCTGACCTGTAAACTGAGGTTTGGGGAGGGAAGGCTAGTGAAGTTTATCTCTAGATCTGAGAAGGTACCACGTAGCCTGTGGAGGGGGCCTCCCTTCCCTACTGCAGGACCACCCTTGACTCACCCCTGACTTCTTTCATCCTGAACAGGCCCACAGTGGTGAAGGAGGGGCAAAGAAGGCCCCAACTCTGGCTTTCGGAAGTGGAACCCAGCTGGCAAGGTAAGGGGCCTAAACTAACCTAGCTCACCCAGCCTAACCTCCATGCTACTAGATGGTTCCACCTCTCTCTGGAGGATCAAGGGGCTTCCTAAAATGACCATGACTGGGTTCAAAGCTCCCTGCAGGACCCCTTCTCCTCCAAGGGCCACACCCTGACTTTCAGGAGACCCCCTTCTAGGGCTTTGGCTGATCAGTTCACCCCTACCCCCACCCCTACCTGTTTCCCCCTCTTCATGGGAAGTAGACCTCTCTGCCCACAGGATCAGAGCCACTTTCCCACAGGGATCAGGCATCCTTACTCCTGGGCATTCTACCCCTGCCACAAGGATCTGCTCACTTTCTTCCTCCTGTTCACCTGTGTCCTGGTTTGGCACCTGCTCTGCGCTTTTGACTGGAGCCAGAGGTCAGAAGGACAGAATTTTGGCTCTAGAACCTCCCCCCGCCTGGAGTTCAGGCCTGGCGGCACCTTCCTTGGGAAACGTCGGTGGGAGTGGCTGCCCAAACCCCTCCTCCGGCCCTCAGAGGCCCCGCCCCTGCCTTCCTCGCAGCCATGGCGGCACCCTCATTGCTCGCGGTCCCCCCGCTGGGGGCCCTCTGCCGCTGGGCCGAGGCAGGAGCCCCCGCCATGGCCGCCGCCACCAGGGAGGGGGAGGGGGTCATAAATAACCCGCGGGGCAGCGCGGCCCCGGCGGTGCAGACAGCGACCCAAGACGTCCCCGGGGAGCGCGCGGGGGCGGCCCGCAGACCCTGCTGCCCCCAACCCGGGCTCAGCCAGCCTTGACCGCCTCTTCTGGAGCTCTCCGACCCAGTCCACGACTGGCGCTCCTGCCAGTAGCCTCCCTCCCATCCTGGAGGGCCTGCCTACCCCCATCTCCAGACTGTGCCCCTTAGAGCCCCTTTTCATCCATTCCTTCACCAGTCATTTATTGAGCACCAGATGTGCAGCCCCAGGGAGAGGGATCCAGAGGTGAGGCTGGGAGATGCAGAGGAAAGCAGTGTGTCTCTGGATCTCAGGTGCATCCTTGGGCCTGCTCCCTCAGCCTGGTCTTCCTGAGCTCATCCAGGGTGACTGTCAGGGTGGGAGAGCAGGCCCACACATGCCAGGCACGGGAAGGCATGCAGGGACAGCCCACACAGGTGTGAGCCCAGCTGACACGTCTCTGAGGAAGTACATCCTTGTGTACACATCCGTGTCCTCAGGCAAGCACCCGAAGCCCGCAACAGATACGTACGACAGGGTACATTCTCAAAAGCGCATGCGCAGGACAGGGGCTTGCACGGATGCTGACATCTTGACCACACACGTGCACGGACAGTGTATGTGTTCACTTACAGCACAGCCAGAGGAAGGACACCAAGACCTGTGCAAAAACATCCGTAGACACACAGGCCTGCACCATGGGCTCCATTTGGATACAGCTGTCATATCTAAGACAGCATGGCTGCGGCAAGGGTCTGGTTTAGGAAGGGTTAACCTGTGAGGTCAAAGGTCAGTGGTGAGTCAGCTGGGGCTCCCCCAGACTCCCTGCAAGAGTGGCCAGAGCTTCCCTCCGGGAGGAATGTGTCTGTTTCCAGCTGCAGGTCAGACACAGGAGGGGCTGCCCTGCGCGGACATGCCTTACCTTTGGCCAGTCCCGAGCTGGCGGCAGGCCATGCCGTCTCCGTCTCAGGAGTAGAGATGTTTCCGAGCCCAGTTTGTTCACTGACCTTAACATATGCCATTTAAAGGAGAAAGAGATAGGACCTAGGTTCAACCTTACGTTCTCCCGTGGGTGTGCAGACTTGGGGCACCCACAGGGCACACGCTGCCGGAGAGCACTGGTTGCACGATACTCACCTGCTGTGTTACACAGAAGTTGGGACACACACACACTTTCTCAGACACAAATGAGCTCAACACACAGGGTGCGCTGGGTACACTGATGTCGTACAGAGGAAGTTGCTGGTCTGGCAACATGGGTCGGAGTCTGGCTACCACTGGCTCTGCTTGCTTGGCCCCTCTTGAGGAGGGACGAAGACACCCACTTGCTGGCATCACTGGGGACAGAGAGCAGCACCTGCCCCAGAGCAGCCTGCCGGGGGCTGTGGACCCTTCTTGGCCAGGGTTATGCTGAGGTAGGCTGACACAGGTGGTAAGGACGGCAGACTCTGCAGGGGCCTGAGATTTGGGTCCTCCTGGCTAGCCACTGAAGGACCCAGTCTTCTCTGCCCTTCTTTGGACCTTAGTTTCTCCATCTGAAAAATGAGATAGGGGCTCAAAATCTGTGGGTTCCCTTTGGCTCAGAGGAGAGCAGTCAGGGTAAGATGTGGCTACATGTGCCCTGGTCAGCACGGTGAGGCAGGCCTGGCACACCCTAGATGCTTTCTCCATAAATGGGCCCAGAGTGCAGGACCTGGGGGGTCCACTCCAAGGTAGGGCCAAGTAAAGGGCAGGAGCAGAGTCTTCCAGGGCCCCTAGGGACAAAAGAATCTATCCCAGTGAATGGGCATGAGGGCTGGTGTTACCCCTTTCTCTCCCTGTCGACATTGGCAGCCTACTGCCTGGACATGGCTTGGGGTGGAAACGGGGTTGGGGGGACCCCCGGACGCAGCTGGTGCCCTGCTGGGTGGATGTGGGTGCCAAAGCCCCACGTGGTCCTCATCCCTCATGGCACAAGCCTCTGCAGCACCAGTCACCCCCTCTTTCAGATGTCAGGTCAGGGAGATGACCAGAGTGGAGTAGTAGAGCTGGGTGCAGCACGCAGACTCAGCTCCAGTCCCATTACACCCCTACGTCCCAGGAATGTGCCAGCAGGGGCTGAGTGTGAGAGACGAGGAGACCCTTACCTGAGAGTGTAGGGTTTCCTGTGTGCTCGTGTGTGTCCATACTGTGTGCTTATATGTGAATGTGCTTCCCTCCTCCTGTGACCACAGTCTTGCTGTCCACATCAGCTCATAGTCAGCGTAGATCCCACATGAAGGCCTTAGGGACCCACGCTCCTCATTGTGGGGGTATAGGCCCTGGAGGGTCAATCCCAACTCGGCTGGTCACATGTTTACTCTTTGCATGGTCAGCTGTCTTGGCCTGGGCAGACCTGTGACCACAGTCCTGATAGAGACATTAGGATGTGCTGTCCTCAGAGTCGTAGGGCAGCGGTCAGGCTCCCATGGCGGGGAGTGGGTACTGGGGGAGGAGTGGGCTTGGATGTGGGAGGGGCCTTGGAGTTGAGCATGATGAGCATGATGGGGCAGAATGGGCTCCCGTGGGCTCTCTGCCAGGACTGCCAGGTGGAAGTTGAAGGAGAAGAGGGGACATTCAGGTGGGGACCCTCAGCACAGAAAGCCTGGAGGCAGAGGGAAACGGGAGGTGAGGGGTCAGTTGGTGGAGGGCTAGGAGGGTGGGAGGCTACAGCTGCTGTCTCCAGGCCCAGCTCTGAAAGACTCCCAGGCTGCACAGGGAGCCCAGACTGGCTCTGGGAGCAACTGTTAATACGTTGGACTTCCTGCAGAGTGTGAGCTCCCTATGAGCAGGACTTTTGTTTTCTGACATACCCACGTGTCAGCATTTGAGGGCTGCATACAGGGGTCCATCCTGGTGTGGCCCACTCAGCCCAGCTTGGCCTCCTGCCCTGGGGAAGCCCCATCCCTGCTCACCTCTTCTCCCAGCACCTGTCCACTGGGCTTCTGCCCAGGCAGGACTCTGAATACCCTCCTGTCCCCAGAAGATTCTCAAGAGTTTGGCCACAGGCATCCTCTTCATCAGAGAGAGAGAGAAAAAGTTCTCAAGCCTCTTGGCAAGGCCTCATCCACTATGTTGCAGCAGGATTGCAACTCTGCACCTGCCTGCGCTGGGAGGAGGGGTGGTCTGGGTGTACCTCACACGCAGTCCCACCGTCAGGCTCACCAGGAAGACCAACAGTCACTTTGGCGGCATGGATTTGTCGCCTCAAGAAGTAGCAAGCCGAGGTGGTCAGTGAATTCACGATTTCACGAGTCCAGCCCAGGCTGGCTGTTTGAGGTCATCGACTTAGCCTGACCCCATCCAAGGCCCGGTCCTCCTTGCCAGTGGGCCCATTCCTCCAAGGGCTGGTTGAGTTGGTGACATCCCTGTGGGGTGCCCCGAATGCATTGACATCTGTGAGTGCCTGTCTGGGTGTGAGTTTCCTTTATTTTTATTATTTTTAAAGATTTACTTATTTGGTGGAGGGAGGGACAGACAGAGAGGGAGAGGGGAAGCAGACTCCATGCTGAGTGGGGAGCACAATGCGGGTGCCCAATTTCATGACCCTGAGATCCACCTGAGCCGAAACCAAGAGTCAGACACTCAACCAACTGAACCACCCAGGCACCCCTGGGTGTGAGGGTTCCTTTATTACTGCAACCCACTAAGTCCTCCATGGGTTCAACTCACCTTTTGCGCGGAGTGGCCCCGCACACTGTGCCATGAGAACAGGAACTCTGTGATGCCCAACCGTTTGAAGTTATGCACGGTGCCCCAGGTGCAGTCTCAGAAGTGGGTAGGCTGAAGAGCACAGCCTGGTACGGGCTGAGACCCTGAGCAGAGCCCATCGGCAGAGGCCAGACCCACACCTACCTCCGGCAGGGGAGGGGCAGCAATTCCAGGGCTCTGTCCAAGGCCACAACCTGGCACTTTCTCCGGGGCATTTAATAGTCCCAGGTTGGCCTTGGGGGCCTTCCCACCTGCAGACTGGCTAGGCTGCTTGGGGGCCTGGGGGAAGTGGGAGCAGAAGAGGCAACCGGAGGGACTGGGGCTGGTCTGAGGGGGTTTTACATCTGCATAGAGGAATATGGGCATCCCCAAATGTGGAGTCCTCATGCCCTGCTCAGGACAAAGGATCCTGAACTTTGATGCTCTGTGTACATGCAGATGCTAACAGAGGTCAGCGTGCTATAGACCCCTCCCAGGAGAACAGACAGACCATTCTTCCAGACTGGGTGGCCTTGCCAAAATATGAGTCTGCCACATGTTGGCAGTTGAGTGACTGTGTGTCTAAGGTCCAGCAGGTATATGTGGGCTCCTGAGCTCCCGGGGCCTCAGAGACGTGACAGGGTGATTCATGACTGGTGAGGGGCAAAGCCAGAACTCCTGCTGGGTTATCCCATTTCCATCCAGGAACATGGTCCTCAGCGAATTGTCAGCTTCTGCTTGATAGCGTGATTTTGGCCTCAATACATTGGGATTTTTCTTAGTGCTTCTAGTTGACGCCTTGCTATGTATTAGATGGGCTTCACTCATGGGCACATGCCCTGAGACCATCCCCTCAGATCAGCCTCGCCTCTCATTCCTGCCTCACCCACCCCTCAAACATAGGCTGGGTTGAGGGGTAGATGGGTGGGGGGATGGACTGACGGGTGAATGAGTGGATGATGGGTGACTGGGTAAGTGGGTGGGTTCTACACTAGGCACTCTTCTCTTTCATAAGACTTCTGTGGTTTCCTTTACAGACTATGAACCTGCGTCTCTAGCTTCAGTCCAGACACTCAAGATAAGCAGGTGGGAGCAGGGCCAACATCACCACCAGGCACAGAGAGCATAGAACCTGGATCCCTGGTGCTTTTAGAGACGGCAAAGACATTTTACTTTAATTTCCCTTAAAACCAGAAGGAAGAAAATAATATAATAGCCTGCCCTGTGCATCCACCCCACAGCCCCCTGAGTCTTTTTCCTACCGCCATGCTGTCATCACCATCTCGTTCGCAGTCCCTCAGAGAGCAGACACCACACTCCTCCCCATTAGCCAATCAGCAAACCTCATATGTGCTCCCTTCTAGATCCCTTTCCTTCAAATACCTAGTCTGGCCCCTCTCACCTATGATATTTCTGTGATACTCCCAGACTCTGCCCCCACTCATCCAGTACCTGATGGGCACATCTGGCCAACTTGCTCTCCAGGGGCTCCTTTGGGAACAGTCTGGGACCCTTGGCCTCCAGGCCTTGCCTCCGCCCCTGGGCTCAACTTCCTGTTTCCCTGTCTTCTTCAGTGTCTGAGCATGGCTGAGTTGTTGCCTTTGCCCAGGGGCGTCACTCCCTAATATCACTATTCTGTGGCCCCGTTACCACTTGTGTAGCAACTTCTGCATTTGGGAGTCCTTTCCTCCATTGAAAAATTTTAAATTATATTTTATAACCCTATTGATATAAAGACAAATATAATCCATGATAGATATATTATTTAATCTTCATTATTATTATATTATTTTTTTTCCTTCTGGTTTTAAGGGAAATTAAAGTAAAATGTCTTTGTCGTCTCTAAAGGCACCAGGGATCCAGGTTCTATGCTCTCTGTGCCTGGTGGTGATGTTGGCCCTCTCCCACCTGCTTATCTTCAAGACTTACAGCAGCAACCCCTCCTCCAAGAAGCCTCCCTGGATTGCCTTCCTTTCCTGTCAGGGTGTCCTGCACCCCAGAACACCAGCACATACCCTGGACCCACAGGTTTCTTACTGTGTTGCTGAGGCCCTGGGCAGACGAGGGTGCTCAGAAGGGCCAAGTGGAGCCCCCCTGGGGATGCTGATTTGGGTGACTTCACTGAGAAGTGATTCTGGCAGGCTGGTACGGAAGCTGAGCTGGAAGTGGCAGTGGCAGAGGGAGGTGGTGTTGACAGAGACTGAGATTTTGAAGAAAGACCTGACCTCTAGGGAGGGGCAGGCAAGGCCAGCAGACATCACTCCCAGTTCTGGGTGAGTGGCAGGAGCCCAGGCCCAGAGTGGCCCTAGCTGCCAAGACTTCCCCATCTCTGCCTGTAGGGACTCTGCCTGTGTCTACACCTGCAAGTAAAGCTGGACCAGGCCATCACATCTCTGGAGCCGGGGGTTTGACTTCCCTCTTTCTGGGTCCCCCTCCTCCAGCCATTTTGCCCCCAGGGTTTCCAGGCAGGTCCAGCTGCTCCCCCCATCCCCCAACCCTACTCTGCTCTGGCCAGGTTCTCAAAGGTCTACCAGGGAGGGGGGGCACAGACATGCACATGCCTGGGTGCACACCGAGCCTCTGTCTTGACCCTCGAGTGCCCAGCCTGGGGATTGAGCAGTGGCCACTCAGATTGGTGATGAGGGGATGGGGGTCTAAGGGCATTTACAGCCCAGGTCCAGGGGATGACTAGGTTCCTGGTGCCTGCCCATGATGATAGGAAGCACTCAGATCCCTGGGCACCATCAGGCTGCTCTGAACAGCACGGGAGGGTTCCAGAGCAGAGGACTCACCCCCCTCCCCCAATCCCAGTGCCTGCAGCACTGAGGCCAAGACTAATAAAACACCCACCTCACAGGAGACAGCTTTATCTTGTTGATCGGAAGTCTGCCAGCCCAATTTATGATGGAACATAAGCTCTCCAAATCTGAATTTATGCTCTGTAGTATAACGAGAGGTCAGTGGGATTAAAAGTGGGCTTGTGAGAGGGCCATAGGCAGCTCAGTCCTCCGCGCTGCCACAGGAACCTCATGGCCTGAGTCCCTGCACCCAAGGGAGGACAGCACAGCCCAGCAGCAGGACAGGAAAAGGGAGGGCAGGGGAGAGATCAGCCTGAGAAGGGGAAAGAGGATGGGAGGCCAGGCAGGAGAAGCGGACAGAGTGGGGCACGGAGCCTGGGGCTGCTGCTGGCCTGGACCATCAGTGTGACAAAGCAGGCCCTGGGGAAGAAGGGTAAAGACAGGTAGGGATCAGAGGCTTTCATGCAGGGACAGGGGAGCTTTCTCTCGCCACCAAGCCCTGGGCTACCCCTGGCCCTGAGAACGGGTAGGAGATGGCCCTGAGGCAGGCTGAAGGACAGAGTTCCGACCCTGGCCCCGGGGCCCAGCTCAGTCAGACCGACCTCCCTGTCCCCCTCCTCGACACCCTCTGTCTTCAGCACCCCGTGGAGTCCTGGGTGAGGGTGAGAGAGGGGTGTGCTCTGTTTAGGTGGGGCCCTGCACACCCGTCTAGCATGAGACTGACTTTCTGAGCTCAGGTAGACCCTGGCTTCAGAATTTATACAAATAAACGAAATGAGAAGTGCTGGCAGCCCTGATCTGATTACACAGTCATTCATTCTTTGGTCGTTAATAATTTGTGCAATAAAGGGTTTTGGCCGCTCAGTGTGAGGAGGAGGCTGTGGCCCAGCCTTCCCTTGGCGCCGGGCCGCGGGAGCTGGAAACAAAAATTATTAGTTTCTTATCGCTCAGCCTGCCATCGCTCATGCTGCCAGGAGCCTGGCAGGAGCCAGCGGCAGTCCCACCGCCTGCCTTGGCCTGACTCTCAGCTGCCGTTTGTTGGGAGACTCTGGGTGAGGCCCCTCATCGCCCCCCCCAGCCCCTCACTGGTGGGACCCTGGGCCTTCAGGGGCTGCTTAGGGGCTGCAGCTGGCACTGAGGCCTATTCTGGAGCTAGGGGAGCTTTGGGGTTTGAGTTCTTGTGCTCTGAGCCTCAGGCCCTCCCTCTCTGTGAGTGAAGCCGAACCACTGGAGGTCGGTCAAGCAACCGCCCACTCCTGGCCCATGGTATTTGCTCAAAAAGGGCAGTGGTCATTGTGAGCAACACCACGGAGGTCCACAAACCGCTCTCCACCTTGGCCAACCCCCCGGTCAAGGGAAAAGAAAGGTCTGTATCCGGGTGCATGTCAGCTCCTCTTGGTATGAACGTGCCTTCCTGGGTGGGACTCAGAGCGTGGTTTGGACCAGAGTCAGGTGAAACCTTTCTCTGGCCTTGCTTTGTGGTGTCTCTTCCAGCTTTCTGCGTTTCCCTGGTTTCTCTGTGGGTCACAGGAGTAACCAGCCATTTCCTGTCTGGGGTCAGGCTGCGGTGTCCCAGCAGGAACAGGGGTCTCCGCCCCGAGATTGTGCCCATAATTCCTTTTTTTAAAAAAGATTTTATTTATTTATTTGACAGAGAGAGACACAGCGAGAGAGGGAACACAAGCAAGGGGAGTGGGAGAGGGAGAAGCAGGCTTCCCGCCGAGCAGGGAGCCCGATGCGGGGCTCGATCCCAGGACCCTGAGATCATGACCTGAGCCGAAGGCAGACGCTTAATGACTGAGCCACCCAAGCGCCCCTGTGCCCATAATTCCTAAAGTGGCCTCTCTGATTACATCTGATCTGTAATCAATCGGGGATTTCAATATCGAATAAGGGAAATTTTATGACAAATAAACAGAAGAAAACGAGTCCCCTTTGAAAATAGGTGGGCAGACACAAAGGCACCTATTGCGTGATTCCACTTACAGAAACATCCGGAACAGGGAAAGGAACAGGGAGAGAAAGCAGCTTAGGGGTTTCCAGGGTCTGGGCTGGGGGAGAAATGGGCAGGGGGGCTTCTGGTTCGGGGACTCCTTTGAGACATGAGATATTCCGCAGCAATCTTCTGTGGTGTGGTGGCACAGCGTTGGGAATGTACTTATGCTCATCACATGTTCAGTTGAAAACAAGTAATTTTATTTAAAACAAATAATAAACAGTATACAGAACATGAAAATGAACAATATGAACCAGAACAATATGAACCAGAGAGAAAGAACATAGGGGGAGGGGATGAAACAATCTGGCGGGGCGTCGGGGTCTGGCGATGGACCTAAGGGTAATTGTACAAGGAGCTCTCCCCGCAGGGCTGTGGGCTCTGGATGTGGCTCTGGGAGCCCTGCGGGAGCAGGAGGAGGGGCAGGGGTTGCGATAGGGGCAGGGCCGGGGGCAGGGCCAGGTGTAAGAGCAGGGCCAGGGGCAGGGGCAAGGGGAGGGATAGGATCAGCAGTCGTGGCAGGTGCAGGATCTAGGGCAGGACCTGGGTAAGGAGCAGGAACAGGAGCTCCGGCAGGCGCAGGGGCAGGGGCAGCGGCAGAAGGAGCAGGAACAGGAGCTCAGGCAGGGGCAGGGGCAGCAGGTCTGGCAGGGGAAGGGGCAGGAGCAGGAGCAGGAAAAGGAGCAGGAACAGGAGCTCAGGCAGGGGTAGGGGCAGGGGCAGCAGGTCTGGCAGGGGAAGGGGCAGAAGCAGGAGCAGGAAAAGGAGCAGGAACAGGAGCTCAGGCAGGGGCAGGGGAAGGCGCAGAAGCAGGAGCAGGAATAGGAGCTCAGGCAGGGGCAGGGGAACGGGCAGTGGGTCTGGCAGGGGAAGGGGCAGAAATGGGAACAGGAAAAGGAGCAGGAACAGGAGCTCAGGCAGGGGCAGGGGCAGCAGGTCTTGCAGGGGAAGGGGCAGAAGCAGGAGCAGGAAAAGGAGCAGGAACAGGAGCTCAGGCAGGGGCAGGGGAAGGGGCAGCAGGTCTGGCAGGGGCAGGGTTATGGGCAGGAGCAGGGTCAGGGACAAGAACAGGAGCCCAGGAAGGGGCAGGGGAAGGGGCAGCGAGTCTGGCAGGGGCAGGGACAGGAGCAGGAGAAGGAGCAGGAACAGGAGCTCAGGCAGGGGCAGGGGCAGGGGCAGCAGGTCTGGCAGGGGAAGGGGCAGAAGCAGGAGCAGGAAAAGGAGCAGGAACAGGAGCTCAGGCAGGGGCAGGGGCAGGGGAAGGGGCAGTGGCTCTGGCAGGGGCAGGGGAAGGAGTAGGAGGAGGGGCAGGAGCTGGGTCAGGGGCAGGATCCAGGGCAGGAGCTGGGTCAGGGGCAGGAACAGTAGCAGGAGCTGGGTCAGGGGCAGGTGCCAGTTCTTCCTGGTCCACGTCAGGCTGTCCGTGGGTGGGTGCCGGGTCACCTGCCGGCTCCTGGTCTCCTGCTGAAGTCGCAGCCACCACCCCTCCGTCCAGAGCTGCCGATGGAGTTGGAACCGGCTCTAGCTCCTCAGGTGGTGGAGCAGCTGTGAGAGGAGAAAAGCTCACCCCGAGCCTGCTCTCCGTGGAGACAGAACCCAGCCCAGGGCCTCCCAGAGAAGCCGCAGCCAGGAAGGAGCCCTCCCCGGGCCGTCTCCCCGACCGCAGTCCATCCGCTGGGCGCTCTGAGCCCAGTCTTTGCTCCAGGCCCCACACCAGCCCCTGGGGGCTCGTCCCTGTGGGGCCAGCACCGACCCATCCCCACACACCACAAACACCCAGCCCCAGCCTTCTCACCCTCGGGCTCGGTCTCCGTGGGCTCCGGCTCCTGGACCACTGTCCTGTGACCAACCACCTGGGACAGTGGTCTGGGTGGTGTTGGAGGTCTTGCCCGGCAATCCCCAGCACTTGTTTTTGGGGATGCCTGTGGGGTCAACCCCTCCGTCAGGGAGGAGGGCATGTCCGCCAGCCGCCTCGGGAGGTCATCCGTGGCCTTCTGCAAAGACAGGGACGGGTAGCCGGCGGGAGGCATCACAGCCCTGCCCGGCCATCCTCACTGTCCTCCTGCCCAGTCCCCCTGCTGCTCCCAGATCAGACACAGACCTGTGAGTGCACAGCCCTGCACCCGGGATGCAGTGACCCATCCCTGCAGGGCTATCGGGATAAACCCTGGGTAGAAGGGGCAGCGCCCGCACACCCCATCCCACCCAGGCAGCCTCGACCTTGAACATGACCTGCCCACTGGGAATTTGACTCTTCATCAGCCTGCTCCTGCTCAGGGTGGCCCCACCCTGCATGACCCCTCTTTACACACACGCACACACACACACACTCACACACAGACACGCACACACACACACACACGGAGGGGGGCCTGGGGCTGCACAGGTCAGATCAGAGCGTGTGGGGCTGGGTGGCCGGCTCTGGGCCTCCTGGTGTCACCTTTCGGGCCTTCCGGCCAAACGGCCAGAGGCGGTGGGGAGCCCTGATCGGACATCCCCAGCGGGGGCCAGCGTTTGCAGGGTGGGCTTTCTTCAGCCTGCAGCATCCAGACTTAGGGAGGCAACAAGCCCACATGTTCATTGTTGGATCATCTCCAACGAAATGAGCTGGGCAGGGGGCTGTCTCTGGAATGTGGGTGCCTTGTTACCTGGGTTCCAAATTCTGTTGGACTCTGTTGTCAGGGAAGTGAGGTCACCACTGCCTGGGGTCCCCTTACCCAACTTCCTCCTCACACAAGACCCCCGCCCCCGAGGGCCCCCTCCCCCAGCTGCTCAATGCTCCCCGTCCCCCCATGCCCCATCCATACAGTGACGTCCTCACAGCCCCCCCACAGCCTTCCCAAGGCCTGGGTGCAGCTGGTGTCCCCGCTGTGAGGACACAGAGCTGGCTTCAGACTGGGCTCCCATGCGTGCCCAGGGCTGTTACCCTGGACAGACCCTGTGCCTCTCAGGGACTCCCCAGGCTCCCCATCTGCACAGTGGGGTGTTCTGGCTTCTACTCCTAGGGACGCCATCAGGGGTAGGACCTCTACATACATTCCGGACCTGCTATCACAGGAGGCTGGTGCACACTTGGGATTGCAAGGATGAGCCAGGGGCTGGGCGGGTCATGGAGCACAGCTCAGAGGGGCCTGGGTCTGCTCTGCGATCTGGGCAAGGCCACCCCCCTCCTGCCTGTGTCCCAGCCCCCGTGGGAAGGTTGTAATGAACTGATTCTGACCTTGTCCTCTCACAGCACAGACTTCCAGGGGCTCCCATTAGGTTGAGGCTCAGGGCCCGGGGCCTCGTCTGCGCCCATGTGCTGGGCAGTCCCCACAGTTGTTCCTGGGCATTCCCGCATTCTGCTCACACATCCCTGTGGAATCCCCTCCCCTCCGGGGTGGATGGCCTGTGTGACCGCGCTCTCAGGAAGAGAATGGGGACAAATGCTGGGATGTCATTTCCAAGCTGATGGAACAAAGTCTGTGACTTCTTCTGGTTCCCTCTGTCGTGTGTTCATTCTCTTTCTCCTTCTCTGTTTCTGTCTTTGTCTCTGTGTCTCTCACAGGAGCAGGATCTGTGGACTCCAGGGGTGATGTGAGAAACCTCACAAGTCTCTCTTGTCTGTGTTTCCCTCTTCTGTCCTGGGGCTCGGTTCCTTCCTAAGGCCTTGTCACCCGGACCAGAGCAGTGAATCTGGAACCTCTTCCAAATGGAGACCCGGAGGCTGCAACAAGGAGGGTCTTGGCCTTGGTCCCCAGACTAGTGGTCAGTGCTCTGCCACGTTCTGCATACCCAGGTCCTCAGCCCCCCAAGCCCCCAGTCTGTCCCCTGCTCCGAAGGACCTCGAGGGAGTACAAAGCATTTTCCAAGGACTGGGAGCACAGGGGGTCGTGGATGGAGATCCAAGGCCAACAGGCTCTTCCACAAGCCTGTGGAACCCTAGGGACACTGCATCTCTACAGCCCAAGTGACAGAAGAGTAAGCTGAGGCCTTTGTGCTGGAGCCCCTCTGGACTTGGGGGTGGGTATCTCTTCCTGCTTCCAAGTGCCCAGGTTGGTGATGGACACCGGAACCCAGACCCTGTCCTCTCCCAGTGCCCTGGCAACCGCCCTGGGCCCCTTGGGGACCCCTGACCCTCAGCCTGGCCTGTCTCCCCTCCCCATGCTATGGATCTGGGTCCTTGCCAGGAGTCCTGATGCCCTGCCCCATGGCCCAGCTGTCTGCAACCTGTTTCTTCTTTCCCCCCTGTCACCCACCTCGCTCCCAGGGTGTCCTCCCCTTCTGACGCCCAGTTGGGCAGTCAGAGTGGTGTGTGTGGGGGTGTGGGTGTGTGTGGGGGGGTGGGTGTGCGAGTGCACGTGCCTCTACGTGCCTGGGGATGCCAAGGTCATGTCCCCACATGGGACGCGGTGGGTAGCTCTTCCCGAGGATCTGAGGGGCTCTCACCCCCAAAGCAAACCTCATGGGAGGGTTGGGACTGGCCTAGGACTGGAGAGCAGCTCCTTGGACTCTGCACCCCTCAGTTGTCCTGGGCCAGTCCCTGCCTCTCTTGACCCAGGTTCCCAACTGTCCCTGAGGGTCGGACATGGAAAGGCTTGAACGTGGCTGCTCCTCCAGGGGTAGGTTGGGGACAGGTGCACCAGGCACGCAGGCCTCCCCACCGAGAGGGCCAGCCAGGTGTGTCATGGCCAGGTGTGCACAGATGACCTGCCCACAGCTCCTGGAACATGACCCAGCCCTGCGGCAGATGTGCACGAGACCCATGGCTCCGCACCTGACCGGTCCCCCGCGTTCCCTCACCACCTCGGAGACAAGGGCTCTTCTTCGTCCTAGGGCCCGTCATTCTTTGGACAGTGAGAGCAGAGGGATCCGTATGTAGAGGAGGCCGGTAGGGCGTCCCACGGAACGTCGTGTGCCCACCTCTGCTTTGTCGTCTAGGCTGAGCGGCGGACCCCCACCTAGAAAGAGGCCCGCGGGGCAGGGACATTCATCTGCCCTGTTCCCTGAAGTATGGAAAATGTCTAGAAGGGGCTTCCTGTCCATGTGTGGAGTCGATGAAGCCCAGCCAGCAACTTTCAGATGTCTGAGTGGCTCTGGGGCCCCTCTGCCAGCCCCCAGGGATCCCTGCTCTGGCTCCACGCAGGATGGGAGCCCCAGAGGTTATCTGAAACCTCCTCACAGCCAGGAATGCGGCTTTGCGCGGGACACAGGACACCGAGGCTTGGGGCAGAGAGCTCCTTCATGGTGGAGAGGAACGGCCTCAGCCCCAGGCCACCCTCCCCGTGGGCCGGCCACAGGGTCGGGGAGCGGTCCCAACAGGCCCGACGGCAACCCCGTGTGTGGGGCCTGGCCTCGTGGCACGCAGGGTCCCCAGGAGACACCTGAGGTTCGTAGAGGGGACGTGCCAGGCCCGAGACACACAGCCCGCAGGTGAGGGGGAGCCTCCGGGCGGGACGGGGGGCCCTGCTCACCTTTGTGAGCAGCAGGTGTGGGAAGGGCTGGGGAGGCGTTCCTCTGGGAGGTGCTCCGGGAGAGGGGCCACAGGAGAGGGCCTGGCCCGGCTCCACAAGCTTCCTCAGGCTGTCAGCACGGACCGCCCACGGCCTCTGGCTCGCCCCCATCGGCAGGGCCCACTCAGGTTCACGGTGGGGCTGATCTGTGGATAAAGGAGGGACAGTTCACAACACACAAACTGCAAAACTATTCCTGTCCGTGTCCTGAAGTGCAACAGAATATCCAAATTGGTTCGGATCATCTTCCACGTATGTGAAGGGTGATTTTGTACCTGGCCAAGGATGGGGCTGGACCGGGTGTGTGTGTCTGTGTGTGAAGGACCAGGTGTGTGTGTGTGTGTTTGAAGGACTGGGTGTGTGTGTGTGTTTAGCGTGTGTGTCTGTGTGTGTGTATCTGTGACGGGAGCAGCCCAGACCCCTTGGGTTGAGATCATGGCCACGTAAGGGGCACAGCCGTCGTGGCACCCCGGGTCGTCAGTGTCCCAGATGGCGTCGGGGCAGGAGACCCTCCCGGCCCTCCCCGAGCCCGGTCCTGGAGCGCCCTCATCCCCACATTCCCCCGGAGCCCGCACCAGCCCTTACCGACTGCCTGGTGCACGTGCCCCACGCTGGGGAGCCGTCGAGTGAGGCTCCTGTTGACCAGTTTGTCCCCAATTTCTTCCATGGGGCTCTGCGAAGACAGTGAGCGGCGCCCGGCCCGGAGGCATCACAGCCCTGCCCGGCCGTCCTCACCGTCCTCGTGCCCAGGCCCACTGCTGCCCCCAGATCAGACACAGCCCCGTGCGGGCACAGCCCTGCGCCCGGGGTGCAGTGACATGTATCGACAGGGCTCCGGATCAACCCTGGGGAGAGGAGGCCGCCCCAGCACAGCCCGTCCCACCCAGCCAGCCTTGACCCGGGGTGTCAACATGATCCACCCACCAGGCATCTGGCCCCTCATCACCCTGCTCCTGCTCAGGGTGGGCTACTCTGCCCGGGACCTCTGCACACACACACACACAGACACACACACAGGAGGGGCGCTGGGCTGCACAGTCGGATCACAGCGGTGTCTGGCTGGCCTGGCTGGCTCTGGGCCTCCCTGTGTGCCCTTTGGGCCCCTCCAGGCAAATGGCCATAGGTGTCAGGGGTGGGACCTGACCCCAGGTCTGCAGTGGAGGCAACGGCTCTCACTGTCGGCTTTGCTGAGACCACATCCTGGGGACATCGGGATACAGCAGGATTGCAGCATCTCCAGCCAAGTGAACTGAGTAGGAAGGGGGCTGTCTCTAGAATGTGGGTGCCTGTGACAGCCCTTGGGCATCTTGGGGACGCCCTGGCCATCAGCCTGGCATGTCTCCCCCGAGCCCCATGCTACGGCCCCGGGCATGTTCCCAGGAGACAATGCCCACAGCCCACGGCCCAGCTGCCTCCAACCTCCTCCTTCTTTCCCCCTTGTCCCATCCAGGGTCCACGCCCCCTTGGACGCCCCTGGGGAATTTGTGTGTGTGTGTGTGTGTGCGCGCGCGCGTGCACGCAGAGAGCCTTGTGCGTACGTGTGCCCGCGTGAGGATGACCAAAGGAAAGGGCCCCACATGGGAGTGTGGGCAGGGGTCCCCCGGATCTTAGGGGCCCTCGTTCCCAAAGGAAACCCCCTGCGAGGTGAAGCTTGGCCTCGTAAGCTGGAACCCTCCCTGTTCCTCTAGCCTCTGCTCAGCTGGTGGGTCCCAGGCCAGTCCCTGCCTCTCCTGCCCTCAGTTTGCCGACTGTCCCATGAGGGCCTGGAGGAGGACCTTCATTAGCGTGGCTCGGCGTGGCCGGTCAGCTCCCACCTTTTGGGTGGACGTGGCGCAGGTGCACTCTGGGTGGGCGGGGCCCTCCCACCAATGGTGGGTCGGAGGCAGGTGGATCCTGCGCAGGCGCACACGGCCCAGCATACGGCGCCTGCGCGGGACCCCACCTGCCAGCAGGCCTGCGCAACCCCGGGGGGCTGGCTGTGGCCTTGGTCCTCCGTGTCCCGATCTCCACTGCCTGCTCAGTGACCCTCACGTCCTCTTAGGCCGGAGGCCAGCCCCAGTCCCGCCAGGCAGGGCCGCTGGACTGAGTGGACACGAAGACCTGGGGACTAGAGAGAAATGAAATATACCCCCACTGCCTCCTCGGCAGGCTCTCCTCGGTGACAGCCGAAGGGGACCGACTCGGGTCGCGCTGCGAAGGGTTCGGGGAGTGCGGACCTGGCCCGCTGGCCGCGCGGGCTGCGCTTGCCGGGCGATCGCCTCTCCGGGGGGCGCGGCGGTGGGACCCCCTTGAATGGCCTTCTTGTCCCTCCCGCGCTCGGCTGCGCTTGCCGGGCGATCGCCTTTCCGGGGGGCGCGGCGGTGGGACCCACTTGAATGGCCTTCTTGTCCCTCCCGCGCTCGGCTGCGCTTGGCCTCGAGCTCGAGGACTCGCTCCGGTGGATTTGTGCCTCCCTGTGAATTTCCACGTACCCCACCTTCCGGCCGCAAAACCAACTCCTTTCTTGAGTCCGCAGCAGGAAGCGAATTAAGAAAAAGAAATTAAACAAAAAATGAAGTGCGTGCAATGACCCGGGTGCACCCCGGAAGCTGTTCGGCACCAAAGTCCTGATCAGCGTGCGGCTGATCCCCGGCCCCGCCCCGGGGAAGGTGAAGACAGTGCGTGGACAGTGCCTGGCGAACGTAGATTAGAGAGAAACGGATGTCAAGGTTTCTTTTTCTTTTTTAAAGATTTTATTTATTTATTTGAGAGAGAAAGAGAGAGAGCATGAGGGGGGGAGGGTCAGAGGGAGAAGCAGACTCCCCGCCGAGCAGGGAGCCCGATGCGGGACTCGATCCCGGGACTCCAGGATCGTGACCCGAGCCGAAGGCAGTCGCCCAACCGACTGAGCCACCCAGGCGCCCCCACACTGAGGATTTCTTTTCTTTTTTTAAAGATTTTATTTATTTATTTGAGAGAGAGAGAATGAGAGAGAGGGGGGAGGGTCAGAGGGAGAAGCAGGCTCCCCGCCGAGCAGGGAGCCCGATTCGGGACTCGATCCTGGGACTCCAGGATCATGACGTGAGCCGAAGGCAGTCGCCCAACCAATTGAGCCACCCAGGCGCCCCAGATGTCAAGATTTCTTTTTCTTTTTTTAAAGATTTTATTTATTTATTTGAGAGAGAAAGAGAGAGAGCGTGAGAGGGGGAGGGTCAGAGGCAGAAGCAGACTCCCCGCCGAGCAGGGAGCCCAATGCGGGACTCGATCCCGGGACTCCAGGATCATGACCTGAGCCGAAGGCAGTCGCTTAACCGACTGAGCCACCCAGGCGCCCTGCCATCATCTTTTAAATTATGGAGTCTTACCAAAAAAACTGTGTCACTGGTGTATCTCTAGTAGGTGATTTGGCCAGGGTCTCACACTGCATGAGAGGTGGTCTTGCCAGTAGCCCCCCCTCCTCTATTCATGCTGGTCCTTAGGTTGTCTATTTGGCTAGGGCTTTCTTAGAAATTTCTGGATGAAGCAGAATGTGTGATGTGGTGGAAGCACCTCTGACTTGGTTCTGTGGTCTGGGTTTCAGCCTTTTTTTTTCTATTAATCTCTGTGTGACTTTCAACAGGTCATGTCACCCCTGGGGCCATCAGTTTCTGCCAGTGTAACCTGCTGAAGCTGGATGAGACCTAAGTGGCTGAGATCTCCAGGCACATATTTGTTCGGTCTGGTCCGATTCTCTTTGATGAGCACGAGAGAGGGCCTCTTGGAGGAGCTTTGAGAGTTTGAAAATTCATTCATTCAGTAGATATTTGTTTAACCAACTCTTGGTGCCAATAACAGTTCCAGGGGCTAGAGATACACCAGTGAACAAAACAGATCAGAACCAGTGCTGTCTCAGAGCTTACAGCGGAGCTGGAGGGGCAGAGAATAGAGACCATGACTAAGTTAAGAAGAGAGTTACCCCTGAGAAGATGGGAACTGTTATCCTGTTATTGAAACCTCAAGCAGAGAATTGGGATTGGGAGGCATGTGGAGTGGGGAGGGTTTCCCGGTGATAAGGTGGCCAGAGAAGGTCTCACAGAGGAGGTAACATTTGAGGACTCACAGGAGGTGAGCGAACAGGCCCCCTGGGTGGCTGGGAGGACAGTGGTCTGGGCAGAGGGCCAGTGGAAAGTCCCCGGTTGGGAGCGACAGTGGTGTGCTCGAGAAGAGCGGGGGGCCTGGTGCCTGGAGCCAAGGGAGGAGGGGGAGCGTCCTGGGGCACGAGGTCCGGAAGCTGGTGGGGGCAGGCCTCGTGGTCACAGTGGAAAGACGTGGGCTTTCTGTCTCTTATTCTGATGGGGGAGCGCTTTGGAGGGTCTTGGCAGAGGTGTGGCAGGATCCCTTTGGCCTCTGGGTGGATGGCAGGTTAGGGGCTGGGAGGGAAGGACGGACGCAGGGAGACCAGTTCGGAGGCTGTGGTGAACGTCCCGGTGAGAGAGGATGGTGGTGCTGCGAGAATCAGAGGGCGGGTGATGGGGATCAGGACGCGTTCAGTCTGTGACTCTCTGGGGCTGGTTCTCTCTTGGGCCAGTGACCCACTTGGCTCCGAGGGGCGGCTGCTCTCTGCAGTTGTGGGTGGCACTCTTGCCACACTTAGCTGTCAGTGGCAGGACGAAGTCACCGCCCACCGCGGTGCGAGCGCAGGCGGCCCTCCGTCGTGGGTCCGCCGGGGCCGCGAGCGCTGCGCACAGGAGGCCGTGCGGGCGGTGGGGCCTGTGGAGGGCGACGTTTGTGAGCGGGATGGAGGCAGGAAGGGCCCAGACTGAATCGGCAAGGCTGTGGGTGCTTGGGGTGGAGCTGGAGGAGAAGACAGCTCATGGTGTTGTGGCTCCGACAGCTTTCAGCTTCCAGCGGTCACAGCCCGAGGAGTCTCCGAGCCGGTGAGACATGAGCTCCACCGTCATTGTAACAGGCCGTCATCACTCATCAGCTGAGGGGAGGACTTGTTGGGGGGACAGTTCATTCGTTCAGAACGCATTCTGTGTGCTAGGTCCCGTGCTGAATGCTGAGCCAAGAGATATGGCTCTCAGAGGCTGCTGGGGTGAGGGAGACGGTAAGCACATTGGTATGTTCTTCGAAGGTCATCATCTGGGGGCATTGGCAGAAGCACAGGACCCTGTGTCAATGGAAGGCCATGCCCTTCCAGAAGAGGTCATGCCTGACCTGAGACCTGTAGGTGGAGAGGGAGCCAGCCCACAGAGATGCACAGATGCGGAGATGCGGGGTGGGCGTCAGAGCACTCCTGGCAGGGGAAGGGTGCTGTGGGGACCCTGGGGCTGGGGAGGAGGACGGCAGGAGGGGAGCCTTGTGAGAAGAGGGGTGAGAGGCGGGCAGGGCTCGGAAGGCCATAGAAAAGGGCCGCCATGAAGCACTGAAGGGTGGCGATCACCAGGGTTCTGGCCGGAGGGATGGGGCGTGGTTGCAGAATGATGAACCCCAAAGATGTGTGCATCCTTATCCCTGGAACCTGGAACCAGACCACATGACCAAAGAGTGGAAGGTGCAGATCTGCTGACCCTGAGGTGGTACCTTTTCCTGGGTGGCCTGGTGGGTCCAGTAGAATGGAGTGAGCGCTTAAAAGTGGTCAGAATCAACAGCAGATGGACGCTTGTCTTGTCGCTGGCTCTGAAAGTGGAGGCGGGGGCCATGAGCCGGGGGGTGCGGTGGCCTCCAGCATTTGGAGTGGCCTTCTGCTTGCAGCCGGCGGGAACCTCAGTCCTACAACCGCAGGAAACTGGATTCTGCCAACAGCCTGCATGAGCAGGACGTGGACTCTCCCCAGAGCGTCCAGAAATGAGTGCAGTGGCCAACACCTACACTTTAGTCCCGTGAGAACTGCCTTGGACTCTGACCTCCAGACTTTAAGATAATAAGTGTGTTTCAGGCTGTGTGTGGAGGACCGTTAGAGCAGCCACAGCAAAACCCTGAGGTGGGAGGAGGAAGGTTGGAGGAATGTGCGGGAGGGATGTTGGATGGGAAGGGTTGTGGGTAGCCCTCCGCATTTTATGCTACAGGAGAAACCAGGTTTTGCTAAAAGCATCTAGGAAATTGCAGAGCTAGGATCTAGATGTCGAGCTGCCTGACTCCCAGCCCAGGTTCTGATCCATTTTCTGTAGCTTCTACACCAACACATTCTGTCCTATAAGCTAAGCCACCATACCTCATATTTTCAACGTCTTACTAGACGCCATGACTCCATGAAGAGGGGAAACCTGCATTAGGTCCATTTTATAGGCAAAGAAACTGATGCTTAGGTGATCAGTAACTATTCCAAGCCTATACACTTAGCACACGAGAGACTTGTCCTTGTCCTTCTGGAGACCTTATGTATGTCATAAATGAAGGATTTTTTTTTTTTTTTTTTTTTTTTTTTTTTTACTGTGCTCTTTTCATGCTCTTTTGGGACTGTGTGAAACACCTTGAAATTTTATTTTTTTATTTTTTTTAAAGATTTTATTTATTTATTTGAGAGAGAGAGAGAATGAGAGACAGAGAGCACGAGAGGGAAGAGGGCAGAGGGGGAAGCAGACCCCCTGCCGAGCAGGGAGCCTGATGCGGGACTCGATCCCGGACTCCAGGATCATGACCTGAGCCGAAGGCAGTCGCTTAACCAACTGAGCCACCCAGGCGCCCCACCTTGAAATTTTATTAGAAAACATTGTCATATGATTTAAACTTGCTATGTGTATCATGTTGGTCCTGTGATGACTCAGAATTCCTTAAATGACTTTTTCCTCTCCCTTCAAACAAAATCTTAGCAGTACCACTGCAGAATACCAGTGTGAAATATCATAAAGCAGGTTATTCCAGCCAAGAATCCGAGGTGAGGCCAGCTTTAAATTGTTGAGGCACATTAAAGTCAAATCAGTGGTGAGAATGCTGACAGCTCCTCCTCAGAAAAGATGTCTCTGTGGCACATTTAAAAATCATATCCCCCAGTGAAGATGATTAAGAACTTGGACATATTCGTATCTGTGGCCACAGAGGAGAAAAAGGGATCATTTTCATCACAGGTCAGTGCTGAGCACACTGAACTCCTTTGAATAGCTGTCCCTTTCTTAATCCGTCCAAGGATTCTTAATTTATTTTGCTTATTATCAGAAGCGTCTCCCCCCTTGAGGAAACATAAAATTTATTAAGAGAATTGTAACTTAAAATATTCAGAGCACTCCTGGCATCTTTACTTAAATGGATGCAAGAAATTTTACTGCAAGAAAGTATATATTGATCCCTGTAGCTGACTTGTCATGTTTAGTATTTTTCTCTTTGCACAAGAAGAATAGCTTCTGTAATGTGAATTTAAATGATACGTCAAGCTAATAAATGTGGTTGGCCTAGCAAGTGATAAGCATAACTAACTCAATTTAAATGTCTTTTATATAAAAATAATGAACCAGTGCATTAAAGATTAAAAATGTTAATGCAATTAGCAAAAATTAGCATTCAATAAAGAAGTGTGTTTCAGTTTTGAGATGGATGATACATCATTCAATGACCAGATAAGGACTAAATTCAGGTACACTTTATTCAGCTGGCGTGTATGTTAAAAACCAAATAAATAAAAATTAAATGCTTTATTTGCCCCTTTGCAACGACGTGGGTGGAACTAGAGGGTATTATGCTAAGCGAAATAAGTCAGTCAGAGAAAGACAATTATCATATATAATCTCACTCGTATGTGGAATTTAAGAAACAAAACAGGGTCATAGGGGAAGGGAGGAAAAAATAAAACAAGACAAAACCAGAGAGGGAGACAAACCATAAGAGACTCTTAATCATAGGGAACAAACTGAGGGTTGCTGGAGGGGAGGGGTTACAGGAATGGGGTAACTGGGTGATAGACATTTAGGAGGGCACGTGATGTAATGAGCACTGGGTATTATATAAGACTGATGAATCACTGACCTCTACCTAGACATGAAACCAGTAATACATTATATGTTAAGTAATTGAATTTAAATTAAAAAAAGTAAATGCTTTATTTGAAGAAACTTTGATAAAACAGTATGTGGCATGTAGACAAAAGGACACGCAGGTCCTTGGGGACTGTGCCAGAAACCAGGGCATGAGGTGACTTAAAACATATTGTCACCTGCCTCCTTGTGGGGGAGGTAGAGGGGATGTAGCAGGTGTGACAGTGAACGTGGGACTGGAGGGGAAATGAATTTTCCTGGCTTCACTGCTAAATAAAGTGAGCATTTTTGGTTTGGGGACGCTGACTTTAAAACAGTGGAGTATACAGTGGTGTCGCTATTTGCCTTAATGTCGCTGTGGCGTCTTGTCACTCTATGCTCATCTGCAGGTGGATGGCAAGCATTCCGATGAGGCAGCCTTGATCCTCCACAGGAAGGGGTTTGACTGCCACTTCTCGAGCAGAGACACGGGGCTGCTTTGTTCCACAACCCAGGGAAAGGTGAGCTGAAAAGTGGTTTTTGCTTGTTGATTTCATGTGCTTTGAAATCCTTGCTTTCTGCTAATCATTCTGACAATAAGATAACGTTTCATTGCCTCTTCGTGGACTCATTCCCCTCAGCTGCTGTAATTTAGCTCAAGTCTCTCCATCTTAAGAAAGCACTTTCTCAACCTTCGATCTCTTCTCCTTGTCAGCATCAAAATGCACGTCTGGAACATGGGCACGTGTAGGGGCAACATTCTCCTCCATTCCTAGGCCTTCCGTTGCCAGCCGACAAAACATCCTCTCCCCACCCCCCATCCCCCAATATTCCCTCCTCTCTCACACATGCTCATGTAGGATCTAGGTCCATGAAGTCTCAGAGGGGCAAAAGCAGGTTTTATAATAACTAAAGGTGGGGTGGGGTGGGGTAGGGAAGTGGTGACACTGGCCAGTCGGGGAGTTTCACCACGGCCCCGAAGCAACCTTACTTAGCTCCAGTCAGTTGTTGTCCCAGGGGAAATGAGGGTCTAGATCTCCTGATCAAGACAGATTTGCATAGGAGTCCTCACTGTGCCAGCCAAACAGGTCTTCAGGCTGACCTGCCGGCTGCCCAGTTTTTCTGTCTCCTTTGAGCTGGTCTTTCTGATAGTTCCCTCAGGCTCTCCTTGGAAGGAAATGAACCTCCAGCCTTCTGCCTCTGGCTCTGAGCAGGTTGTGCTCAGAGAAGACAGCTGGATGGCACACAGGCAGGTCTGCCCCACGGGGCAGCTCAGCTGACCCAGCTCTTCTCCAAAACCTTACAGATAACCTGTAGATCAGACTTAAGAGATTCATTTCCAACCCTACCAACTAGAATGTGCATAGGGTCTGAAAAGGAGAGAAAAGACAATATGGTAGGGGGTCAAAATCCACTTAGGCAGATAAGCTTCTTCATTTCTCGTATCATGCCCTCCGTGGAATTGGTGCGAAGAAAGCACTGATGGTTTGGGGTTTGTTTTTCATGATATTTACGCTTTACCTTATTACTGATGATGTGAGTGTACTTGGTTGTAAGCATTTGTATATAGACATTAAGGCGTCAAGTTTTAAGGGGATTATATGGTCCAGAGAGACATGGGGTGAGGGTAGTACTTTCTCAGCAACCCCCCAACCCTGAAAATGGGACTCACTGACATGAGGAGCCTGTGTCCTTTCTCTCAGCTCTTTGGGAACAAGAAGAACGACAACTGTTAGGTGTAAATGTTGGGTGTAAGAGGATACGGATGTTTTTAAAGCTTGCTGGCTCATAGATGTGTTTTCTTTTATTGAAAAAGTGGCCCCTGCACGTGATAAGTTCTCAAGAAATTCAGAAGAAGAATGTAGAGTGAGCTGTCCTCTCCTGGTTACACTTCTCCTAGGTGTCCCTCCCAGGGTGGTCTGTGTGTCCAGGCACACATAGCTGTATCTAATCTCCTTCCTCTTCCTCTTTTTATCATTAAAAGGAAACTTCAAATACACTGTTTTACTCTCCTACTATTTTCCACTGAATAAATATATAGATGTGTTACTAATCTTTCTTCAAAGTTGACCTAACTGTGCAATTTTTTTTATCATTTATTTTCTAGATTTTGGTACAGAAGCTTTTTAGCATGTTTACTGTCGCAAGTCTCATACCTTCGTCATTATCCTTGATGCATTCACCTCCAGACGCCCGAAATATAAGTGAGATCAACTTGAGTCCCATGGAAATCAGCACATTCCGAATCCAGTTGAGATGAACCTGGCTTTCAAATTTGGATTGGGAAGCATTGTCTTTTATACACTTCTTGGTTTGACGTGCAATAAGGAAGCACATTATTTTAGCTTCTGGCTACTGTGAGGACATGAATTCTGTGATTGTTATTATAATTATTATTATTATTATTTTTTTTTTTACTAGTACAGAAAGAAAAAAAAAAAAAAAGCCATGCTATAGCCAGTTTTTCTTTAAGTTCCATCCATGAATCACCACCATCAGTATGAATCGATGCAACAATGAAGGAAGAAATGTCTAAAACAACCTCTCCACAGATTGTATCTCAGGTTAAATGCTAACTAACTATATCTGTGTCGGGAGTTGTGAAGAGATTGTTATAAGTATTCATGTTGCTGATCCTTCATTAGTTTTACAAAAATACCCATTTTTACCAAAATGGAATAAAAAGCTGAAGGGTAATAGCTAATGGCCAAAATGGTTGCAATCGTTCATACGCATTCGAAAAATTTTGTGTATTGAAATATGTGGAAAAGTGCAATCCATCAACCCTTATGATATCTGTACATCATTGATCTTCACACCTTTTTCTAATGTACCACTTGACCCCTCCCTTCTCACTCTTTGTATTTCCAGAAATAGCAGATTTTGAATCATTCAATAGTAGAAAAAGAGGCATATTTTCATTACTTGACAATGTGGGATAGGTGCAATTTATTCCATTGTCACTAAGATAGAAAAAGCAATCCCATAGGTACCATAACCTCTTTTAGGTACCACAAGGTGTCTTTTTACACAGCTCATGTGAATACAGATGTTCGGAGAGGGGTTTTCTATTTTAAAAATAACCATATCAAAATAAATGTGCCTTATTTTTTTATAAGTCTTGTTAAATCTTTTGGTGTCCATATGACTGAGGAAGGGGGAGAGGGCGGGGGTGGGGAGGAGGTGGGTACTTTCTATGACACGTAAAGTGTTATCGGTTTTGCCTGACAATGCTGGCCACATTCTGATCTGTTTCATTAAATTTGTGGTGATGTTATTCTAAACATTTTGACTATTTGAATGTACTGAGATGTCAGAAAACAAAACAAGGAAGAAAAAGTACTGTTCATTAAAATCCGCTGCTGCCAAGAAGATGGCAGCTTGAAGCAAGGATTTTGTGACATGCAAAATCCATACACTGTTTCCGTTTCACAGGAGGTAACTCTATGAAAGAATGCTTTAAAAGGGACCCTGTTTTGAAATCCACTTATAGGTAGCTCATCCTGATTTCTTTTATTAAAGAACATGTGTGTTGAGTGAATTCCAAACTTTTGTACGTGCTAACCTCAAAGTGAAGTTCCAAGCCTATGTGCCATTACAGTACTTTTGATAAAATTTATTTGGGATCATGATTAACATGACATTAACACTGAAGCAACATTAGAAACATTTAGAATATTCAGTTTTAGGATAGAAAGGATTCACTGAGTATGTACACTTTTGAAAATTCTCTTTGTGTTACCTAATAAATTTATTATTCTCTGACTTTAAACTTCCTTTTACCTCCTGCCATTCCAGCATCTTTATAGAGAAGTTGAAACCTAATTTCTGTTTCACCAGGTAGTCTGATGATCATCCTTTTTTTTTTTTTTTTTTTTTTTTTACCAAGATGCAGCTCCTACAATTATTGCTAAGTTATGTTAAGTTCATAAATTTTTTTCGCCTTTAATAATTAAGGAAACAATACTGGTGTTGATGAAGATATTATAAGGGAGTAATGTCATGCAATAAACATGTACTGTAAGTTTCCTTCCTCATTTTGGGGGATAAACAACTAAAAGAAAAAAAAAAACAAAGCACTTCCTTTTTGTGGACATCTATAGATGTTAAGATTGCCAGAAGCAAATCCCAGGAATAAGATCAGTATTTTCATTGCATCTTAAATGTAAAACCTTCCTTTGGGAGTTCACTGTGTTCTGTGGTTAAGTGGGTGTGCTTAATCATTGTGGAAATTCTGATCAGTTGAAATAAAAAATCTTGATGCAATAACAGTGGTTTTGCCACTTCTGGTTGTTTGAGATGGATCTGTCCCATGTCAGTCGGGGTCTTAGTGTGTGTTGCCACCGTTCACAGGTAAAGCAGAAATTCTCTTTAAACCAGCAAATTTCTGCTTTTTATTTTTAGAATAAATCATCAGGGAAATGAGGAGAGGATGCTTTTGCTTTGGGTTGCGGTCACGAACTGATTAATTTAGTGTCTCTGGCACACCTAAAAACCATACATTTCAGTTGTGATCTCGGTGGCATATTTGTTTGCTTGGGTTTTATTACATTTGTTACTGCAGATGTTCGGTTGAGCGAGTAGGTCATTCCTGTGATTTTTTTTTTTTTTTTTTTTTGGTAATTTGAGCTTTTTACCTGCAGTGTTTGAGAACTCGGCATTCTTGTTTTCTTCAAATACTGATTAAAATAAAATGCTATAAAATGTGTTGTGAAACATTTTAATTACCTTCCCATGTCTTTGTTGTACTTGTGTCGAAATGTTTTCACATTCCTTTGGAAGAAAATCTTTGCTTTCATTTTGATTATGTTGCTTATCTTGGAATCAAATAGGTTTTGATATTTTTCTCTTGGAAGGTTTTATATCTTTTTGGGAATATGTAATATAAGATCTCTAATAAAAGATAAATCTTACCATGTACGTAGTCCTCCAGAGTGCTGCTTAAGTCTTATTTTGTAAACAACAAGAATTAGTACATTTTGAGGGGTAGGGTGGAAGAGTGAGGGTCTGTTCTTCGTTCCTTCAAGAATGAATCACTCCACCTTCTGCCCAGTGCTAGTTGGGAAATACAGTTTTAGAGAGCAAGTGGCAGGCGGGGGTGGTGATGAGTTCGTCTGGGTTTGTGGCCACCTTTGAGTTTGGGGTCTAGGAACCTTCCAGACAGTGGTACCTGTGGGGCCTTCTGAGCCAATTGGAGGAGCAGGGTCTGGTCAGATTCCGTATATTACAGGACAGTAGTGAGAGGAAGATGACACAGGAAGCCAAGAAGTTTCCTGTGAGCTGATCAGGAGGGCGAGTGGGATCTGGAGGCACCCCGCCGGCCCCACCCAGCGCCCAGGGCGGTGGCTTTCAGAGACTTCCTTCAAAGGCGGGAGGTGGGGCGGCTGAAGGACAAATACACAGGTCTGTAGAAGACATAGATTTGAGACAGTTCTTAAAAGATGCATTTGATTCGAACAGAGACAACACGTGTGTTCCTTGGAAAAGACAGAATAAGGAAAGATGGTAACAGGAGGCATAGAGAACGAGAAATCGTTTCCTCTGCCTGGAGCAGCGCCACCCAGTAAAACTTTCTTTAATAAGGGCAAGTTCGTTATCCATGGGCTGTCCCATAGAGCAGCCACTAGCCACCTGTGGCTTTGAGCATTTGAGATGTAGTAGTGCAACTAAGGAACTGGATGTCTTATTTTAGCTTAATTAAATTTAGCAACATGTAGCCACTGTTTCAGTACCGGTCTGTACATGGTATGCACAGGACAGTAGTAGGAAATGCAACCAAATATGTAAGTTAAGTTCACTTGTGCTAGAATCCTGCTACTGAGTGTGGTTCTCAGACCAGAAGCTGTGACATCACCTGGAAACTGGTTAGACAAGCAGAATCCCAGGCCCCACCTCAGACCTCCCGAGTCACAATCTGCACTTTACAAAGATCCCTAGAGGATTCACATGCACACTAAAGCACTGGCCTAGAACATCCCCAGGGAGTAATTTCTCTCTGCTCTTACCGAACTTTTCCAAGTAGCTCTTGACCGTAACTCCTATACCTCACAGTCTCTAGGAAGCATCCCATAATACCTGCCTGCTTGTCCCACTGCCACCCAATTCCAAGTCACCTTCGTGCACCTGGGACTCTGCCTTACAAAAGAGTTGTAAGAGGGCTCCTGCCCCTTATGTCTCTTTTTTTTCACACAGAAGCCAGAAAATAAAAGAAAGTAAAATTTGAAAAATATCTTCCCTCTTGAAAACTGTGTGTTTCCCGTTACACCTGGAATAACATACAACCTTTCACCATGGCCAGAAGCCGTGCCTGGCTTGGTCCGTGTCCTTCTCCTTCATCTCAACTCTGAGAAGGGGGCGAGGGTGTTTAAGAAATCCTTTCCCGACCCAAATCAGCTTTATCTCCCACCACGCCCCCTTCTGACTGTTGTCTAGGATCCTTATGGGTCTCTAACATGCCAAGATTATCCCTCTTGGGGGCTTTGTACTTGTTCCTTCTGCTTCAAACTTGCTCTCAAATCCTCCCCTGGCAGGCACCTTATTATTCTGGTTTAATTCAAGCATCATCTTCTCAAGAATCTTCCTTGACCAGCCAATTTAAACCAGTCCCACCTCCACTCCCTCACTGAATATTTTTATTACACTGCTTCCTTTCTGCTTAAACAGAGTCAAATTTGAAATGATGTAGTTTGCCTTCCCCACCAGAATATAAGCTCTCCTGAAGGCAAGAACCCCAGCATTTATTCAGCATTGCATCCTCACACTTGGAACAGCAGGCGTTCGGAAGATATTTGTTCAATAAATGAATGAAAATATGTGTACCACCAGTAAATGTTGTGAAACAAGAATTATAATTTTCAGAATTACAATTTTTCCAAATCCCTTACATCTTAATCTGCTCATGTTATTTTCCTGCTCAAAAGCCTTCAGGAAGTTCCCATTACCAGAAATTAAAGTATAGAGGTTTCAAACTGCATTCCTAATCTCCCTGAATTATGTGACCTCCTTATGGAAGATACTGTCGTTGCTTAATGACCAGTCATTGCCCCTCTGCCTTCCATGCTAATAAACCCTGATTTTATTCATAATCAGATACCCAGGAGCTTCAGGATGTGAATTGTTCTTGATCTAAATTAGTCATGAGAATTTTCTTCTCCAGGCTGGATGATGAATTTAGGAATTGTCATGTGACACAATTTTGGCCAATGGGAAGTCAGTTGGGGACTCCTGGGGGAGGCCTCCTTCCTCTTCAGAAGGAGGGAGCATCTTACCCTCAGAGCGCAATGTTTAAAGGTAGTATTGGTGTAACTGTTGATGCTTGGGCTGCTGCAGCCACTTTTGCAACCTTGCGGTGGCAAGCCTGAGGACAAAAGTCAACTAGACGACCAAGTCAAAAATGAGTAGAGCCTGGGTCCCTGATGATATTGAGCAGCTGAATGAACCAACTCCAACCTTCTCGTTATGTGAAATAATGCCACCTTGCTAAATGTTTAAGCCATTTGAGCTTAGTGTTTTGTTAGAAAGAGCTAAAAACACTTAAACTGGTGGTTCTCACCACTGCCCCAGTGCTGTGCTTTCTCCGTTAGGTACTTTCCTGGACGGGGGCGTGTGTACTTGCACAACTAAGACTCGGTCGTAGTAGGTTCCTCAGAACACATCCTCTTACGTTGTCCCTGCTGCTCCCACCACCTTGCATATTTTGTTCAATATGTTTAATAAAATTGTGTTTAATTAATTATATCGTGAAGGAATTTTTTTCAAATGTAAGGAAGAAGAAGGTTTTTAAAAAATGATAAGTGAGTTAAGGATGTGTGTACTAGCAACTTGCCCAAAGATTGCAAAGTTCCTTTGGCACAGAGTCAGATTCACTTCAAGTGTGGGATTGGGGCTGGCTCCTGTGTACCAAGATGAACCTTCCAAATGTCAAACAAAATCTGGAAGGCAGAGGAGAAAAGGACCAAGGGGTTGGGGTGGGAACAACGAGTCAATGGGACTAGCTCCTTTGAAGTACGCCAGCTAACGCTTTAAATATTTTAATATTTTTTCCCAATAAATGTCTATCATTGAAAGATTATAAGTGAATTTCTGAATCTCCGAACAGGCAAAGGAGGGAAATTGGAAGAGTGCTGTTTAAAAGGGCATATTTTAAGGGCTTTGGATGGAGCCTAGAGTTCTTGGCTCCCATGCTCCATATAGCTTCCCAACTTTTTTATTCACAGGCTTAGCCTTGGGGCTCATTTTCTAGTCCCAAATCTGAGTAGCGTTGCTACCAAGCAAGATGTGTCTCTAGGGTCTGGATGTATAAAACTCTTCACTAAACCAAAGGTAGCCTTCGTTGGTTGGCTTTCAAAGCATGATCTGAAGTTTCATCAAGGTCTTTGTTTTGGTCCAAAACTCCCCTCTGGAGCAAAAGATCAGAGCACTTGCTTTTCTTGAGACAGATTTCCTTGCCACACGTAGGACTGAAATCATTCTGGGCTGCCTGTATGGAAGTGAGTTTTCAAGAAAAACAATTTGACTCATTCATTTGTCTTCCTAAATGGATTTTTTAAGTGCAGTTAATAAGATTACTTTGAAGTTAAAATCTATTTTCTTAGGTAAAAACTACAAATTAATCCCATTTAATTTATGGGGCTCCCCTTAATAGAGCCTGAAGGTAATCTGTTTTAGATTTTGCACTGAGCTTTCAATAAACATTAACTGAAGTTGTCATTTGGGCAGGGTACCTGTGCTAGGCTCCGAGGGAAAAGGATTTTAATAATCTTACCCTGTGGTCTAGTAAAGGAGAGAAGAAGTCCTGTATGGAGTCAAGAAGCCATACGATCAGAGAGCAAGGGAGTCACCTCAGCGCTGACTGCACGGGTGATGGATATTTGGATACAGGGGAAGGAGAGTTGGCTTCTGCCCCGAGTGATGCAGAGGGACAGCAGGGAGGTGGGAGGCTCTGAGCTGAGCCCGGAAGGATGGACGCATATCACCTACCAGGTGTGGGAGAGGAGGTGGCAAGGCACGAATGGCACCAAAAGTAGTTATCTCAAATCTGGCGGAAGTTTCATGAAGGGAAATCACTGGAAGTTAGACTGGAAGTGTCTTTGCTGAATTTAAAGACCCTCTGTAATGTGTATCTAAGCTTTGGACCCCACCGAAGAGGACGGATATGTGGTAGTGTGCCCATGAAGGTTGATCTGTTGGCACATTGAAGAAAGTGAAAGGAAAGAAACACGTGTGTCATTTTCAGGAAACTTTAATACAATGTCACATAGTTGCCAAAATTGTGAAGAAAAGGACACCTGTATCTCTGATTTTGTGATACTTTTTTTTTTTAAGATTTTATTTATTTATTTGACAGAGAGAGACAGAGCAAGAGAGGGAACACAAGCAGGGGGAGTGGGAGAGGGAGAAACAGGCTCCGCGCAGAGCAGGGAGCCCAATGCGGGACTCGATCCCAGGACCCTGGGATCATGACCTGAGTTGAAGGCAGTCGCTTAACCAACTGAGCCACCCAGGCGCCCTGATTTTGTGATACTTTTATTGGAGCCATGCGCTGGTGCATTAAGGCAATTATGAAATGGATATTTCTTATATATGAACGTGTTGACTTCAGAGCTCCGTGGCAATGATACGGTGAAGACTTCCAGTGTCGAATCCAAGCTTGGACAGAACAATTTTACAGGGTATTTCATTAGTTTACAGTCAATCTACTTCAGGACTGTCTCTAGGGTTTAATTTGTCAACCATAAATTCAGGAATATTTGTCACCTAGATAAGAGGTTAAAGAATTAATGAGACACATTATTAAATACTTTCAGCTTTAAAAGGGTTTAGTATTTTAAAGTTTAGTAGAACCTTGTCATAATGCAATCTCTGGGGCCTGTGTCATTGAAATGTAATAATGATGAAGTTTTATAATTCAGTAAAAACTACAGCAGGTGAAAGATAGCCCACCTTATCCTGAATCCCATCCTATTTGCATGAGGAGAGATGAGTAAGGTTTCAACAAAGCTGAAGCCCCAGTTCCTGTAGCTTTCACAAGCACTGGAAAGATGGAGCTCTGTGAAGTACAAAATCTCGAATGAGAAGGGAACAGAAGGGGCAGGGTGGCACCAGCAAAAACGACTGGTCTTTGAAACTATGCACCTGGCTTCATTAAAATCTCTAGAAATAAACAGTGAAAGTGAAAGCTGTTCAATATTTTAAAAGAAACTACCTATTTGAGCACCTGGTGTCAGGGAGCCAGGAGGCTGTTGGAGCTCAGAACTTACCAGGGTTCCAAATAGAAGACACACTGTCTATCTGAGGCATACGGAGCCCTGGGAGCTCAGAGTGTGATGTTACCATCTGTGTGATTGTGACGATCAGCTACCTGATAATGTCCGTGAAGCAGTGGGGGGCTCATGGCAGTGGGCACATTTTGGTTTGTCTGGGGCAAGGGAAAAAGAAAGATCACTAAATGTTGATTCCTTTGTTTCTCTTCCTTTTTTTGGAAGGTATGGTAAAAAGTAAACTAGTGGTAAAATAATAATAAAAAATAATAATAGGGGTGAATGGGTGAAATAGGTGAAAGACATTGAGTATACTTATCATGATGAGCACTGAGTAATGTATACAATTGTTGAGTTACTATACTGTATACCTGAAATTAATATAACAGTATGTTAACTGTAGTGAAATTAAAAAAAAATAAAAGGGGCACCTGGGTGGCTCAGTTGGTTAAGTGTCTTCATCTCAGGTCATGATCTTGGGGTTCTGGGATTGAGCCCCATGTTGGACTCCCTACTCAGCAGGGAGTCTGCTTCTCCCTCTCCCTCTGCCCCCCAATCCCCCCACTCAAGCTCTCTCTCTCTCTCTCTAATAGATAAATAAAGTCTTTAAATAATAATAATACTAATAATAATTGCCAACATTTATTGAGTGTTATGTGCCAGGTGCTATAAACAGATGACCTACTCACATCATTGAAGCCTTACAACCAACCTATACAGCTATACTGATTATTATACCCTTTTTACAGAACAGGAAAGTGAGGGTTAATGAAACTGGACTCCAACCTTAGTCTATATAGGGGCCTGAGAACTACAGTCCACAGGCCAAAGCTAGCCCACTGCCTGTTTTTGTAATTAAAGTATTATTGGAACATAGTGATGCCGTTTGTTTACATATTTTCCATGGCTGCTGTACGGCTACACAGACAGATTTGAACAGTTGTAACAGAGACCATATGGCCCCCAAAGCTGAAAATATTTACTAATGGTCCTTTAGAGAAAGCATAGAGTCCACTTGGTGTAGAATCCCTAGAGCTGTCACTCCAGGGAGTATTTTAGTTACAAGAGAATGGATGGGGTGCCTGGGTGGCTCAGTCGGTTGAGTGAGAGACTCTTGGTTGTGACTCAGGTCATGATCTCAGGGTCGTGGGATCAAGCCCCACGTTGGGCTCCGCAATCAGTGTGGAGTCTGCTCAAGATTCTCTCGCCTTCTCCCTCGCCCCACTTGTGTGCATGCTCTCTCTATCTCTCAAATAAATAAATAAGTAAAATATTTTTTTTAAAAAAGAGGGAGAATGGAAAATGTATCAGTAGTGGAAAGAGCACTAGACTGGGAGCGTGTAAAAAGTGGCCATGGGACCTTGGAAAAGTCACTCCACCTCCTAAGAAATCTTTTTTCTGATCTACTAATTAAAGCCACACTGCCAAGTTTCCAAATTAGAAGGTGTCCTAAACACTTCTTTCTGGTTTGCAAAAAGCTATTTTAGCAGAGGGAGAGAGAAAGTGAGAGAGCAAGCTCAAGCAGGGGGAACAGCAGGCAGGGGAGAAGCAGGCTCCCTGCTGAGCAAGGACCCCGAAGCGGGGCTGGATCCCAGGACCCTGGGATCACGACCTGAGCCGAAGGCAGACGCTTAACCGACGGAGCCACCCAGGCGTCCCCTTTATTTTGATAGTTTTACATTTTAAATTTATCTACAGTTTTGAATGAATTTTGCTGTAAGTTGTAAAGCCTGTGTCTGCATTTCACTTAATTCCGTATGGTTTCTAATTAATTGTTTCCATTTCTGGAGAAGTCGGGGACAATTGGACTCCATTTCAGTTCGAATTTCCAAAATGTAATGGATTCAGCTGGACCCCAGGACAGGTGCCTCCGCTGAACTGAGGGCACCGCATCCTGCACTGCCCCCGCCTCCCGCAGGGGGCGCCCGAGTCCCGCTCCGAGACCCTGCGGGGCATGCGCTCTCAGCCCTTCTCCTCGGGGCGCGGACCGGCGTTCCAAAGCCTCCGAACCCACTGTGCTGACGCCCAGGCTTCGGGAGGACGTGGGGCCGCGTCCACGCTGACGGCAGCCGGGCCTCCTCAGGACCCGCTGTGGAGACTCCGGGAGGACGTGGGTCCGCGTCCACGCTGACAGGAGTCCCGCCTCGTCAAGACCCGCTGTGGAGACTCCGGGAGGACGTGGGGCCGCGTCCACGCTGACGGGAGTCCGGGCCGCGTCAGGACCCGCTGTGGAGACTCCGGGAGGACGTGGGGCCGCGTCCACGCTGACAGGAGTCCGGCCTCGTCAGGACCCGCTGTGGAGACTCCGGGAGGACGTGGGGCCGCGTCCACGCTGACGGCAGCCGGGCCTCCTCAGGACCCGCTGTGGAGACCCCGGGAGGACGTGGGGCCGCGTCCACGCTGACGGGAGTCTGGGAGGCGTCAGGACCCGCTGTGGAGACCCCGGGAGGACGCGGGGCCGCGTCCACGCTGACGGGAGTCCGGGCCGCGTCAGGACCCGCTGTGGAGACTCCGGGAGGACGTGGGGCCGCGTCCACGCTGACGGAAGCCGGGCCTCCTCCGGACCCGCTGTGGAGACATCGGGAGGACGTGGGTCCGCGTCCACACTGACAGGAGTCCGGCCTCGTCAGGACCCGCTGTGGAGACTCCGGGAGGACGTGGGGCCGCGTCCACGCTGACAGGAGTCCGGCCTCATCAGGACCTGCTGTGGGGACTTCGGGAGGACGTGGGGCCGCGTCCACGCTGACGGGAGCCGGGCCTCCTCAGGACCCGCTGTGGAGACTCCGGGAGGACGTGGGGCCGCGTCCACGCTGACGGCAGCCAGGTCTCCTCCGGACGTGGTGTGGAGACTCCGGGAGGACGTGGGTCCGCGTCCACGCTGACAGGAGTCCGGCCGCGTCAGGACCCCCCGGGACTAGAAGGTGAGGAGAAGCCGCCTGAGCGGGGACTGCGAGGGGGGGCGGGGTGCGAGCTCCCGGAACCCCGCTGGGGAAGGGCGCGCTGTGTAGATGCGGGGCTTTGTGTGCGCTGCCATGGGGTCCCGCGCGGGGCCGGGCGCGGGGCTGGCGGGTCTCCCCTTCCTGAGCTCGGATCCGCTCCGAGGTCCCGGGGTCTGTGTTTCTGGGCCACTCGGATTCGGTTCCTGGGGCTGCTCAGACAGTCTGCAGGCAGGGAGGGGACACCCGCCGCGGGGCTCGGGCTCCTTCCCGCGTCCACGCGGTCAGGATCTGGGTGGGGCTCCGGCTCCGTCACGGAGGTTGGCGTCTCTGCTTCTCTGGGAGGTGCTGACGTGGGTGTTCGGAAGAGTCACCGACTGCGGCGAGCCTGTCCCAGCGGCACAAACGCTCGGTCTCCGCACTCAGGCCCCCAGCTGTCGTTGGCTCAGCACATTGACCACCTCACACGGGGCGCTTGGGTGCGTTGGACCCCAAACAGGGACGCCGTCCCGCGGAACCGGCACAGGACCCTAAGTGCGGAGATCATCCGGTGTCCACACAGCAACCCAGCCCGCAGGCCCGCTTCCACGGTCACCACCTGCCCCACTGTCTGAAGCGTCCTTTTCCACTCGCGTCTGGTTTTCTTCCTCTGGAACTGCTCCCGACACGTTGCCTTATGCGGGTAACCTTGGCGGATGTAAAGCGCAAGCTGGTTGCAATCTGGCCTTTCCTGTCTGGCTTCTGTCCCTGCGGCTGTTTTCAGTGTCCACCCACGCTCTGACCTGCCTCAGTCCCTCATTCATCTTTTCACTGCGACTAAACACAATAGTATCGACCACTCACAACATCTCAGGTGCGCAGTTCTCTGGCCTCAGCCGAGTTGCGCGGTTGTCCCTCATCCTCCAGCACTCTTTCCTTCTCCGCGAGGGGGACTCTGTGCCTGAGACGCCAGCTCCCCATTGCCCTTCCCCTCGGCCCCTGCAGCCACATTCTACTTCGTGTCTCAGGATACTTCCTGTAAGTGTGATCACACAGTGTCTGTCCTCCTGTGACTGGCTGATTTCACTCAGCGAAGCGACTTCCAGGGTCAATCCGTGTTGTAGCCTGTGTCAGAACTCCCTTCGTTTTTGAGGCCGAATCGAGTTCCACACTGTATATGCCACATTTTGTTTATCCATTCATCCGTCAGTGGGCACTTGGGTTGCTTCCACCTTTTGGCTGTTGTGAAAATTGCTGCTCTGAATAAGGGTACTTGTACTTTCAGTTTTGGGGGGCATATATGCTGCAGTGGAATTCTGCGTTCAATATTTTGAGGAGCCACCCTATTTTTTTCTACAAATGAACCATTTTTCTTCATTCCTTCATAGGGCAGAACAAGATTGCCAGTTATGGATCTACCTTATTTTGTTTATCCTTTCCCCATTGATGGACATTTGCATAGTTTCTGGGTTTTGCCTATTGTGAACACTGCTGCTACGAATATTTCTGTACATTTTTGTTTGTATCAGTGTTTTCAATTTTGGGGGTATACACCTAGGAGTGTAATTGTTGAACCATATGGTAATTCTACTTTGACCTATTTGAGTAAATGCCAAAATATTTTATACGTAGACTCACCATTTTTCACAAGCAAGGTGTAAGGGTTTCAGTTTCTCAACATCCTTTCCAAAATCTGTTATTTTAGTTTTCTTGATTATAGCGATTCTATCGTGTGTAAAAGGACATCTAACTGGTTTAAATCTTCATTTGCATAAAGACTAAGGATGCTTAACATCTATTCATGTGCTGTTCACCATTTGTATGATTTCTTTGGTGGAAGGTCTATCCAAGTCTTTTGTCTATTTTAAAAAATGGGTCGTCTTTTTGCTGAGGAGTTGTAAAAGCTCTTTACATACTCTGGGCAACAGACTCTTATTAGATAAATAATGTACAAATATTTTCTTCCATTCTGGGGGCTTTCTTTTCACTTTCCAGATAGTATCTTATGATGTACAGATTTTTATTTTTTTTTACATTTCTTTTTTAAGAGTGAGTGAGAGAGAGTGTGCAAGTGGTCAGGGGCAGAGGGAGAAGGAGAGAGAATCTTAAGCAGGCCCCATACTCAGTGTGGAGCCTGACATGGTCTTGATCTCATGACCCTGAGATCATGATCTGAGCCAAAATTAAGAGTCGGACGCTTAACCAACTGAGCCACCCAGGCACCCAGAACAGATTTTTAATTTTGAGGATATTATTTTATCTATTTTTTCCTTTCCTTTCTTATGCTTTGGTGTCAGATCTAAAAGCATTGCTAGATCCAAGCTTATGAAGATTTATCCCCATTTATTTCTTCTAGAGTTTATAGTTTTACCTCTTACATTTAAGCCTTTAATTTATTTTGAGTTAATGTTTATATGTGGTGTGAGGTAAGGGTCCAGTTTCATCTCTCTGTACATGGATAGTCAATTGTCTAGCACCCTTTGTTGAAAAGACCATTCTCTCCCCCAGTGTAATGTTGCCACCCTTGTCAAAATTCAGTGGAGCATAGATGAAGGGGTTTATTTCTGGGCTGTCAGTGAAATCCCACTGATCTGTATGCATATCTTTTTAAAAAAACTATTTTATTTATTTATTTTAAAAAACGTTTTAAATTTAAATTCAACTAATTAACGTATAATGTATTATTTGTTTCAGGGTGAATGCTACCTTTATGACAGTATCACAATGTTTTATTTACTGTTGCTTTTTATTAATATTTGAACTTTGGAAGTATGACCTTTCACCTTTGATTTTGTTTTTCAAGATTGTTTTGTCTATTTTGTGGTCCCTTGAAATTCCATATGACTGTTAGGATTAGCTTGTGCATTTCTTTCCAAAGGCCTTTGTGAATTTCCTCGGGAACACATTGAATTTCCACATTGCATTGTGTACTATTGCCATCTTATCAATAGTATGTCTTTTCATCACCATGGGGTCCTCAGATTTATTTAGGTTTCCCTTTCTTTCAGCAATGTTTTGTAATTTTCAGTGTACAAGCCTTGCAACTTGATTACATCTATTCCTGAGTATTTTGTCAATGTTAATGTTCCCTAAAATGGAATTGTTTTCTTAAATTATTTTTTGGATGATTCATGGCTAATGTATACAAATAAGAGAGATTTTTGTGTGTTGATATTAACTGGCTGTAATCATTTTTTGTTGATTGTTTAGGAAGCTCTCTATATAAGATGATGTCATCTCTGGTCTCTGAATAGACGTAGTTCTACTGTTTTCTTTCACATGTGGATTTCTTGCCTTATCATTCTGGGTAGAACTTCCAGTACGATACTGAGCAATGAGTGAAAGCCAGCATGATGGACTTGTTTGTGATTTCAGAGTAGAGCTGTCAGTCCTCTAAATTGAGCATGATGTTTGATTAGAGTTAGGGTTGGGTTAGGGGATAGGGTTAGGGTTAAGGGTTCGGGTAGTTGACCCTGTGACCCATGCAGCCCCACAGTCAGCATGTTGGAGCCAGGAACACTCCCCCTGTGCTGAGCTCGGGGGCAAACCCTGCGGGTCCCCTCCCCTGGCTGACCCCCTGAAGGTTCTGTCCCCACCTGCCATGAGTTGGAAGTCCCCACAACCTCCTCTTCAGGTTTGAATAATCTGCTCCAGTGGCTCATGGAACTCAGAGAAACATGTGTGATTCTTGGGCACAGCCATGAATCTCAGCTTCTTCATGATGGGGGGCAGCCCAGCAGCTGAGTGACCATGCAGGGCTGCCTCAGCTTTTATTTCATTTTTTTATCAGAAAAGCAAGGGCAGTTGCCTCAAAGCGTGGGAAAGGAGGACAAAGGGATGGCAAGTATCCTGAAGCAGTAAAGCAGTCCTGTACCCTCCCCTAGGGGCAGGCACGCAGGGAGGCAGTCATGGGATAAGGGAAAAGCAAGATGTTTGTGCTCGCAAGCACCAGGTGCAGAAAGGGGAACTGAGGGTTACATTCTTTCCTAGCTCCTAACCTGTGCCCTGCCCCTGGGGATCATGGGATCCTGCTCCTACTGGGCCCTTGCGTTCAATAGTCTGAGAACAGGAACGCTGTTGACCTTTCAGCTGCTTCCACAATCACTCCTGAGGGCTTACAATATATTTTCTTAGAATAATTCCACACTTCCTCCGTGAGGTGGACTACCTGGTATGCACAGAGGTGGATATGAAGTTCTGCGACCACGTGAGTATGGAGATCCTGTCCCCCCTCTTTGGCACCCTGCACCCCGGGTTCTACCAGGCAGCCCACAAGGACTTCAGCTACGAGCATTGGCCACAGTCCCAGGCACACATCCCCAGGGACAAGGGCGACTTTTCCTACATGAGGACCTTTTTTGGGGGGTCGGTGGTAGAGGTTCACCAACTGACCTTGGCCTGTCACCAGGCAATGGGGGTCAACCTGGCCACTGGGATTGAGGCTGTGTGGCACAATGAGAGCCACCTGAACAGGTACTTGCTGGACCATAAGCCCATTAAAGTGCTGTCCCCAGAGGACCCTTGGGACCCTCAGCTGCTGGGCTGTCCCCGAGAGGACCTGTGGGACCCACAGCTGCTGGGCTGCCCCTGGAGGACCTGTGGGATCCACAGCTGCTGGGCTGCGCCCCATCATGAAGAAGCTGAGATTCATGGCTGTGCCCAAGAATCACCAGGACATCAGCAGTGGTTATTACTTGAGGAGTCATTTTGGTGCCCACCGGGTCTTTCACTTGAGTTAACAGATGAGCCCGAAGGAAGGACGTCATCAGTTAGGAAGTACAGACGAAGGTCAGAGTGGAGTTGGGCAAAGGCCTCTTTAACTCAGAGAGCGGGGGAGCCCCGAGCTTCTTCTACACACCTTGCCCTGCTCATCGATTCCAGCTGCCTGGCTCTGAGTTCTGTCCTTTTAATGAACTGGTCATCTAGTAAGTAACATGTTTCTCTGAGTTCCATGAGCCACTGGAGCAGATTATTCAAACCTGAAGAGGAGGTTGTGGGGACTTCCAGTCTGTAGCCCATAGCTCGGAAACAGGGGTGACCTCTCTGCCCAGCCACTGGCTGACCACTGAGTTAACAGCACAGGGATTCAGTGGCCACACACAGCAAAGAATACAGACTTGACAAAGTGAGTTCAGAAAAGTCACTAAGCCAACAGTAGCAACTACAACGAGCAGCAATCATGAAGCCTGGAGTGGGGAAGGTCTGATGTTCAGTATGCTTCCATTATAATATTCATAATCACACCCTGGACTTGTCACTGGGGCCAAGTCCCCCGGCTGGGGGTCAGGGAGCTCCTACATGTTCCACGTGCCTCTCTCTGGCTCCCCCACCCGTGCACAGTCCTATGCTGCTTCCCAGCAGAGGTCGGTTTTAACCAAAGCCAGGAAGATGGGATGGGTTTTCCTGACTCCCCACCCCCTGCCCCACAGGGCTGCAAGAGAGGAAAAAGGTTTCCTCAACCCTGTTAAGGTCCCCGGCTGAGTCTGGAAATTGACACAGACAGATGAACAGGAGAAAAGCAAGCAGAATGTATTGATTGCATGGTCACAAGACCATGAAGACCAGCAGAGGTGACTGGAGCAGACAGCTCTTCTACCTTTTAGACAAAGAAGCAGTAAGTGTGTGAAGAATTGACAGACGCAGGGGTTTGGACTAGGGCTCGTAAACGGTAAAGAAGTAACTAGGAAGATAAGGGTTAGTTTAACCAGGTGTGTGTGTATAGACCCCGTGGTCCTAAATTCCTTGACTCTGGTGATAAGCACGTCATCTCTGTGGTCCGGGGCGAGAAAGTTCCACATGGCAGTCTTCTGACCTGCTTAAGGGAAAAAGGGCTGATGGCTGGGGGTCAGAGAGACCTTCTTGCTTTGCTCTATGCAAAAGTTCTTTTAGCTTCTGTATTTATTTTGCCAAGGTTCCGTATTTGGGGTCGTGTGTCCTGACCCTCACTGGCCTGGTGCTGTACTCTGTCTCCTAGTATCCAGGACATTGGATGTGCTGCTGTGGAGACCTTCCAGCCCTGGGGTAGCCCCTTGTCCAGGGAGGCACCTGCCTCAAGGGGAGGGTCGCTAAGGGTGGCCGCCCCTCCTCAGGGAGATTGGGTGGGAGAATGCAGATCTTACTTCGAGAAACTGACTTTATTTCCTGAAAAGGTCTACCTGATAGTGGTATCATACGGGAGTTCTATTTTTAGTATTTTGGGGAAGCTTCATCCTTTTCCCAGCATGGGTGTGCCAACCAAAGTCAATTCCAGATGATTTTTACCTATAAACCAGAGATTTTGGAAGAACCTCTCCAGCAGAGAACATCAGGAGAACAGTTTCAAGACCTTAGACAGGCAGAGATTTCCCAGGATGCAAAATATACTAACCGTAGGAACAAACCGGTGACTGAGAAACTATGAAATGAAGAACTCGTTCTCCTTCTTCCATTTCTGGCTAGTGTGCTGGTCTGTGGCTCGATCTCACCTCAGGCAGCTGAAAGGTTGACCTCCCAGGTCAGCTACCACTGAGATGGCTACTGTTTCTAGAAATTCTTCGGGGTGTGGCCGGTTTTCCCCACCTGTGCACTGATCAAGTCGGCGACCTCGGACAGTGGAGCCACGGGTCCTCCAGTCATGGTTCCCCCCCAATGCCCCAGTAAAGCCATTCCACTGAGGGTTTAGGGGGACCGGAGCTGCCCCTAGGCAAAAACACCAGAGATTCTCACTGTCCCTACCTGGCCTACAGATGCTCCTCAGTTACTCCTGTGCCTCTGGTGTCTTCCTGGAACCCTGACCTGGCTGTTTTTGGACAGTTTGTCCAGTGGGACCCTCACTTTCTGGTAGGGGGATTTGCTGGAATCCGGAGTGTGTCCTGCAGCCCCACCAGGATCACCTTTTGAAGGCACGTCGCCTGGGCCATCTGAGGACTCAAGACTGTGGGTCTGTGGCTTGGAGGGTTTCTGAGCAGCGGGTGGGATTCTGAGCGCTGGTGGGATGGGAGGGCTGCAAGGCCCAGAGGCAGGTCTCCAGAAAGCTGTCTGGGGTCCCCGGCATCCTGCCGTTTTTGAATCAAAGCCCTGAGATCTTTAAAATGCCAGCAACGTTACAGCATGGGCCAGAAAAGCAAATGTCCCTGTGCACCCAACACCACCTAAACTATTGGCCATTTCTTTCACTTGAGTTGAGTAGAAAGGATTGGGACTCAGGGCTTGAGGGGGGTCCTGGATCAGACTTTGTGTTTGGGGGACAAAGGTCATCCGGACAAGCTTGTGCTGAGGCTGAGGAGGGGGTCTGTGTGGAGACACCAGCTGCAGGCACTGCTGTCCCCTGATGCCCCCTCAGCCTGCCCAAGTGCACCTGATGCTGGGGGAGAGCCTGCCCCCTCTTCTCTGCCTGAGGCCTCTGTCCTGCACCAGGTGCGCCTCCTCTCCTGCCAGCCACTGCCAGCCTGCAGTCTGGGAGGGTGGCTACCCCGAGTTCCTGTAGCTGCTGGGGGAGCGCCTGCCCCCTCCTCTCTGCCTGAGGGCTGTCTCCTGCACCAGGTGCCTCCTCCCCTGCCAGTCACTGCCAGCCTGCAGCATGGGAGGGTGGATACCCTGAAAACCTCCAGCCCTGTGGACAGAGTCAGTGCAATGTGGTCTCCCAGCAGGTCTGAGCACCAGGCCCCCACATTGCTCACTCTCGTCCTATGGGCTCAATGTGCCACATCCTCCCTCAGGCTCCCTGGGTCCGAGTCCTCCTCTGCTCGTGGACCATCCTTGGCCCAGGCTCCACACCCTGGGACTGGGAGCGGGTCATCTGGACGTTCTGGACTCTCGCTTCTGTTCCCGTGACACGGGCACAGGCCGGCCTCACAGACTGCTCAGAGGAGACTCAGCACAGGACGATGCAGGTCGCTGTAAGGGGAGATGCCAAGTGACCCCAGAGGGAGCGCACAGGCCTTGCAGAAGGCACTGGGCTCATGGGGCTCAGTGTGGGATGCGGGCGCCCAGCCAAGGGGCATGGGGAATCCTGGTGAGGGCGGCCCTGGCAAGTGGGGGAGGGGGAAGCCACAGAAGGGTCTCAGAAGAGGCAGGAGACAAGGAAGAGGACAGGACAGAGCTTCCCAAGGAGGTCGATGGAAGGATCAAAGGATCACAGAGACCCTTGGGGAAACTCGGAGGCCCTGGAGATGTTGGCTGAAATGCTGTCATTTGGTCAGAAAAATTGTGTCACAACTCCCCAGTTGACACTGGATGATTTACTCTTTGTTTGTTCTAGGAATCAGTGCGTACCTGCCATTAGAACTCACATGGCATGAAGTCTAGGACATACTTACTTTTCATCACTTTTCAGGACGAGATTTTTCTAGAGGAGGTGCTAAACACGGGTCTCTCCATTCTTTTCTTTGTGCGACTGGCCTGTTTCCAGGAGCAGATTCCTAGTGCTCATCGCCAGAGCTAGCCGTGAGGACTGCCCCCCATCACCTCCCACAGTGGACGTGACCATGTGGGTTGGGGGGTGCTCACTGATGAAGCCCCAGTGCTCAGTACCCAGCAGGGACCCCAGATCCTGTGCTGAATGAGGGAGGATGGGAGTGAGGGAAAGAGAGAGGGAAGGACGATGGGAGAGAAGGAGGGGAGAGAGGGAGAAGGGAAGGGAGGATGGGAGGGAGGCAGGATGGGGAGAGGGAGGGGAGAGAGGCAGGAGGAAAGGGAGGATGGGAGGGGTAGAGGGGAGGGAGGGAGGCAGGGAGGATGAGAGGGAGGCAGAGAGGCAGGGAGGGAGGGAGTGGGGGAGGGAAGGGAGGAGTGGAGGGGAAGGAGAGAGAGGGGCGAATGAACGAGTGAATAAATGACGTAGGGAGGGTCGGAGTGAAACCACAGAAGCTGGATCTGTACCTCAGGAGCCATTATTTGGGGTGAGGTCCGAGGGCACCACAGCCTGGGTCCTGGATGGTGGCTCAGGGCACGTCCATCTGTCCTCCCAGTGCTGACCTTCCTTCTCCTTGGACCCGGTGTCATCCTGGATCCTCTCCACCTCCTCCTCAAACAATTCTCAATGTTCCCAGGAACAGGGTGGCAGGATGGAGTCTCAGGAGGGGCTTCCCGGATCCTGTGCCCCGAAGGACAATGTGACAGTGGCTACAGGACATTCTATCATGAGGACTGGGACCATGGATCCCATCCATCTCCTTGGGTATTAACGTTGTTCCATTCCCTGCTCTCTCCACCACCGCTGTGATGAACACTCCTGAAAGCAGATCTGTGAAAAACCGAGCCAGATTTTCCGGGGGTGAGTCCGAGGCCGAGCATGCCAGGTGATGGGTGCACCTGCAGCCTGGGATGGGTGATGCTCACTGTTCTCCCAGACAGGGGTGCCCATCACCCTTTCCTCCAGGGGACCTGCATTGGACCTCTGCTTCCTCACGTTCTCCCCAGACCAGACACCTGCCAGTCTGAGGGTGACCACCGCTGCCTCCATAGGGTTTCCTTTGCTGGAATCCTTCCCCGGGAGCTCCACATCTCTGACACATATTCCCTGCGTGCCTATCCTCCCCCTTGGACTGGCATGTGTTTGGTCTCCATCCCTGTGGAACCCAGTGACTTGGAGCGTAGTTTGGACCAGAGTCAGGTGAAACCTTTCTCTGGCCTTGTTTTGTGGTGTGTCTTCCAGCTTTCTGCATTTCCCTGGTTTCTGTGTGGGCCACAGGAGTAACCAGCCGTTTCCTGTCTGGGGTCAGGCTGTGGTGTCCCAGCAGGTACAGGGGTCTCTGCCCCGAGATTGTGCTCATAATTCCTTTTTTAAAAAAAAAAAAAAATATTTATTTATTTGACAGAGAGAGACACAGCGAGAGAGGGAACACAAGCAAGGGGAGTGGGAGACGGAGAAGCAGGCTTCCCACGGAGCAGGGAGCCCGAGCGGGGCTCGATCCCAGGACCCTGGGAGCATGACCTGAGTCGAAGGCAGACGCTTAACGACTAAGCCACCCAGGCGCCCCTGTGCCCATAATTCCTAAAGTGGCCTCTCTGATTACATCTGATCTGTAATCAATCGGGGATTTCAATATCGAATAAGGGAAATTTTATGACAAATAAACAGAAGAAAACGAGTCCCCTTTGAAAATAGGTGGGCAGACACAAAGGCTCCTATTGCATGATTCCACGTACAGAAACATCCAGAACAAGTAAAAGAATAGGGAGAGAAAGCAGCTTAGGGGTTTCCAGGGTCTGGGCTGGGGGAGAAATGGGCAGGGAGGCTTCTGGTTCTGGGACTCCTTTGAGACATGAGATATTCCGCAGCAATCTTCTGTGGTGTGGTGGGACAGCGTTGGGAATGAACTTATGCTCATCACATGTTCAGTTGAAAACAAGTAATTTTATTTAAAACAAATAATAAACAGTATACAGACCATGAAAAGATAAAATAACAATATGAACCAGAGAGAAAGAATGTAGGGGGAGGGGATGAAACAATCTGGAGGGGCGTCGGGGTCCGGCGATGGACCTAAGGGTAATTGTACAAGGAGCTCTCCCCGCAGGGCTGTGGACTCTGGATGTGGCTCTGGGAGCCCTGCGGGAGCAGGAGTACTGGCAGGGGTTGGGATAGGGGCAGGGCCGGGGCAGGGCCAGGTGTAAGAGCAGGGCCAGGGGCAGGGCCAGTTGTAAGAGCAGGGCCAGGGGCAGGGGCAAGGGGAGGGATAGGATCAGCAGTCGTGGCAGGTGCAGGATCTAGGGCAGGACCTGGGTAAGGAGCAGGAACAGGAGCTCCGGCAGGCGCAGGGGCAGGGGCAGCGGCAGAAGGAGCAGGAACAGGAGCTCAGGCAGGGGCAGGGGCAGGGGCAGCAGGTCTGGCAGGGGAAGGGGCAGGAGCAGGAGCAGGAAAAGGATCAGGAACAGGAGCTCAGGCAGGGGCAGGGGAAGGCGCAGAAGCAGGAGCAGGATCAGGAGCTCAGGCAGGGGCAGGGGAACGGGCAGTGGGTCTGGAAGGGGAAGGGGTAGAAATGGGAACAGGAAAAGGAGCAGGAACAGGAGCTCAGGCAGGGGCAGGGGCAGCAGGTCTTGCAGGGGCAGGGGCAGCAGGTCTTGCAGGGGAAGGGGCAGAAGCAGGAGCAGGAAAAGGAGCAGGAACAGGAACTCAGGCAGGGGCAGGGGCAGACACAGGAGCAGGAAAAGGAGCAGGAACAGGAACTCAGGCAGGGGCAGGGGAAGGGGCAGCATGTCTGGCAGGTGTAGGGTTATGGGTAGGAGCAGGGTCAGGGACAAGAACAGGAGCCCAGGAAGGGGCAGGGGAAGGGGCAGTGAGTCTGGCAGGGGCAGGGACAGGAGCAGGAGAAGGAGCAGGAACAGGAGCTCAGGCAGGGGCAGGGGCAGGGGAAGGGGCAGTGGCTCTGGCAGGGGCAGGGGAAGGAGTAGGAGGAGGGGCAGGAGCTGGGTTGGAGCAGTGGCAGGTGCAGGATCCACGGCAGGAGCTGGGTCAGGGGCAGGAACAGTAGCAGGAGCTGGGTCAGGGGCAGGTGCCAGTTCTTCCTGGTCCGCGTCAGGCTGTCCGTGGGTGGGTGCCGGGTCACCTGCCGGCTCCTGGTCTCCTCCTGCAGTCGCTGCAGGCACCACCCCTCCGTCCAGAGCTGCCGATGGAGTTGGAACCGGCTCTAGCTCCTCAGGTGGTGGGGCAGCAGTGAGAGGAGAAAAGCTCACCCCGAGCCTGCTCTCCGTGGGCCTTTGCGGAGACAGAACCCAGCCCAGGGCCTCCCAGAGAAGCCGCAGCCAGGAAGGAGCCCTCCCCGGGGCGTCTCCCCGACCGCAGTCCACCCGCTGGGCGCTCTGAGCCCAGTCGTTGCTCCAGGCCCCACACCAGCCTCTGGGGGCTCGTCCCTGTGGGGCCAGCACCGACCCATCCCCACACACCACAAACACCCAGCCCCAGCCTTCTCACCCTCGGGCTCGGTCTCCGTGGGCTCCGGCTCCTGGACCACTGTCCGGTGACAAACCACCTGGGACAGTGGTCTGGGGGGTGTTGGAGGTCTTGCCCGGCAATCCCCAGCACTTGTTTTTGGGGATGCCTGTGGGGTCAACCCCTCTGTCAGGGAGGAGGGCATGTCCGCCAGCCGCCTCGGGAGGTCATCCGTGGCCTTCTGCAAAGACAGGGACGGGTAGCCGGCTGGAGGCATCACAGCCCTGCCCGGCCATCCTCACTATCCTCCTGCCCAGTCCCCCTGCTGCTCCCAGATCAGACACAGACCTGTGAGTGCACAGCCCTGCACCCGGGATGCAGTGACCCATCCCTGCAGGGCTATCCGGATAAACCCTGGGTAGAAGGGGCAGCGCCCGCACACCCCATCCCACACGGCCAGCCTTGAACTTGAACATGACCTGCCCACTGGGAAACTGACCCCTCATCAGCCTGCTCCTGCTCAGGGTGGCCCCACCCTGCATGACCCCTCTTTACACACACAGAGACGCACACACACGCACACTCACACACAGAAAAGCACACACACACACACACACGGAGGGGAGGGGACCTGGGGCTGCACAGGTCAGATCAGAGCGTGTGGGGCTGGGTGGCCGGCTCTGGGCCTCCTGGTGTCACCTTTCGGGCCTTCCGGCCAAACGGCCAGAAGCGGTGGGGAGCCCTGATCGGACATCCCCAGCGGGAGCCAGCGTTTGCAGGGCGGGCTTTCTTCAGCCTGCAGCATCCAGACTTAGGGAGGCAGCAATCCCACATGTTCATGGTTGGATGATCTCCAACGAAATGAGCTGGGCAGGGGGCTGTCTCTGGAATGTGGGTGCCTGGTTACCTGGGTTCCAAATTCTGTTGGACTCTGTTGTCAGGGAAGTGAGGTCACCAGTGCCTGGGGTCCCCTTACCCAACTTCCTCCTCACACAAGACCCCCGCCCCCGAGGGCCCCCTCCCCCGGCTGTTCAATGCTCCCCCTCCCCCCATGCCCCATCCATACAGTGACTCCCTCACAGCCCCCCCACAGCCTTCCCAAGGCCTGGGTGCAGCTGGTGTCCCCGCTGTGAGGACACAGAGCTGGCTTCAGACTGGGCTCCTGTGCGTGCCCAGGGCTGTGACCCTGGACAGACCCTGTGCCTCTCAGGGCCTCCCCAGGCTCCCCATCTGCACAGCGGGGTGTTCTGGCTTCTACTCCTAGGGACGCTATCAGGGGTAGGACCTCTACATACATTCCGGACCTGCTATCACAGGAGGCTGGGGCACACTTGGCAATGCAAGGATGAGCCCGGGGCTGGGCGGGACATGGAACACAGCTCAGAGGGGCCTGGGTCTGCTCTGGGGTCTGGGCAAAGCCACCCCCTTCTTGCCTGTTCCCAGCCCCTGTGGGAAGGTTGCAATGAACGGATTCTGACCTTGTCCTCTCACAACACAGACTTCCAGGGGCTTCGATTAGGGTTAGGCTCAGGTCCCAGGGACTCATCTGTGCCCATGTGCTGAGCAGTCCCCACAGTGGCTCCCAGCATCCCTGAATCCTGGTCACAGATCCCTATGGAATCCCCTCCCCTCCAGGGAGGATGGCCTCTCAGGAAGAGAATGGCGACAAATGCTGGGATGTCATTTTCAAGCTGATGGAGGAAAGTCTGTGACTTCTTCTGGTTCCCTCTGTCGTGTGTTCATTCTCTGTCTCCTTCTCTGTTTCTGTCTCTGTCTCTGTGTCTCTCACAGGAGCAGGATCTGTGGACTCCAGGGGTGATGTGAGAAACCTCAGAAGTCTCTCTTATCCGTGTTTCCCTCTTCTGTCCCGGGGCTCCGTTCCTTCCTAAGGCCTTGTCACCGGGACCAGAGCAGTGAATCTGGAACCGCTTCCAAATGGAGACCCGGAGGCTGCAACAAGGAGGGTCTTGGCCTTGGTCCCCAGACTAGTGGTCAGTGCTCTGCCATGTTCTGCGTACCCAGGTCCTCAGCCCCCCAAGCCCCCAGTCTGTCCCCTGCTCCGAAGGACCTCGAGGGAGTACAAAGCATTTTCCAAGGACTGGGAGCACAGGGGGTCGGGGATGGAGATCCAAGGCCAACAGGCTCTCCCACAAGCCTGTGGGACCCTAGGGACACTGCATCTCTACAGCCCAAGTGACAGAAGAGTAAGCTGAGGCCTTTGTGCTGTAGCCCCTCTGGACATGGGGGTGGGTATCTCTTCCTGCTTCCAAGTGCCCAGGCTGGTGATGGACACCGGAACCCAGACCCTGTCCTCTCCCAGTGCCCTGGCATCCCCCCTAGGCCCCTTGGGGACCCCTGACCCTCAGCCTGTCCTGTCTCCCCTCCCCATGCTATGGATCTGGGTCCTTGCCAGGAGTCCTGATGCCCTGCCCCACGGCCCAGCTGTCTGCAACCTGTTTCTTCTTTCCCCCCTGTCACCCACCTCGCTCCCAGGGTGTCCTCCCCTTCTGACCCCCAGCTGGGCAGTCCGAGTGGTGTGTGTGTGGGTGTGTGTGTGGGTGTGGGTGTGGGTGTGCAGGTGCACGTGCCTCTAAGTACCTGGGGATGCCAAAGTCATGTCCCCACATGGGACGGGGTGGGTAGCTCTTCCCGAGGATCTGAGGGGCTCTCACCCCCAAAGCAAACCTCATGGGAGGGTTGGGACTGGCCTAGGACTGAAGAGCAGCTCCTTGGACTCTGCACCCCTCAGTTGTCCTGGGCCAGTCCCTGCCTCTCTTGACCCAGGTTCCCAACTGTCCCTGAGGGTCGGACATGGAAAGGCTTGAACGTGGCTGCTCCTCCAGGGGTAGGTGGGGGACAGGTGCACCAGGCACGCAGGCCTCCCCAACGAGAGGGCCAGCCAGGTGTGTCATGGCCAGGTGTGCACAGACGACCTGCCCACAGCTCCTGTACCATGACACAGCCCTGCGGCAGATGTGCATGAGACCCATGGCTCCGCACCTGACCGGTCCCCCGCGTTCCCTCAGCACCTCAGAGACAAGGGCTCTTCTTCGTCCTAGGGCCCGTCATCCTTCGGACAATGAGAGCAGAGGGATCCGTATGTAGAGGAGGCCGGCAGGGCGTCCCACGGAACGTCGTGTGCCCATCTCTGCTTTGTCGACTAGGCTTAGCGGCGGACCCCCACCTAGAAAGAGGCCCGCGGGGCAGGGACATTTGTCTGCCCTGTTCCCTGAATTATGGAAAATGTCTAGAAGGGGCTTCCTGTCCATGTGTGGAGTCGATGAAGCCCAGCCAGCACCTTTCAGATGTCTGAGTGGCTCTGGGGCCCCTCTGCCAGCCCCCAGGGATCCCTGCTCTGGCTCTACCCAGGAAGGGAGCCCCAGATGGAATCTGAAACCTCCTCACAGCCAGGAATGTGGCTTTGCCCAGGACACAGGACAGCGAGGCATGGGGCAGAGAGCTCCTTCACAGTGGAGAGAACGGCCTCAGCCCCAGGCCACCCTCCCCATGGGCCGGCCACAGGGTCGGGGAGCGGTCCCAACAGGCCCGACGGCAACCCCGTGTGTGGGGCCTGGCCTCGTGGCACGCAGGGTCCCCAGGAGACAGCTGAGTTTCGGAGAGGGGACGTGCCAGGCCCGAGACACACAGCCCGCAGGTGAGGGGGAGCCCCCGGGCGGGACGGGGGGCCCTGCTCACCTTGGTGAGCAGCAGGTGTGGGAAGGGCTGGGGAGGCGTTCCTCTGGGAGGTGCTCCGGGAGAGGGGCCACAGGAGAGGGCCTGGCCCGGCTCCACCAGCTTCCTCAGGCTGTCTGCACAGACCGCCCACAGCCTCTGGCTCGCCTCCAGCGGCAGGGCCCTCTCAGGTTCACGGTGGGGCTGATCTGTGGATAAAGGAGGGACAATTCACAACACAGAAACTGCAAAACTATTTCTGTCCGTGTCCTGAAGTGGAACAGAATATCCAAATTGGTTCGGATCATCTTCCACGTATGTGAAGGGTGATTTTGTACGTGGCCAAGGCTGGGGCTGGACCGGGTGTGTGTGTCTGTGTGTGAAGGACCCGGTGTGTGTGTGTGTGTGTGTGTGTGTGTTTGAAGGACTGGGTGTGTGTCTGTGTTTGGCATGTGTGTTTGTGTGTGTGGGTCTGTGATGGGAGCAGCCCAGAGCCCTTGGGTTGAGATCATGGCCACGTAAGGGGCACAGCCGTCGTGGCACCCCGGGTCATCAGTGTCCTGGATGGCGACGGGGCAGGAGACCCTCCCGGCCCTCCCAGAGCCTGGTCCTGGAGCGCCCTCGTCCCCACACTCCCCCTGAGCCCGCACAAGCCCTTACCGACTGCTTGGTGCACGTGCCCCACGCCGGGGAGCCGTCGAGTGAGGCTCCTGTTGACCAGCTTGTCCCCAATTTCTTCCATGGGGCTCTCCGAAGACAGTGAGTGGCGCCTGGCCCGGAGGCATCACAGCCCTGCCCGGCCGTCCTCACCGTCCTCGTACCCAGGCCCACTGCTGCCCCCAGATCAGACACAGCCCCGTGCGGGCACAGCCCTGCGCCCGGGGTGCAGTGACATGTATCGACAGGGCTCCAGATCAAACCTGGGGAGAAGGAAGCCGCCCCAGCACACCCCGTCCCACCCAGCCAGCCTTGACCCGGGGTGTCAACATGATCCACCCACCAGGCATCTGGCCCCTCATCACCCTGCTCCTGCTCAGGGTGGGCTACCCTGCCCGAGACCTCTGCACACACACACACACACACACACAGGGGGCGCTGGGCTGCACAGTCGGATCACAGCGGTGTCTGGCTGGCCTGGCTGGCTCTGGGCTTCCCTGTGTTCCCTTTGGGCCCCTCCAGGCAAAAGGCCAGAGGTGTCAGGGGTGGGACCTGACCCCAGGTCTGCAGTGTAGGCAACGGCTCTCACTGTCAGCTTTGCTGAGACCGCATCCTGGGGACATTGGGATACAGCAGGATTGCAGCATCTCTAGCCAAGTGAACTGAGTAGGAAGGGGGCTGGCTCTAGATTTTGGGTGCCTGTGACAGCCCTTGGGCATCTTGGGGACGCCCTGGCCATCAGCCTGGCATGTCTCCCCCGAGGCCCATGCTACGGCCCCGGGCATGTTCCCAGGAGACAATGCCCACAGCCCACGGCCCAGCTGCCTCCAACCTCCTCCTTCTTTCCCCCTTGTCCCCTCCAGGGTCCACGCCCCCTTGGACGCGCCTGAGGAGTTTGTGCATGTGTGTGTGTGTGTGAGTTAGTTTGTGTGCGCGCGCGCTCGCACAGGCAAGAGCCTTGTGCGTACGTGTACCCGCGCGAGGATGACCAGAGGAAAGGGCCCCACATGGGAGTGTGGGCAGGGGTCCCCCAGATCTTAGGGGCCTTCGTTCCCAAAGGAAACCCCCTGCGAGGTGAAGCTTGGCCTCAGAAGCTGGATCCCTCCCTGTTCCTCTAGCCTCTGCTCAGCTGGTGGGTCCCAGGCAAGTCCCTGCATCTCCTGCCCTCAGTTTGCCGACTGTCCCATGAGGGCTTGGAGGAGGAACGTCCTTAGCGTTGCTCGGCGTGGCCGGTCGACTCCCACCTTTTGGGTGGACGTGGCGCAGGTGCACTCTTGGTGGGCGGGGCCCTCCCACCAACGGTGGGTCGGAGGCAGGTGGATCCTGCGCAGGCGCACACGGCCCAGCAGACGGCGCCTGCGCGGGTCCCCACCTGCCAGCAGGCCTGCACAAACCCGAGGGGCTGGCTGTGGCCTTGGTCCTCCGTGTCCCGATCTCCACTGCCTGCTCAGTGACCCTCACGTCCTCTTAGGCCGGGGGCCAGACCCAGTCCCGCCAGGCAGGACCGCTGGACTGAGTGGACATGGAGACCTGGGGACTAGAGAGAAATGAAATATACCCCCGCTGCCATCCTGGCCCCAACCTTCCACTTCAGTGTTCGTCTCAGTGCATGGCGGGGGTTCAGGGGAGGGTGATGGGGACACATGTGGCAGGGAGGAGGTCAGGCCGCCTTTTCCTCCTCTACATCACCTCCCCCTGTCTTCCTCGCAGCAGCCCCTTTCCCCAAAATCCGGCACTCAAACACCTTCATCTCCCTGCTTTCAACCCCAACCCATCTTCCTGAGGTGAGAGTCACTGACCCCATCTCTAAAGTAGAAAACTGAAGTCCCAGGAGTTCCCACAGGAGCTTGCCAGTCACAGGGCTGTGAGATGGCACTGCTGTGGGTTTGAACCCAGCTCAATCTGACCCAAAGCCTGAGCTTACAGAGGAGCCGGAGGAAGGAGCCTTTGAGCCCAGGCTTGGAGGTGAGGCCATCCTGGATGGGGGTCATAGGGAGGGACGGCAGGGGTTCTGAGGGGCAAATTCCAGCCGGGCTCCCTGGGGGACGAAGGCTCTACACAGGCTGGAGTGGGCTGAGGGGTGCACACTGGGGAGTATGTCTAGACCAGATCACACAGGGCTCTCTGGATATTGGGCAAGGAGTCAGGGGACACTGCGTGTTGGGGGGTTCACGGGACACAATCCAGGCAGTCTTACCAGAGCCACAGCATCGTAGATTTAGAAGGAGCTTGGTGGGCATGTTATTGTCCCCATCCAAGCATGGATCACCAAGCAAGCACCAGCCAGAGGTGAGGAGGCTGCCGCAGTTTCCTCCTGTGTAGAGTGGGGGCCGTGGTGGTCGTCTGCGTCCTTCCAGTCCTGGGCATGCTGCCTGGAAGTTCCAGAGGTGGCTTCTTGTCAGAGTAGCTAGCTGTTCCAGTGAGGTCAGTACTCAGAGACGTCTGAGTCAGGAGACTAAAGGGACGCCCCACGTGCCCAGTTCAGCAGGATGCTCTTGGACATGGTGCCGATCTTCATGTCCAGGCTGATGGTGTTGAGGCAGCAGCGCCCACCTGCTGCATGGAGAGCGGCAGCGAGGAGCCGTGGTTGCAGACCCCGAGACACGGCGCTCGTGTGAGTCCGAGGCTGCCACAGATGTGATGGAGGCTGAGGAGGGGGAGGTGCTGACAGAGGATGAGATGATGCCTGAGGTCTCCTGCTACGACTGGGAGGGCAACTCCGGAACTTGAGGAACGGCAAGGCCAGTAGAAACACCAGACTGTGTAAGGCAACCGCGGTCAGCATCTAGCCCAGAAGCTGCTAGAGACTGAGTCTTCTTGGCCCCTTGTGGCTGTGGAGTGGGGACCCAGGCTCCAGGAAGGGATGTCTCTCAGGGAGAAAGGGTGGGACAGTCACCTCCTTTTCCTGGCCATCCGGGATCCTGGGACCAAACCCACACTAATGTCCTGCACATCTCCATCGGGCTGGAGGAGCATGCAGAGCGGGTAGGCGATGTCCCTGCTGCGCAGGTAGGGGCTGCATCTGAGCTGGTCCCAGGACTGGGAGTGAGCGCTCCTTTTGGTCTTGGGTGTTGTGTTGGGGGTGCGGAGGCAGAATTGAAGGGCTGATTTTGCATTGATCCGACACCCTGGGTGAATGGGTGCTCTGGGGTGTCCATGGGCACAGGTGGCTGTGACCCACACATGGGAAGGTGTGAAGGAAGCACACAGAAGACAGTGCCCTGAGCTATGCAGGTTTTCTGCTCATGGGCAGTGCTCCTTGGCAAAATTCAGCTAGTCTGCTTGTTCCTAGAGCACAGAAGGCCCCTAAGGTTGTGAGTGGTTCATTGCAAGTCAGGTCAGTCTGTTGCTAGGCATCATGCCTGGCAGGAGGAGAGCTTCAGCCTGAAATGACGGTCTGGGGGTGACCTGGAATGCCAGGTGAGGTAGAAATTGCCCAGGTAGCCTGATCCACTCCAGTCTGTATTGCTTCTCTACCCAACAACCCAGACCTAGACAAAGGCCCTCTGGCTGCCTGGCATCTGGAACGGTTAGAATGTTCCTCTGGTTCAGTCGAAGGAGAAGATCAAAGTTAGTAGAGCAAAGAATCTATGAAGATTAGGGCAGAGATACATGGAAGAGAAGAGCACGTGAGAAAAATCAGTGAAAACAACAGTTCTTTCTTTTGCAGATTTACCAAAATTGACAAAGAGACAAAAATGGAACCACTTTATACCAACCAATTGGCTCCCTGAGATGAAGCAGATCATTCTGAGAAGCCCACAAACTACCAAAGTGACTCCAGAAGAAATGGAAACCATGAGCTGACCTCTAATAAGTAAATAGACTGAAGCAGTCATGAGAACTTCCCAAGAATGAAAAGTGCAGAACCTGATGCTTTCCCTGGTGATTTGTCCCACACGTTTAAAGAAGACAGAATACCAATCCTTCTGAAAGTCTGAAAAAAGTACAAGAGGAGCGAACACTTCCCACGTCACCCTAGAATGCCAGCATTGTCCCGATTCCAAAGACTGACAAAGACCTTACAAGAAAAGACAGTTGCAGGCCAAAATCCATTATGAAGAGCGAGGCAAATATCCTCAACAGAATTCTAGCAGACAGAATCTAGCAGCACATTGACAGGACTCTACATCATGACCAAGTTTGATTTACACCGGGAATGCAAAGGCTGTTCAACGTAGCTAATCAGTGTCCTAGACCACCTCCAGAAGAAACATGATCATGTCAAATGTTGTAGGATAAGCTTTGACAAAATCCAAACCTTTTCATAACAAGGGTTCTCAATAAAATAGAAATAGAAGGTTAAATTGTGATAAAGGAGAGGTGCCTGGGTGGCTCAGTGGGTTGAGTGTCCGACTCTTGGTTTGGGCTCAGGTCATGATCTCAAGAGACTTCAGATTGAGCTCCAGGGAGGGTTCTGCACTCAATCGGGAGTCTGCTTGGAGATTCTCTCCCTCTGCCCCTCCCCACTCCTGGGTTTGCATGCTCTCAAATAAATAAATAAATAAATAAATAAATAAATAAATAAATAATTCTTTAAAATTATGATAAAGGATATTTATGTAAAATAACTAAAATGTATATCATTCTCTGTGGTGAAAGACTGAGTGTTTTCTCCTTAAAATCCCTAAAAAGTCAAGGATGCCCATGTCCACCACTTCATTTCCTTATTGTCATGAAAATTTGGTCAGAGAAATTATACAAGATTAGTTACTAAAAGCTCACAAATGGAAAGGAAGAAGAAAAAGTTTATTTATATATGACATGATCTTCTATGCAAATAATCCTAAGAATTTGAAAAACTGTACGAGATTATAATATTTCCCGAAAGGTATGAGCAGAGAAGACCAACACGTATGGATCAATGGGATAGTGCTGAGAATCAAGGAATAAATACATGTACAGTCAGTTGTTTTCGAACACGGAGACCAAGATCAGTCAATGAGGCAAAAACAATGTCTCCAACAAACGGTGTTGAGAAACCGGATATCCACCTACGAAGGAGTGAAGTCAGAGCATTCCCTTCCACCCTATAAAAAATGAACTCCACATGGATCCAAGAATGAACTTTAAGAGCGAAAATTCTTAACACTCAGAAGAAATTAAGAGCACCTAGGGGCAGATCTTCCTTCCCTTGGATTTGGCAATATGGTGTCTCTTGTATGGCACCCGAAGCCCAAGCAACAACAGAGAAAACAGAGACACTGGACTTCAACCTCGCTAAAAATTTTGTGAAGGAAAGGGTAATCTCAAGAGGATGTAAAGAAACCCAAAGAATGGTAGGAAATATTTGCAAATCTCATACGAGTCTTGCATCCAGAATGTGTCCAAACTCCTCCAACTTAAGAACCTAAACAATCCCACTGAAAATAATAGACATTTCTCCAAAGAAGATAGTCAGACGACCCAGTGAGCACATGGGGCGATTTTCTTCATGAGATCGTAGGAAATGCAAGCCAACACCACAGTCACATGCCTTCCCCCACCCAGGAAGAGGGGCTCTAGTGAATAAGCAGAAATAACAAGTGTCGGAGAGGATGTGGGGAAACAGTACCCTCCTCCATTGCTGGGGGAGATGTAATATGGCGGAGCCACTGTGGCAAAGGGTGTGGCACGTCGTCCACACGTTGAGCATACTGTTCTCATTTGGCCGAACTCCACTCATTCTCTAAACAGAAGAATGGAATACAGGCCCTCTAACAACAGCCTGCACGTAAGTCTTCGTAGCAGCACTCTGGACAATAACCGAAAGATGAAAACAACCCACAGGTGCACCCACACTTGAATGGACAAACACAACGTGGTCTGTTCATACAATGGGATTCATTCAGCCACGCCAGGAAAGAGGTAGTGATACACGCTATCACGTGGGTGAACTTTGAAAACATCCTTCTCAGTGGAAGAAACTAGACCCCAAATACCACATACGGTATGATCCCACGTGTATGAAAAATTCGTCCCAGGTAAATGACAGGTGCCAGATCAGTGGTTGCCTGGGAGCAGGGGGATGGGGAATGGCCAGTGACTGCCTGCTCAGAGGGTGCGGGGTTTCTCTCCAGGGCATTAAATGTTCTGGGACTAGATAGGGTGATGGTACCAGCACGGGAAATGGAGTTGATAACAGTGGTTTGCACACTTTGAAATGTTTAAAAAGATAAAGTTTATTTTATCTTAAGCTACAAATATACCTGGAGACAGGAAAAGAAACCAAAGCCAAAAGAGAAGAAAAGGAATGCATTCGCTGGTGAGGACAGGCCGACTCTGGTGCTGGAACTGGCCCTGGTTGGAGCTCATCAGCTGCTCCGGGAGGTGGGGCCGGAGCTGGCTGTAGCTGGTGCTGGATTGGGTCTTGCTCCCACTGGCCCTAGCTCTGCAGGGGGAGCCAGCGCTGGCTCCAGGTCGGAGGTGCCGCCGGAGCTGACTGTGGAGCCGGTCCAGCTCGGAGTCTTGCCTTGGCTCTAGCTCTGCAGTCGGCGATGGAGCCGTAGGTCCAGGGGCTTCCTCCCACTGGGGCGCACGTGGCTCCAGCTCCCGAGCTCCTGGCGAAGGCCCCGCAGCAGGACATGGAAATGCCTCGAGCTCTGCAGCGGGCTTTGTGTCTGTAGCTGCTTCGGCAGCCGCGTCGACTCTGCAGCGGGGACCGGCCCTGGGGCAGCGGCCAGTTCTCCGTCTCGAGATGGTGCCAAAGCAGCAGGAGGAGAGAAGATCACCACCCTGCCAGGGGGATCACCCTGTGCTGATCCCCACAGCCAGTCCCTGTGCCTTGTCAGAGGAAACAGGCCTCCCCCAGCAGCGCTGAGCTGCCTCGAGACCTAGCTCTCGTTCTCGGGCTGCCTCGCACTCTCCCAGTGCTGCCGGATCGGGTGGGAGAACTGGTGTGGAGGTGGCTCTGCTCTGGAATTCACCCCGGAGCCGCTTTTGTCTCTGGAGGGGGACCGCGGGTCGGAGCTGGAGGGGCTCTAGTGTGCGAGCCCCTGACCCAGGCTCTCGAGCTGCTTCCACGGCTGGCTCGAGTCAGCGCCGGGGCACGTTCTGGTGCGTCAGATGGTTCGAGATCTTAGCTGCCCCACGCTCGTGCAAGGTCTCGTGCTCGAGGTGCTCTAGCTCTGTATCGCCCACTTGCTGACCTTGGGTGAGATGCTGACCCACCGGTTAGGCTGGGAGCTCCGAGGGCAGGGAGGATGTGTGGGCGTCCCCTCTGCATTCCAGCGAACAGACACAGGTGTGGGTGATGCCCGCGTGGAAGAAAGCGTGAACACAAGAGTCTGTGGCCCAGACCTCTCATCTGTAACAACATCCGCCGCATCACAGTGCTGCTGGGGGAATCCCACCGACTCACTAAACTTTGAAGTGCTACCACCTCCCAGGCACTGTTCTGGGGGTTGGGGACCCACCGGTGAGGAAGCACGGTCCCTGCTTGCGTGGGGCTGGCCGGAGCAGAAGTCAAACGAGGACTTCAGGTCCCCGGCAAGTGTCTCTGATCAGCTGGGGGCAGCTGCCGGGAGCAGCGGGTCAGGCCCTTGTCCCCGTCTGGCAGCTCTGGACCGATCCGCGTGGGGCGCGTGGTGAAGGGGATGCAGGATCCTTGGTCAGAATCCCCCCGTAGCCATTACCCCCATGTAGCCGGTCCCGTCACCGTCCCGAGTTTTGTCATCCATGAAGTGGGCAGGGGAGGAAAGCCGTTCGTGGGTTCAAGAGCCCTATCCAAGTGTGGAACCGGGTCTGGATCATCTCTGGAGGGGGATTCAGCTCCAGCACCTACCCCAGAGCTCGAGCCAGGTCCTCCACCGATGCGTGCCGCAGCTCCCGAGACTGGGGCAGCTGCAGCTTCGGGTCTCGCGCCAGCTCTGGGATCAGAGCCCGGTTTGGAGCTTGAGCAGCTCCAGCACCAGCTAGAGAACTCGACAGCCAAGGGCCAGCACCTTCACCGTCACACACTCGCCATCATGCACGAGGTCAGGAGAGGGGCTGGGGGCGGGAGGGTCCCTGCTGGGCAGGTCCCCCCGGGTACCTTGGTCACTCCACTCAGAGCTCCCCCTCCCCACCCCTCCCACAGGTCACAGCCCCAGGGATCCCCACCCCTGCTTCCCAAACAAGGCTCAAGGTGGACAAGCAGACCTGGGATGTTGGAAATTGAGGCTTGTACCCTCAACACTGGATACGTGTTGACCCAGAAACTCCACTTTATGGATTCTGTTGCAAAGAGAGGTTGATGGAAACGGTGTTCCCTTCGACACAGTGGGAGTGAGCTGCCCACGCTAGGTGATGGGTGCACCTGTGGCCTGGGATGGGTGCTGCTCACTGTTCTCCCAGACAGGAGTGCCCGTCACCCTTCTCTCCCGGGGACCTCCGTTTCCTCACGTTCTCGCCAGGTCTACTGGTCCCCAGACCAGACACCTGCCAGTTTGAGGGTGACCAGTGCTGCCTCCATAGGGTTTCCATTGCCAGAGTCCTTCCCCGGGAGCTCCTGCATCTCTGACTGCCCCCATGCCTGTCCCCCTACCCTTGGACTTGCAAGCATTTCGTCTCTGTGCCTGTGGAACCCAGTGACTTGGAGCATGGTTTGGACCAGAGGCATGGGAAACCTTTCTGTGGCCTTGGGTTGTGAGCAATGCTTTGGCCCTTTGGGGTGTGTCTTCCAGCTTTCTGCATTTCCCTGGTTTCTCTGTGGGTCACAGGAGGAGCCAGCCCTTTCCTGTCTGGGGTCAGGCTGAGGTGTCCCAGCAGGAACAGGGGTCTCCGCCCCGAGATTGTGTCCATATTTACCAAAGGGGGCTCTATGGTTACATCTCATCTGTAATCCATCGGGGATTTCAACATCCAATAAGGGAAATTCTATGTCAAGTCAACCCAGAAAAGAAGAAGTCCCCTTTGAAAATAGGGGGGCAGACACAAAGACCCATACTGTGTGATTCCACGTACAGGAAACCTCCAGAACAGGTAAAGGAACAGAGAGAGGAAGCAGCTTAGGGGTTTCCAGGGAGGTCTTCTGGTTCGGGGACTCCTTTGGGGAAGCAGATATTCCACAGCCATGTTCTGTGGTGTGGTGGCCCAGGGTTGGGAATGTACTTGATGCTCGGGATTTGTTCAACTGAAAAAATGAATTTTATTTAAAAAAAATAAAAAACAGCATATAGGACATGGAAAGAGAATAGAACAGTTAATACGAACCAGAGAGAAAGAACATAGGGGGAGGGGATGAAACAATTTGGCGGGGCATCGGGGTCGGGTGATGGAGCTAAGGGTAATGGTACAAGGAGCTCTCCCTGTGAGGATGTGGGCTCTGGATGTGGTTCTGGGAGCCCTGCAGGTGGAGGAGGAGGGGCAGGGCCAGATGCAAGAGCAGGGCCAGACAGAAGCGCAGGGCCAGGGGCAGGATCCACGGTAAGAGCTGGGTCAGGGGCAAGTAGAGGAGCATAGGCAGGGCCAGGGGAAGGATCAGCAGCCCTGGAAAGCAGAGGAAGGGGCATCGGCTCTGGCAGGGGCAGGGGCAGGAACAGGGACACCGGCACCGGAAGGGGCATTGGCTCTGGCAGGGGCAGGAACAGGGACACAGGCAGGGGAAGAGGCATCAGCTCTGGCAGGGGCAGGGGCAGGAACAGGGACACTGGCAGGGGAAGGGGCATCGGCTCTGGCAGGGGCAGGGGCAGGAACAGGGACACTGGCAGGGGAGGGGCATCGGCTCTGGTAGGGGCAGGGGCAGGAACTGGGACGCAGGCAGGGGAAGGGGCATCGGATCTGGCAGGGGCAGGAACAGGGACACTGGCAGGGGAAGGGGCATCGGCTCTGGCAGGGGCAGGGGCAGGAACAAGGACGCAGGCAGGGGAAGGGGCATCGGCTCTGGCGGGGGCCGGAACAGGGACACAGGCAGAGGAAGGGACAGGTGCAGGGGCGGGGGGTGGGCCAGGGGCAGGAATGGGCGCACACGCAGGGACAGGGAAACGGGTAGGGAAAGGGGAAGGAGCTGGGTCATAGGTAAGGATAGGACCACAGGGAGGGGCTGGGGAAGGGACAGTTGCAGGGCAGAAGCCGAGTCAAGGGCAAGAACAGGTATACAGGCAGGGGCAGGAGAAGGGGCAGAATCCAGGGCAGGAGCTGTGTCCGGGGCAAGAACAGGAACACAGGTAGGGGAAGGGGCAGGTGCAGGGGCAGGAGGTGGGTCAGGGACAGGAACAGGACCACAGGCAGGGCCAGGGGCAGAACCCGGGTCAGGGGCAAGAATAGGAGCACAGGCAGGGGCAAGGGAAGGGGAAGGATCCAGGGCAGGAGCTGGATCAGGGTCAGGATCCGGATCAGGGGCAAGAAGAGGAGCAAAGGTAAGGGAAGGGGCTGGTGCAGGGTCAGGAGCTTGGTCAGGGGCAAGAACAGGTGCACAGGCAGGTGCTGGGGAAGGGGCAGGTGCAGGGGCAGGAGGTGGGTCAGGAGAAGGGACATTGGCTCTAGCAGGGGCAGGGGCAGGGGCAGGGGCAGGAGTTTGGGCAGGGGCCGGAACAGGAGCACAAGCCGGGGGAGGGGAGGGGGCAGGTGCAAGGAGAGGGACAGGGTCTGTCGCATTGGCACGGACAGGAAGCGGGGCAGTATCTGGGTCAGGGGCAAGAACCGGGGCACTGGCAGGGGTAGGGATGGGTCAGGATCCAGGGCAGGAGCTGGCTCGGGGGCAGGAGCAGGGCCACAGTTCGGGGCAGGCGCAGGGGCGGTGGCTCTGGCAGGCACAGGGGCAGGCACAGGGGCAGGCTCTCCGGAGGCAGGTTCTCCAGCAGGCCCTTCCTGGCGCCCCGTCAGTCTGTCCGTGGGCGGTTGCTGGTCACCTGCCGGAACCTGGTCTCCTGCTGAAGTCGCAGCCACCACCCCTCCGTCCAGAGCTGCCGATGGAGTTGGAACCAGCTCTAGCTCCTCAGGTCGTGGAGCAGCTGTGAGAGGAGAAAATCTCAGCCCGAGCCTGCTCTCCGTGGAGACAGAACCCAGCCCAGGGCCTCCCAGAGAAGCCGCAGCCAGGAAGGAGCCATCCCCGGGCCGTCTCCCCGACCGCAGTCCACCCACTGGGCGCTCTGAGCCCAGTCGTTGCTCCAGGCCCCACACCAGGCTCTGGGGGCTCCTTCCTGTGGGGCCAGCCCCCACCCTTCCGCACACACCCACGGGCACCCAGCCCCGGGCTTCTCAGGCTCAGGCTCGGCCTCCGTGGGCTCCGGCTCCTGGAGCACAATGCAGTCAATGACCACCAGGGACAGTGGTCTGGGTGGTGTCAGAGGCCTCTCCCCGCAATCCGCAGCACCTGCTCCAGGGGAGTCCTGTGGGGTCACGCTTCGGATCCCGGACATGGAGTGGGTGTCCACCAGCCTCGTGCCGATCTCATCGGAGGTCTGCAAAGACAGGGACGGGTAGCCAGCCTGGAGGCATCCCAGTGCTGCCCGGCCAACCTCCCTGTCTCCTGCCCAGTGGCCCTGCTGCTCCCAGATCAGACACACACCTGTGGGTGCACAGCCCTGCACGCGGGACAATGACCCATCCCTGCAGGGTGATCGAGAGAAACCCTGGGCAGAAGCTCACAACCCCCCCACACCCCGTCCCACCCAGCCAGCCTGGACCTTGAACATGACCTGCCCACGGGTTATCTGACCCCTCATCAGCCTGCTCTTGAATGGCGTTGGCCCAACCCACATGACCCCTCTTCACACACACACACACAAACACACACACACACACACACACACACACGGAGGGGAGGGGACCTGGGGCTGCACAGGTGGATTAGACCCTGTGGGGCTGGGTAACCGGCTCTGGGCCTCCTGGTATCACCTTTCGGGCCTTCCGGCCAAACGGCCAGAGGCGGTGGGGAGCCCTGATCGCACATCCCCAGCGGGGGCCAGCGTTTGCAGGGCGGGCTTTCTTCAGCCTGCAGCATCCAGAAGTAGGGAGGCAACAAGCCCGCATGTTCATGGTTGGATGATCTCCAAAGAAATGAGCTGAGCAGCGGGCTGTCTCTGGAATGTGGGTTCCTGGTTACCTGAGTTCCAAATTCTGTTGGACTCTGTTGTCAGTGAAGTGAGGTCACCAGTGCCTGGGGTCCCCTTACCCAACTTCCTCCTCACACAAGACCCCCGCCCCCGAGGGCCCCCTCCCCCGGCTGCTCAATGCTCCCCCTCCCCCCATGCCCCATCCATACAGTGATTCCCTCACAGCCCCCCCACAGCCTTCCCAAGGCCTGGGTGCAGCCGGTGTCCCCACTGTGAGGACACAGAGCTGGCTTCAGACTGGGCTCCTGTGCGTGCCCAGGGCTGTGACGCTGGAAAGACCCTGTGCCTCTCAGGGCCTCCCCAGTCTCCCCATGTGCACAGTGGGGTGTTCTGGCTTCTACTCCTAGGGAAGCCATCAGGGGTAGGACCTCTACATACATTCCGGACCTGCTATCACAGGAGGCTGCGGCACACTTGGCAATGCAAGGAGGAGCCAGGGGCTGGGCGGGACATGGAGCACAGCTCAGAGGGGCCTGGGTCTGCTCTGGGGTCTGGGCAAAGCCACCCCATTCTTGCCTGTTCCCAGCCCCTGTGAGAAGGTTACAATGAACGGATTCCGACCTTGTCCCCTGGTGACACACACTTCCAGGGGCTCCCATTAGGTTTAGGCTCAGGCCCCGGGGCCTCGTCTGCGGCCATGTGCTGGGCAGTCCCCACAGTGGTTCCCGGGCATTCCCGCATTCTGCTCACACTTCCCTGTGGAATCCCCTCCCCTCCGGCGTGGATGGCCTGTGTGACCGTGCTCTCAGGAAGAGAATGGGGCCAAATGCTGGGATGTCATTTCCAAGCTGATGGAGGAAAGTCTGTGACTTCTGGTTCCCACTGTCGTGTGTTCATTCTCTGTCTCCTTCTCTGTTTCTGTCTCTGTCTCTGTGTCTCTCACAGGAGCAGGACCTGTGGACACCAGGGGTGATGTGAGAAACCTCATAAGCCTCCCTTGTCCGTGTTTCCCTCTTCTGTCCCGGGGCTCCATTCCTACCTAAGGCCTTGTCACCCGGACAGAGCAGAGAAACTGAAACCTCTTCCAAATGGACACCCGGAGGCTGCAACAAGGAGGGTCTTGGCCATGGTCCCCAGACTAGTGGTCAGTGCTCTGCCATGTTCTACGTACCCAGGTCCTCAGCCCCCCAAGCCCCCAGTCTGTCCCCTGTTCCGAAGGACCTCGAGGGAGTACAAAGCATTTTCTCAGCACTGGGAGCACAGGGGGTCGGGGATGGAGATCCAAGGCCAACAGACTCTCCCACAAGCCTGTGGGACCCTAGGGACACTGCATCTCTACAGCCCAAGTGACAGAAGAGTAAGCTGAGGCCTTTGGCTGGAGCCCCTCTGGACTTGGGGGTGGGTATCTCTTCCTGCTTCCAAGTGCCCAGGCTGGTGATGGACACCGGAACCCAGACCCTGTCCTCTCCCAGTTCCCTCGCAACCCCCCTGGGCCCCTTGGGCACCCCTGACCGTCAGCCTGGCCTGTCTCCCCTCCCCATGCTATGGATCTGGATCCTTGCCAGGAGTCCTGATGCCCTGCCCCATGGCCCAGCTGTCTGCAACCTGTTTCTTCTTTCCCCCCTGTCACCCACCTCGCTCCCAGGGTGTCCTCCGCTTTTGACACCCAGCTGGGCAGTCCGAGAGGTGTGTGTGTGGGTATGGGTGTGTGTGTGGCGGTGGGTGTGCAGGTGCACGTGCCTCTATGTGCCTGGGGATGCCAAGGTCATGTCCCCACATCGGACGTTGTGGGTAGCTCTTCCCGAGCATCTGAGGAGCTCTCACCCCCAAAGCAAACCTCATGGGAGGGTTGGGACTGGCCTAGGTCTGAAGAGCACCTCCTTGGACTCTGCACCCCTCAGTTGTCCTGGGTCAGTCCCTGCCTCTCTTGACCCAGGGACCCAACTGTCCCTGAGGGTCGGACATGGAAAGGCTTGAACATGGCTGCTCCTCCAGGGGTAGGTGGGGGACAGGTGCACCAGGCACGCAGGCCTCCCCACCGAGAGGGCCAGCCAGGTGTGTCATGGCCAGGTGGGCACCGACGACCTGCCCACAGCTCCTGTACCATGACCCAGGCCTGCGGCAGATGTGCACGAGACCCATGGCTCTGCACCTGACCGGTCCCCCGCGTTCCCTCACCACCTCGGAGACAAGGGCTCTTCTTTGGACAGTGAGAGCAGAGGGATCCGTATGTAGAGGAGGCCGGCAGGGCGTCCCACGGAACGTCGTGTGCCCATCTCTGCTTTGTCGTCTAGGCTTAGCGGCGGACCCCACCTAGAAAGAGGCCCGCGGGGCAGGGACATTTGTCTGCCCTGTTCCCTGAATTATGGAAAATGTCTAGAAGGGGCTTCCTGTCCATGTGTGGAGTCAATGAAGCCAAGCCAGCACCTTTCAGATGTCTGAGTGGCTCTGGGGCCCCTCTGCCAGCCCCCAGGGATCCCTGCTCTGGCTCCACCCAGGATGGGAGCCCCAGATGGAATCTGAAACCTCCTCACAGCCAGGAATGCGGCTGTGCCCGGGACACAGGACACCGAGGCTTGGGGCAGAGAGCTCCTTCACGGTGAAGAGGAACTGCCTCAGCCCCAGGCGACCCTCCCCGTGGGCCGGCCCCAGGTTCGTGGAGCGGTCCCAATAGGCCCGACGGCAATCCCGTGTGTGGGGCCTGGCCTCGTGGCACACAGGGTCCCCAGGCGTCACCTGAGGTTCGGAGAGGGGACGTGCCAGGCCCGAGACACACAGCCCGCAGGTGAGGGGGAGCCTCCGGGCGGGACAGGGGGCCCTGCTCACCTTGGTGAGCAGCAGGTGTGGGAAGGGCTGGGGAGGCGTTCCTCTGGGAGGTGCTCCGGGAGAGGGGCCACAGGAGAGGGCCTGGCCCGGCTCCACCAGCTTCCTCAGGCTGTCAGCACGGACCGCCCACAGCCTCTGGCTCGCCCCCAGCGGCAGGGCCCACTCAGGTTCACGGTGGGGCTGATCTGTGGATAAAGGAGGGACAATTCACAACACAGAAACTGCAAAACTATTTCTGTCCGTGTCCTGAAGTGCAACAGAATATCCAAATTGGTTCGGATCATCTTCCACGTATGTGAAGGGTGATTTTGTACGTGGCCAAGGCTGGGGCTGGACCGGGTGTATGTGTCTGTGTGTGAAGGACCAGGTGTGTGTGTGTGTGTGTGTGTGCTTGAAGGACTGGGTGTGTGTGTGTTTGGCGTGTGTGTCTGTTTGTGTGTGTCTGTGAAGGGAGCAGCCCTGACCCCTTGGGTTGAGATCATGGTCACGTAAGGGGCACAGCCGTCGTGGCACCCCGGGACGTCAGTGTCCCGGATGGCGTCGGGACAGGAGACCCTCCCGGCCCTCCCCAAGCCTGGTCCTGGAGCGCCCTCGTGCCCACACTCCCCCTGAGCCCGCACCAGCCCTTACCGACTGCCTGGTGCACGTGCCCCCGTTGGGGAGCCGTCAAGTGAGGCTCCTGTTGACCAGCTTGTCCCCAATTACTTCCATGGGGCTCTGCGAAGACAGTGAGCGGCGCCCGGCCCAGAGGCATCACAGCCTGCCCGGCCGTCCTCACCGTCCTCCTGCCCAGCCCCACTGCTGCCCCCAGATCAGACACAGCCCCGTGCGGGCACAGCCCTGCGCCCGGGGTACAGTGACATGTATTGACAGGGCTCCGGATCAAACCTGGGGAGAAGAAGGCCGCCCCAGCACACCCCGTCCCACCCAGCCAGCCTTGACCCGGGGTGTCAACATGATCCACCCACCAGGCATCTGGCCCCTCATCACCCTGCTCCCGCTCAGGGTGGGCTACCCTGCCCGAGACCTCTGCACACACACACAAATACACACAGAGGGGCGCTGGGCTGCACGTTCAGATCACAGCGGTGTCTGGCTGGCCTGGCTGGCTCTGGGCCTCCCTGTGTTCCCTTTGGGCCCCTCCAGGCAAATGGCCAGTGGTGTCAGGGGTGGGACCTGACCCCACGTCTGCAGTGTAGGCAACGGCTCTCACTGTCGGCTTTGCTGAGACCACATCCTGGGGACATTGGGATACAGCAGGATTGCAGCATCTCCAGCCAAGTGAACTGAGTAGGAAGGGGGCTGTCTCTAGAATGTGGGTGTCTGTGACAGCCCTTGGGCATCTTGGGGACGCCCTGGCCATCAGCCTGGCATGTCTCCGCCGAGGCCCATGCTACGAACCCGGGCATGTTCCCAGGAGACAATGCCCACAGCCCACGGCCCAGCTGCCTCCAACCTCCTCCTTCTTTCCCCCTTGTTCCCTCCAGGGTCCACGCCCCCTTGGACGCCCCTGGGGAGTTTGTGTGTGTGTGTGTGTGAGTGTGTGTGAGTGCGCACGCGCGCGCGCAGGCAGAGAGCCTTGTGCGTACGTGTGCCCGTGCGAGGATGACCAGAGGAAAGGGCCCCCATGGGAGTGTGGGCAGGGGTCCCCCAGATCTTAGGGGCCTTCGTTCCCAATGGAAACGCCCTGCGAGGTGAAGCTTGGCCTCAGAAGCTGGAACCCTCCCTGTTCCTCTAGCCTCTGCTCAGCTGGTGGGTCCCAGGCCAGTCCCTGCCTCTCCTGTCCTCAGTTTGCCGACTGTCCCATGATGGCTTGGAGGAGGAACTTCTTTAGCGTGTCTCGGCGTGGCCGGTCGGCTCCCACCTATTGGGTGGACGTGGCGCAGGTGCACTCTGGGTGGGCGGGGCCCTCCCACCAATGGTGGGTCGGAGGCAGGTGGAACCTGCGCAGGCGCACACGGCCCAGCAGACGGCGCCTGCGCGGGTCCCCACCTGCCAGCAGGCCTGCACAAACCCGAGGGGCTGGCTGTGGCCTTGGTCCTCCGTGTCCCGAACTCCACTGCCTGCTTAGTGACCCTCACGTCCTCTTAGGCCGGGGGCCAGACCCAGTCCGCCAGGCAGGGCCGCTGGACTGAGTGGACATGGAGACCTGGGGACTAGAGAGAAATAAAATATACCCCCGCTGCCGTCCTGGCCCCCACGATCCACTTCAGTGTTCGTCTCAGTGCATGGCGGGGGTTCAGGGGAGGGTGATGGGGACACGTGTGGCAGGGAGGAGGTCAGGCCGCCTTTTCCTCCTCTACATCCCCTCCCCCTGTCTTCCTGGCAGCAGCCCCTTTCCCCAAAATCCGGCACTCAAACACCTTCATCTCCCTGCTTTCAACCCCAACCCATCCTCCTGAGGTGGGAGTCCCTGACCCCATCTCCAAAGTAGAAAACGGAGGTCCCAGGAGTTCCCACAGGAGCTTGCCAGTCACAGGGCTGTGACATGGCCCTGCTGTGGGTTTGAACCCAGCTCAATCTGACCCAAAGCCTGAGCTTACAGAGGAGCCGGAGGAAGGAGCCTTTGAGCCCAGGCTTGGAGGTGAGGCCATCCTGGATGGGGGTCATAGGGAGGGACGGCAGGGGTTCTGAGGGGCAAATTCCTGCCGGGCCCCTGGGGGACGAAGGCCCTACAGAGGCTGGAGTGGGCTGAGGGTTGCACACTGGGGAGCATGTCTAGACAAAATCATGCAGGGCTCTCTGGATATTGGGCAAGGAGTCAGGGGACACTGCGGGTTGGGGGGTTCACGGGACACAATCCGGGCAGTCTTACCAGAGCCACAGCATCAAAGATTTAGAAGGAGCTTGGTGGGAATGTTATTGTCCCCACCCAAGCATGGATCACCACGCAAGCACCAGCCGGGGGTGAGGAGGCTGCCGCAGTTTCCTCCTGTGTAGAGTGGGGGCCGTGGTGGTCGTCTGCGTCCTTCCAGTCCTGGGCATGCTGCCTGGACGGTCCAGAGGTGGCTTCTTGTCAGAGTAGCTAGCTGTTCCAATGAGGTCAGTACTCAGAGACGTCTGAGTCAGGAGACCAACGGGACGCCCCACGTGCCCAGTTCAGCAGGATGCTCTTGGTCATGGTGCCGATCTTCATGTCCAGGCTGATGGGGTTGAGGCAGCAGCGCCCACCTGCTGCATGGAGAGCGGCAGCGAGGAGCCGTGGTTGCAGACCCCGAGACACGGCGCTCGTGGGAGTCCGAGGCTGCCACAGATGTGATGGAGGCTGAGGAGGGGGAGGTGCTGACAGAGGCTGAGATGATGCCTGAGGTCTCCAGCGACGACTGGGAGGTCAACTCCGGAACTTGAGGAACAGGAAGGCCAGCAGAAACACCAGACTGTGTAAGGCAACCGCGGTCAGCATCTACCCCAGAAGCCGCTAGAGAGTGAGTCTTCTTGGCCCCTTGTGGCTGTGGAGTGGGGACTCAGGCTCCAGGAAGTGATGTCTCTCAGGGAGAAAGGGTGGGACAGTCACCTCCTTTTCCTGGCCATCAGGGATCCTGGGACAATACCCACACTAATGTCGTGCACATCTCCATCGGGCTGGAGGAGCATGCAGAGCGGGTAGGCGATGTCCCTGCTGCACAGGTAGGGGCTGCATCTGAGCTGGTCCCAGGACTTGGAGTGAGCGCTCCTTTTGGTCTTGGGTGTTGTGTTGGGGGTTTGGTGGCAGAATTGAAGGGCTGACTTGGCACTGATCCGACACCCTGGGTGAATGGGTGCTCTAGGGTGTCCATGGGCACAGGTGGCTGTGACCCACACACGGGAAGGTGTGAAGGAAGCACACAGAAGACAGTGCCCTGAGCTATGCAGGTTTTCTGCTCATGGGCAGTGCTCCTTGGTAAAATTCAGCTAGTCTGCTTGTTCCTAGAGCACAGAAGGCCCCTCAGTTCGTGAGTGGTTCATGGGAAGTCAGGTCAGTCTGTTGCTGGGCATCATGCCTGGCAGGAGGAGAGCTTCAGCCTGAAATGACGGTCTGGGGGTAACCTGGAATGCCAGGTGAGGTAGAAATTGCCCAGGTAGCCTGATCCACTGCAGTCTGTATTGCTTCTCTACCCAACAACCCAGACCTAGACAAAGGCCCTCTGGCTGCCTGGCATCTGGAACGGTTAGAATGTTCCCCTGGTTCAGTCGAAGGAGAAGATCAAAGTTAGTAGAGCAAAGGAATCTATGAAGATTAGGGCAGAGATACATGGTAGAGAAGAGCACGTGAGTAAAATCAGTGAAAACAACAGTTCTTTCTTTTGCAGATTTACCAAAATGGACAAAGAGACAAAAATGGAACCACTTTATACCAACCAATTGGCTCCCTGAGATGAAGCAGATCATTCTGAGAAGCACACAAACTACCAAAGTGACTCCAGAAGAAATGGAAACCCTGAGCAGACCTCTAATAAGTAAATAGACTGAAGCAGTCATGAGAACTTCCCAAGAATGGAAAGTCCAGAACCTGATGCTTTCCCTGGTGATTTGTCCCACACGTTTAAAGAAGACAGAATACCAATCCTTCTGAAAGTCTGAAAAAAGTACAAGAGGAGGGAACACTTCCCACGTCACCCTAGAATGCCAGCATTGTCCCGATTCCAAAGACTGACAAAGACCTTACAAGAAAAGACAGTTGCAGGCCAAAATCCATTATGAAGAGCGAGGCAAAAATCCTCAACAGAATTCTAGCAGACAGAATCTAGCAGCACATTGACAGGACTCTACATCATGACCAAGTGTGATTTACACCGGGAATGCAAAGGCTGTTCAACGTAGCTAATCAGTGTCCTAGACCACATCCAGAAGAAACATGATCATGTCAATTGTTGTAGGATAAGCTTTGACAAAATCCAAACCTTTTCATAACAAGTGTTCTCAATAAAATAGAAATAGAAGGTTAAATTGTGATAAAGGAGAGGTGCCTGGGTGGCTCAGTGGGTTGAGTGTCTGACTCTTGGTTTGGGCTCAGGTCATAATCTCAAGAGTCTTCAGATTGAGCTCCAGGGAGGGTTCTGCACTCAATCGGGAGTCTGCTTGGAGATTCTCTCCCTCTGCCCCTCCCCACTCTTGGGCTTGCATGCTCTCAAATAAATAAATAAATAAATAAATAAATAATTCTTTAAAAATTATGATAAAGGATATTTATGAAATATAACTCACATGTATATCATTCTCTGTGGTGAAAGACTGAGGGTTTTCTCCTTAAAATCCCCAAAAAGTCAAGGATGCCCATGTCCACCACTTCATTTCCATAATGTCATGGAAGTTTGGTCAGAGAAATTATCCAAGATTAGTTACTAAAAGCTCACAAATGGAAAGGAAGAAGAAAAAGTTTATTTATATATGACATGATCTTCTATGCAAATAATCCTAAGAATTTGAAAAACTCTGTACGAGATTATAGTATTTCCCGAAAGGTATGAGCAGAGAAGACCAACACATATGGATCAATGGGATAGTGCTGAGAATCAAGGAATACATACATGTACAGTCAGTTGTTTTCGAACACGGAGACCAAGATCAGTCAATGAGGCAAAAACAGTGTCTCCAGCAAACGGTGTTGAGAAACCGGATATCCACCTACGAAGTAGTGAAGTCAGAGCATTCCCTTCCACCCTATAAAAAATGAACTCTACATGGATCCAAGAATGAACTTTAAGAGCGAAAATTCTTAACCCTCAGAAGGAAACTAAGAGCACCTAGGGGCAGATCTTCCTTCCCTTGGATTTGGCAATATGCTGTCTCTTGTATGGCACCCGAAGCCCAAGCAACAACAGAGAAAACAGAGACACTGGACTTCAACGTTGCTAAAAACTTTTGTGAAGGAAAGGGTAATCTCAAGAGGATGTAAAGAAACCCAAAGAATGGTAGGAAATATTTGCAAATCTCATACGAGTCTTGCATCGAGAATGTGTACAAAACTCCTCCAACTTAAGAACCTAAACAACCCCACTGAAAATAATAGACATTTCTCCAAAGAAGATAGTCAGACGACCCAGTGAGCACATGGGGCGATTTTCTTCATGAGATCGTAGGAAATGCAAGCCAACACCACAGTCACACGCCTTCCCCCACCCAGGAAGAGGGGCTCTAGTGAATAAGCAGAAATAACAAGTGTCGGAGAGGATGTGGGGAAACAGTACCCTCCTCCATTGCTGGGGGAGATGTAATATGGCGGAGCCACTGTGGCAAAGGGTGTGGCACGTCGTCCACACGTTGAGCATACTGTTCTCATTTGGCCGAACTCCACTCATTCTCTAAACAGAAGAATGGAATACAGGCCCTCTAACAACAGCCTGCACGTAAGTCTTCGTTGCAGCACTCTGGACAATAACCGAAAGATGAAAACAACCCACAGGTGCACCCACACTTGAATGGACAAACACAACTGGTCTGTTCATACAATGGGATTCGTTCAGCCACGCCAGGAATGAAGTAGTGATACACGCTATCACGTGGGTGAACTTCGAAAACATCCTACTCAGTGGAAGAAACTAGACCGCAAATACCACATACGGTATGATCCCACGTGTATGAAAAATTCGTCCCAGGTAAATGACAGGTACAGATCAGTGGTTGCCTGGGAGCAGGGGGATTTGGAATGGCCAGTGACTGCCAGCTCAGAGGGTGCGGGGTTTCTCTCCAGGGCATTAAATGTTCTGGGACTAGATAGGGTGATGGTGCCAGCACGGGAAATGGAGTTGATAACAGTGGTTTGCACACTTTGAAGTGTTTAAAAAGATAAAGTTTATTTTATCTTAAGCTACAAATATACCTGGAGACAGGAAAAGAAACCAAAGCCAAAAGAGAAGAAAAGGAATGCGTTCGCTGGTGAGGACAGGCCGACTCTGGAGCTGGAACTGGCCCTGGTTGGAGCTCATCAGCTGCTCCGGGAGGTGGGGCCGGAGCTGGCTGTAGCTGGTGCTGGATTGGGTCTTGCTCCCACTGACCCTAGATCTGCAGGGGGAGCCAGCGCTGGCTCCAGGTCGGAGGTGCCGCCGGAGCTGACTGTGGAGCCGGTCCAGCTCGGAGTCTTGCCTTGGCTCTAGCTCTGCATTCGGCGATGGAGCCGTAGGTCCAGGGGCTTCCTCCCACTGGGGCGCACGTGGCTCCAGCTCCCGAGCTCCTGGCGAAGGCCCCGCAGCAGGATATGGAAATGCCTCGAGCTCTGCAGCGGGCTTTGGGTCTGTAGCTGCTTCTGCAGCCGCGTCGACTCTGCAGCGGTGACCGGCCCCAGGGCAGAGGCCAGTTCTCCGTCTCGAGATGGTGCCGAGGCAGCAGGAGGAGAGAAGATCACCACCCTGCCAGGGGGATCACCCTGTGCTGATCCCCACAGCCCGTCCCTGTGCCTTCTCAGAGGAAACCGGCCTCCCCCAGCAGCACTGAGCTGACTCGAGACCTGGCTCTCGTTCTCGGGCTGCCTCTCACTCTGCCAGTGGTGCCGGATCAGGTGGGAGAACTGGTGTGGAGGTGGCTCTGCTCCGGAATTCACCCCGGAGCTGCTTTTGCCTCTGGAGGGGGACCGCGGGTCAGAGCTGGAGGGGCTCTAGTGTGCGGGGCCCTGGCTCAGGCCCTCGAGCTGCTTCCACGGCTGGCTCGAGTCAGCGCCGGGGCACGTTCTGGTGCGTCAGATGGTTCGAGATCTTAGCTGCCCCACGGCTCGTGCAAGGTCTCGTGCTCGAGGTGCTCTAGCTCTTTATCACCCACTTGCTGACCGTGGGTGAGATGCTGACCCACCGGTTAGGCTGGGAGCTCCGAGGGCAGGGAGGGTGTCTGGGGGTCCCCTCTGCGTTCCAGCGAACAGACACAGGTGTGGGTGATGCCCGCGTGGAAGAAAGCGTGGACAGAAGAGTCTGTGGCCCAGACCTCTCATGTGTAACAACATCCCCCGCATCCCGGGGCTGCTGGGGGAATCCCACCGACTCACTAAACTGTGAAGTGCTACCACATCCCAGGCACTGTTCTGGGGATTGGCGACCCAGCGGTGAGGAAGCACGGTCCCTGCTCGCGTGGGGCTGGCCGGAGCAGAGGTCAAACGAGGACTTCAGTTCCCCGGCAAGTGTCTCTGCTCAGCTGGGGGCAGCTGCCGGGAGCAGCGGGTCAGGCCCTTGTCCCCGTCTGGCAGCTCAGGACCGACCCGCGTGGGGCGCGTGGTGAAGGGGATGCAGGATCCTTGCTCTGAATCCCCCCGTAGCCATTACCCCTATGTAGCCGGTCCCGTCACCGTCCCGAGTTTTGTCATCCATGAAGTGGGCAGGGGAGGAAAGCCTTTCGTGGGTTCAAGAGCCCTATCCAAGTGCGGAGCCGGGTCTGGATCATCTCTGGAGGGGGATTCAGCTCCAGCACCTGCCCCAGAGCTCGAGCCAGGTCCTCCACGGATGCGTGTCGCAGCTCCTGAGACTGGGGCAGCTGCAGCTTCGGCTCTCGCGCAGCTCTGGGATCAGAGCCCGGTTTGGAGCTTGAGCAGCTCCAGCAGCAGCTAGGGAGCTCGCCAGCCAAGGGCCAGCACCTTCACCGTCACACCCTCGCCATCGTGCACGAGGTCAGGAGAGGGGCTGGGGGCGGGAGGGTCCCTGCTGGGCAGGTCACCCCGGGTACCTTGGTCACTCCACTCAGAGCTCCCCCTCCCCACCCCTCCCACAGGTCACAGCCCCAGGGATCCCCACCCCTGCTTCCCAAAAAAGGCTCAAGGTGGACAAGCAGACCTGGGATATTGGAAGTTGAGGCTTGTACCTTCAACACTGTATACGTGTTGACCCAGAAACTCCACTTTATGGATTCTGTTGCAAATAGAGGTTGATGGACATGGTGTTCCCTTCGACACGGTGGGAGTGAGCTGCCCACGCTAGGTGATGGGTGCACCTGTGGCCTGGGATGGGTGCTGCTCACTGTTCTCCCAGACAGGGGTGCCCGTCACCCTTCTCTCCCGGGGACCTCCGTTTCCTGACGTTCTCGCCAGGGCTGCTGGTCCCCAGACCAGACACCTGCCAGTCTGAAGGTGACCAGTGCTGCCTCTATAGGGTTTCCTTTGTCAGAGTCCTTCCCCGGGAGCTCCTGCATCTCCGACTCTCCCCATGCCTCTCCCCCTCCCCTTGGACTTGCATGCATTTCATCTCTGTCCCTGTGGAACCCAGTGACTTGGAGCATGGTTTGGACCAGAGGCATGGGAAACCTTTCTGTGGCCTTGGGTTGTGAGCAATGCTTTGGCCCTTTGGGGTGTGTCTTCCAGCTTTCTGCATTTCCCTGGTTTCTCTGTGGGTCACAGGAGGAACCAGCCCTTTCCTGTCTGGGGTCAGGCGGAGGTGTCCCAGCAGGAACAGGGGTCTCTGCCCCGAGATTGTGTCCATATTTACCAAAGGGGCCTCTATGGTTACATCTCATCTGTAATCCATCGGGGATTTCAACATCCAATAAGGGAAATTCTATGTCAAGTCAACCCAGAAAAGAAGGAGTCCCCTTTGAAATTAGGAGGGCAGACACAAAGGCCCATTCTGTGTGATTCCACGTACAGGAAACCTCCAGAACAGGAAAAGGAACAGAGAGAGGAAGCAGCTTAGGGGTTTCCAGGGAGGCCTTCTGGTTCGGGGACTCCGTTGGGGAAGCAGATATTCCACAGCCATGTTCTGTGGTGTGGTGGCCCAGCGTTGGGAATGGACTTGATGCTCAGGACTTGTTCAACTGAAATCAATTCATTTTATTTAAAATAAATAATAAACAGCATATAGGACATGGAAAGAGAATAGAACAGTTAATACGAACCAGAGAGAAAGAACATAGGGGGAGGGGAGGAAACAATCTGTCGGGGCATCGGGGTCGGGTGATGGAGCTAAGGGGAATGGTACAAGGAGCTCTCCCCGTGAGGATGTGGGCTCTGGATGTGGTTCTGGGAGCCCTGCAGGAGCAGGAGGAGGGGCAGGGCCAGATGCAAGAGCAGGGCCAGACACAAGAGCAGGGCCAGGGGCAGGATCTACAGTAAGAGCTGGGTCAGGGGCAAGTAGAGGAGCACAGGCAGGTGCAGGGGAAGGGGCAGCGGCCCTGGAAAGCAGGGGAAGGGGCATCGGCTCTGGCAGGGGCAGGGGCAGGAACAGGGACACCGGCAGGGGAAGGGGCATTGGCTCTGGCAGGGGCAGGAACAGGGACACAGGCAGGGGAAGGGGCATCAGCTCTGGCAGCGGCAGGGGCAGGAACAGGGACACTGGCAGGGGAAGGGCCATCGGCTCTGGCAGGGGCAGGGGCAGGAACAAGGACGCAGGCAGGGGAAGGGGCATCGGGTCTGGCTGGGGCAGGGGCAGGAACTGGGATGCAGGAAGGGGAAGGGGCATCGGATCTGGCAGGGGCAGGAACAGGAACACTGGCAGGGGAAGGGGCATCGGCTCTGGCAGGGGCAGGGGCAGGACCAAGGACGCAGGCAGGGGAAGGGGCATCAGCTCTGGCAGGTGCAGGGGCAGGAACAGGGACACCGGCACGGGAAGGGGCATTGGCTCTGGCAGGGGCAGGAACAGGGACACAGGCAGGGGAAGGGCCATGAGCTCTGGCAGGGGCAGTTGCAGGAACAGGGACACTGGCAGGGGAAGGGGCATCAGCTCTGGCAGGGGCAGGGGCAGGAACTGAGATGCAGGCAGGGGAAGGGGCATCGGATCTGGCAGGGGCAGGAACAGGGACACAGGCAGAGGAAGGGACAGGTGCAGGGGCAGGAGCCGAGTCAAGGGCAAGAACAGGAATACAGGCAGGGGCAGGAGAAGGGGCAGGATCCAGGGCAGGAGCTGGGTCCGGGGCAAGAACAGGAACACAGGTAGGGGAAGGGGGAGGTGCAGGGGCAGGAGGTGGGTCAGGGACAGGAACAGGACCACAGGCAGGGGCAGGGGCAGAACCCGGGTCAGGGGCAAGAATAGGAGCACAGGCAGGGTCAAGGGAAGGGACAGGATCCAGGGCAGGAGCTGGGTCAGGGACAAGAACAGGAACACAGGTAGGGGAAGGGGCAGGTGCAGGGGCAGGAGCTGGGTCAGGGACAAGAACAGGAACACAGGTAGGGGAAGGGGCAGTTGCAGGGGCAGGAGGTGGGTCAGGAACAGGAAGAGGACCACAGGCAGGGGCAGGGGAGGAACCCGGGTCAGGGGCAAGAATAGGAGCACAGGCAGGGGCAAAGGAAGGGGCAGGATCCAGGGCAGGAGCTGGGTCAGGGTCAGGATCCGGATCAGGGGCAAGAAGAGGTGCACAGGTAAGGGAAGGGGCTGGTGCAGGGTCAGGAGCTGGGTCTGAGGCAAGAACAGGTGCACAGGCAGGTGCTGGGGAAGGGGCAGGTGCAGGGGCAGGAGGTGGGTCAGGAGAAGGGTCATTGGCTCTAGCAGGGGCAGGGGCAGGGGCAGGGGCAGGGGAAGGGGCAGGAGTTGGGGCAGGGGCCGGAACAGGAGCACAAGCCGGGGGAGGGGAGGGGGCAGGTGCAAGGGGAGGGACAGGGTCTGCCGCATTGGCACGGACAGGAAGCGGGGCAGTATCTGGGTCAGGGGCAAGAACCGGGGCACTGGCAGGGGTAGGGATGGGTCAGGATCCAGGGCAGGAGCTGGGTCGGGGGCAGGAGCAGGGCCACAGTTCGGGGCAGGCGCAGGGGCGGCGGCTCTGGCAGGCACAGGGGCAGGCATTGGGGCAGGCTCTCCGGAGGCAGGTTGTCCAGCAGGCCCTTCCTGGCCCCCGTCAGGCTCTCCGTGGGCGGGTGCTGGGTCACCTGCCGGCTCCTGGTCTCCTGCTGAAGTCGCAGCCACCACCCCTCCGTCCAGAGCTGCCGATGGAGTTGGAACCAGCTCTAGCTCCTCAGGTCGTGGAGCAGCTGTGAGAGGAGAAAAGCTCACCCCGTGCCCCCTCTCCGTGGGCCTTTGCGGAGACAGAACCCAGCCCAGGGCCTCCCAGAGAAGCCGCAGCCAGGAAGGAGCCCTCCCCGGGGCGTCTCCCCGACCGCAGTCCACCCGCTGGGCGCTCTGAGCCCAGTCGTTGCTCCAGGCCCCACACCAGGCTCTGGGGGCTCCTCCCTGTGGGGCCAGCCCCCACCCTTCCGCACACACCCACGGGCACCCAGCCCCGGGCTTCTCAGCCTCAGGCTCGGGCTCCGTGGGTTCCGGCTCCTGGAGCACAATGCAGTCAATGACCACCAGGGACAGTGGTCTGGGTGGGGTCGGAGGCCTCTCCCCGCAATCCCCAGCACCTGCTCCAGGGGAGTCCTGTGGGGTCACGCTCCGGATCCCGGACATGGAGTGGGTGTCCGCCAGCCTCGTGCCGATCTCATCGGAGGTCTGCAAAGACAGGGACGGGTAGCCGGCCCGGAGGCATCCCAGTCCTGCCCGGCCAACGTCCCTGTCCCCTGCCCAGTCGCCCTGCTGCTCCCAGATCAGACACACACCTGTGGGTGCACAGCCCTGCACGCGGGACAATGACCCATCCCTGCAGGGCGATCGAGAGAAACCCTGGGCAGAAGCTCACAGCCCCCCACACCCTGTCCCACCCAGGCAGCCTTGACCTTGAACATGACCTGCCCACGGGTTATCTGACCCCCCATCAGCCTGCTCTTGAATTGCGTTGGCCCACCCCACATGACCCCTCTTCACACACACACACACACACACACACACACACACACGGAGGGGAGGGGACCTGGGGCTGCACAGGTGGATTAGACCCTGTGGGGCTGGGTGGCCGGCTCTGGGCCTCCTGGTGTCACCTTTCGGGCCTTCCGGCCAAACGGCCAGAGGCGGTGGGGAGCCCTGATCGGACATCCCCAGCGGGGGCCAGCGTTTGCAGGGCGGGCTTTCTTCAGCCTGCAGCATCCAGAAGTAGGGAGGCAACAAGCCCACATGTTCATGGTTGGATGATCTCCAACGAAATGAGCTGGGCAGGGGGCTGTCTCTGGAATGTGGGTGCCTGGTTACCTGGGTTCCAAATTCTGTTGGACTCTGTTGTCAGGGAAGTGAGGTCACCACTGCCTGGGGTCCCCTTAACCAACTTCCTCCTCACACAAGACCCCCACCCCCGAGGGCCCCCTACCCCAGCTGCTCAATTCTCCCCCTCCCCCCATGCCCCATCCATACAGTGACTCCATCACAGCCCCCCCACAGCCTTCCCAAGGCCTGGGTGCAGCCGGTGTCCCCGCTGTGAGGACACAGAGCTGGCCTCAGACTGGGCTCCAGTGCCTGGATCAGGCCTTCAGTGCAACAGCTGCAGGATGAGCCGGCTTAGTGAGGACCTTGCCCAGGACACTAGCCCCATGACACTGTGAGGGTGTTCCCAGTCCCCAATTAAGTCATGCAGTGCAGCAAGTGATTATACATCAGGGTGGATGATGCAAAGTACAGTGCAGTGAGAACATGACAAAAACATTTAAATGACAGAATAGGATGTAGGTAAACATACTATATACTACGTAAGTGAAGGGAAAAGTAAACAACGGGGTCAGAAAGAGGAATGGGAGTTTCGAGAAGCAGGCTGGGGTAGTCAGGTGGTGGGGGGTGGCTCATGGAGGAAGTGACCAAGGAGACCCGTCACCAGTTACAACAGTGCAGCAGCAGGGTTTGAGCTCTGCTTGACCCACGACCCCCAGGGGCATTGGGGGCATTCTAGCTCCAGAGGATCTACAGGCTGCAAATCAGCCTGAGCCTAGCCTCTCTGGTATGTCTTCTTTGCTCCCGGCTGTGGCTCTTTCTCTGCCTCTTGAGGCTGTTGAATCTCCTTTTATTTTCCTCTGAAGTGCACTATTTTGTGTGGGTTCAGTACTGTTAGTTGACACAAATTCTTTGTGAAAATAAGTGGAGTATAAATCCTACTTGTTTCCTAATTAGATCTGAACATATTCAATAATAACAGCTTTTCCCCAGGCCCCTGGGTCTTCATCTGCTCACCAACGCTGAGATTTTTAAAAACATTATATTTTTAACAGTTTCAAAGAATTAGTTTGGTTTTTAAAAAATTCCAGAAAGTCACACTTTTAATACTCTATAGAATGATCTGTAAACATTGAATGAGCAAGGTTTTACAGGATGAGGGAAGAATTGGCTTTGTGGCCGGGTTTGCCCTACTCTTTACTCCCTGTTGCCCCCGTGTGGCCACTCTCCAGATAGCATGTGGCCGAATGTGTTCCAACCTGTCAAATTCAAGGGAGAATAAGGTAGAAGAAGGTTTGTCCTTGGATCCCCTAGCTCCTAATAATCATGAAATAATTTATGAGCTCTATTCTAAATCAGAGTATATGTTAACTTGATATTAGGGTTAGGTTCAGGGTCAAGTTGAATACAGTAATTATGTACAGCTTTTTGTAGGTCAGTCATACGTCCATAAACTGTTTTTAAAAAATAAAACGGGAGAGAATATAGTCACTCAAAGCACTGAGCACCTTTCCTGTCACAGTAAATATGTAACTAAACATAATTATTGCTTAACCTTAGCTGAGGACCGGGAGCTGGTCCTACAGGTACTTGGCAGGTAACATCTGTGGCCAGCTGCCCATCTCTTCCCCCGACACCCACACCCAGCTCAGCACATCCTCTGCTCTGCTCAAGGGCAGCCCAGAGAGACCAGGTCCAGGTGTGGCTCCCTCCTGTCAGGCATGGCTTCCTTCCGACAGGTAGAGAAGGTGGCCAGCTCACAGACACATGACATCTTCTTTTGGTTACTTGCTATCTGCGTCACCTTTTTGTCACCTGGTCATTAACATTTAGCTCCTGTGAGAACCTGAGTTTGCAGGTTTCTGTTCACATTTCAAAGTGTGCAGATATGTGTTGACTTTGTTCGCTGTCCCTGGGGAGGATATACAGGGTTAGGGTATGGGTTAGGGTACGGGTACAGGTTAGGGTACGGGTTAGGGTATGGGTTAGGGAATGGGTTATGGTTAGGGTACGGGTACGGGTATGGGTTAGGGTATGGGTCAGGGAACAGGTTAGGGTTAGGGTACGGGTTAGGGTTAGGGTACGGGTTAGGGTTAGGGTACGGGTTAGGGTATGGGTTAGGGTTAGGGTACTGGTTAGGGTCAGGGTTAGGGTACAGGTTAGGGTTAGGGTACGGGTACAGGTTAGGTACGGGTTAGGGTACGGCTTGGTTAGGGTACGGGTTAGGATTAGGGTACGGGTTAGGGTTAGGGTTAGGGTACGGGTTAGGGAACGGGTTAGGGTTAGGGTACGGGTATGGGTATGGGTTAGGGTACGGGTCAGGGAACGGGTTAGGGTTAGGGTACGGGTTAGGGTTAGGGTATGGGTTAGTGTTAGGGTACGGGTTAGGGTCAGGATTAGGGTACGGGTTAGGGTTAGGGTACGGGTATGGGTACGGGTTAGGGTATGGCTTGGTTAGGGTACGGGTTAGGATTAGGGTATGGGTTAGGGTTAGGGTTAGGGTACGGGTTAGGTATGGGTTAGGGAATGGGTTAGGGTTAGGGTACGGGTACGGGTATGGGTTAGGGTACAGGTCAGGGAACGGGTTAGGGTTAGGGTACGGGTTAGGGTTAGGGTACGGTTTAGGGTATGGGTTAGGGTTAGGGTACTGGTTAGGGTCAGGGTTAGGGTACAGGTTAGGGTTAGGGTACGGGTACAGGTTAGGGTACGGGTTAGGGTACGGCTTGGTTAGGGTACGGGTTAGAATTAGGGTACGGGTTAGGGTTAGGGTTAGGGTACGGGTTAGGGAACGGGTTAGGTTTAGGGTATGGGTATGGGTATGGGTTAGGGTACGGGTCAGGGAACGGGTCAGGGTTAGGGTACGGGTTAGGGTTAGGGTACGGGTTAGGGTCAGGAATAGGGTACGAGTTAGGGTTAGGGTACGGGTATGGGTACGGGTTAGGGTACGGGTTAGGGTACGGCTTGGTTAGGGTACGGGTTAGGATTAGGGTACGGGTTAGGGTACGGGTTAGGGTACGGGTTAGGGTACGGGTTAGGGTATGGGTTAGGGATAGGGTTAGGGTACAGGTACGGGTTAGGGTACGGGTTAGGGTACGGATTGGGGTTAGGGTTAGGGTTAGGGTACGGGTTAGGTTTAGTGTACGGGTACGGGTTAGGGTACGGGTTAGGGTTAGCGTTAGGGTACGGTTTAGGGTACAGGTTAGGGTACGGGTTAGGGTAGGGCGAGGGTTAGGTTTAGGGTACGGGTTAGGGTACGGGTTAGGGTTATGGTTAGGGGTTAGGGGTTAGTGGTTGGGGTTAGGGTTAGGGTTAGGTTTAGGGTACAGGTTAGGGTACAGTTTAGGGTAAGGTTAGGGTTAGGGTTAGGGTACGGGTTAGTGTACGGGTTAGGGTTAGGGGTTAGGGGTTGTTTAGGGGTTAGGGGTTAGGGTTAGGTTTAGGGTTAGTGTTAGGGTTAGGGTTAGGGTTAGGGTCTCCCTGTCCTCTGCTGTATAGAGACAATTCTCGTCCGGTAACCAGATTGATTATTTCAGAACATAACCTTTGAGCCTCTCTGCGATCCGCTCCCCACCTGTCTGTCCTCTCCAGCCTCACCTCTCCCACTGCAGCCCCCCTCTGTGGGCCACCAAGCTGTGTGGTTGTCCCACATGTTCCTTGGGCCTGACTCCAATCCTTTACATTCTCTGTGCCCTCTGCCAGGAGCACTCTTCTCTCCCCTTGCATCATGTCTGGCTTGTTCTCCCATTGGCTGGGCCTTTACTTGCCCCCTGGTGACCTGACTCATGTCTGCTGGGTGTATGTGCTCGTCCCATATTTAAATGTAGTATCCACCTTCCCTGTGTGAGCGATTTACTAACCTGCAAGGTATGGGGTAGGCACAGGGAAGTAGTCTTAGTGCCTGTGTAAAAAAGCCAGTCTCAGGGCGCCTGGGTGGCTCAGTCCTTAAGCGTCTGCCTTCGGCTCAGGTCGTGATCCCAGGGGCCTGGGATTAAGTCCCATGTCAGGCTCCCTGCTCTGCGGGGAGCCTGCTTCTCCCTCTCCCCCTCCCCCTCCTTGTGTTCCCTCTCTAGCTGTCTCTTTCTCTGTCAAATAAATAAAATCTTAAAAAAAATCAGTCTCAGAGGGGCTCACCACACTTGCTGACAATGGGGGAGCTGCTGTCCCCACAGTGAGGGGCAGGTAGTCCCCTCAAAGGGGGACCAGCCATGTGAGGCATTTGGACAAGACTTCCAATGTTTTGGGGCCAGGGAGATGTAGACCTGGAACCAGAAGCTCACACCCTTGGATTCAAGGCTGGGGCCTAAGCAAGCCCCCTTTTTCCAGGGGTCATCTTTCCCCTTCCCTGCCCATGGGCTGAACCTGATTCCTGATCTGGGGAGTTCGAGGATGACCCCTCCTAGGAATACCAGTGGTTTACTGATGGACCTTGTCAGCCAGAGGCCCAGTAGCCTTCGAGGGAGGACCCTATAGGGGGTGGAGACAGCTCTGTTGGGGACCAGCGACAGCCCACTCAAAGTAAAGTGGGGCAGCTGGCCGGCCCTGCTGATTCTACCCAGTCTGTAGGACATAGAAACACGGGCTGTGCCCAGAGGTGCTCAAATCATGGCAGGTGGGGACAGAACCTACAGGGGGGCAGCTAGGGGAGGGCACCTGCAGGGTTTGCCCAGGAGCTCAGCACGGGGGAGTGTTCCTGGCTCCAGCATGCTGACTGTGCGGCTGCATGGGTTTCCAGCCTCCCAAGCCTCAGGCTCCCCTTTGTAAGATGGGGCGCTGATGGCCCCCATCTCTGGGAGCAGAAGGTAGAGAGGCCCTGCCGGCAGATTCACTCAGGACAGGTCAGGAGGTGGCTGTTGCTTAAAGCAGCCCAGGGCCTGTCCCCATGAAGAAGGTGCACACGTCCATGACCCCCAGCTCGGGGGTCCTGCTGCCAGCCTCTGGCAGTGACCCTCTTCCTGCCCTGTCCCCTGCCCCTGTGGACACGGGGTCTTCCTGGAGCTGTTCCTGCAGAATCACTTCATGGTGGACACAGGGTCATCTACTATGTCTTCACCGACCAGCTGGTTGCTGTGTCCCGTGTGCCCCTCCAAGAGCACTGAAGGGTGGTGGTTCTTGAGGTCCGCGGTGCCCCACACTGGCTGGATGTGTCCATGCAGCACATGGCGATCATGAGCTGCTTCTATGAGGAGTGCTTCCTCTATGAGGTGGATGACATGGTGTGCGGGGATGTGGACATGAAGTTCTGTGACCACGTGGGCATGGAGATCCTGTCCCCCCGCTTTGGCACCCTGCACCCCAGTTTCTACTGGGTGGCCCATGAGGACTTAAGCTATGAGCGCTGGTCCCAGTCCCAGGCCCACATCCCCAAGGACAAGGGTGACTTCTACTACATGGGGGCCTTTTTTGGGGTGTTGTGGCGGAGGTTCACTGACTGACCTCAGCCTGTCACCAGGTGATGGTGGTCAACTGGGCCAATGGGATCGAGGCCATGTGGTACGATAAGAGCCACCTGAACAGGTACCTGCTGGACCACAAGCCCACCAAGGTGCTGTCCCTGGAGGACCTGCAGGACCCACAGCTATTGGGTGGGCCCTGGAGGACCTGTGTGCAGCTGCTGGGCTGGTCCCGGGTCATGAAGAAGCTGAGATTTGGGCCATGCCCAAGAATCACCAGGACACCTGGAACTCATGAGGGGCTGTCCCCGTCTCCAGCAGAGGGTGCTGACTTCAGCGGAGCCATCAGAGAGGGTTCCTACTTCTGTCCCCTCGAGGGACACTGTGGAGTCCAGTACTGTCTGCACGGGCAAGTCCAGTGCCCCAGCCGCACCTGCTCACAGGAGGCCTGCCTGGGGATACAGCGTCCTCTCTTTGCGTTCACTACATTTTCTTCACTTCTGGGTCATTTGCACCTGTGAACGGCTCCAGTTTTATATCAGATGTTTTTCTTTGTCAATGCTGAGCAACCATTTTTAAAAAGAACAATTGAAGGAAAAGGTTTTCTCTCTAGTTGTAAACAGACACCGCCTGGTGGGGCTGGGACAGTCCTGTAGCAGCCATGGAGCCAGAACAGGTCCTGGCTGGGTCTTCCCTCCCAGTCCTTGCATGTTGCCATGGCCATGGGGTTTCAGGGTCAGGGGTGCACCGAGCCACCTCTCAGAACCCCGGTGCGCTCACTGCCAGAGGCCTTGGCCGTGACCGCTAGCTCAGCCTCCAGGAGCATGGCGCCCTCTGGGTTATTTCCATTTCCTGCCGTGGATTTATTTTTTATTTATTAATTTTATTTAATTTTTTAAATTTAAATTCATTAGCCAACATATAGTACATCAGTAGATTTTGATGTAGTGTTCAGTGATTCATTAGTTGCCTATAACACCCAGTTTTCATCACAACATGTGCCCTCCTTAATACCCGTCACGCAGTTACCCCATCCCCCCACCCTCCTCCCTTCTGTAACCCTCAGTTTGTTTACCGGAGTCCAGAGTCTCTCATGGTTTGTCTCCCTCTCTGATTTCTTCCTGTTCATTTTTCCCTCCCTTCCCCTGTAGTCCTCTGTGCTATTCCTGACATTCCACATAGGAGTGAAACTATATGATAATTGTCTTTCCCTGATTTATTTATTTCACTTAGCATATCCCCTCCCGTTCCATCTATGTCAATGTAAATGGTAGGTATTCATCCTTTCTGACAGCTGAAGAATATCCCATTGTACGTATATACCACATCTTCTTTATCCATTCGTCTGTTGAAGGGCATCTCGGCTCCTTCCACAGTTTGAATATTGTGAACATTGCTGCTATGAACATTGGGGGGCAGGTGCCCCTTCTTTTCACTACATCTGTATCTTTGGGGTAAATATCCAGTAGTGCAATTGCTGGGTGATAGGGTAGTTCTATTTGTAACGTCTTGAAGAACCTCCATACTGTTTTTCAGAGTGGCTGTACCAGCTTGCATTCCCACCAACAGTGTAAGAGGGTTCCCTTTTCTCCACATCCTCACCAACATTTGTTGTTTCCTGCCTTGTTGATTTTTGCCATTCTAAGTGGTGAAGGTGGTATCTCAATGTGGTTTTAATTTCTTTTTCTCTGATGGCTAGTGATGTGGAGCATTTTTTCATGTGTCTGTTAGCCATTTGTATGTCTTTGGAGAAGTGTCTGTTCATGTGTTCTGCCCGTTTCTTGATTGGATTATTTGTTTTTTGGGTGTTGAGTTTGAGAAGTTCTTCATAGATCTTGGATGCCAGCCCTTTATCTGTAATGTCATTTGCAAATATCTTCTCCCATTCCATGGCTTGCCTCTTAGTTTTGTTGACTGTTTCCTTTGCTGTGCAGAAGCTTTTTATCTTGATGAAGTCCCAAAGGTTCATTTTTGCTTTTGTTACCCTTGCCTTTGGAGACGTGTCTAGCAAGAAGTTGCTGTGGCTGAGGTTGAAGAGGTTGCTGCCTGTGTTCTCTTCTAGGATTTTGATGGATTCCTGTGTCACATTGAGGTCTTTCATCCAATTTGAGTTTACCTTTGTATATGGTGTGAGAGAATGGTCCAGTTTCATTCTTCTGCATGTGGCTGTCTAATTTTCCCAACACCATTTATTGAAGAGACTGTCTTTTTTCCATTGGGTATTCTTTCCTGCTTTGTGGAAGATTAGTTGACCATAGAGTTGAGGGTCCATTTCTGGGGTCTCTATTCTGTTCCATTGATCTGTGTGTCTGTTTTGTCCAGTACCATACTGTCTTGATGATCACAGCTTTGTAATACAGCTTGAGGTCACCTGCTTTTGTTTTATTTTTATTATTTTAGTGAATTTTAAATTAATGTATAATATATTATTTGTTTCAGGGGTACAGGTCTTTGATTCATCGGTCTTATACAATTCACAGTGCTCACCATAGCACATACCCTCCCCAATGTCCATCACCCAGTCACCCCACGCCTCCCAACCCCCTCCACTCCAGCAACCCCCAGTTTGTTTCCTGAGATTAAGAGTCTCTTATGGTATGTGCTCTGGTAAGCGCTGTGAATTGTGCAAGACTGTTGAATCTCAGATCTCTACCTCTGAAACAAATAATGCAATATATGTTAAGAAAAAAAAAGAAGAAGAAGAAGGTAGCAGGAAGGGAAGAATGAAGCAGGGGAAATCGGAGGGGTAGACGAACCATGAGAGATGATGGACTCTGAAAAACAGAGGATTCTAGAGGGGAGGGGGGTGGGAGGATGGGTTAGCCTGGTGGTGGGTATTGAGGAGGGCACATTCTTCATGGAGCACTGGGTGTTATGCACAAACAATGAATCATGGAACACTTCATCTAAATCTAATGATGTAATGTATGGGGATTAACATAAGAATAAAAAAAAAGAGTCTCTTATGGTTTGTCTCTCTCTCTGGTTTCGTCTTGTTTCATTTTTCCCTCCCTTCGCCTATGATCCTCTGTCTTGTTCCTCAAATTCCTCATATCACTGAGATCATAGGATAATTGTCTTTCTCTGAGTGACTTATTTTGTTTAACATAATACACTGTAGTTCCATCCACGTCATTGCAAATGGCAAGATTTCATTTTTTTGATAGGTGCATAATATTCTCTGTATATATATACACACACACCACATTTTCTTTATCCATTCATCTGTTGATGGACATTTAGACTCTTTCCATAGTTTGGCTATTGTGGACATTGCTGCTATAAACATTGGGGTGCACATGCTCCTTCGGATCCCTACATTTGTATCTTTGGGGTAAATACCCAGTAGTGCAATTGCTCGGTCATAAGGTAGCTCTTTTTTCAACTTTTTGAGGAACCTCCCTAGTGTTTTCCAGAGTGGCGTCTGCCTTCGTTTTAAATGGCTATTTATGCTGGTGTTTGTGAAATGTGGGCACTCACTCAGTCTGGATGCATGTGCCGTTGGGATTCCTCAGTGCCCACAGATGGTTTGTGCACTCTCTCTGGACCATCTGCCTGCACTGTGTCTTAGCAAGCATTTAGTGATGCCACTGTGAGCTCAGGCACCCAAGAAGGCGCAGAGCATGAGAGCAAGAACTAAGATACAGGATCCCTGCTCTTGGGCCTTCCTGGGACGTTCAATGGACCCGTCCTCCTGACTCACTACTCTCCTATTGTGTAATAGACATACAACTGATACCATTAAGCACGTTTCAGGGTACAATTCAGTGGCAATAAGTATATTCACTCTTCTGCACCTGCCACCTCCATCCACTGCCACAACTTTGTCATCCTCCCAAACTGAACCTCTACCCAGGAGACACTAACACCCCATTTCCCCTCCCCAGCCCCGGCACCCAGCAGCTCCTTCCACCTCTATGAATCAGAGTGCTCTCTGTCCCTCACAAGTGGTGTCCTCCCGTATTGGTCCTTTAGGGACTGGCTTATTTCACATAGCCCAATGGCCTCAAGGTCTGTCCCTGTGAGCCTGGACCTGACCCACTTTCCCCCCAAAGGAGTGTCTCAGCCCTCTCCTGTCTAAGCCAAGCCTCCTCAGTCCCTTCTGCTCCCCTCACCTTCCTCCTCCGCCTGAAGATGATCCCAGCCAATCTGCAGCTTTGAAGACCTATTCAGTCCAGATGCCAGGCACATACCCCGGGGACCTCGGGCCTCACCTACCCCATCTGTCCACGTCAGGTCCCTGCCCACCCCCCACCAGCTGGCCACCTGCTCATCCCACAGGTGTCCCCATCTCAGGAGAGGGAAACACCAAGACCAGACTGCCTAGGCAATGGATAACAGTTGGGGCAGATAGAAACCGAACAGAATCACTGGAATAAAGGCTGAGGAATGAGGAGCTTTAGGGAAGAAGGGCCTGGAAGCTGTGACTGCCCATACCTGACCTTCAGATGCCCCTCAGTGACTCCTGTGCCTCTGGTGTCTTCCTGGAACCCTGACCTGGCTGTTTTCAGACAGCTCATCCTGCAGTACCCTCAGTTTCTGGGAGGGGGATTTGCTGGAATCTGCAGTGTGTCCTACTGCCCCACCGGGATCATTTTTTTTCTTTTTTTAAAGATTTTATTTATTTGACAGAGAGAGACACAGCGAGAGAGGGAACACAAGCAGGGGGAGTGGGAGAAGGAGAAGCAGGCTTCCCGCAGAGCAGGGAGCCCGATGCGGGGCTCGATCCCAGGACCCTGGAATCACGACCTGAGCCGCAAGCAGACGCTTAATGGCTGAGCCACACAGGTGCCCCCCAGGATCACTTTCTGAAGGCACATTGTCTGGGACCCAAGACTGTGGGTCTGTGGCCTGGAGGGATTCTGAGCAGAGCTGGTGGGATGGGAGGGCTGCAAGGCACAGAGGTAGGTTTCCAGAAAGCCAGCTGGGGTCCCCGGCATCTTACTGTATTTGAATCAAAGCCCTGAGATCTTTAATATGCCAGCAACATTACAGCATGTGCCAGAAAAACAAATGTGCCTGTGCACCCAACACCACCTAAACTATTGGCCATTTCTTGTCACTTGAGCTGAGTACAAAGGATTGGGAGTCAGGACTTGGTGGGGGGGCCCTGGACCAGAGTTTGTATTTGGGGGACAAAGGCCATCCAGACAAGCTTGTGCTGAGCCTAAGGAGAGGGTCTGTGTGGAGACCCCAGCTGCAGGCACTGCTGTCCAATGATGCCCCCTCAGCCCGACCCAGTGCACCTGCTGCTGGGGGAGCACCTGCCCCCTCCTCTCTGCCTGAGGGCTCTCTCCTGCACCAGCTGCCTCCTCTCCTGCCAGCCACTGCCAGCCTGCAACCAGGGAGAGTGGCTACCCCGAGTTCCTCCAGCTGCTGGGGGAGCACCTGCCCCCTCCTCTCTGCCTGAGGGCTCTCTCCTGCACCAGGTGCCTCCTCTCCTGCCAGCCACTGCCAGCCTGCAGCCTGCGAGGGTGGATACCCCGAGTTCCTCCAGCTGCTGGGGGAGCACCTGCCCCCTCCTCTCTGCCTGATGGCTCTCTCTCACACCAGGTGCCTCCTCTCCTGCCAGCCACTGCCAGCCTGCAGCCTGCGAGGGTGGATACCCCGAGTTCCTCCAGCTGCTGGGGGAGCGCCTGCCCCCTCCTCTCTGCCTGAGGGCTCTCTCCTGCACCAGGTGCCTCCTCTCCTGCCAGTCACTGCCAGCCTACAGTCTGGGAGGGTGGCTACCCCGAGTTCCTCCAGCTGCTGGGGGAGTACCTGCCCCCTCCTCTCTGCCTGAGGGCTCTCTCCTGCACTAGGTGCCTCCTCTCCTGCCAGTCACTGCCAGCCTGCAGCCTGGGAAGGTGGCAACCCCGAGTTCCTCCAGCTGTTGGGGGAGTGCCTGCCCCCTCCTCTCTGCCTGAGGGCTCTCTCCTGCACCAGGTGCCTCCTCTCCTGGCAGCCACTGGCAGCTTACAGGCTGGGAGGGTGGATACCTGGACGACCTCCAGCCCTGGGGACAGAGCCAGTGAGGGTGGGATGTGGTCTCCCAGTAGGCCTGAGCGCCAGGTCCCCACGGTGTTCACTCTCTTCCTGCAGGCTCACTGTGCCATGTCCTCCCTCAGGCTTCCTAGGCTCAAGTCCTCCTCTGCTCGCTGACCATCCTTGGCCCAGGCTCCACACGTTGGGACTGGGAGCAGGTCATCTGGACCTTCTGGACTCTCGCTTCCGTGCCCGTGACACGGACACAGGTTGGCCTCACAGAATGCTTGGAGGAGACCCAGTGCAGGAAGATGCAGGCAGCTGCAGGGGAGATGCCAAGTGACCCCAGAGGGAGCGCACAGGCTTTCACAATGCACCGGGCTCACAGGACCCCCATGGGATGCGGGCGCCAGGCCACGGGGCACAGGAACTCCTGGTTGGGGTGGCCCTGGCGGGGAGGCCAGAGAAGGGTCCCAGAAGGGACAGGAGACAAGGGAGATGACAAAACAGAGCTTCCCAAGGAGGTCAATGGAAGGATCAGAGGATCGCAGAGACCCTTGGGACAACTTGGAAGCCCTGGAGATGTTGGCTGAAATGCTGTCATTGGGTCAGAAAAGTTAGTCACAACCCCTCAGTCGACACTGGGTAATTTACTTTGTTTGTTCTAAGAATCAGTGCGTACCTGCCATTAGAACTCACACTGCAGGAAGTCTAGGATATACTCACTCTTCATCACTTTTCAGGACTCGATTTTTCTAGAGGAAGTGCTAAGCATTGGCCTCTGTTTTCAGGAGCAGATTCTTGGTGCTCATCACCACTCCTAGCCGTGAGGACTGACACCTGTCACCTCCCACAGTGGACGTGACCATGTGGGTTGGGGGGTGCTCACTGATGAAGCCCCAGTGCTCAGTACACAGCAGGGACCCCCGGTCCTCTGCTGAATGAGGGAGGAAGGGGGGAAGGAGGGAGGGAGTGAGAAGGAGGGAGTATGGGAGAAAGGGAGGGAGAGAGAAGGAGGGAGGGAGGGAAACCACAGAAGTTGGGTCCATCCATCAGGAGCCCTTATTTGGGGTGAGGTCCGAGGGCACCACAGCCCGGGCCCTGGATGGTGGCTCAGGTCCTCCCAGTGCTGACCTTCCTTCTCCTTGGCCCTCTGTCATCCTGGATCCTCTCCACCTCCTCCTCCTCCAATTCTGAATGTTCCCAGGAACAGGGTGGCAGGAGGGGTCTCAGGAGGGGCTTCCCGGATCCTGTGCCCCGAATGACAATGTGACAGTGGCAACAGGACATTCTATCATGAGGACTGGGACTGTGGATCCCATCCATCTCCTCGGGCATTAGCGTTGTTCCATTCCCTGCTCTCTCCACCACTGCTGTGATAAACACTCCGGAAAACACATCTGTGAAAAGCTGAGTGAGAGTTTCTAGGGGTTGGTCAGAGTCCAAGCATTCCAGGTGCTCCTGTGGCCTGGGATGGGTGCTGCTCACTGTTCTCCCAGACAGGGGTGCCTGTCACCCTTCTCTCCAGGGTACCTGCAGGGGATCTCCACTTCCTCACGTTCTCCCCAGACCAGACACCTGCCAGTCTGAGGGTGACCAGTGCTGCCTCCATAGGGTTTCCTTTGCCAGAGTCCTTCCCCGGGAGCTCCCTCATCTCTGACTCTGCACGTGCCTGTCCTCCCCCCTTGGACTTGCGTGCGTTTGGTGTCTGTCCTTGTGGAACCCAGTGACTTGGTGTGTTGTTTGGACAAGAGGCATCGGAAACCTTTCTCTGGCCTTCGGTTGAGCAATGCTTTTGCCCTTTGTGGTGTGTCTTCCAGCTTCTGCATTTCCCTGGTTTCTGTGTGGGCCACAGGAGGAGCCAGCCCTGTCCTGTCTGGGGTCAGGCTGTGGTGTCCCAGGAGGAACAGGGGTCTCGGCCCCGAGATTGTGCCCATAATTCCTAAAGCGGCCTCTCTGATTACATCTGATCTGTAATCCATCAGGCATTTTAATATCGAATAAGGGAAATTTTATGACAGATAAACACAGACGAAAACAAGTCCCCTTTGAAAATAGGTGGGCAGACACAAAGGCACCTATTGCGTGATTCCACTTACAGAAACATCCAGAACAGGGAAAGGAACAGGGAGAGAAAGCAGCTTAGGGGTTTCCAGGGTCTGGGCTGGGGGAGAAATGGGCAGGGGGGCTTCTGGTTCGGGGACTCCTTTGGGACACGAGATATTCCGCAGCAATGTTCTGGGGTGTGGTGGCACAGCGTTGGGAAGGTACTTATGCTCATCACATGTTCAGTTGAAAACAAGTAATTTTATTTAAAACAAATAATAAACAGTATACAGAACATGAAAATGAACAATGTGAACCAGAACAATATGAACCAGAGAGAAAGAATATAGGGGGAGGGGATGAAACAATCTGGCGGGGCATCGGGATCCGGCAATGGAACTAAGGGCAATTGTACAAGGAGCTCTCCCCACAGGACTGTGGGCTCTGGATGTGGCTCTGGGAGCCCTGCAGGAGCAGGAGTAGGGGCAGGGATTAGGATAGGGGTAGGGCCAGGGGCAGGGCCAGTTGTAAGAGCAGGGCGAGGGGCAGGGGCAAGGGGAGGGACAGGATCAGCAGTCATGGCAGGTGCAGGATCCAGGGCAGGACCTGGGTAAGGAGCAGGAACAGGAGCTCCGGCAGGCGCAGGGGCAGGGGCAGTGGCAGAAGGAGCAGGAACAGGAGCTCAGGCAGGGGCAGGGGAAGGGGCAGCAGGTCTGGCAGGGGAAGGGGCAGGAGTAGGGGCAGGGACAAAAACAGGAGCCCAGGAAGGGGCAGGGGAAGGTGCAGCGGGTCTTGCAGGGAAAGGGGCAGAAGCAGGAGCAGGAACAGGAGCTCAGGCAGGGAAAGGGGAAGGGGCAGCAGGTCTGGCAGGGGTAGGGTTATGAGCAGGAGCAGGGTCAGGGACAAGAACAGGAGCCCAGGAAGGGTCAAGGGAAGAGGCAGCGGAGTCTGGCAGGGGCAGGGAGAGGAGCAGGAGAAGGAGCAGGAACCGGACCTCTGGCAGGGGAAGGGGCAGTGGCTCTGGCAGGGGCAGGGGAAGGGGTAGGAGGAGGATCAGGAGCTGGGTTGCAGCAGTGGCAGGTGCAGGATCCAGGGCAGGAGCTGGGTCAGGGGCAGGAAGAGTAGCAGGAGCTGGGTCAGGGGCAGGTGCCAGTTCTTCCTGGTCCACGTCAGGCTGTCCGTGGGTGGGTGCCGGGTCACCTGCCGGCTCCTGGTCTCCTCCTGAAGTCGCTGCAGGCACCACCCCTCCCTCCAGAGCTGCTGATGGAGTTGGAACCGGCTCTAGCTCCTCAGGTGGTGGAGTAGCTGTGAGAGGAGAAAAGCTCACCCCGAGCCTGCTCTCCGTGGGCCTTTGCAGAGACAGAACTCAGCCCAGGGCCTCCCAGAGAAGCCGCATCCAGGAAGGAGCCCTCCCTGGGGTGTCTCCCCGACTGCAGTCCACCCGCTGGATGCTCTGCACCCAGTATTTGCTCCAGGCCCCACACCAGCTTCTGGGGGCTCGTCCCTGTGGGGCCAGGACCGACCCATCCCCACACACCACAAACACCCAGCCCCAGCCTTCTCACCCTCGGGCTCAGTCTCCGTGGGCTCCGGGTCCTGGACCACTGTCCGGTGACCAACCACCTGGGACAGTGGTCTGGGGGGTGTTGGAGGTCTTGCCCGGCAATCCCCAGCACTTGTTTTTGGGGATGCCTGTGGTGTCAACCGCTCCGTCAGGGAGGAGGGCCTGTCCGCCAGCTGCCTCGGGAGGTCATCCGTGGCCTTCTGCAAAGAAAGGGACGGGTAGCCGGCTGGAGGCATCACAGCCCTGCCCGGCCATCCTCACTGTCCTCCTGCCCAGTCCCCCTGCTGCTCCCAGATCAGACACAGACCTGTGAATGCACAGCCCTGCGCCCGGGATGCAGTGACCCATCCCTGCAGGGCTATCGGGATAAACCCTGGGTAGAAGGGGCAGCGCCTGCACACCCCATCCCACACGGCCAGCCTTGACCTTGAACATGACCTGCCCACTGGGAATCTGACCCCTCATCAGCCTGCTCCTGCTCAGGGTGGCCCCACCCCTCATGAACCCTCTTTACACACACACACGCACTCACACCCACAGACACACACGCACGCAAACTCACACACAGACACGCACAGACACACACACACACGGAGGGGGGCCTGGGGCTGCACAGGTCAGATCAGAGCGTGTGGGGCTGGGTGGCCGGCTCTGGGCCTCCTGGTGTCACCTTTCGGGCCTTCCGGCCAAAGGGCCAGATGTGGTGGGGAGCCCTGATCGGACATCCCCAGCGGGGGCCAGCGTTTGCAGGGCAGGCTTTCTTCAGCCTACAGCATCCAGACTTAGGGAGGCAGCAAGCCCACATGTTCATGGTTGGATGATATCCAACGAAATGAGCTGGGCAGGGGGCTGTCTCTGGAATGTGGGTGCCTGGTTACCTGGGTTCCAAATTCTGTTGGACTCTGTTGTCAGGGAAGTGAGGTCACCACTGCCTGGGGTCCCCTTACCCAACTTCCTGCTCACACAAAACCCCCACCCCCGAGGGCCCCCTCCCCCAGCTGCTCAATGCTCCCCCTCCGCCCATGCCCCATCCATACAGTGACTCCCTCACAGCCCACCCACAGCCTTCCCAAGGCCTGGGTGCAGCCAGTGTCCCCGCTGTGGGGACACAGAGCTGGCTTCAGACTGGGCTCCTGTGCGTGCCCAGGGCTGTGACCCTGGACAGACCCCGTGCCTCCCAGGGCCTCCCCAGGCTCCCCATCTGCACAGTGGGGTGTTCTGGCTTCTACTCCTAGGGACGCCATCAGGGGTAGGACCTCTACATACATTCCGGACCTGCTATCCCAGGAGGCTGGGGCACACTTGGCAATGCAAGGAGGAGCCAGGGGCTGGGCGGGACATGGAGCACAGCTCAGAGGGGCCTGGGTCTGCTCTGGGGTCTGGGCAAAGCCACCCCCTTCTTGCCTGTTCCCAGCCCCTGTGGGAAGGTTGCAATGAATGGATTCCGACCTTGTCCCCTGGTGACGCACACTTCCAGGGGCTCCCATTAGGTTTAGGCTCAGGCCCCGGGGCCTCGTCTGCGCCCATGTGCTGGGCAGTCCCCACAGTGGTTCCCGGGCATTCCCGCATCCTGCTCACACATCCCTGTGGAATCCCCTCCCCTCCGGGGTGGATGGCCTGTGTGACCGCGCTCTCAGGAAGAGAATGGGGCCAAATGCTGGGATGTCATTTCCAAGCTGATGGAGGAAATTCTGTGACTTCTTCTGCTTCCCTCTGTCGTGTGTTCATTCTCTGTCTCCTTCTCTGTTTCTGTCTCTGTCTCTGTGTCTCTCACAGGAGCAGGATCTGTGGATTCCAGGGGTGATGTGAGAAACCTCAGAATCCTCCCTTGTCCGTGTTTCCCTCTTCTGTCCCGGTGCTCCGTTCCTTCCTAAGGCCTTGTCACCCGGACCAGAGCACTGAATCTGGACCCTCTTCCAAATGGAGACCCGGAGGCTGCAACAAGGAGGGTCTTGGCCTTGGTCCCCAGACTAGTGGTCAGTGCTCTGCCACGTTCTGCGTACCCAGGTCCTCAGCCCCCCAAGCCCCCAGTCTGTCCCCTGCTCCGAAGGACCTCGAGGGAGTACAAAGCATTTTCCCAGGACTGGGAGCACAGGGGGTCGGGGATGCAGATCCAAGGCCAACAGGCTCTCCCACAAGCCTGTGGGACCCTAGGACACTGCATCTCTACAGCCCAAGTGACAGAAGAGTAAGCTGAGGCCTTTGTGCTGGAGCCCCTCTGGACTTGGGGGTGGGTATCTCTTCCTGCTTCCAAGTGCCCAGGCTGGTGATGGACACCGGAACCCAGACCCTGTCCTCTCCCAGTGCCCTGGCAACCCCCCTGGGCCCCTTGGGGACCCCTGACCCTCAGCCTGGCCTGTCTCCTCTCCCCATGTTATGGGTCAGGGTCCTTGCCAGGAGTCCTGATGCCCTGCCCCATAGCCCAGCTGTCTGCAACCTGTTTCTTCTTTCCCCCCTGTCACCCACCTCGCTCCCAGGGTTTCCTCCCCTTCTGACCCCCAGCTTGGCAGTCAGAGTGGTGGGTGTGTGTGGGGGCGTGGGTGTGCAGGTGCACGTGCCTCTACGTGCCTGGGGATGCCAAGGTCATGTCCCCACATGGGACGGGGAGGGTAACTCTTCCCGAGGATCTGAGGGGCTCTCACCCCCAAGGCAAACCTCATTGGAGGGTTGGGACTGGCCTAGGACTGGAGAGCAGCTCCTTGGACTCTGCACCCCTCAGTTGTCCTGGGCCAGTCCCTGCCTCTCTTGACCCAGGTTCGCAACTGTCCCTGAGGGTCGGACATGGAAAGGCTTGAACGTGGCTGCTCCTCCAGGGGGAGGTGGGGGACAGGTGCACCAGGCACGCAGGCCTCCCCACCGAGAGGGCCAGCCAGGTGTGTCATGGCCAGGTGTGCACAGACGACCTGCCCACAGCTCCTGGACCATGACCCAGCCCTGCGGCAGATGTGCACGAGACCCATGGCTCCGCACCTGACCGGTTCCCCGCGTTCCCTCACCACCTCGGAGACAAGGGCTCTTCTTCGTCCTAGGGCCCGTCATCCTTCGGACAATGAGAGCAGAGGGATCCGTATGTAGAGGAGGCCGGCAGGGCTTCCCACGGAACGTCGTGTGCCCATCTCTGCTTTGTCGTCTAGGCTGAGCGGCGGACCCCCACCCAGAAAGAGGCCCACGGGGCAGGGACATTTGTCTGCCCTGTTCCCTGAATTATGGAAAGTGTCTAGAAGGGGCTTCCTGTCCATGTGTGGAGTCGATGAAGCCCAGCCAGCACCTTTCAGATGTCTGAGTGGCTCTGGGGCCCCTCTGCCAGCCCCCAGGGATCCCTGCTCTGGCTCCACCCAGGATTGGAGCCCCAGATGGAATCTGAAACCTCCTCACAGCCAGGAATGCGGCTTTGCCCGGGACACAGGACACCGAGACTTGGGGCAGAGAGCTCCTTCACGGTGGAGAGGAACCGCCTCAGCCCCAGGCCACCCTCCCCATGGGCCGGCCACAGGGTCAGGGAGCGGTCCCAACAGGCCCGACGGCAACCCCGTGTGTGGGGCCTGGCCTCGTGGCACGCAGGGTCCCCAGGAGACACCTGCGGTTCGGAGAGGGGACGTGCCAGGCCCGAGACACACAGCCCTCAGGTGAGGGGGAGCCTCCGGGTGGGGCAGGGGGCCCTGCTCACCTTGGTGAGCAGCAGGTGTGGGAAGGGCTGGGGAGGTGTTCCTCTGGGAGGTGCTCCGGGAGAGGGGCCACAGGAGAGGGCCTGGCCCGGCTCCACCAGCTTCCTCAGGCTGTCAGCACGGACCGCCCACAGCCTCTGGCTCGCCCCCAGCGGCAGGGCCCACTCAGGTTCACGGTGGGGCTGATCTGTGGTAAAGGAGGGACAATTCACAGCACAGAAACTGCAAAACTATTCCTGTCCGTGTCCCGAAGTGCAACAGAATATCCAAATTGGTTCGGAGCTCCAAGCAGGCAAGTGGGCCAATGGATGGAACCCATGGACAGATGGATGGACAGACAGGTGAAGGCCAATGGGTGGAGAGAGAGGGACAAACAAAGTGAGAGATGATGACAGAAGAACAGACAGGCACTACTGAATGGATGGACGCAGAGACATAAAGGATGGGAATAGCAGAGAGATGAATGGACAGAGGCTAAAGAACAGACAGGAGACTAGAGATGAAGGACAGAGGGACAGCGTCAAAAGGAGCCAGGAAGAGACAAGCCAGGCTGCCTGCAGCCCTCCTTGGCCCGAAGCCGAGGTGCCGCATCAGCAGGTGGGGGCAGATAGCCTGTAAGTCCCCTGGCACGCTACACCCCTGCCCTGAAACCGCAGTCTCCTCTCTGGTAAAATCCAGAAAATCATCCCAGACACCCCTAGTGCCTGTGCAGGACTGAAGGAGCCCACATGCACTTGGACTTGGCCCCTTACCGGGGGCACCCTCTGTCTGGACACCTGGGACCTTCTCTCACTTTACAAGGCCGGGGGTGGGTGAGGAAAGGGCTACCGGAGGCAGGAGGAGTCATTCCAGGAGTGGAGGAACCTCCCTTGGGTTCGCTATAAGCTTCACTGACAAATTCATCCTGTAGCTTCCCAAGCAAAAGGCTCATAAAATGTCATCAATGTTCATAACGGTTCATAAAAATGATCAGTTGAGCAGGCAACTTCAAAATGAGGTAGAAATAAGTTTAAAGATGTTTTCACTGTAATTCGGCTCTAGGACCCAGATATTTTCAGAGACGTAAATAATAATACATATGGCACAGAACCAGGCTGGGAGTGGGGAGGACAGGCTCCCACCTTGGGGGCTGGCCCCTCAGCTTTGGCTGAGGAAGCTGGGCCTGTGCTGGGTGCCTACTGTCTCCTAGGCTGGGCCCTTCCTGTACCCTCCCTGGAAGCCCTGTGCTAGGACTTGACCCCACTGACCAGAAGCCACAGCCTGGGCTCCATCCACAGACTGACCATCCTTTGCTCATCTGGAATCTAGAACTTGGGTCTCCCCAGTGCCCTCCCAACTTCCTCATCAGGTCCCCTCATTTTTATCTCCTTGCTATGTCTTGGGTTCGCCGCCCCCTGCCTTCCATCATGCTTCCACAGCCTGAACCACTGCAGACTGGAGCAAACCTCCAACCTCCTGGGCAGGGCCTCCAGAAGGACCCCATCAAAACACACACTCTATCACCCCTCTGCCCAAGAACTTCGGGTGGCTCCTCACTGCCTGGAGCACCGTGTACTACAGGCTCAGCATCCAAAGTCCTTTAGCATTCAGTTGGACCAGACCTGCCAGCCCCCCGCAGCCCCACATCCCCTTCCCTTGTTCTTCCACATCTTTGCAGACATCCTCTTTCCCTAGTGAATGTCTCTACATCCTATGAGACCCCAGGCACACATCACCATCCTCATCTCTGGGTGGGTCTTTGGGAGGGTGGAGGGGGAGGTCGTGGCCTCATCTTTGGGCAGACTGACTCAAATGGTCAGTCCCATGTGGGAGGGTTAGGCTGCCCAGAACCCACCTGTGCTATTGTTAGGGCCTGGGCACAAACCGACCGACAGACCACAGACTAGGGAGGGGACGAAGGGAGGGAGGCTGGAAAGATTTAGAAGCAGACCCACGGGAAATGGAGCAACAAGGCTCCATCCTGCCCACGCACGATGTGTGGGGATAAGCCCAGACCCTACCTGCAGGACGTCTCTCGGAAGGAGATGTTCACGTCCCAGTGGGTGTGGACTCTGCAAGGAAAGAAGCGGAGGGTCAAAGTGGCCTCCAGGATCTGGTACCTGAACAGCAGGGTGTGTGTATGGCATAGCCCTCATCTTCCCCAGAGCGCTGGCCCCAAGGGAACTGGGTTGGCTCGGATTTGTCTCCAGTGCTATCTGGTACCAGCTCAACCAGCCAGTGGCTGCCACCAGGATAGGGCCGTGGGGTAGGAGCCGACTCCTGGTCTCACCAGACAAAGGAATTGGGAAGGACAGAAATGAGGCTGCCACACCTGTCCTTCTTGTTGCAGCGAACCCAGGAGAGCTGCCACATTGTGCTGAGGGCGGGGGTGGGGAGGGGAGCTGCAGCCTCTTCTGCGATCAGCCATGCAACTGAACCAAATTCCTAGTTGCTAGAGCTGCTCCAGCCAGGCTGGAACAGGTCAGGGAGCAAGCCCCATGGCCGCTGCCGGCACCGATGGTCCAGAGTCAGCCCAGGTGGGTGCAGCTTCCTGGGTCCCAGCTGCTACCAGTCTGCCTCCTGAAAGCAACCACCGCACTTGTAGGTAGGAGGGATGCCAAAACGAGAGGTCAAGTAAGGAAACAGCTCTGCCCTCTGCCTGTCCCCTCACTCATAGCCGTGTTCCCAGAAAGACCCTCAGGCTGAGGGATGGTGGTTGGAAGCCTGTGTGGGTGTGTCACCTTAGCAAGCGTGGGTAGGAGGGCTGGGAAGTGGGGGTGTTGGGGGTTTGGGAGGGTTATTTTAGGGCAGGAGATGTTGGAACACGTTGAAAGACTAGGTGGGAAGAGAAAAGGCCTAGAAACTCTGGGGGTGAGTAACATGTGCTGGATGGACAGACAAATGAATGGACCGACGACAGATAGATGGAGGCATGAAGAGGTGAGTGGACAGTGGGAGGTGTCTCTGCCAGGAGAGGAGATGGTGGGAAGTCAGGAAGAGTGGCCCCGAGCCGGGAAGGGACAGTGGGTAGCCAGGAAAGCTGCCTCCTGCCAAGGAGAATGAGCCTGAGAGTTTCAGGGACAGCTCCAGGAAGGGGGCTGCTCAGCTCCTTTCTCTCCGCCTGGCCGTGTTGGTATCAGGCCCTCCCTTGCTGGGTCTCCCTGACTGCCCTCCTCCGAGAGCCCCTGGCCCTTCCTAGAGCCTCCTTCCTTCCCCACATGGAACCTCGTCGACCCCCTCCCTCCAAGTGGGGGCAGTGTAGTTTCTCACTATGGTCTTGTGGCGTCAGGGGTTCAGGCTGTTCCAGCTTCGGCAGATACCAAGACATGACAAGCTCAACCTGGGCCCTGTCCCCAGGGCAAAGGGTCCTCGCCCTGGCCTGGCCTTCAGCTACCTGGAGACACCAGTCTTGATGTCCCGACCAGAGCCCGGGTGCCTCCCCCGAGCCTGGCCCCCAGTAAAAGTACCTTCTCCTCATGAGAGGGACATGTGGGGTGTCCCCCTGTTTCAAGCCTGGTTGCCGCCCACAGGCTGGGCCACTCCCATCGCTGTCACCATCACGGGACGAGAAGCTGGGGGTCAGCTCCTTCTTTAGGACCCGTGCAGTGGGCAGGGCAACTGTCCTCTTGTCTGCCAGCCGCCCCCGGTTCTGGGCAGGGAGGGAAGAGAGGAAGGTTAGGCTGAGCCAGGACCCTCAGGGTCCTGGGAGCTGTGCACTCCAGGCCCAAGCCTCAGGCAGGGTGCAGGTGACGGAAGCCCTCAGAGCAGCTGCTAAGATCAAATAGGCACCATCCCTGGCCCCGCTACAGGGCTTCTAGCCCACAGGACAGGCCCGAGGGTCCACATGGGTCCCAGTGGCTGGAGCTGAAGACAAGAGCAGAAAGATGAGGCCCGGGTCTGCTACCGGGGAGCGGGGTGCAGTGAAGGGCTGTAGGCCCTGGCCAGGCTCCTCGTGACACTGCCTCGTCCAGACTCTGCACTCTAGCCGGAGTGTGGGGGTGCCCACCTGGAGGCAGACCCCAGCTTTCTCGGCCCCAGGGAGCCCCAGGGACCACGTGTGCACAACACAGCATGTCTGCATTCTGCCACGTGTTCAACGTGCAGGTACCTCTGTGTGCTTGTGTCTGCTGGACCGTCCCACAAGCTCCTGCATGAACCCCCAGCCACCGCCAAGTCCTGTCTTCTATTCTGCTAGTGCCACGCAGGGTCCAGTTCAGTGTTGTTTGGAGCCTGAGTCTGGGGCCTGATCCTGCTGACCCCTTGCAAACTGCAGGCCCGGGGTTCACAGGTCACTTGATGGGGAGCCCTTACCAACCTAGACCCTGTGTCCCATGGGCCCCTAGTGAGCCTACCCTCTGGGTCAGAAACAGAGATTCCATTTCTTCCACAGCACCTCCTTCTCCCCTCCCTACACCCATGTTGTGAGGATGTGGAGCTCATGTGTGTGCTGTGTGCTGGGAGATCAGAGCAGGAAGGCATGTCCTGTGCACAGACATGGAGGGTACTCCACACCGAGCTTGTCCGTGCTCAGAGCACACTATACAAGGTCACTATACACCAAGGCTCCCTACAGTGTCCTTAGGTCCTGCTGCCCCAGTGGAAGAAGAAAAGTTACTGATTATTTTCGGGTGGGCAGGAACCCTTTTCTTATTTAATAAGGGGTTGCTGTTTCAGGGGGGTGGCAGGGACCTTGGGATTATCTAATTCTCTCTCATCTCTTCAGTCACCTGGGGACCCTCGGACATCCTCTTTCCTGTTGCAAGGACAATGCCATCATACCCCCGAGCTTGAGGAGGAAAGTGTGGAGGAGGGTCTCGCCTCACCCTGGACCCGTGTCATCCTGGACCTGAAGGACTGCTAAGCAGCCACCATCGTCCTGCCCTCCAGAATAAGGGACCATCCCTTCAGACCCAGCCCACCCCAGCTCCAGATTTGGTCAGTGGCCCCAACAGGGTCAGGGGGCCCTAGTCTTCTCCCCTTGCTTGGTCTGGGGACCACAACTGCCCCCCTCTCCAGGCCCCCCACCGCGAGCCACAGTCTCCCCCATACTTGCCCTTATGAATCCACTTGGGACACCCTCCGTATTCCTCTCTGCAACATACTCAGTGAGAGACCCTGGACAGCACTGGGGCCGGGTGGGAGTCTGAGGGTAGGCCTGAGAGATGAAATGGCCTGCTTTGTGGCCCCTTCTGAGATCCCGGCCTTGGCCCTGTGCTCTAACAGCAAGAGCAGAGAGTGGTTGAGCCGCAGGTGCGAGGGCCTGTCTGGTCCAGCTATTGGGCGCCAAGGGCAGTGTTTTCAACAACCGCTGGCCTGTCTGAAGTGTGCACTGCTGGGAAGTCCCACTCCGGTCTGCCCTTCTCTAGCCTGTGGCCCAAGCACCAGGACCTCCTCTCCTGTCTTTCTGCTTTAATTGAACTATTCTCTTAAGAAGAAAAGGAAATGCATTTCCCTCTGCTTCTCATCTGTAGGGCGAGGAGGAGGGGAAAATGAGGGCAGTAATACCGCCACTTGGGATGAGGCCAGACCAGCTATGCTGGCCTGCGGTGGCTCTTGGAGGTGCTCCTGTGGGAGGGGAGCTGAGGAAGAGGGACCAGGATGGGCAGCCCTGACCCCGACCAAGGACAGGGAGCATACTTTCCTCCTACGCACACCCAAGACCTCAGCCACTCACCCCTGCTCAGCAGCGCACAGATTTGAAAACTCTGTGACAAACCTCTGTTGCTAGTCAACGATTGGCGCCTCAGAACACAAGGAGGGGAACAGGAAAGCCATCTTGCATGTCTGCACGATCCCTGCACCAAATATGCACACCCACATTGTGCCCCTGGGGTATCTGTGGCTGTGAGGTGTGTATGTACCTTCAGGCCTGGCTGTGGGGGATGGAGGAAGACCATCTCTATGTGGCGAAAGCGGGGGCTGGAAAGACAAGGGGGTCTGTGTAGCTCCTTCCTAAGGGAAGGGTACAGGGATGGGCCTGGGAGCGACCAGGTTCAGGAGAGGCAGGCCCAGATCTGAGGCATCCCTCATGCAGGACAGGTACCCGGGAGCCCCAGACAGGTAGGCAGTTCGAGGTCGTGGCCTCATCCCTGCCAGACCTCCCCACCCCTCTCCAATCCAAGCAATGTCCCGGGGAAATTGATACTGGGCTCAGGCCACCTGAACCCCACACTCGTGTGAGAGACCTCTGGAAGGGTGGGCTAAGACAGGCTGGGACCATCCAAGCCGAACAGAAACCCCAGGCTAGCCTTGAGGGTGCCCAGAAGACTCTTCTCCAGTACCAGCTGCTTGAAAAGGTGCGTTAAGTGGAGCGGGAGCTCAGCTTCTTGCCCCAGGCAGGTACCGTAGTAGCAGGTAAGAGGTGGGCTGCCTGTGCGCACATACTCTGACCACGAGCTCATGGCAGACAGGTGTGTGGGGTAGGCACACAGGAGAGGCATGGCTGTATCCTCGTCCCCCTGTCCAACTTGTGTGTCTGATCTGGTGTCTGTATTCACAGGTGTGTTTGTGGCTTCCCCGCCTCCAGGGTCCATGAGGAAACCAAAACATCCCTTCCTCCTTCCTACTTCCAGTCCAAAGTAAAGAAGCTGAAGGTGGTGTCCTGGGTCCTCTCTCACCCCTTCCTGTGTGGGGGGCTGCAGACGCCAGCAATAACAGCACAATCCCAACCACCACCAGCAGCCAGGGCCCTAACCGGCTCTCCCCGAGCAGCTCAAAATTGGTTCCTCTCAAGATGCAATTTCTTCTTCAGATCAGTCCTCCAACTATGGCTGCCTGGAGGACATAGGATGTGGAAGACTGTGCTTCAGGGGCAGGCCCAGCACCCCGATCTCTGCTGCTCCCCTAGGCCAAAGAGGGCGTCAATACATGTCTACACTGGGTTGGGGGTCCCACATCAGCCTCCACCTCCAGATCTTGACACCAAAGGCCCACACTCCTCAGATTCTGCCCCCAACTGGGTTGTATCCTCAGACTCTCCTGGACATCCAGGGCCTTGCCCAGCAGGGTTCTAGCTTTTGGCATCCCAGAGACACATGTTACTCACCTCCAAGCTGTGACCACCCCAGAATGTACATCCAGGCCAGCCAACAGTGTCACATCCCAGAACAAGTGTTACCTTAGGACCAGCCCCTCTCCCAAGCCAGGCCAGCTGACACAGTGACACCCCCACCCCCACCCCAGACCTGTGACAGGGCAGGGTCCCAGGCCCCAGGTGGATGGCACTGTCCAGGGAGGAGACCTTTACAGCCTAGGCTGTCCCCAAGACCTGAGAAGCAGCAGCTCCAAGATAGGGAATGGTCAGGTCCTGCATCCAAAGAGCGGAGGGCTGCCCCAGGATTCCCACCCAAAGCAAAGTCTCCCCTATTTGCCCCTGCGGGGGCTCACTCCTGCACACTGGCAGGGTTGAGGTTAGGACTCTGCATCCTAGAAAACAGGCACACGCTCCACAGGGGAGAAGGAAGACCCAAAGCCCCAACTTTTCTCCCACATCTCACCACCGGGGAGGATATTCGACAGCCCGGACAGTCGCAGATCGGAGGGTGCACCTGCAGAATCCCCTTGGACATAAGCGTCTTCAGACTTTTCCTGTGAGGAGAGCCGAGGCAGGACCGGTGAGAGAGCAGGGCTGGGGCACAGGTAGAGCCGGCACGCACGGGTGCGCTTTCGGGGCGCAGTAAGCTGCAAGGCCGGTTCCCCCTCCTGGCACGTGTAGGAACATCCAACTTCTGAACCCGCTCCCTGGCCCTGCCGCCCACCACACCCTCGCGGACGCCGCGGGGATCTGCGGGGCTCAGAAACTCAAGATCCCGGCAAGCGACGTCCCCTGACCAAGGGCGGCCTCCTCCCCGCCCCCTGCGTCCCTCCTCCCGCTCTCTACCCTCTCTCCAAGCCGGTCCGGGGGAACTGGGAACAGGGTTCACGAAGGTAGAGCCTGCGCGCAGGTGAGGACCAGGGCTGTGTCTGAGCCCTCAGCGGGAGGAGGGCGGCCACAGCAGAGCCGGGAGCCTCAAAGCCCAGCGCGACGGGGTCCCCAACTTTCTAAGATCCCCCACCCCCGCCCCTGTCGCTCGCTGCGCTTCCCCCCGTTTGCCTGCTCCGGCGCCCTCGCCACGCGCCCTCGGAGCCAGACTCCTGAATGCTCTGAGCAGGCTGCTCCCAGCCCCGCCGCCGGTCCAGCTCCGCGCGCGCCCCCGCCCCGACGCGCGCCCCCGCGGCCCCCACCTGCCTACGACACCCCTACACCTTCCCTTGCCTTCCAGCAACTCGCACCCGCACCCCGGCCGCCCGTGGGCCCCTCTACTCCCGCTGGAACCTGGTGGCTCCCCGACCCGGGAGGGAAGTGGGGTCCCGCCCAGCCGGCCTCCCGCCGTCTCCCGAGTTCCCCTAAACTTCCCCTGGGCCACACAGCCCAGGAATCCCGCAAAGACCTTCCGAGTGGGAGGAGGGGCCGGCTCGTGTGCAGCCGGGAGCCCAGAGCACCGCGGCTCAAGCTGAGGTGGCGGTGGAGGCCGAGGGCGCTCTGCTCGGGTCCACCAAGGCGACCGTGCTGGGGGCGGTGGGGGGGGGAGTGTCCCCGCGGCAGCCCCAGAGTCGCAGCGCCCTCTCCGGGCGGAGATGGAGTCTCCCAGGTGGCAGAATGAGGGGGTCCGGACCCAGGGGTCCTCGGGGAGCAGAGGGGAGGGACCGTAGCGGCCTGCGCCCCCACCGCGGCCGCACCTTTGTGGCGGATGCTGCGCCTCCAGTCCTTGGCCGTCTCTCGGCCGCTGACGAACTGGAACTCGTTGGGTGTGAGCCACTCGCCGCGGTGGCGGATGGACGGACCCTTGCTGCCTTGGCTGATCAGTTCACCCCTACCCCCACCCAGTTTGCGCACGGAGAGCAGCGCGCGATTGGCGCCGCGCTCCACCTCGATGCCCAGCTCGCCGTTGTCCAGCAGCGGCTGGAAATCGGGGCCGCGGCCGCAGTGGCTGAGACGCGTTCGGGGGCCAGAGGGCCCCGGGGCAGGTGGAGGTGCGGGGCGGCCTCGTGCAGGCTCAGGTAGGCGCGCGGGGAGCGGAGTGGTGGAGCCCACAGCGCCTCGTAGCCAGCGGTCGCGGCGGGTAGCGAGGCGGCCGGGGGCAGGGTGGCCACGGCCGGCAGCGGTGTCGGGTAGCCTGGGAGCGGCGGCAGTGGCAGTGTGGCCAGGGTCGGATGGAAGGTGGCCAGAGCCAGGGCCAGGTCTTCGCGGCCTGGGAGCTCCTTCTTGACCGCTGGCGTGACGGGCCTGTGGCCTTGTAGCCTGGCTCTCCGCCGCCGGCGCCACTTGCTCGGGCCTGGGCTGGCGTTGGGTCTCGAGGGCGGGGGGCCCGGGAGTCTCCCGGCGGCGCGCCCGCCCTACCCGCTACTGCGCCCCGGCACCTGCGGCCGTGCCGCCCGCCGGGCCACCACGGGCCGCTTCTCGGCCGGCTGCCGGGGCCTTGGCTGCCCGAGACATGGTGCTGCGGGAGCTCCTCTCGATCCCCTATCGACCTGCCGAGCGCCGCAGCCCCGGGGCCCCAGGGCTCCACAGGACCCTGGGCCACCTGCGCCCGCGCCCCCTGGGGCGGCCCCGCTCGCTGGTCCGCCCGCAGGGCCCAGCCGGGCAGTGGAGTCCAGAAGTCTCTGGCCCTGCGCCCCGCCCCGCCCGGGGGTCCCAGGCCCCAGCCCCACCTCGCCGCCCCGGCGCCCCGGCTGCGCACCCGCGTACACTGGGGCGCGCCCGCCCGGCAGGGACTTGGGAGACTCCCGCCGCCACCGCCGCCGCCGCCACAACTTGGCCCATTTAAATGGCCCGGGCTCGGCGGGCGGGCGGGCGCGGGCTCCAGCAGGGGGTGCGTGACGGCCGACTGGGCTCACACGGCTGGCGGCGGGGGCGGTGGGACAGGGCTGCGCCCCTGCCCTATTTCCAAGTGCGCGAGGGTGTGCGAAGGAGCGTACGCTAGCGAGAAGCTGCGCGCACCGACCGCGCCATCATTGAGGGAGTCATGGGGCGCAGCTGGGAGCCCCGGACTACACTTGGGGAGTGGGCGGGCCCAGGACCGAGAGTGGGCTCCTGGCGCAGGAGGGACCTGTGATTAGGAGCGGCCCGCTGGCCTGGCGGTTCTGGGTAGGAGTGTTTTCACAGCGGCGGTGGGTGGTGGGCATCAGTGTCGGGCGTGGGTGGTCTCCTCTGCATCTGCAGGTTGTGTGGCTGTGGGTTTGTGGTGTGTGGCCTCTGCAAATGTGTTGGGGAGGTTTCATGTTCTGTGAACAACAGGACAACGATGCTGTCAATTACCGCCGCCTTACTACTCTGCACTTTACATGCCTTAGTTCACTTGATCGTCTCAATATGAGTTTTCCTCATTATTCTCATTTTATAGATGAGGAGGGTGAGACACAGAGAGGTCAAGTAACTCTCCTGATGTCATACAGCTGTTTTAAATCCAGGCTCTCTGACTCCAGGACAAACAATATCTGAGCCATGCTGTGGGGCAGGAAGGTGGGCTAGACGCAGTCTGGTTGAGGGATGGAAGATGTGGGGAGGATGAGGGGCCGATGAGTGCGAGATTGCACACTTGAGCACATTTCTGTTCCCTAGTATGAGCCAGTCTGGGGAAGAGGAACCCTCTACACTCATGTCCACTTTGGTGCCTTGAGGAAGCAGGTCAGCCTTGGCCCAGTCCTGGCATGAGGGTGGCTTGTCCCTTGGTGTTCAACTCCCATCTCCCTGCAGGCCAGCAGCCCAGCATGCCGGCCTTGCAGTAGAAGCATTAGGAAGAGAAACAGAAACCTACTAATAGCTGATGAGACAGGTTTGTCTTTCTCTGATGTGTTATTCTGAACAAGCTAGAAAGTAGCCTCAGATCCCATCCCAGCGCCTAGACCCCCACTGAGATGCATTTGGCATGGCATTTTTGTGGGCATCTCTCTGACCAGGCTCTGGGGGGTTGAGCTGGACCACAGGCGTGCTTGCATGAGCACCTTGTGCAAGGGAGTGATGGAAGTGAGGGAGCACCCCACCCTCACCCACCTCCTCCCAGGCACCTGCACCAGCTGGGCATGAGCCTGACCCCTGGCTCCTGCTCTGCTCTCCCTTGCTGATGCACACTGCCAAGATCATCTGCAACTGAGGCACCAGCCAGCCCCAAGACTGACTTGGGGAGCAAGGTCTGGGCTGAGACCAGGAACGTGTCTGGGAACCTATGCACCCAAACCTCTGTATCCCCCTTCTGCTCTACTCTTTGTACATCTGCCTGCTGGGATTTAAGGGGCCAGGTGTGAATGTGGGTGTGAAAGTGAGTGGTCCTCTATGGTGTGCCACCCTCAGCCCGGTTGCCCTCCGTGCAAACTGGACACCTGCACATGCCTGACCCTAGGTGCACACTCACCTTCTGTGGTCCGCGTCTTCCTCTCAGGGGTGCTGCCTCCATGTCTAATGGATGCAGGAGGCTGTTCCTGCCCAAGAGCCAAGGCCCACAGAGGAGCCATCATGCTACGCTGTGGTCATGGCACAGTGTGGAGAGGTTATCAGGGCTCAGCGTGAGGCCAACTGTCTGGCTACAGCCCTGACACTGCTTTCAAGAGATGGTCCCCTCCACTCAGGTCTTCTCATGTTTGCCTGCACCTATTCACTGACCCTTAGGCCTCCTAACCCCTGACCTGTAAACTGAGGTTTGGGGAGGGAAGGCTAGTGAAGTTTATCTCTAGATCTGAGAAGGTACCACGTAGCCTGTGGAGGGGGCCTCCCTTCCCTACTGCAGGACCACCCTTGACTCACCCCTGACTTCTTTCATCCTGAACAGGCCCACAGTGGTGAAGGAGGGGCAAAGAAGGCCCCAACTCTGGCTTTCGGAAGTGGAACCCAGCTGGCAAGGTAAGGGGCCTAAACTAACCTAGCTCACCCAGCCTAACCTCCATGCTACTAGATGGTTCCACCTCTCTCTGGAGGATCAAGGGGCTTCCTAAAATGACCATGACTGGGTTCAAAGCTCCCTGCAGGACCC